>NW_006921595.1:7974429-8011758 GCF_000298275.1 Orycteropus afer afer | reverse complement strand
GAGGAGTGGCTGGTGGGTTTAAACTGCTGGCCTTCTGGTTAGCAGCCAGATGCCTTAGGCACTATGCCACCAGAGCTCCTTCATAGCCGTATAGACTGACATATTTCTTTTCATATACAACATTTTATTTCCCAATAGTTTACATTCACTCCTTTTTTTTTTTTTGGTTGTTTTTTCTATACCTATCATCAACTCATTCTCACTCTCCATCAGAACTGAAACTCCTATCAATGTAGGTAACACTTCATGCAACCTGACAGTTTAATTTGTTTCTCAAAGACTTCCCTATGGATTCTTCGGTCCATAAAATTCTATTACAACCTTCAGTCATTCTATTACAATCTGGACTAATTATTTTCTAGACTGCTGGATATCTACCAGTATGGGGCTTCCCTTTGCCATCATCCCAGAATTCCTGTGTCTCTCTCCTGTGCTGAATTGCTTATCTTTTTTGTCCTTTGCGTTTCTCTTTCCTATTTTACATCTTCATTTTTATGAAGCATACCTTCCTATACTTTCTTGAAAAAGGGTGCAAGGGCATCCTTACATATCAGAAAATACATTTATCTTCATTTAAAAATATGTATAGAATTTTCACTTGGCAAGCATTTTCTCTCAGAATTTTTATAACATTTGCATATTCTTTTCTAGTTTTAGTATTTAATAGACAGGAAACTAAGAGCCAGTGTAGTCAGTGGCAGAACCAGGCCTCAAACCTATAGCTCCTTAATTCCAAGCCACGGAATATTCTTCCTCTATTATACCCAGCTTCTATTCACTACAGTATACCAACTGCCATCATAACAATTCCAACTCACAGCGACCCATGTGTTTTCCGAGGTTGTAAATTTTTATAGAGGTAGACTGCCTCATCTTCCTTCTGCACAGCATCTGGTGGGTTTGAACAATTGACCTTCTGATTGGCAGCCAAATGCCTTAACCACTGTGCCACCAGAGCTCTTTCACTGAAGTATGGAACGCTAAAATGGAACTACATCTAGCAAGACTTGCAATTTGACAAGGAGCTCATTTGTAGACCAAAAGTTTCAGTCAAAGGAGTGAAGGTATAATCGTAAAATAATCAATAATATATAGTTAATTGGTGGGAGGGCAGGACAGCTCCAATCACAGAGCATAACTGCTTTCTATTTCTGTTTCTAAGTCAGGCTAGTAGAATTCCTTAAATGTTCTCAATCCTACAGAAATTGGATGTTGAAAAACACTTCTCTACTGGTCTCTCACATTTTCTAGAAGCAGAGGCACTGACTGCCTATGTTCTAGACTATCCTTTCAAAGATGTTGTATAGAGAAAAACAATGGAAGATAGATAGTGTCTTGTTGTTGTTAGGTGCCATCAAGTGTCTTATTCTGTAACAAAAGGCAGACATGCTTACTACCCATTATAAATGATTTGAGTTCCATATTCTCAGGGTTCCTTGCCTATAACCCTCCCCACTGCATGTACAGGTATTATCTTATCCTCTTCACATTGCCCACTGGGAACTGAGGATCAGGGAACTGGCACAAATGCTGGTACTCTGGCTGCTACTAATGCTAACAGTAATAAACTGCCCATTGTCTCTGATCCAGGAGTCTTAATTCTTCTGCCAGCACCCATTAAACTATGGCACAGGCTAATTTGTTAGCTTGCAAGTATGGTAACATTTCAAACATTTCACATTTTTTGAGAGAGAATATATTCCCAAATATATAGAAGAAATATTTCTGGGATGCATGAATTGAAAAGAATTTCTAAAAAAATTTTGCTTAGGAATACAGACTTCAAACCCAACCACAATCTGTTGTTGTTATGTGCCGTCGAGTCAGCCCCGACTCATAGCGACCCCTCCTTGGGTTTCCGAGGCAGTATCACTACGGAAGTAGGATTGCCCAACCTTCCTTCCGAGGAGGGGCTGGTGGGTTTGAACCGCCAGCCTTCTGGTTAGCATTCAAGTGCTTTAGCCACTATGCTACCAGAGCTCCTAACCACAATCTAGAAGTCTAGAAACTAATATATTTGAATTTTGGCTTCAACAAGTTAAAAGATTTTTGCAATGCACCTATAGTACATATGAATTTCTTACTAGTATTCAATATTTCTATGATGAAGTTTTCTATTTATATTTGCAGAGCTTCATATTTTTATCCTGTAAGATATGACCACTTGGGAAAGTAGCAGGAAGAGGATGCCTTACAATTAACTAAAGACTTCAATGACTATTTCAATTATTCTTTTAGACCCCCAGCAGAAAAGAATTCTTAACTGTTTTAGAAATCCTTAACTTAAACTGTAATACGAGGAATATCTTCTGAATACATGGCCTATAACTCATTCCTGCTTTCAACATCATTGATGTGGTGGTTAAGTCAACTTGGCTGGGTCTGGTTGAGTAGCTGGGCAGCTGGTGGTAGTTATTCCTCATGATGAGAGTGGCAATCAACTGCATGGTGGGATCTACCACAAGCAGCTGAGTAGCTGCTTTAGAGATGCAATCTGCTTCCTGTATATAAGGAGCAACTTTGGGAATGGTCTCTAGCTAATGGCACAGTTGAATCTGGCATGTAGCTGTGTCGTCGTTCAGCAGCCTGCCATGCTCTGCCGACCTTGGGACTTTCAATGGACTTGAATTAATGGCCTGCCTTGGAAGGAAGGTTGGGCAATCTACTTCCAAAGTGATACCACCTCAGAAACCCACGGAGGGGTTGCTATGAGTCAGAAACAACTCAATGGCAGTGTGTTTTGTTTGGTTGTGTGTGGTTTGGTAACACTGGGATTGTGCCTCTCAGGAGTAGGAGGCAGAGCTGAAGCCCAAGGTTGAGGGGCTTTCACCCAACCCCTAGAGCCTGGCACTTTGAACTCGGACTTAAAGCCTCCAAACTATAAGAGAATAAACTCCTGTTTGTTCAAGTCATCACATTGGTGGTATATACTTGTCAGAGTGGCACTAGGTAATGGAAACAATTGTCAACACCACTGACTGCATCAAAGGCTGGACTTTGACCTTATAAATTGCTTTATGCTCAGTATTACTGCATGTTAATCTTTGCCAACACTGTAATGCTTTAAATACCCAGAATGAAAAGATAAATTAAAGAAGAAAACACTTATTTACCATCACACAACATCTAGTTCTGATCCAAAGAGGAAGAACAATTCAGACTCTAGCACATTTGAGAGTCAGTCAGTCTCTGAAACACTGTTATTCTTAAAAGTTCACTTATTATATTGACTATCACGTCCCAGGGTCATCCTGATAGAGAGGTCACCTAAGAAAACTCTATTCAAAGATTCTGAGATAGGTCAGAACAGCACAGTGATGAATTTATGCTACAGTTGTGATAAAGGCAGAACACAGATTGTGGGTTCAGGAGAATTTTAATAAAATTCTGGTTCCACCCCATCCAGGCATGAAGATTTGGGTATATATTTACCTTGTCTGAGCTCTCTGAGCTCAACTCCCTTGTCGGAAAACTGGCTCTGAGAATACTCAACAAGACTGTTTTGAGGATCACAGGATAATGCTGTATTTAAAATGTCTGGTTCCTAATAAATATTGTTGAATCCAAACTGCAGAGTAGGTTTGAGGCAGTGCTAGGGTTTCTAGAATGAAATGATACAGAATCCTCAGACCAATACCATTAAAAACTTGATGTCTCTATCTACTTAAATTAAGAAATCATTTTTTCCTTTATGTTATGTAAAGTGTTCAGCACCTTCAGTAAACAAGTACCAGTCAGCTCTAGACGAAACTAGAAACTCTAAAGTTAGTCTCTTTTCTTAGATTACTGTATTAAGATGAAAATGGAAAAATAGATGTGATACCAGCTAATAGGAAGATGTGAATGCCAAGTAAGGAATTGGGGCTTTATTCCCTAGGCAATGAGGAAATATGTTTCTAAGGCAGGGAATGATATAATCTTTGTTTAAGGAAAAGTATTCTAATGGCCATGAATACAGTGATTTGGTGGTGAACAAAGAGTGAAGTAAGAATGATCAGTTCGAAGCAATTTAAATATTCCAAACCAGAAGCGTTAAGTATCCAAGTAATGGTAATTGTACTCATGGACCCAACATGAAGTAAAACAATAACAAAATTCTTACTGATTATAAACTATTCATGGAAAATTGGTAACCAGTTGACCCTTTAGATGATAGTGTGTTTATTACACATCAGTCCCAGTAACCACTTGGCAAAAGAACTCCTTCAGGGAGTTAAGTTGATTGTTTTACACATTGTTCTTTAGAACGTGGATATAAAGATGCATCTTGGTTTAAAACAGGCACTTTTAAGCAAAGTTTATTTCTTTTTCTAACACAAATGTTCCAGTGAGTAGGGAGGACATTAGAAAAAAATATTTTGAAAGGACAAGATATGAATCTAAGAATTCAGCGAAATAAAGTCAAAATTTTGTCCTAATCTTTCAGTTTATAAATTCATTAATAAGGTTTTTGGTTTTATTTATTTATTTATTTTTATGCTGCTAGCATAGGAGATGGTCACTGACACTGAATATTTTATTCCAGCTCTGCAAGAAGGCAGAAGGCTCCCCAGTTGAGGGAATTGTGGCTAATGTTTCAGGTTATGCCGTACGGAAGAAAATGTCTCATTATTTGTGTTCTGTTTATGACTGGAAACTCATCCTCTCAAAAATTGCCATGGTTTTCAGCAAGCAAGATCATCTCAGTTTGCCATCTCAGGGGCCATTAAGAAATACTGGGTGGACATTACTAGGTTCATGCGCTTGCTTACTTCTTTCATTTTTCTCTTTGCTGTCCAAAGGAAATTACAAACCATTATGTGCACTGTGCCATCATTACAGATTTATGAGAGAAATAAATGACTCCTTTGATGGATTTAAGGATGCAGAAGCTTTAAGTAGATGCTTCCCTCTCAAAATGTAATTCCATTTCCTACCTCCAAAACTGATCTTTGTTAAACTTCCTCCTTCTCTGGAACCACCAATTCCAAGGTAGAGAAAACAACCTAGACAGTTTTGAGCAGAAAAAACACCCAGCCAATGCACAGAACCAAGAGACATAATAAATATTGTTATTTTAATCCATGAGGTTTTGGGATTGTTTATTATGCATCAAAAGCTAACTGGTACAAAAATTGGTACCAGGACAAAAGTGCTACTATAACAGCAACCTAAAACATGTAGCATTAGCTTTGGCACTAGGTGGTGGGCAGAGACTAGAAAAATGGCAAGAAAGTTGTTGGCAAAAATGATAAATAGTTAGTGGAGGTGAAAGAGGCACCCTGGTGGCATGGTGGTTTATTGCTCATCACCAACCAAAAGGTTCACAAATTCAAATTCAAATTCACCAGCTCCCCATAGGAGAAAGACGTGGCAGTCTGCTTCTGTAAAGATTTACAGCCTTGGAAACTATGGTGTAGTTGTACTCTGTCCTATAGGGTTGTTATGAGTCAGAATTGACTCCACAGCACTGAGTTCTGGGTTTGGAGGCTGAAAAGGTGGTGAAAAATGACAATCTATGTTATGTAGTGGTGAAACAACTGCCTGTCATAACTTGGAAGATGGAAAATTGGTAGATTCAGCTAAGCAGATTTCCAGCCAACCAGCAATTTCATAAGGGAGGCCATACTAAACCATCTGGCTCTAGCAAGTTGGACCAAACCAGAAAAACCACCCAACCTCCAGAACCATGAAAAATAATAGACATTTAACCAAGTAAGTTTGGATATGACTTTTACACAGAAAAATTTAATGGATACCAGGGTTTTCTTTCTTTTAATAATATTTTATTGTATGTTTGATTAAATTTACATAGTAAATTATGTTCTCATTTAACAATTTCTATGCATATTGTTCAGTGACATTGGTTACATATTTCACAATGTGTCAATTCTCATTATTTCCATTCTGGTTTTCCATTTCCATTAATCTAGCTTCCCTGATCCACCTTACCTTCTCATCTTTGCTCTAGGGTAAATGTTGACCATTTGATTGCATATAATTGTGTGTTTTTTTGTTTGTTTCTTTTTTTAGAAGAGCACAGTACTCACAGATGATGTTGATTTTTTGAGCTGATCTATTGTTTAACTGAAAAGTGACCTCCAGGAGTGGTTTCAGTTCCAGGTTTAAAGGGTGTCTCAGGGTGATAGTCTTGGGGGTTCCTCTGGTCTCTGCTAGTCCAGTAAGTCTGGGCTTTCTTAAGATTTTGACTTTTGTTCTACATTTTTTTCCCCTTTTATCTTGGACCATCTATTGTGTCCCTGGTCAAAATGGTCAGCAGTAGTAGCTAGGCACCATCTAGTTCTTCTGGTTTCAGGATGAATGAGGCCATGGTTCTTGTGGGCTAGTAATCCTGTAATTTCTTGAGACTTTGAGTCTTTCTTTCTCTTTTGCTCCAGATGAGTGGAGACTAATAGTTGTATCTTAGATGACTGCTCACAAGCTTTTAAGACCCCAGATGCTACTCACTAGGGTAGGATATAGAACATAAACCTTACAAACTATGTTATGCCAATTAACTGAGTTGTCCCATTAGATTATTGTTCTAAGCCTTTAAACCCAGTAAACCAATCCTGTGGAGTGTTTAGTTATGTCTGGAAAGTATCTGTACCTATGCTTCCTTTGTGCTTTATTATATGTATGTGTGTGTGTGTGTGTGTGTATGTATATATATATATATATATATATATACACACACATATATATGCAGCACAAACATATATATACATCTCAATGAATAAGATAGATACACCTAGGAGCACTGGTGGCCTAGTGCCTTAGGCATCTGACTGCTAACCAGAAAGCTGGTGGTTCAAACCCACCAGCCATGCCTCGGAAGGAAGGTTGGGCAATCTACTTCTGTAGTGATACCACCTCGGAAACTCAAGGACGGGTCACTATGAATCGGATCCGACTTGACAGCAGTGAGTTTTACAGATACACCTGTATGTACACAAATATCTCCACACATATACCTTCCTACACACATACAAGCATTCTTATCTACCTATGTAACCACACATATATTTTTTGGTTGATATTGCTGTTGTTGCAAAATTATATATGTTATAGCATTTACCAAAAACATTCAAGGGGCTTCTTTCTGAAAGGTTTCTTCTTTAGTGAGACTGTGGCAAGAGCAGAAAAGATCAAGGACTCAGAGCAAGATTTCACAGATAGGTTTGTTAAAAAAAAAAAAAAAAAGGAAAGAGTAAAGAATGGCGAAAAGCAGCCAAGGCAAAATTAAGAAGAGGGAAACAAAAGACAATATAATTGATATAGACCAAATTTAATTTTTCAAGTAAAAAACAAACCATATGGAAATCTATACAGATTCAGTTCATGCATCAATAGTTTTATACTCTATAATAATGGAACACAGAAGTGTCATCCCTAAAACATTAGGCTGTACACTTTGTTATATACAGTCATACCTTGTTTTATTGTTCTTTGCTTTATTGTGCTCCACAGATACTGCTTTTTTTACAGACTAAAGATGTGTGGCAACCCTGCATCAAGCAACTCTATTGGCACCATTTTTTCAACAGTATGTGGTCACTTCATGTCTCTATCACATTTTGGTAATCCTCACAATACTTAAAAAATTTTCTTAATGCCATTGTACATTTAACAGACTACAGTATACTGTAAACATAACTTAGATGCACTGGGGAAGGAAAATATGTATATTATTCATTTTATTGTGATATTTGCTTTATTGTGGTTGTCTAGAACCGAACCTACAATATCTCTGAGGTATACCTGTACATGAGACAGGTATACCTGTTTACTGAGACAGAAAAATTATCTCATATTGTTAGAAAAAATTTTTTCAGCAGAAGGGAAGAAATAAAAAGGGTTGTGGCATTTTAAAAGCAATAAAAAAATTAATCAGATTAAGTGATTTCTCCAATTAATCAAAAGTATATTTGAATGCATACCTTTTAACAGGCTTCAGGATCTTTCTATTTGCTCTTCTGTCTGCCTGGAATGCTTTCCCTCAGATATTTGTACGCCTTAAGTGTCACCTTCTGGTGATGCCTTTCCTAACAATCTTTTTTTAAAGCATAAACTGAGCCATATCTCCTTTCCCTGCTTTATTTTTCACCATACTTTTAACCTCCAGTGATTATATACCTTATTTACTTGTTTGGTTTATTTTCTCTCTGCCTTCACTAGAATGTATGTTTAAGGAAAGCAAAGATTTTTCTGGTTTATCCCAAACATCTACAATAATGCTGGGTTCATGATAGGCACTCAGTCAATATTTGTTGAATGAATGAATAAATCTGTTTATTGTTTCATTGTTGTTTTGTATTGTATTGACAGACATTTGTGTTTTCCTTGCCAAAAAAAAAAAAAAAAGCAAAATAAAAAACTGTGTGACCTAAATGTGAAATCCTGTTCACAATTGTAGTCAATATTTCCAAAAAGAGAGAAAAACTCAATATGGACCTAGTTACTTGCTCAGAGCATTAGAAAAAAATAAAAGGACCCCTGAAAAGTTCTTAAAATTATCAGCTTGTACTCTGAGCTTTGGTAGCATAGTGCCTAAGGCACTTGACTGCTAACCAGCCACTCCTCGGAAGGAAGATTGGGTAATCTACTTCCGTAGTGACACTGCCTCGGAAACCCAAGGAGGGGTCGCTATGAGTCGGGGCGACTTGACGGCACATAACATCAACAACCGTGAAGCATGAGACTCTATTACCTTAATTTTTACCTTCATAACTGTAATATTATGACCGGTCATAAAATTATCTAGCCCTTTCTAATTCATCAGTTAGCTGAATCTGACCTCCCAGGGTAGTAAATTCCACAGGTTGGATACACACTGGGTGAATAAATATTTTCTTTCTGTTTTATTCTAAATTTACACTAGCCATTAATTTTACAGAATGAGTGACCTTCATCTTAATAGTTGGAAGACACAAAATTAAGTAAATTGAGCCTGTAATAAGGATGTCATTTTAGCAGTTTTGTATAGTAATGTTCAATTTATCATGTGAGCATGTGGCTGTGTTCAAAGAATGTGAATAGCTAATTGTTTTCTTTTTAGGAAGGATAGCATGGAAATTTCAGAACGGAGAGAAAAGGAAAAGAGAAAAAGAAAAGGATATATGAGACTGCCAAGATCATGCACTGTTATCATTCTATTTCGGTTTTTATAATTGTTATGGTCTAAGGTAGGAGCTCTGGTAGCATAGTGGCTAAGTCAATTGCCTGCTAACCAGACGGCTGGCGGTTCAAACCCACCAGCCACTCCTCGGAAGGAAGGTTGGGCAATCCTACTTCCGTAGTGATACTGCCTCGGAAACCCAAGGAGGGGTCACTATGAGTCGGGGCCGACTCGACAGCACATAACAACAACATGGTCTAAGGTAACAAGATAAAGGAAATTGATTCAATCAGTTTTAAAGCTGATTTTTTTTCCTGGATAACTGTAACATGTATTTGACTACTTCTATCCCTTAGGTTAGAAGCAAATGAAAGAAGAAGGATTTGCTCTTGACAGGAATCTTATTCTTAAGGTTAAAGATATCTTTAAAATTATTAACGAAGTATTTTCTGATGTAATTGTTGCAAGAGATTTGGGTGTGTGTGTGTGTGTGTGTGTGTGTGTGTGTGTGTCATTTTCCACAGGGAATAGTCCATTTCATTGAAATGTGTAAGGTCAGCTAATAAGGACACTTTGCTGCCTGCTGCATGATTAATCAGGTTGGGGCTCTCAGAAGGATTAAACCTGAGAATAAACAGGAAAGGAGGAAGGGAAGGAGAGAGAGGAGTGGATGGATGGATAGATTTATTTATTTTTAATTTAGCTTTTGAATTCATAAGAGCTTTACTCACTATACTACTCGTAAATTTGTTGTCAGAATGCAAGATTCCCCACTGTTTAAGGTTAGACTCCCAATGAACTCTTTAAGAGATAATGTATTATTTTAACACCAAGTAAGAAATGGTGTGAAACAGTAAAGCATTTTGTCACATGTGGTTTTTAGGGAATGAAGTGGTATGCGAGAATTAGAAAAATATCATTGCTGGGAAGGATTTTGCAATTATATGGTACAACTTGAACATTTTACAGAACAGGACGTAAAGGCCTGAGAAGTGAAGGAATCTATTCAAGGTATACAGCTACTTAGCAGAGACGGGAAAAGTCAGGCAGCAGTGATGACTTTTATCATAGCCAATGAATCTGTGTCAGACATACACCTTGAAGGACGAAGACACTCTGTTATATGATCAAAGGCTGGTTACTTTAGTATTTCACCCTAGGCTTATATTTGCTCATAGAAATCTGCTTCTCATGATTAGCGGGAAAAGCAATTTACAAATTTATAACGAAAGAGTTGCAGTGGTGCCCATTCCTGGGTGATTCCCTGCTGAAAGATGAGTAGAATAACTAAAGACTCTTCACTAATATACCATTCAATGCATATGACAACATTCACGAGTATATTGATCTAATCTATACCAAAATATTATTTCCCAAAACACATGATTCTGGTTTTCCATATATTACGGCACAGAATTGTAATTTTAGGTCACATACTATGAGTCTGGCTAGAGGCATAAAATCATGCCACTGTTGCTTCACTACTACTAATTCTATATTCTTAAAGATATTTTTATGCTTAGTGTATCATTCTGTCCCATGGAATATGTTGTAATAAGTATATTTATGAGTCTAGTCATTGGGAGTGGGAGCTAATGTATTATGTAGCCTTGCACCTCATGTGCAGCTGAATTATAACACAGACCTCAACAACCAAGAAGTCTGTGTTCAGAGAAAAAAACACTTCAAAACATAAACCATGTTCTTGGCACTAGCATCGAGTACTCGACATTCATAACCCACAAATGCCCAGACTATAAATTTGTAAGTTGTATTAATATGGCAGTAAAAGTCACTCTTCTGAAAGCTGCACTTGTAAAATATTTATAAATTCACATGGTTGTTGCTGGCAAATAACTACATCTGTCAGCTTTGTCTTTCTGCTCCCAAAGCACCAGAGTTGGTGTCTTGTGTAATTCACAATATGTTCATAAAAAATTATTTTGGAAAAATCAAGATGGAAGATACTTTGTTCTAGGGGGAAATATATCTGCTCCTCAAATAGGTTGGTGTTACTATTCGATCTCCTGAGATCTTTTCTCATCAAGGCTTTCTCTCTGAATAAGTTTTCTTCTTATTGGATTTATCTAGTTTCCAAATTAGCAAACTAAGTCCTGTGGGGTTGTCTTAAAAAATCCCACATTAATATGTACAACACAATGGAGTTTTTCAGTACCAAGGTCAATATGTATCAATGTCACACAGTGAAGGAGTTTTCTATGTATATTATTATATCGTTACAGTATTTGGGGGACCCTTTACATAGGGGACTCTCTAGATAGATCTCTGATAGCTTTTTTTTTTTTCAAGATTAGAGAAAAATAAAAAGAGAAAAGACATCAGATTGCTTTTTTATACCAATGCATGCCATCTGAGTCATTCTTTTCAGCCCACTGCTTCTGAAAAAAAACAAAAAATAGCTCTATGAAATCATGCCTACTAACAGACTGAGCACTTGACAAAAGAATGTGCCTTCATATTTAAATTAATATAATTTTTACTGCTATCGAGTTTTTCCTCATCACCCCCCCCAAAAAAAGGATTTTGATCAGTTGTAATCTAAACATAATTATTAGAAAAACAGAGCACTTAAAGATGAGGTCAAGATAAGACACCATATAATACTGTGGTTCATAATCTTTTCTGGATAATGCACTCCTTTAAGAATCTGGTGAAAACTTTGGGCTCTTTCCCAAGAAGAATGCAAGTAAGCACACACATCACATACTTCTGCATACAAATTCAGGAGTCCAAAGACAACAGACACCATTATACAGACCACCATATAGTTAGGGAGAAAAATGTCTCTTAGGAAATTAGAAGTATCTGTACAATTATGCACGAAATTTAGCTCACTTTTAGTAGCCAAAGCAGAAAAGAAAAGTCAAGGGGTTATTCAACAGAAGAACACACATTACATTTCAGAACACACATTTTAAGAGGAATCTGTCAGGTAGATAGATCTCTGATTAATTAATTATTAAACTCTTAATGAACAGGGTCTTTAATAGCAGTTTTGCAAAGGTACAAAACTATTTTTTCACATGACCATTTTTACATTGTTTCTTTAATAAGTTCTGAAAATATTCTTATTAAATAGTAATTTATGAGCAGTTACACCAACAGAACTAGGTATTCTGGCCTCTGTATCTGACCTGACATAGCAGGAAATGGTTTCTCTCTTAGGAAAGCTTTAAGATTCACAAGGCACAATGTGCCTTCGGTGGCCCCTTCTGAACTACAACTCAGCTCAGTGTGAAGAAACCTGTGGTTTATACATTGATCTTTTCAACCACAAAGCTGTTCCAATCAGGGACATCGCCTGGGAGTGAAAACACTCCATACCAATTGGTCTATCATTGAGGAATAGAAGAACTGATCAAGGAAATGCAAAGCTAGGGAAGGAGGAACATAATTATTGAAGAGGAATATCACTAGATAGAAATAAATTCTCTGATTATGTGGACCCACCAAATGCTACTCTGGTGATAAGCAGCACAAAGCATATACAACACATTTTTCCCAAAGAAATTGTTATGTAAGCGTTTTTAGGGTATTATAGAATGATGTCTCACCAGACCAGGAGTGCAAAATTTCTTGTTAAGATACTTAGGACAGAAAGACCTGGAATAGCTGTCTAAATAACCTCAAAATAACCATGAATGGTTATTTCCTCCACAAATGGAAGATTGGAGTTGGGGACTTACATTGTGGGGTTCAGCTAGTTTTGTACTTGGCATAGTATATGAGAAGACTTTATGACATTTGGCCTTGGAGGCTCTGGGTTGAATATTCATACCATTGCCTGGGACATATTCAGTACTAGATAATTCTAGCAACAGCAGCCCTTCTCCAGAATTTTATTTTGGATGACATCTGGGGTGAATTAGGTTTCTGTTCAGTCCCAGCTTAAGCTACAGATGTTGAGGTGTAAATGTGCTTTCCAGGAACCGTAGATTATATGGTCATGGTGTAGACCACTTTTATTAGGCGCTCATGTACCACATTTCCAGAAATATGAAGAATGACAGCAAGGAATAAAACCTTTTGAGCTTAAATTACAACCACATCTAATGAACTCAGAGGTGTTTCTCACTTACCAGGGTATTGCTTTTCAACCCCTGTAGCTTAAATGAATCTAGTGATCATAACAGTAAATATGGGCTCCAAAGGTATCCCAAGAGGTATCATTAGTCACATATTACATCCTTTTCTAATTTGTACACTTTCCATGTTTCAGGGTTTCACAGAACTGCTGAAACTTCCAGAATTTCATGTTTCCCTCAGCAGTGTACAATAACCCTTAGTCTGAATGACATGTATTATTTCCTCAGCAAACATGTGATGTGGAAAGCTTAGTATAAGATTTATTATAAGAAACAGCTCAATGTATTATTTCCTCCCTTAATTGAATACATTATTGCTCTGTGTTTAGAAATGCTGTGTTGATGTATTACACCTCAGAACAACTATGCACATGCCATCCACAGCAAGAAGGTTTATTAGACTACAAATCAGGATACAGATGTTGGAGAGAAAGCTATGTATGCTAAGTCATAATACATTACACATATTTTAAACCTATAAATCATTGTGGTCCCATACGTTCTTATTTTTAAAAAAATAAATATTGGTACTTATGAAAATGAAGTAACCAGAAGCTCTCTCTTTCATTATACACATGGCAGATAAAGTGATAAGCCACTAAGCTGGTAGGTACATCCCTGTAGATGGGAAAAAAGGACTAAGTAACTTCAAAAGAAAAATCTCACTTTCTTATTCCTTATTACTAGTGTTAAAAAAAATATCCATATTTAAAGTCATCACTCCAAAGGAAATGAGCTAATAAGTCTTTGGGGAGTGTGAGTGATCACATCTTTATTGATCTATTTCATAAATTTAGATTTTCATCCATATATTAAAAGAACATTTATTGAGTACTTCTTACTTGCTACATGATACCATGCTCTAGGGTTTTACTAAAATGAGACTCATATTATTTTTATGTAAGAAGAGTTGTTGAATTTTCCTTTCTTTCTCCCACTGTTTCAAGTTCAGGCTTAATAACAGACAAATTGCCTACAGGAAGTTTACAAGAGTGTACTGACTACTTCATTGGTTGAATGAATTAACAGATGAAGCTTGGCCAGTGCAGCTGAGAGGATTGCTTTCCCAGGAGACAATGTGATTCCGTTCCATTAGATTCTCAAAAATCTAACTCAATTGTAACAACTTTAAATAAATAAAATCCAGGATGCTCAAACTTTCAAAAGGGATTAATGTTGTGTAGATCTATTGATCTTCTGCACTCTTCTTAAAGTACCCAGCGTAATCGTTAACAACACTTTGTTCTGATCTACTTGCCTGTCATCTGAGGCTCCTCCAGCGCTCTACAAATACATTTGCACTTTATTCATCATGTTTACTCTATAGCTAAGACCAAATATTACTGGCATTCACAATTGGAGGCTTAGGATTTAAAAAAATTAGATTAGATATACCTTTTAAATAAGGCATCAAACTTCAAAATAAAGAAGTCTTTTCTTCCCCAGGAAAATTCAGAAAAGAGCAAGGGTGCTGACTTAAGACACCACTGAAAAATACATATGTCACTTGGAAAAAAGTACATCTTACTTTCTCTTAAACAAAGTCAAATGGGTGATTATTATTAACCATATCTCACATTTGTGTAACAATTAAGTTTGCATGGTGCTGTCACATACACTGTCTCATTTGCCATGTGGAAGAGATATCTACTCACTCATTCTAACATATTGAATATTTTGTGAATGCCTGCTAGTAGCCAGACATCACATTCTGTACTGGGACATAAAAAAAAAGGGGGGGGGGGCGGAATATAGCTGGGGCAGGGTGCAGGAGTACATGGGAGGGAAGGACACAGGAAAGAGATAACTACAGGGAGGAAGTAGGAAGAGAGCTGTTACATTGTGGGGAATTGCAGTCTATGTCATGAAAAAACGTGCATGAAATGCTATATGGAAAATGAATTTGCTCTGTAAACTTTCACCCAAATCACAATAAAAATTTTTTAAAGATTAAAAATAAATAAAAAAAGACACACTCTCAAGAAGCTTATTTTCTTGTTGAGGAATAAGATGAAATCCATTAGATCATTATAACATGCTTAACGTTCTATAATGTAGACATGGATGGAATACTGAGGCAACACAGGGCTGTTGTTGTTGCTAGGTATTATTGAGTTGGTTCTGACTCATAGTGAGCCAATGTACAACAGAAGCAACACTGCCCAATCCTGCAGCATCCTTACAATTGTTGCCATATTTGAGCCTATTATTCCAGCCAATGTGTCAATTCATCTCATTGAGAATTTTCTTCCTTTTCACTGACCCTCTGCTTTCTTTATCAAGCGTGATGTCATTCTCCAAGGACTAATTCCTCCTGATAACATGTCCAAAGCATGTGAGACAAAGTCTCACCATCCTCACGTCTAGGGAACATTCTGGATGTACTTCCTCCAAGACAGATTTGTTCATACTTCTGGCAGTCCATGGTATGTTTAATAATCTTTGCCAACACCATAATTCATATGCATCAGTTCTTCTTCAGTCTTCACTGTCCAGCTTTCACTTGCATAGAAAGCAATTAAAAAATGCCATTGCTTGGGTCAGACACACCTTAGTTCTCAAGGTGACTTCTTTGCTTTTTAACACTTTGAAGAGGTCTTTTGCCTCAGATTTGCACAATGCAATATGTCATTTGATTTCTTGACTGCTGCTTCCATGGGTGTTGATTGTGGATCCAAGTAAAATAAAATCCTTGACAACTTCTCACTCAGGGTTACTGATATCATAAGGCTCATTTTACAGAAAAAGAAACTGATCAGTAGTATTAATAACAGTATTATCAATAGGGTAGTTGTAACAATTAAAAGAGAAACTATTAAGTTCTTAATATGATGCTGGCTCATAATAGGACTCCAAAAATGTTAGTTATTGCTGAAGAGGCAGCATAAAGTAATGATAAGGAGCATTGGATCTGTATCAAACTTTTTAATAACCATATTAATTTAATATGCTAACTCTAATACTTCCTAGCTATGTGACTGTCAAAGTTATGTGATCAGACTAGATCTCAGTTTCACCTAAGACAGGAATAACAATTGTACCCATTTCCCAGGATTGACACTATGAGGATTAATTTAATATATACACTCAATAAATGTTATCCATGGTAAAGCCCAAAGCTAGGAGAAAGTGTGCAAACTTTGTATCACACTAAGCTTCTAGTTAACCTCTCATAAAGTAATGATATTGAAACTTAAGATTCCTTAAATTTCACCATGGTAAGAAAAGCAGGCTAGCCAAGAGTTCAGAGTAGAACAGGACAGGAAAAGATATTTGGTACTTGGTGGAGGGAGAAAGGGAAATGGCTTAAAGAGAGAAGGAGAACATGGAAGCTGGGGGTGGGGGATGTGATAGGGCTTGGGCAGGGATTGGGGTGGACAAAACAGGGAAATGGCTTCAAGAACAGAGGAGGGATAAATCAGTCACACAGTTTGTTATTTTTTTAGTACTAGGTAAGGGATTAATCATTTCAAAATGTCGAACACATATTTGGTTAACTGTGAGCATTATTTTTGTTCAATAATTCCTAAAATATCACTAGTAGAGTTAAACTAAATAAGTATATCCAAAATAGGCCAGTAATGACCTTTGAAGGTACAGTAGAAGAATATGTTCTTTTCCCTTATTAAGATTTGTTGTTGTTGTTGTTATGTGCCGTCAAGTCGGCCCCAACTCATAATTACTACAAAGGAATTTTCAGACATGAAATAGAGGCAGATATTATTTCATATATGTCTCTTGGGTACTGAGAAGATTTAGTATTTGCTTGCTGTTTTTTATTCATTTTTTGAACACACAATTTAAGTTTCCTTTCTATATATAGTGAGATAGGAGGTGACTGAAGATTGAGTCCACATATAAAGGAGCTCTGGAAATCTAATGGAAATCACTGTGGATCAGGATCAACTCGATGGCAATGAGTATGGGTTTTTTTTTTGGTTATGGTCCTATAAGTGAACATGCCCAAAGAATGTTAAAAAGAGCAGTGTCTACTGTCTCTTCAGCATTTGCTACTATGATAAACCCCTTCTAAAATTTTTAAATCATCTTAAAATATGAAAATGTGTCTTCTCTTAGACAGTGAGCAGTAAAGAATCATGGACATTTTGGTCCCCAAAGGGAAATTCAAAATAATTTAATCCAATCCCCTTATTTTAAAGTTGACTAAAACTAAGCCCCTTTAACAATTACTGACTTGATGGTATTTTACAGCCACATATATTAAGGGCATTTCTGTCTTAATTCAGAAATAAGAAAACAATGCTAATTTGAACTTTTATTAACTATTTATGGTATATTGTTTAACATGTATCATTAATAAACCCCAGGTCTGCAAAAAAAATCAAAGCTGAAGTCTTTAAATATTAATATTGACCAGGGTGACTCAGTGGAAAGGATGTCTGGGTTCTAGTACAATTTTATTAAAACTTGAGGCATGGTCTTAGAAAGTCATCATCTCTCTTGTTCTCAATTTCCTAATATTCCAAGGAGAAACTGCTCTCATTCTACTCATCGCACAAGATTTTTGCCTAGGTAACTGCTAACCAGAAGGCTGGCAGTTCAAACCCACCAGCCACTCCTCGGAAGGAAGGTTGAGCAATATACTTCTGTAGTGATACTGCCTCAGAAACCCTAGGAGGGGTTGTTATTAGTCAGGTCCGATTCGATGGCACATAACAACAACAAGATAAAATATTAGCTATTAGAGTTATTTTCAAAGTGTTTTACAAATGTAAAACCAAACCAATTGCCAGTGAGTGAATTGGTTTGGTTTTATATTTGTAAAACCAAATTCCAATGCCGCATGTGTGTCAGAGTAGAACCGTGGTCTATAGGGTTTCCAATGGCTGATGTTTTTGGAAGTAGCGTGTCAGTCCTTTCTTCCTCTGGGTGGACTAGAACTTCTAACCTTTAGGTTAGCAGCCAAGGGTGTTAACTATTTGCCTGACCCCTGGACTCGTACAAATGTAAGACATCTAAAGCTGGAGAATAAAACAGTGTAGTACAAAGAGATATTTCTCTCTCCATAAGCAGGGAGGTATATGGCTAATGTCATGGATTGAATTGTGTCCCCCAAAATATGTGTCCGTTTGGCTGGGCCAAGATTCTCAGTGGTTTGCCAATTATGTAATAATCTAATTTGGCAGTTATATAATGACATAATCACCCTCATGGTATTATCTGATGTGATCAGCCAATTAGTTCTAAGAGGATTAGGGTGGGATGCAACACCCTTACTCAGGACACCAACCTGATCCAATGTAAGAAGAGTTTCCCTGAGGTGTGGCCTGTAATCACCTTTCTTCTTACAAGAGATAAAAGGAGAGAGAGAAGCAAGCAGAGAAGGAGGGATCTGACTACTACCAAGAAAGAAGAGCCAAGAGTGGAGTGTATCGTTTGGACCCAGGGTCCCTATACTGAGAACCTCCTAGATCTAGAGGAAGATAGATGGCAAGACACATGGATATCTCCAAGGGATGCCAGGCCCATACAGATGTTGAAAGGAGACCTTCAGCCAGAGACAACAGAGAGAGAAAACCTTCCCCTAGAATTGGTCCCATGAATTTGGACTTCCATCCTCCTAAACTGTGAAAGAATAAATTCCTGTTTGTTAAAGCCATCCACTTGTGATATTTCTGTTATAGCAGCATTAAATAACTCATATAGAAATTTGATACCAGGAGTGGGTGCTGCTCTAACAGATACCTAAAATGTGGAAGTGGTTTTAGAATTTGGGTAATGAGTAGAGGCTGGAAGTGTTTAAAGGTGCCTGCTAGTAAAAGCCAAAGAATTGAAGATTTTTTTTTTATCAACTTCTACAGTCTGAAATTGACCAAACATGCAATCAAGATGTGTTAATTATCACTGGTGGGTGACTGGAATGCAAAAGTTGGAAACAAAGACGATTCATCAGTACTTGGAAAATTTGGCCTTGGTGACAGAAATAATGCTGGAGATAGCATGATAGAATTTTGCAAGACCAACGACTTATTCATTGCAGACACCTTTTTCCAACAACACAAATGGTGGCTATACATGTGCACTTCACCATATGGAATACACAGGAATCAGATTGACTACATATGTGGTAAGAGATGATGGAAAAGCTCAATATCTTCAGCCAAAACAAGGCCAGGAGCTGAAAGTGAAACAGACCATCAACTGCTCACATGAAAGTTCAACTTGCAGTTGAAGACAATTAAAACAAGTCCATGAGAGCCAAAATATGATCTTGAATATATACCTCCTGAATTTAGAGACCATCTAAATAATATATTTGATGCATTGACCACCAATGATGAAAACCAGAATAATTGTGGGATGACATCAAGAACATCATCCATGAAGAAAGCAAGAGGTCACTAAAAAGATGAGAAAAGAAAAAATGACCAAAATAGGTGACAGAAGAGACTCTGAAACTTGCCTTTGAGTGGAGAGTAGCTAAAGCAAATGGAAGAAATGACAAGATAAAAGAGCTGAACAAAAAATTTCAAAGAGCAGCTCAAGCAGACAAAACCAATGACTATAATGAAATGTGCAAAGACTTGGAGTTAGAAAATCAAAAGGAAAGAACACACTCAGCATTTCTCAAACTGAAAGAACTGAGGAAAAAATTTAAGCCTCGAGTTGCAATACTAAAAGATTCTATAGGCAAAATATTGAATGATGCAGGAAATATCAAAAGAAGATGGAAAGAATACACAGAGTCACTGTACCAAAAAGAACTGATAGATCTTCATCCATTTCAGGAGGTGGCATATGAGCAAGAACCAATGGTATTGAAGGAAGAAGTTGAAGTTGCACTGAAGGAACTGGCAAAGAACAAGGCTCCAGGAATTGATGGAATACCCATGGAGAGGTTTCAACAAACAGATGTCCCTTTGGAGGCATGCACTTGGTTATGCCAAGAGATTTGGAAGACAGCTACCTAGCCAACTGACTGAAAGAGATCCATAATTGTACTCATTCCAAAGAAAGGTGATTCCACAGAATGTGGAAATTATCAAACAATATCATCAATATCGCACACAAGTAAAATCTTACTGAAGATAATTCAAAAATGGTCGCAGCAGTATATTGACAGAGAACTTCCAGAGGTGCAAACTGGATTCAGAAGAGGACATGGAATGAGGGATGTCATTGCTGATGTCAGATAGATCTTGGCTAAAAGCAAAGAATATCAGAAAAGTCTTTACTTGTGTTTTATTGACTATGTAGAAGCCTTTGATTGTGTAGATCATAACAAATTGTGGATAACATTGAGAAAAATGGGAATTCCAGAACACTTAATTGTACTCATAAAGAGCCTGTACATAGATCTGGAGGCTGTCGTTTGAACAGAACAAGGGGACTCTGCATGGCTTAAGATCAAGAAGGAAGCGTGTCAGGGTTGTATCCTTTCACCATACCATTCAATCTATATGCTAAGTAAATAATCTGAGAAGCTGGACTATATGAAGAAGAACATGGCATCAAGATTGGGGGAAGAATCATTAACGACCTGTGATACACTGACAACACAACTTTGTTTGCTGAAAATGAAGATGGCTTGAGGCATTTACTGATGAAGATTGAAGAATACAATCTTGGGTGTGGATTACATCTCAATATGAAGAAAACAAAAGTCCTCACAACTGGACCGATGGGCAGGATCACGATAAATGGAGAAGAGATTGAAGTTGTCAAAGACTTCACATCACTTGGTTCTATAATCGATGGCAATGGAAGCAGCAGTCAGGACATCAGATGATGTATAGCACTGGGCAAGTGAGCTGCAAAGGACCTTTTCAAGTGCTGAAGAGCAAAGATGTCTCCTTGAGGACTAAGGTGTGCCTGACACAAGCCATGATATTTTCAATTGCCTCATATTCATGTGAGAGCTAGACAATGAATAAGGAAGGCTGAAGAAGAATTGATGCTTTTGAGTTGTGGTACTGGCAAAGAATGCTGAAAGTATCATGGACTGCTAAAAGAACTAACAAATCTGTCTTGGAGGCAGTGCAGCCAGAATGCTCCTTGGACTCAAGAATGGTGAGACGAAGTCCATAACTTTGACCATAACATGACCATAACTTTGGTCATGTTAACAGAAGGGACCATTCCCTGGAGAAGGATGTCATGCTTTAAAGATGGAGGGTTGATGAAAGAGGGGAAGACCCTCAATGAGATGGATTGACACAGTGACTGAAACAATGGGCTCAAGTACAGGCAAGGATTGCAGAACTGGCACGGGACCGGGGAGTATTTTGTTCTCCTGTGCATAGGGTTGCTATGAGTTGGAGACTACTCAACAGCAGCTAACAACAACATAGCAACAAACTACTCCACAGGAGCTCTGGTGGCATAG
Organism: Orycteropus afer afer; assembly: GCF_000298275.1. Classification (NCBI taxonomy): domain Eukaryota; kingdom Metazoa; phylum Chordata; class Mammalia; order Tubulidentata; family Orycteropodidae; genus Orycteropus; species Orycteropus afer. The sequence goes on along the minus strand of NW_006921595.1, from coordinate 7,990,208 downwards.
TGCCTAAGGCATTGGACTGTTAACCAGAAAGTAGGCAGTTCAAACCCACCAGCCACTTCTCAGAAGGAAGATTGGGCAGTCTACTTCCAAGGAGGGGTTGCTATGAGTCGGATTTGACTCGATACCAGTGAATTTGTTTGTTTGTTTTTTTAAAACTACTCCACAACAGAGTTCAGATTTAGGCCTCAATTTACTCACTGGATCAGTAGTATTGGTTCATTGCACATCACCCAGTTTCCCCTGCAGCAGGGTTTCTTAACTTTGACCCTATTGACATTGTGGGTTGGCTAATTTTTGGTTGTGGGAGGCTGTCCTGTGCATTTTTGGATGTTTAGGAGCATCCCTGTCTTCTACCCACTAGATGCCAGGAGCAGCCCTCTTCCCAAATTGTGACAATCAAAAATGTCTGCAGATATTGCAAAATTATCCCAATTGAGAATAGTGTTATTTTAATGTAACACTATTATTAATTAATGTGAACTGAGGAAGTGAAAGAATTAAAGATCATACTTTAAAAAAAAAAAAAAAAAATACTAAGGAATAATGAAGGAGAAAATAAAAGATGTCCAAAATAGCCAAGTAACACATTACCAACCTTCAAGATGAAACCAATCTATACAGAAACAATGTATTGCAGAGCAGCCAAATTAATAGACAGATGTTTGAGGAGCAAAAGAGAATGGGGGTCACTAGCAAAAAACAAGTAGTGAGAATATGTCAGGACATTCTTCCAATGTTTGAGCATGGAAGAGAGGTGTTTTTTTTTTTTTTTTTTAATTAACAACTTCATTCAGATATAATTCATATACCATATATTTCAGCTATTTAAAATGTACATTTCAATGGTTTTCAGTATGTTCACTGAATTGTGCAACCATCACCACCATCCAATCTTTGAACATTTTCAGAGAATGACGTTAACCTGTGATTCAAATACTTCCAGTTAAATGGATCTGTATGGCTCAGTGGTTAAGTGCTTGGCTACTAACCAAAAGTAGTTTGAATCAAAAGTTCAAACCCACCAGCCTCTCTGTGGGAGAGAGATAAGGCAGTCTGTTTCTATAAAGATTTACAGCCTTGGAAACCCTGTGGAACAGTTCTACTCTGTCCTGTAGGGTTAGTAGGAGCTCTGGTAGCATAGTGCCTAAGGCACATGACTGCTAACCAGAAGGCTGGTTGTTCAAACCCACCAGCCACTCCTCGGAAGGAAGACGGGGCAATCTACCTCTGTAGTGGTACTGCCTAGGAAATCCAAGGAGGGGTCGCTATGAGTCGGGTCCGACTGAAGGGCACGTAACAACAACAACATAGGGTTACTATGGATTGGAATAGACTTGACAGGAATGGGATTTTTTTATTCTTGTATCAGAGATGATTTGAAGTCTCTCTTCAGAAGTGAACACCTAACCAGCAATTACCAAGTGGCTGATAAAAACGCAAATGTATTTTATTCTTTGAATGAGTAGTTTCCTGTGAAAGAATATATATAGACTTCCTATCCTCTCTTATTATTATCCTCTCTTATTTTTTATTATTAAAAATATTGGCTGTATTGTAGGCCAATTTATAACATTAAGGAACATTTGGAGGAAAAATTTCCTTAAATTAAAGCTCTTTATTTCAAATTTCTGCTGTACATCATTATCACTAAAATGATGCCTAGCTAGTACAGCACAGCTAGGCCAGTTCAGATCCTTGGCAGTAAAACACAGTTCCTTTAACAGACAAGCTCCAATGGATAACCCTTTGAAACACACATTTATTGTTTGCTCTATAAGCCATTGAATCAGTCTTTGCATATGGACACATAATCATGCAAAATGGAAATTTTTATTCTGTTATGTGCTATACTTTGCATACTGAACAAAAGTTGTTTAAATATACACAGGAAATTCAAATGTATTTCTTCCATAAAGAAAATTAATCTGAGAACAAGGGTCTACCACATACCTTTTGAAGTCTGTCCCCCGCCACTCCCCATCTCAACCCCTTCATTAATAAAAAGTTGTCACAGTACTTGAACATGATGGAATAAGACTGGTATTTCAACAAAAGATCAAATACTAAGAAATTCCCCACCAAAATAGCTTATTAGTTCATTCCTAAATCAATGAGCCAGCAAAAACAAGAGCATATTTGAGCTGGCAAAATTTCCTGTGCTTTCAGATTCTGTGAAAAATTCTAAGGAAAAAAGGAATTCTTACATATTCTTAATGCAGTTTTCCCTAACAAGAGCACTCATTAAATGATGTTTATATATGATGATGACAGAGTGTTTAGATTGGGTCCTTGCTTGGCATTAGAAGGACAGTGCCCTGGAGTCTTCTTCCAGTTCAATCTTGAATAAACAGCAGTCCTTTTAGTTTTCAGTGTACTCACTTGGCTTGAACCATACCATGAATTACTTTTGTATGAAGGCTTCCATAAAAACACACACACACACACACATCCATATACATATAAAGCAGAATGCTGCACTGGCAGTTAGAGTCAGCACAAGCTAATGCAAGCAAGTTATGCAAGTAAAATAAACAGCAGAGAATGGGGTGTGAAAAAAATACTAATCAGGTGTGTCCATCTGACCGCTACAACTCTAAAACATCTGCAGAGTAAAGCTAGGTTTTGTCAAGGTCACTTACTGCTCATAAAAAGCTTTTCAACTTCAACAAAAATATCCCAGAAAAAAAAAAATGAGGACAAAAAATAACTTTCAAATAGGTGTGTTCCATTTTATGCCACCTGTAAGAGACATAAATAAATACGCAGTCTAACGTGAGATTGTGAGGTGTTTATTCCTCTCTAAGGCTCTGTTCTAATAAGTTCAAGGGCTTCAAATATTTGGGAAATCAATGATCATCCATATCATCATTTCTTTGAGAGCTAATATGGCTGTTACTAGAGAAAGGCACAAGAACCTGCTCGCCTACCAGTGGTTTGCCCCACAAGCCTTCCTAGGAATATGGAAACTCTCCGATTAGCATTAAATTGGAGCTGTATGTCTTCAGAAAGCCCTTGTTAAATATGCATATGCTGCCTATTAGGATTAACACCATGTACTGAATATTTTGATATGCTTCTCCATCTCCATCTTACCCTCCTTTTATTTGGAAAGCTTAGATAGTTAACACATTCTTCAGAGCACAGGCTCCATAGCCAAGATTTAGTCTAGTCACTTACTAGTTGTGTGACTCTGGTACACTTATATAGGAGTCTTTTCCGGATACTGTCTACCACCCATCTGTCAGTCAGATACACTGTGGTGGTTTGCATGTTGCTATGATGCTGGAAGCTATGCCACCAGTACTTCACCAGAGCTTTCAGTCTAAGACAGACTAAGAAGGGTGGTCTCATAATCTGCTTCCAAAAATTAGCCAGTGAAAACTTCATGGGTCACAACAGAATACTGTCTGATATAGATAAATCCCTTATGTTGGAAAGCACATGGTAACAGCAACAATGGACTCAAACATACCAATATGATCATGAAGATGGCTCAGGACCCGGCAATGTTTTGCTCTGTTGTACATGGGCTAACAATGAGTACGAGCCAACTCGATGGCAACGAACAATGAGAGATGATGTAAAAGTGACAGGGACACAGAAACTTAGCTTACTGGAAATGGAAGAACAAAACAATGAACTGCTATCTCCTAACCAGGGACTTGGAACAATTTACAGTTTCTGGGTGATTGTGGCCCCAGGCCAGAAAGGTCATTTTAAAGTTTCTCAGCAATAAAATAAGGATGATCCTAACAGTATCTACTTTTAAAGGAGGATTAAACAAGATATCCTCTGGTGGCCAAGGCCTAAGTGCCTACGGCATTTGACTGCTAACCAGAAGGCTGGTAGTTCAAATCTACAAGCCACTCCTCAGAAGGATGATTGGGCAATCTACCTCCCTAGAGATACTACCTCGGAAACCCAAGGAGGGGTTGCTATGAGTTGAATCGACTCAATAGCCGTGAGTTTAAACAAGATAAAGCACATAAAGTGGTCAGCACAGGACCTGGCACACAGTAAGTGCCCAACAGATGTTAGCTATTTTTTTCCATAGGTCCTTATGAGGACTTGTTGTTATAAGGTGCCATTGAGTTGGCTCCAACTCCTAGCGATCCTATATACAACAGAACAAAACACTGCCTGGTCCTTTGCCAGCCTCACAATCTTTGCTATATACCTGAGCCCATCGTTGTAGCCACTGTGTCAAGCCATCTCATTGAGGGCCTTCCTCTTTTTCATTGACCCTGTGCTTCAGCACGCATGATATCCTTCTCCAGGGAATGGTCCCTTCTGAAGCCTTAGAAGCTGAAAAAGAGAATGAAAAAAGGAATAGGAGACCGTCCAAGGCAGTGGGGTATGCAATGACTGGAGCATCAAATGCATTCTGATAAAATGCCTTGTCTGCTTATTCCTTACTTCTACCTGAACCATTTAACAGATGGAGCCTAAGTCATTTTTATTACTGGATTTTATTTGAACAAACTCCAAGAAACCAGTCTAGCAATCAGCTGAGCTAACATAAAAGCAAACAGTCATGCCCTATAATAAATATTTTGCATCTATCTTATTTATAAATTGAAAACACACATTAACCAGAAGAGTAGAAATCAAATTCAAGTCTCTCACCTACTAGCTTATTGCCTCTCCCTCTGCTGCATTTACCTTCAAAGAGACATAAAGATATACCACTCCATCATTTTTGACAGGCTCATTTGTGATGCAAACAGTGTGCAGATGATTGTAACAATTTGGGTCCCCTGAGCAGAAGTGAGATGAGTCCATGGTCTATGGTCTCTCCTTCTGTGTCACCTGCCACCATCCTGGCCTGATGTCCTGTCAGACATCAGTTTCCACAAGCAATAATTGTCATTATTATTCTAATGCCTTACTTATGGATGCTATTTGATAATATTGTGGAGTGATTTTACCTATGTTCCCTCCCTGAAGACTCACAACTCTGCCACTTAGCAGCCACACAACTCCCATAGAAAGCACTGCAAAGTTTCCAAGGAAGGGGATCTTCATCTTAGAGGGGAAGTGTTTCTTCCTTTCTCCCCTAGCTCTGCTTCAAGCTCTCATGATCTCCCACTGTCTGTTCAGAACCATTACTCAGCCAACCATAATGCAGTAGCAAGAGGCCCAGTCGCTAAGTTGCTGGGTTGTGGAATTAGCCTTGCATCCTACATCAGGTAAGAATCCACATGCCTGTGTATAGCCCTCTGGTCCTTCATCCTACTGTGGGTATTTTCCCCTTCTGACCAGGCTTTTCCTGTTGTTTTCTGATGTGATATACAAATCCTTTGTGGGAAAAAGAGTTCTAGCCAAATCCTGGACTTGTCCTACCATTCAGCCGTTGCCAGTCTCTTACACCCACAGACTAAATATTTGTTCTAAACTGGATTGATCATCCTCTAGACCATAAAAAATGTGAACCCAGGGACCCCACTGCTATTTTACTGTGCTATTCCTAACACATAAAATAGTTCTTGGCTCACAGCAAGTGCTTGTTAATAACACAGCAAGTGTTGAATGAATGGATAAATGAACAAATGAATGACTGTATAAACTGACTCTAACCAGAGATTTCTGCTGCTCTGTCTTACTCACCACATTGGTTCACTTTGATACTACCACCCACCTAAACCCAGATAGAGTTGCCTTCCCTTTTTAAATAATAAAATGTGGACCATTGGACACTTCCTTTTCACTGGATCACTGGTTTCCTATTTCTACCTTGTTTCCTTTTCCTACAGATGATCCTACCTAAAATATACCTTGAAAAATGAGACTTCAGAGAGATCATGACATCATCAAAAAAATAAGTAAAAATAGTTGCTGTGTAATCAATTCGTATTCATGGTGACCCCATGTGCGCAGAATACAACTGCCCTCCATGGGCTTTCAAGGCTGTGACCTTTTGGAAGCAGATCATCAGGACTTTCTTCTTTGGTGCTTCTGAGTGGGTTAGAACCACCAACCTTTCAATTAGTAGTCAAGCACTTAACCAATTGTGCTACCCAGAAACTCCTCATAAAACAGCAGAGACCTCAAAAAAATAGAAGTGGTGACACTGAAGATAAACATTGTCTCTAATTTCTTCAAAGAAAATACACAAATGGCCAATGGGCACAACAAAAAAGATGTTTAACATCATTAGCCATGAGAGAAATGCAAAGCACAATTAAATAATACTTCACATCCACTAGCATGGCTAAAATGAAAGAGACAGACAGTCACAAGTGTTGATGAAGACATGGAGCAAATTAGAATCTTCGTACACCACTGGTAGGATTGTAAAATGCCATAGCCACTTTGGACAATAGTTTGATAGTTTCTCAGAATATTTAGCACAGAGTTACCATATGAGCCAGAAATTTCACTCCTAGGTATACACCCAAGACAAATGAAAACATATGACCACACAAAAACTTGTGCACAAATGTTCTTAACAGCATTATTCATAATAGCCAAAACTGGCAACAACATAAATTTCCATGAACTGATGAATAAATAAGTAAAATGTGGTATACAGATACCATGGTATATTTATTCAGTGATAAGAAGGAATGATGTACTTGTTCATACTGTACATGGGTAAGTCTTGAAAACATTATGTAAGTGATAAAAGCTAGACACACAAAAAAACACGTATCATAGGATTCTCTATACATGAAATGTCCAGAACTGGCAAATCTATAGACAGAAAGTAGTTTAGTGGATTCCTGGGTCCTGGGGAGAGGAGGAAATAGAGTGACTGCTAATGAGTACAATGTCTTTTTGGAGTGAGATGAAAATGTTCTGGAATTAAAGAGTGGTGATGGTTTCACAACCTTGTGAATATACAAAAATATACTAAAACTCATTGAACTTTAAAAGTTTAAATTTTATGGCATGTGAATTATATCTCAGTAAAGCTGCTCTGAGCTCTGGTAGCGTAGTGCCTAAGTCACTTGATTGCTAACCAGAAGGCTGGCAGTTCAAACCCACCAGCCACTCCTCGGAAGGAAGATGGGGCAATCTACTTTCGTAGTGATACTGCCTCGGAAACCCAAGGAGGGGTCTCTATGAGACGGGTCTGACTTGACGGCACATAACAACAACAACAACAAACCCGCTATATTACAAAGAACAAGAAACAAACCCTTCCCTTTACAATGTTTTTAGGGCTAGAAGACTAAAATTAAAGTAACATATGATGAGGCTGGGACCAAAACTCTACCCCCTGTCACCACTGCCCCAGGCACTCACCTGCTCCATTGGCCCACAGAAACAGGCACAGTGAAAAGGCAGAAAATCATATCAGGTTTCCACTACTGCTGCCAAAAATAGTCAGAGACAAACTCTGCCTACCAGGACTGCTGCCTCTTCACCAGCTCTGCTCTAGGACAGTTGCCTCTTCATAAATTTCAATACTGCAAAAAGGAAATACAAATTTTCTTCCATCTTATTCATGAACTAAAAATTATTTTTCATTTGACCTTTAATACATTCTTAAAAATAAAAATAATGCAATTTGAATTGTGAATTATTCACTTTCTTACCAATTAAACCACATTGTTTCCATTTCCTTTTTTGACTAATTTCTGAGCAATAAAAATTCCTTTCTTACAAAATATAGAAAAGTCTCATGCAATGTTCCTTGACTAAGCTAATTTACAAAGCCACTACATACTCCATCTTTGCTTTTCAACAACTAATCCTGGGTCTAAAAGGGGAAAACAAGATAATCCTTCATTTGAATGATCAATGTCAAGGAATTAATACAGAATAGCAGACTATTTCCACAACCTTATCACTCAGATAGAGTGAAGAATTTTTTAACTAATACTTCAGTAACAGAAGTACATTAATGTTTTGACAACAAACTTTCTTGTCACTTGTAGGCTTCTGGCATGTATAAATCTATTGTTGAGCCCTTAGGGACTGCATACCAGGCACATACGTGAATTTTCATTCTCATCACAATTCTTTCTGTCAACTCAGAAGGCTTCCAGTCTCGGGTGAGGACCAAGGTCTAATTTTCCTGACAAACCTGAATTAGGGATGCCTGAGCCAAAATAATTTTCTTTTGATTTGTTATAGTGCCTGAAATTCCACTTATTAGCTAATTTCCACCATTAACTTTTGAAGTGTTTTTCTGCCTGCTTCAAGAAAGCGGATCCTCCTTAGCCCATAATCAAACATGATCTCAGTTTCATAGATCCTAGGTATTCAGACCTAAGAAAAATGGACTAAGGACAGTCAGGGAAGACCAGCAAATCCAATGCCGAATCTGTTAATTTGGCCCCAGATACTGTCCCCATGTGAGGATCATCGGCCATAACTCCTATTTCCTAAGAGGGCTTGGCACATCTGTATTCTACAAGGGCAAGGTGGTTTTCAGAATACGTGTTTTCTTGTTTACTTCATCTGCTACCTGCTATTTCAGTGTCTTCTGAAAAAGATTGCTTTGAAAAAAAGGTTCTGTTCAACCCTAGTAAGGCCCAGAAATGTGAAGCCCAGTTATCACAGAGTTAGTGACAGAACTAGATTTGAACTCTCACAAAGTTGTTGTACTCAGTAACAACTCAATTTTTTTTTCCTACTCTACTGTTTGGGAGCTCTGGTAGCATAGTGCCTAAGGCACTTGACTGCTAACCAGAAGGCTGGTGGTTTAAACCCACCAGCCACTCCTCAGAAGGAAGATGGGGCAATCTACTTCCGTAATGATACTGCCTCAGAAACCCAAGGAGGGGCCCTATGAGTAGGGTCTGACTTGACAGCACATCACAACAACCAACAACAACTCTACTATTCAAATCCAGGCAATTAGGAAGCAATCCAACAATGTTTGCTTTGGATACTCCCAACCACTTACTCTACCTTCTGAATATCATTTGCCTACTTCCTTCTCAGACCTGAATTTCATATGCTTCACTTATTTAAGGGTTAAAAATGGCTAAATTGCTGAGTATCTTCAATTTAAGAGTAACCAATAATTTAAACTAAAACAGTGAAAATTGACTGTAGAATTTCAGGCATTATTGAAGATGGAGTTTAGTCTCAAGTATAATTAAGTAGATTTAGAAGAAATATCTTAACCTTGGAAAACATGAGAAATTCTGCAGCAAACTGAAATATTTATATTTCATCATTATATCACCGTAATATTACTCTGCCTCAAAGAGGATTTTTTCCAACCTCCTAATTTAAATTAGCAAAGGGAATAGAAGGTACTTTCTGGTCCCTGTAACACAGGCTATTTTATAAAAGTTTTAAAAACAAAACAGTGTTGTTGTAATGCTTCAAAAGGGAGGATAAAAAGAATGGGCACTAACTTAAAGTTCTTTATTCTTGATTTAATAAAAGGAGAGTAGGAAAAAAAAAGCCCTCTTTTTAAATTCTTCTCAGTCTAGTTTCTCTGACAAACCTGTTTGATGGGCATCAGGGACCTGAAGGAGAGCTTCCAGGGGGAAAAGTAGCCATCACTCATGCTTCATTGGATTTCTATGACAGAATGATCACATTCTGTAGAACCTGGCATAAGCACATCATTATTAAGCCTTGCTTTAGCATTTCTTAACTGATCACGGATGCTGCGGTCCTTGGTGGCTCCTCTCTGCTGGCACTGTTTGTAGTTATTTGACCTTTTCTCAGTGGATAATCCACACAAAAAGCCCTAATTACTTCCCCAGCTTTGACCAGCCAGCAGTGTGAATAATCAATGACACTCATTTAAGTATTGCACAATCAGATGCTTATGGCGTTTAAAGAACATTTTTCCATTGACCTGCCACAGCTGCAGGACAATTACAAGTAGTAAAGCTGCTGTTGTAATCACAAGATGACCAGGTGACCTTGTAGGTTTAAAGTTGATGACTAGGCCTTGACTGGGGCAAAATCATGATATAGAACATATTTTGGGAGAGAAAGGAGTCTTCATTGTATGCTAATGTGACATGCTCCACTCAAAGAGTAGTGTTCTAAAATATTGACAAATCACAAGACTCATATTGGCAGGGAAAATTCAGTATCTATATCCATGGCATCAGTAGCTTTTTCTTCCCATTGTATATAAAACAGTAAATAAATGAGATTAGCAAAAATAAATAAACCTGAACTCTAGCCACATATACTTCTTCTTAAAAATACAGGTGAAAATAAAATTAAAGTAACATTTCCAGTCTAACTAGGTATTTAAAGATTCCCAGGGTGTTAAAAAAAAAAAAAAAAAGGAGCTCTGGTGGTGTAGCGGTTAAGGCATTTGGCCTCTAACCAAAAGGTCGGTGGTTAAAACCCACCAGCCACTCTACAGAAGAAAGATGAGGCAGTCTGCTTCTGTAAAGATTTACAGCCTTGGAAACCTATGGGGGTTGCTCTGGGTCAGAATCAACTAGGTGGCAGTGCATTTGGTTTGTTTTGTTTTGAAGGTGCTAAAGGAGCTCTGTTGGCACAGTGGTTAAGCACTCAGCTGCTAACCAAAATGTTGATGGTTCCAACCCAGCAGCTGCTCCTTGGGCAAAAGATGTGACAGTCTGCTTTCTTAAAGATTGGAAACCCTATAGGGCAGTTCTGCTAGGGTCCAATAAGTTGCTATGAGTCAGACTCAACTCAAAGGCAACAAGTAGGGTGTTAAAATGTTTGTTGTTGTTGTTGTTAGGCATTGTGGAGTCAGTTCCACAACAGCAACCCTTTGTTCAACAGAATGAACACTGCTGAGTCCTGGGCCCTCATCACAATCATTGTTATGTTTGAGCCCACTGTTGCGTCCACTGTGTCTGTCTATCTTGTTGAGGCTCTTCCTCTTTTTCACTGACCCTCTACTAAAATGTTTTGTGTTGTTGTTGTTATTTGCCATCGAGTCGGACCCAACTCATAGCGACACTTCCTTGGGTTTCAAAGGCAGTATCACTACAAAGGTAGATTGCTCAACCTTTCTTCGGAGGAGTGGCTGGTGGGTTTGAACCGCCAGCCTCCTGGTTAGCAGTCAAGTGCCTTAGGCACTACGCTACCAGAGCTCCTACTAAAATGTTTTAACATATTCAAATTACAATCACCTCATATCCATACAAAAGCTGGATAATGAATACAAGGAAGAATTGATGCCTTTGAATTGTGGTGTTGGTGAAGAATCCTGAATATACTACGGACTGCCTCAAGAACAAACAAATCTGTCTTGGCTGAAGCAGAGCCAGAATGTTCCTGAGAAGTGAAGATAGTGACACTTCAACTCTGGTACCTTGGTCACGATGTCAGAAGGGACCAGTCCCTGGAGAAGGGTATCAGGCTTAGTAAAGTAGAGGGTCAGCGAAAAAGAGGAAGACCCTCAATGAGATGGACAGACACGGTGGCTGCAACAACAAGCTCAAGCACAGCAACAATTGTGAGGATGGTGTACGACAGGGCGGTGTTTCATTCAATTGTACGGAAGGTCACTAATAGTCAGAAGTGACTCAATGGCACCTAACAACAATGACAACCACACTAAATTTCAAGCCAAATTTTCTCCAAGAGGATCACTAGTAAAAAGATGTGAGGTCTGTCATTCTTTGAAATTATGACTAATCACCAAATTACATATAAAGCTCAATTGTAACATAAGGTGTAGGAAAATGGAATATGACATTTCCTAGGTGGTGTTCCTAGAAACAATGCTCCATTGGAAATTAAGGATTCAAGATCTAATCAGTTTGGAAAACACAGCATATAATATCCTCTTAATGGATATAATAAGGAGCTCTGGTGGCATAGTGCCTAAGGCAGTTGACTACCAACCAGATGGTTGGCGGTTCAAACCCACCAGCCACTCCTCAGAAGGAAGACTGGGCAATCTACTTCTGTAAAGATTTACTGCCTCAGAAACCCAAAGGAGATCACTATGAGTTGGAATCGACTCAAAGGCAGTGAGGTTTTCTGTTCTTTGTTTTTTGTTTTGGTTTATTGGATATAATCTCCTCTTATTGGAAGTTTACACTGCACATTAGCATTTTAAAAGTTCTGGAAAGTTTTCTCAAAAATACTTGGGAAATGTTGGTATTTAGGTCCTTTTTTACTTTTCATTATTATCATATGAATATTGAACTTGTGAATATTGATTCTTAAAATGTGAATGAATAGACTTTCTTACTTTACTTTTGAATGTCTTTAAAATTTTATTCACTTATTAAAATGCAAGCAAAGTAAGATGAGAAAAAATAAACAAGAAAATAAATTGGCAGGACAATGAAACATTTGCCTGGCAGGAAAGATGAAGGAAAGAAAGTGTCCTAAATTGGGTACAAAATGGAGGAGAGCTGTGGAGTGAAAAATGTCCCAGACAAAGGGAAAGGTCGGAGGTAATGGTACAGCCATCCTCTCCTTTTGCAAATGTGAAGTCTGTCCTGATTTAATCTGGAAAAAGAAGGCAAACCAGCTCATCAGCATGCAATTGATGATTTACCCAGCTTGCTGTCAGAGGCAGTGCTGTCTACAGACACGGTAGAGAATGAGGAAAAACAGGCAAAACCCAGTGGGTAACTCGCTGAAAAAACATACAACAGTGAAAAGACTGCACATTTTATGGTGTAATTTTGATTAGTCCCAAAATACTTGAAGCTTTCATGTTTGGGGCTCCTGGGATCTGTAATCCAAGTTTTTACTGAGCTGGTAGAATCCAACTCATAATATTTGTAGGAGATAAACTGTTTTTTAAACATCATTTTTAGCTTCAGCGAGCATCATTGTGTTTTAGTGTAAAGCATGTTTGGGTGATATTCATAACTCTTTCCTTATGCAAGTTAGTGGTTTTGTTGGAAACTAAGGTCTATGTTTGCCTGGGTTCAGCTGCACCCCAGGACTAGGTACATCTTGCACCTTATTCTGCAACACTCTTGCAAGGACCCAATAATTCTATGCAACTGGTCCCAGCTTATAATGTGTCTGAGAAGATTTCAGGCTTTTGGAATCCACTTATTTCCTCAAGAAACATTAATTCTTACATGTTGCCAAACTGTCAAGAATATGATGTTATTACTAAGGTCAGCAGTGACAGGCGGTTAGAAAAGTAAGGGGGGTTGGCGGGTGGCAAAGGCAGCAGCATCAGGAACATTTATCCAAGCAAACTGCTAAGTAAGTACTTTCTTTCACAATTCTGAAAAATTTAGTTTTGTAATTAAAGACGTACCAGCAAGCATGACAAGATGGGGTGAAGAATATATTCAGAAGGATTGCTATCCCTAGTCACACATTTCACTTCCTTCGATTCAGTTGTATCAGTTTTATAACTAGTAGCACTATACATTTTAAACGTAAGTAAGAAAATTGTAGAAGAATAAACTTAGAAGAGGATAGGGGAAGCACACACACACAGGAGGTAGAACATATGAGTATCTGATGTCATATTGAACCCCTGAGTACTAACAATGTGAAATTTTGAGACCAGGTATATGGGATATGTATTATATGCAGCCCTGGTAGCACAGTGCCTAAGGCACTTGACTGCTAACCAGAAGGCTGGCGGTTCAAACCCACCAGCCACTCCTCAGAAGGAAGGTTGGGCAATCCTACTTCCGTAGTGATACTGCCTCGGAAAACCAAGGAGGGGTCGCTATGAGTCGGGGCCGACTCGACGGCACATAACAACAACAACATTATATGCAGCCAGTATAATTTTTAATGGTTTTTTTTTTTCTAGATGAGGGGAGTCTCTGGGTGATGCAAACAGTTAAGCATCCAAAATGTTGGTTGTTCCAACACAGAAGATAGCCCAGAAATCTGCTTCAGAAGATAGGCCCGGAAATCTGCTTCCAAAAGGTTGCAGCCTTGGAAATTCTATGGAGCAGTTCTGCTTTGCACACATGAGGTCACCATGACTCACAATCAACTTGATGGCAACTAACTACATAGATGAGGAGACAGGCACAGAGAAATTAAGTGGCATGACAGAGATCATAGCAAATATGTAGCAGGCTGGACTACAAAGAGCTGATCTCTAAACCTAGTGCTTTTTATTTATTCTAAAATTCTATTCCAGAATTAAGAAGGGCAGGATAGTTAGGTTTAAAGCATTTACTCTGCATTTCTGTCTGGTTTGTATTGTACCATCCAGATTTGCTGGGTGTTACTTGAATAATCTGGGGAAGGATGGCACATCTTCGTGTTTTTCCTTTGATTTAACTGCTGCCTGCAAGAGAACAGTTTCTGCATTCAGGATAAGTTCCTACATGATTGAGAAACCAATTCAAAGGAATGCTGCTTAAGATTGCAGCAATTTAGCAACTCTTTATTACTAATATTTTTATTAAAACATTCAAAGCTTTCTTAATATAAACAAAATTGTATTTTTCTAACCAGTCAGCATATATGAACACTAAAGCTTGTTTGATTTTCCCAGAGTTCTGGTTGGTTGGTTGCCCTAGGGAATTTGTCCACTTTTACAAAGTTAATAGAGTTTGGGAAAGGTGCTGTCAGAAAGTTTCTGAGCTTGTTTACCAAGCATTTCCAGGAAAAGATTTTAGTCAGTCACTTGGGTGTTTCATCTACCACTAAACCAGATAGGATGCCAAAAATCTGAGTGTCACAATGTATCCTTCCACATTTGATAAGTGGTAAAAATTGTACTAAAGGAGGGTTGGTGGCAAAGTGTTTAAGCACTCAGCTGCTAACCTAAAGGTCAACAGTATGAATCCAACAGCCATTCCATGGGAGAAATTTGCTTCCATAAAGATTGTTGTTGTTATTGTTGTTATGTGCCGTCGAGTCGGTCCCGACTCATAGTCACCCCTCCTTGGGTTTCCGAGGCGGTATCACTACAGAAGTACATTGCCCAACCTTCCTTCCGAGGAGTTGCTGGTGGGTTTGAACCAACAGCCTTCTGGTTAGCAGTCAAGTGCCTTAAGCACTATGCTACCAGCCTTGGAAATCCCATGAGGCAGTGCTACTCTGTTCTAGTGGGTCTCTATAAGTCACAATCAACTTGATGGCACAGAACAACAATTACAAAAACTTTACTGTTTAAACTATATCAAAAACATTCATAACTGTTTGGTAAGAAAATGTATTCCAAGCTCCAATTTGGCTTACCAGGAACAAATCTCTGCTCAGCCCTTGCCTGAGAATCTGTCTCATGAAGGAGTAAAACAGCTCCCTTAGCAAGAAGCAGATATTCTGAAGAGTCAGTAACCTAACTCTAAATTTAGAAATAGAAAGGAAATTTCTTTAGGGCATGTTTCCAAACCGTGACCAAAAAGTGATCTAAAGACAGATTTTCCACACACTTTGATGACCTCTGGCAGAGAGTGCTTAAGGCATTTGGCTACTAACCAAAAGGTAGGTGGTTCAAACTCACTAGCCGCTCTGTGGGAGAAAGATGAGGCAGTCTGCTTTCATAAAGATTTACAAAACCTTATGCGACAGTTCCACTCTGTCCTATAGGGTCACTGTGAATCTGAATCGGCTCAATGGCTGTGGGTTTGGTTTTGGATTCTTATTAGAACCAGGCTGTTCTCACTCTTAGGAATATATGGAAGCCTTGCCTACTCCTCTTAGTCACACTCTACTTTTTTTATCCCACAACATTCAGGTCCCAGGGCATCAACCTAATCAACCACTTCCTAGGGATTACGATGGTGCTAGAAATTGTCACAGGATCAGGCTTTTTGTTGTTGTTGTTGTGATTTGGGTGAAGATTTACAGAGCAAATTCACTTTCCATACAGTAGTTCATATATACTTTGTCTCATGTCATTGACCACAGTTTACCACAATGCAACAGCTCCGCTCCCACTTCCTCCCCATAGTTACCTCTTCCCAGTGTCCATCTCT
>NW_006921595.1:7970760-7972832 GCF_000298275.1 Orycteropus afer afer | reverse complement strand
TTGTCTTTTTGTTATTGAGGTGTTGGAGTTTTCTATAAATTCTAGAGATAAGTCCTTTGTCAGATATGTTATTACCACATATATTTTCCCAATCTGTAGGTTCTCTTTTGACTCTTTTGGAGAAGTCTTTGGAAGCACATAAAAATTTAATTTTTAGTAGGTCCCAATCATCTGGTTCCTCTTCTGCTGTTTGTACATTTTGAATTGTGCTTGATAGTCTATTTATGGATCAGGCAATTTTTTAATATCTTAATATCTAGTTCAAAAGTGCCCAAACTTTCTCCACACATAGCACTCTGAGAGTCTTAATAATTTTTTCATGGTGCCTATGGTCCAAAAGCAGTAACTAACAGTCTCATTTATTAAGTCGTTAGGTCCAAGCAACTTAGTAAGTATTTATGCCCTAACAACTTAGTTGTTATTGGTAAGTGTCATCAACTCAGTTCCAATTCACAGCCACCCTATGGACAGCAGAATGAAAAACTGCCCAGACCTACACCATCCTCACAAATCATTGCCATCCTTGAGCACATCTTTGCAGCCACTGTGTCAATCCATCTCACTGAGGGTCTTCTTTTTCACTTACTCCCTACCTAGCATAGTATCTTTCTCCTGGGATAGGTCTCTTCTAATAAGATCGCTAAAGTACAAGAAACAAAGTCTAGCCATTATTGCTTTTAAGGAGCATTCTGGCTGTACATCTTCCAAGACAGATTTGTTCATTCTTCTATCAGTCCATGACACCTTCAACATTCTTCACCAACTACAACTCAAATGCATCGATTATTATGAGGTCTTCTTTGTTCATTGTCCAGCTTTCACTTGCACATGAGGCTATTGAAAATGCATGGCTTGGCATAGGCATACCTTAGCCTTTAAAGTAACATCATTGTTCTTTAACCCTTTAAAGAGGTCTTTTGCAGCAGATTTGCCCAATGAAATATGTCATTTGATTTCTCAACTACTACTTCATGGGTGTTGATTATGGATACAAGTAAAATGAAATCCTTGACAACTTCAATCCACTTCTCCATTTATCATGATGTTGCTTATTGGTCCAGTTGTGAGGATTTTTGTTTTCTTTATGTTGAGATGTAATCCATACTGAAGGCTGCAGTCTCTGATCTTTATTAGTAAGTCCTTCAGGTCTTTTTCACTTTTAGCAAGTAAAGTTATGTTATCTGCATGAGTCTTCTTCCAATCATGATCCTGCTTTCTGCTTGATGTAGTTCAGCTTCTCAGATTATTTGCTTATCACACAGATTAAATAAGTATGATGAAAGGATACAACTGTGATGCATACCCTTCCTGATTTTAAACCATACAGAACCCCCTTGTTCTGTTCAAATGACTGCCTCATGGTCTATGTACAGGTCCCTCAAGAGCACAATTAAGTATTCTGGAATTCCTATTCTTTGCAATGTTACCCATAATTTGTTAAGATCCACATAGTCAAATGCCTTTATATAGTCAGTAATACACAGATAAACACCTTTCTGGCATTCTTTGCTTTCAGCCAAGATCCATCTGGCATCAGCAATGATATCTCTTGTTCCACATCCTCTTCTAAATCCAGTTTGAATTTCTAGCAGTTTCCTGTCAATAAACTGCTGCAACCCTTTTTAAAATATCTTCAACACAATTTTACTTGCCTGTGATATTACTGATATTGGTGGATAATTTCTGCATTCTGTTGGGTCATTGTCCATAAGCACAAATATGGATTTCTTCCAGTCAGTTGGCCAGGTAGCTGTCTTTCAAATTTCTTGGCATAAACAAGTGAATACTTCCAGTGCTGCAGCCATTTGCTGAAACATCTCAGTGGGTAGTCCATCAATTCTTGGAGCCTTGTTTTTTGCCAATGTCTTCAGCAAAGCTTGGACTTCTTCCTTAAGTACCACCAGTTCTTGATCATATGCTACCTCCTGAAATTGTTGAACACCAACCAATTACTTTAAATACAAATACTGTGTGTTCCTTTTGTCTTTTTCTTTTTTTTTTTTTTGATGTTTCCTATATTGTTCAGAGTCAGGTCTGACTCAACGGCACATAAAAACTACAACAACAACAAT
>NW_006921595.1:7962815-7970660 GCF_000298275.1 Orycteropus afer afer | reverse complement strand
CAATATTTTGCCATAGAAAACCTTCAGTACTGCAACTCAAGGCTTGATTTTTTTCTTCACTTCTTTCAGAAGAAATGCCAAGCGTGTTCTTCCCTTTTGATTTTCTAATGCCAGGTCTTTGCACATATCATTGTAATACTTTACTTTATCTTCTTGAGCTGCCCTTTGAAATCTTCAGGAACACACAGTATTTGTATTTAAAGTAATTGGTTGATGTTCAACAATTTCAGGAGGTAGCATATGATCAAGAACTGATGGTACTGAAAGAAGAAGTCCAAGCTTCACTGAAGACAATGGCAAAAAACAAGGCTCCAAGAATTGCTGGAATACCCACTGAGATGTTTCAGCAAATGGCTGCAGCACTGAAAGCATTCACTTGTTTATGCCCTTTGTTCATGCTACACTTTGAAATCTTCAGCTCTTTTATTTCATCATTTCTTCCATTGGCTTTAGCTATTCTCCATTCACGAGCAAGTTTCAGAGTCTCTTCTGATATCCACTTTGGTCTTTTCTTCCTTTCTTGTCCTATTAATAACCTTTTGCTTTCTTCATGTATGATGTCCTTGATGTCATCTCACAACTAGTCTGGTATTTGGTCATTGGTGTTCAATGCTTCAAATCTATTCTTCACACTGACTCTAAATTCAAGTGGGATACACTCAAGATTATATTTTGGCTCTAATAGACTTGTTTTAACTTTCTTCATCTTCAACTTAAACTTGCATATGAGTAATTGATAGTCTGTTCCATAAATGGCCCCTGGACTTGTTCTGACTGAGGGTATTGACCTTCTCCATCGTCTCTTTCCACAGACTTGGTCAATATGATTCTTGTGTAGTCCATCTGGTAAGGTCCACGTGTACTATTACCATTTATGTTGTTGAAAAAAAAGGTATTTGTGGTGACTAAGTCATTGGTCTTACAAAATGGTATCATGTAATCTCTGGTGTCATTTCTATCACCAAGGCCATATTTTCCAACTATTGATGCTTCTTCTTTGTTTCTAACTTTCACAATCCAATCACCAGTAGTTAACAATACATCTTTATTGTATGTTTGATCAATTTCAGACTGTGGATATTGGTAAAAATCTTCAATTTCTTCCTCATTGTCTTTAGTGGTTGGTACATAAATTTCAATAATAATAACTGGTCTTCCTTGTAGGCATATGGATATTATCCTATCACTGACAGCAGTGTACTTCAAGATAGATCTTGAAATGTTCTTTTGGACAATGAATGTGATGTCATCCTCTTCAATTTGTCATTCCTGGCATAATAGACCATATGATTGACTGATTCAAAATGCCCAATACCAGTCTATTTCAGCTCACTAATTCCCAGGATATTGATCTTTATGCATTTCATTGCATTTTTGACAACTTGTAATTTTTTTAGTTTCATAATTCACATTCTGATTATTAATGGTTTATTCTGGTCACCTAGTGCCTCTCTGACAGGAATATACCACAAATGGGATGGCCTTAGCAAACAGGAGTTTATTCTTAAAATTTGGAGGCTTTAAGTCCAAGTTCAAAGTGCCAGGCTCTAGGGGCGGTGAAAGCCCCTCAACCTTGGGGTCCAGCTCTACCTCTTGTTCCCAGCCTACTAGAGCTAGAGACATTTCTTCACTCAAACAGCTGCAGGCTGCTGAGGCTGAGAAGCCCCAAGGTTGACAAGTAAAAAGGCACAGTCCCAATGTTACCAAACCACACGGCAGGCCATTAACTTAAGTCCATGATATGTCCCAAGGTCGGCAGAGCATAGCAGGCTGCTGAGTAATGACATGGCTACAAACAGGGTCCAAGCTTGCCATAGGCTAGAGACCATTTCCAAGGCTTCTACTTATATACAGGAAGCAGACCACATCCCAAAGGCAGCTACTTAGCTGCTTGTGGTAGATCCCACCATGGAGTTAATTGCCAGTCTCATCATGGGGAATAACTATCACCAGCTTCCCAGCCACTCAACCAGGCCCAACCAAGTTGACACAAAACCATAACCACCACATGGATGTTTGCAGCTGTTTATTCTCATTTTGAGTCATGCCACATTAGCAAATGAATGTCGCCAAAGCTTTACTCCATCCATGTCATGAAGGTAGCCTCTACGTTGAGGAGGCAGCTCTTCTCCAGTCGTATTTTGAGTGTCTTCCAACCTGAGGGGCTAATCTTCTGGCACTTGACCTAGAAGCTCTGCTGAAACCTGTCCACCTGCTGAAATTTGAAATACTGGTGGCATAGTTTTCAGTATTACAAAAACACACCAGCCACCACAGTACAACAAACAGACAAGTGGTAGAACAACTCAATAGGTGTTAAAAGTATATACATAAATTAAAATAAAATACACAATCTTGCAATAACAGTAATAACAAATAATAATTTACAAATGAATGCATAGGTATATGCATAAGCTGAACAGGTGTGGGATGGTGTGAGTACATTCACAAGGTTTGGCAGAGGATATTCCCACATACATATTAGTATATGCTACAAATATATTCAGGTATATAGTAGTGCATATCAGGGGCAAAGTTATGAAAACATCTTAGCCATAACCAAACACCTTGAGGGACTAAGTCACTGGGCTTGAAGTCTTAGGACCATAGTCTCAATGGACTTCTAGGTCAATTGGCATAACAGTCCATAAAGACAATGTTCTACATCTTACTTGGATTATTAGCGACTGGAGTCTTAAAAGCTTGTGAGCAGCCATCTAAGATATAACTGTTGGTTTTTTTCCATCCAGGGCAAAGAAGAGTGGAGAAAATCAAAGACTACAAACAATTAGTCCAAAGGACTAATAGACCCTATGAACCAAGCCTCCACAAGCCTGATACCAGAAGCACTAGATGGTGCCCACCTATTACTACCAACTGCTCTGATTTGGATCATAATAGAAGGTCCTGGACAGAATGGGAGAAAAATGTAGAATAATATTCAAGCTCATAAAAAAGACCAGACTTACTGGTATGATAAAGACTGGTAGAACCCCTGAGACTATGGTCCTTAGACACCATTCAAACCTGGAACTAAACCCACTCCCAGAGATCACCTTTTAGCCAAACAATTGTTGTTGTTGTTGTTATGTGCTGTCGAGTCGGCCCCGACTCATAGCAACCCCTCCTTGGGTTTCTGAGGCAGTATCACTATGGAAGTAGGATTGCCCAACCTTCCTTCCGAGGAGTGGCTGGTGGGTTTGAACCGCCAACGGTCTGGTTAGCAGGCAAGTGTCTTAGCCACCATGCTACGAGAGCTCCCAAGCCATAGGCAGGCCTATAAAATGAACAATAACACCTGTGAAGAATGTGCTCTTCAGAATAATAAACCATGTAAGACCAAAGGGCAGAATTTGCCCAAAAACACCTTTCAGAAGGCAAGAAGGGGCAGGGAAGATGGGTGAATGGAATTGGAGTGCCTAGGGAGGAAGTGGGAAGACTGCTGTTACATTGAAGGGACTGCAACTGTCATGAAACAAAATGTGTATAAATTTTTGAATGGGAAACTAATTTACTCTGTAAACTTTCACCAAAACCACAATAACATGTTTTAAAAAAATGAAATCATATTTTTATTTTTTTCTTGCTGTTGTTATTATGTGCCGTCAAATCAGACCTGACTCATAATGACCCCTCCTTGGGTTTCCAAGGCAGTATCACTACGGAAGTAGATTGCCCTATCTTCCTTCTGAGGAGTGGCTGGTGGGTTTGAACCGCAGCCTTCTAGTTAGCAGTTAAGTGCCTTAGGCACTATGCTACCACAGAACCACAATTACTTCTTAATGAGATGTATGTACCTGTTTGGCACTGTATATGTCAAATCTTGAAATCAAACTGGACACCTTCATCTTCCTTTCCTATTCTACACTGGTTTTTATCTAGTACTTGGTTTTTATCACAACAATGGTCAAAAACCCAGTTTTACAAAGAGGTGACATCATATAAACAAATGTAGTGTGATCTAGTGTTCAAATTGTGAACTGTCTCAAGCTAGTATACTGCTTGATATCTGACATATGGCAAACATCACTGTATTTTCCTGAGAAATTTAAAATATCCTGCAACACCCTCTGCAAGTTCACTGCAACATCCCAAAGCACCATGGCACATAGTTTGGGAGTTGTTGGTCTAGATTAATACCCCATTTCCATGGATAAGAAAAGGTAGACAAAGAATAGTTAAGGAATTTTTCCAAGGTTACCCAGATAAGTCCAAACAAGAAGCTAAGTGAAAACAAGAAGCCATCTTTAATATAGTGGGAATTTAACTCATGTTCTTAAATTTAACTTCATGCCACAGATCTTGAATGTGCACAGTAAACCTATGGATATTAAACTGTCCCCAGGTCATTCCTGGTCTTTTCATGCATTATTAGATGGTTCTCAACATATTTATTAAAAAGAAAGAAAAACAGGTATAAAGGGGTAAGAGACTTGCCTAAGATCACAGAATTAACTACATGACCAGGAACAGAACCTTGTTTCTAGACTTTCTCTCCAGTGCTTTCTTCATCCACTACAGTTTCCTTCTCTAGCCCCTCCTTCACTTCCTCTCAAACACTACTTTCTTCCTTGTTTCCCCTCTTTTTGTTCTTTAGCATATTCTACTTCAAAGAATCAAATGCTCTTATTGGGCCCAGTTTCTAGATTCCTTTGCAACTAGATATAGCCATATGACTAATTTCTGACCAATGGAATACAAGTAGAAATGATGTAGGCAATTTCTGGAAAGTATCCTTAAAGAGACGGAATGTACCTTTCTTTCCCCTTCCTTCAACCTGCTGGCTGAAAAGAGAACATGATGGCTTAGGGTTCAAGCAGCCATCCTGGACCATAAGGAAGAAGCCACATGTTGAGCATGGAGGGCCAAAGAAGATAGAAGGATTCTGAGTTTCTATTGATCTTGGAGCCTCCTTACAAACCCTGATTTGCTTACTTCTGCCTTCATTTATATAACAAAGAAAGATATTCTTATGCCATTTAAGCAACTACTACTAGAGGGTTTTTCCCATCCCAACTAACCCTAATACTAATAAATATAGACTATCTTAATGACAATACAATAACACATAAAGCATTTTAGAATAACTCTCATGGATTCCTATTCTTACACATTTAAAAGATGTAAGAACTAGGACACATAAATCTAGGCATCTGTCAGAAGTATATGAAACCAAATTCACTATTACTCCCTTGAAGATGAAACTATTTCTTCACAACCTATTCCTTGTATGGAGACATATTTTATAAACAACATTCTACTTTTCTAAAATATATAAATAATTTAACATGTTTTCATAAGGGAATAAATTCTCAC
This sequence comes from Orycteropus afer afer, assembly GCF_000298275.1. Lineage (NCBI taxonomy): Eukaryota > Metazoa > Chordata > Mammalia > Tubulidentata > Orycteropodidae > Orycteropus > Orycteropus afer. The sequence continues at coordinate 7,965,344 of NW_006921595.1, read as the reverse complement.
ATAAAATCAGTCCAGTTTAAAATGACAAATGAAACACTGCATCTCTTCTCCCTCCCCAAAACCCTCTAATGGCAGAAAAGAGTTTTTAAGACATAGTTCTACAAGAAGAATAAGACTGAGAAAAGGGATGATGCACAAAATTTTGGAAGCTAGAAGGCAGATGAACAAGTGTATGCTTTCAAAAAAAAAAAAAACTGAATCCTAAACTGGCAGTGGGGACAGCTAAAAATACAACTTAATCTGCTTCTGTTCTTGTTAGGTGCAGTTGAGTTGGCTCCAACTCATAACAACTTTATATCCAACAGAACAAAACATTACCCAGTTCTGTGCCATTCTCACATTTGTTGCTAAAGTTGATCCCATTGTTGGAGCCAATGAACCAATCCATGTCATTGAGGATCTTACTCTTTTTCACTGACCCTCTAATTTACCAAGCATGAGGTCCTTCTCCAGTAACTGGTCCCTCCTGATGATATATCCAAAGTAAGTGAAACAAACTCACCATCCGCACTTCTAAGAAGCATTCTGGCTGTACTTCCTCCAAAACAGATTAGTTTATCCATGGAATATTCAATATTCTTCACCACCATAATTCAGATGTTTCTTCTTCAATCTTCCTCTTTCATTGTCTAGCTTTCACAGGCACATGAAGTAACTGAAAATAGATTGGGTGAAGAACACTTTCATGACCAAAGTGACATCTTTACTTTCTAACACATTAAAGAGGTCTTTTACAGCACATTTGTCCAAAGTAATATGCTTGATCTCTTGACTGCTGTTTCCATGGGCATTGATTGATGATCCCAAAAGAACAACAAATATGAACCCCTTTGTAAATACAATACTGAGTTGTTAATGAAAGCAAACATGGGTATAGGGACGGATAGATGGGTGAACAAGCTAAACAATTATGTATGTCTAAATGGAGAGTGTATCCAAGATCATATACAGGGTTGGCAGACAATGGGCCTCTCGAAGAGTATGAAGGGATGGACACTGGGAGGAGGTAACTATGGGGAGGAAGTGGGAGGGGAGCTGCTGCATTGTAAATTTTGGTCAATGACATGAGACAAAGTATATGTGAACTGCTGTATGAAAAGTGAATTTACTCTGTAAATCTTCACCCAAATCCTAATTAAAAAAAAAAAAAAGAATAAAATTCTTGACAACTTCAGTTTATTTGCCATTGATCATGGTGTTGTTCATTGGTCTAATTGTAAGGATTTTCATTTTCTTTATGTTGAGGTGTAATCCTTACTGAAGGCTGTAGTCTTTTACCTTTATCAATAGTCTTCACTTTTGGCAAGCAAGACTATGTCATTTGCATATCTCAGATTGTTAATGAGTCTTCCTTCAATCCTGATACCTTATCCATATAGTGCAGCTCCTCCAATTATTTGTTCATCATATAGATGGAATAACTAAAGTGAAGAAATACAACCTTGCTGCACACCTTCTCAAATTTTAAACCACACACTATCTGTTCAAACAACTGCCTCTTGATCCATGTAAAACTCCTGTATGAGGACAATTAAGTGTTCAGAAATTCCCACTGCTCACATTACAATGTTATCCATAATTTGTTATGATTCACACAAGCAAATGGATTTGCATAATCAATAAAACACAGGTAAAATCCTTCTGGTATTCTCTGCCAAGATTCACGATATTGGTAGTACCAAGTTGTTCTGGAAGTAAAGAGGTGAATGTGGAGCTATTCCTTCCTCAATTCCATGTAGCTGGACAACTGTCCCTCTCCAATTTCAGTAGAAGATATTCTCTAGATAGGGTAAATTAAAGGGATTCTAGACTGGAGGAACCCGGGCACAAATGAGAGTTATCATATAAAAATAAGGAGGTTAGTGAAAGTTTGATGTGCCTTGGTGGTGTAGTTGTTAAGCACTCAACTGCTAACTGAAAGGTGGATGGATGGTTCAAACCCACCAGCCGCTCTGAGGTAGAAAGATGTAGCAGTCTGCTTCCGTAAAGATTTACAGCCTTGGAAATCCCATGGGGGCAGTCAACAGGGTAGCTATGAGTCAGAATTGACTTGATGGCAATGGGTTTGAGTTTGGTTTAAGTGAAAGTTTATCCACTGAACTTTAAAACCTTCAGCCCTCTTGCCCTATTCCACTGCTAGAATGCTGGAAGCTAGATTTATATCTTCTAAACTGGAGTTATACAGTTCTTTAGAAATTATGAGCAGTCCAAGATGACAGATTTAATATTCAGATACACGTATTGTTGTTGTTGTTGTTGTTGTTGTTGTTAGATGCCATTGAGATGTCTCTGACTCATAGTGACCCTGTGCACAGCAGAATGAAACACTGCCTGGTCTTGTGCCAGCCTAACAATGCTTGCTATACTTGAGCCCATCATTGCAGCCACTGTGTCTATCCATTTCATTGAAGCCCTTCCCCTTCTTCATTGACTTTACCAAGCATGATATCCTTCTCCAGGGAATGGTTCCTTCTGACAACATGACCAAAGTAGGTGAGACAAAGTCTGGCCATTCTCACTTCCAAGGAG
>NW_006921595.1:7950157-7959344 GCF_000298275.1 Orycteropus afer afer | reverse complement strand
AAAAAAAAAAAAAAAGACAATTGAGAATAGCATGGCTTGGATTAGGTATACCTTAGTCTTCAAGGAGATATTTTTTGCTCTTCAGTGAAAGAGGTCTTTTGCAACAGATTTGCCCAGTGCAATATGTCCTTGATGTCTTGACTTCTGCTTCCATTGGTGTTGATTGTAAAACCAAGTAATATGAATTCCTTGACAACTTCAATCTTTTCTCCATCCACTGTGAAGCTGTTAATTGGACCAGTTGTGAGAATTTTTGTTTTCTTTATATTGAGGTGTAATCCATGCTGCAGACTGTAGTCTTTAATCTTCATCAGTAAGTACTTCAAGTCATCTTCACTTTCAGCAAGCAAAGTTGTGTCATCTGCATATCACAGGGTGTTAATTAGTCATCTTCCAATCGTGATGCCATGTCCTTCTTCATATAGTCCAGCTTCTCAGATTATTTCCTCAGCATACAGATTGAATAAGTATGGTCAAAGGACACAACGCTGACACTCTCCCTTCCCAATTTTAAACTATGCAGTATCCCCTTGTTCTGTTTGAATGACAGCCTTCTGATCTATGTACAAGTTCCTCATGAGTACAATCAAGTGTTCTGGAATTCCCATTCTTCCAATATTATCCATAATTTGTTATGATCTACACAAAATGAAGGCTTTTGCATAGTCAATAAAACATAAGAAAACATCTTTCTGGTATTCTCAACCTGTAATGAAACTCAGAATCAACAAGCTTTACCCATATGTTCAGAGCTCCTACTTAGCCTTTTAATTTTACCATTGTTAAACATAACAAATAGTCAAGACATGAGAAAAAGCATCTTTAACTTGAAATGCAGCTATTAAAGCAAACAGATAAAAACAACTTGGAAGAATCAGAGACTATGCATTAAAAAGAAAAGTTAAAAAATAATGTTATCTTCTCTTAACATACCTCAGAAAGATACAAGAAGCCACTACATCCAGGAAAGAATAGGATTATTTTTTTAATGAGTAAACAAAAAAAAGAGCTCTTAGAAATTAAAACTTATAAATTCGTGGAAGGGTTAAGACCATCTCCTAGACAGGAAAAAAAAGACAAATAGATAGAAAATATCTAAGAAAAGGTGAGAAAAGTAAGAGGATCGATCTGGAAAGTTCAAAATCTGCTAACAGTATTTAGAAAAACTAGATTGGACAGAATCACCAAAGTAAAAGTGAAGGGATTTTTAAAAACAAATTTTTTTTTAAAGTACTCAAAATTCCTTTACTTTGTTCTACTGTGTTTACTGAGCAGAACTTATCTAAATACTAACCACTTCACTAATCACATAAAACTCTTAAAAGATTTAATGGAAGGATGTTTATATTATAGAAGATAATATGGAAAGATAGTTAATATAAGACTAAGCTATCTTATTAAGTAGGTCATCCAAAGAAGGAAATGTACTAAGTACTTCTGGGTTGTAGCTAAAAAATATAAACAAATGTAATATGAACACATTAATGTTACAATTATAAATATATATAACAACTAAATATTGCTAGTAATTGGATACTCGGTACATCCCCAAATGTGTTTTTCAGTATTATCTTTCAAAGTCACTCAAATATGGCACACATTCATTAAGTGGCCTAGATTTTGTATGCATTGTACATAGGGCTTTTATTCAAGGATTTATACTGATATTTGCCATCCAATTAAAAGATGGGCTAATTAACTCTTTTACTCCCTAGTACAATTATAGTAGTTACCTTGAAATTCCCTATTTTCCTGTTTTAATATTTCTTATCCAAATGATAACCAGTTTGTGGCAACTAGCATTTTAGTTAGGGGAGTTGCTTACAGACTATTCACTTATACATTTACTTTGCTAAGGAGGAAAACAAGTGTGATACTTACTTTAATAATTATTGTATTTTAAGATTGTGCTTGAATTTACTTAGAAAATAAATTTTAAAAATCAGAACAGCTAGGTTTGTTTACCCCTACCTCTAATTACGTTATAATGGCTTCTTTCTAAGAAAAAGACTGGCACTCTCCCTGTTCTTAATGAAATATAATTGCTTTTCAAATCACCATCATGAACACATTATGCAATTTTATCTATTTTCTACTCCTGCTTTATGTTGTTATAGTGGAGCTATACAGGAGTATGTTTTTTATCATTGTAAAAGCCAGATAAAATAGTTTAACTACTACATCAAGTTGGGGAATTATACATATAAATTGTTTACTGTCTATAGATTATGTCTTAAAAGATAAAAGCATTTTTCCCTTTTAGAGCGAACACTCCCAACACCTTCTTAAATTATCTTTTAAAGGACCAGGTGCAATGGGCAAGGAGTTGGCTGATTTCCCAATCCAGCTTTGAGTTTTGATTTCTAAATGTACTTGTAGAGTTAGGAATCACAGAAATGTAGAATTGAGAGTTTAAAGACACCAAGTCAAAAAATTTTTTCATGCACTTTCTGCCTTAGGGGAGAGAAAAGGGTGGGGGATACTTTGGGGAACTCATCTTTATTGAAATGAACTTAATTGCTTTTCCTCTGTGAAAAAGCCTGGACAGGTGGCTGTGAGCATTCTCTTTGTCACCACCTATCCATGTCAGCCTAAATACAAGAGAAGCCTAGAATTTAGAAATCAAGTTAGACATCCAGACAGCTCTCTAATTTTGGTCCAGATGCTGGATGAACACAATTCCATTGGAAACATTTGTGTGATATTATTAGGTGATTGACAGCCAGCAGAACACCAGTGCAGCAGTGGCCCACTCCTCCCCACCAAGTTTGGGGACAACCCCTGAAAGTGCAGATCCACATTTGCATGGGACCTGTGGGTAGAATTGTGCATAACTATTTATTCTTTGACATGAGTTTGGACTTTCGAGAGGCCTGCTCCAGAGTACTCTTGGGAGGTCAAAAGACTTCTAACCAACTAGGAAACATCTAGCAGGGAGGCTGCCTTAGGGTTGCCAGACAAAGAGTGAAACTACTGTTCACTCTGGTTTTGTGCATTTACCACCATCATCCCCTCTACATTCCTATGTGTGGCATAGCCAAATGGAAAGATGCTTTTTAGCTTCTGCTTTACTTAAGGAAGGAGCTCTGGTGGCGTAGTGTCTAAGGCATTTGACTGCTTAGCAGAAGTTTGGTGGTTCAAACCCAACAGCCACTCAGTGGAAGGAAAATGGGGCAATCGACTTCTGTAAAGACTTACTACCTTGGAAACCCAGGGAGGTTGGCTATGAGTTGGAATCTATTTGATGGCAGTGGGTTTGGTTTTTTGGTTACTTAAGGAAGTAACAGCATCATGCATTTTTGATGGATTGAGCTCAGGTCGAACTCCCAAAGTGATTTGTAGCAGAATCTCTCGGAATATGATTATTATTATCTTTCTAACACTGGTAAAGCTGGAAGGTGAAGATATAGAGCTTTTCTTTTGCTGTTACTTGGCTTTGAATACTCTTCCTTTGGCAAGCTTCTCATTTTTGTCCTTGTTTAAATGTCACCTGCTTTAAGGTAAATCTATCATTCCCCCTTTATAAAGTAGATTCCCTCAGCACTATCCCTAGTAGTCTATCACCGACATCCTATTTATCTCCTTCGTGAAACTGCTAACCAGAAGGCTGGCAGTTCAAACCCACCAGCCACTCCTCGAAAGGAAGATGGGACAATCTACTTCCGTAGTGATACTGCCTCAGAAACCCAAGGAGGGGTCTCTATGAGTTGGGTCCAACTCAACAGCACATAACAACAACAACAATAATTATTTTACTTGTATGCTTATTTTCTTATCTCTGTCTCGTTCCTCAACTAGAATGAAAGCTTCATGAGAGATTTTATCTCCAGCACCTAGAAAGTACCCATAACACAGTGTTGCTAGATGTCGACTGAGTCACCTCACTCATGGAGAGCCCATACACAAAGGTATGAAATGCTGTCTGGTCCTGTGCCATTCTGTAACAGGGGGAAGATCTGGGATCTTCCATAGGGAAGATCCACAGGGTTTTCATTGCCTGATGTTTGGAAACAGGTAGCCAGACCTTTCTTCCTAGCCATGTTAGTCTGAACCCTGTTCAACATCAAAGCAACACGTAAGCCTGCACTGACAGATGGGTACAATGCCAGAATTTGAATGTGGGTTTCCTGCATAGAGGTGAGAATTCTTCCAAAGAATCACCACTGTTCTCTATCACACGGTAGGTATTCAATCAGTATTCATTCATGAATTAGTATTGAAGATTACTAGAACAAGCACTTAAAAACACTTTAGTTCTGATAAGTATTAAACAAGTAATGTCTTTTATTATAGCATTCAGCAGCTAATAAATAACTCCACAGGAAATCATAGAACTTAAAAAAGTTTCTTTCTTGCTCACCTTTTATGTGAGCTGCAGGTTGGTCGTAGCTTTGTGCCAATGATCATCATTCCAAGGCCCAGGATGAGAGACTGGTCGCATCAAGGGCATGCTCTGGGTCATCCCATTCTCATGGCAGGGGGAAATGAGCAAGAGCTGTTAGAAACATACTGTGTGGCTTAACCTGTTGTTGTTGTTGTTATGTGCCGTGGAGTCAAACCCGACTCATAGCGACCCCTCCTTGGGTTTCCGAGGCAGTATCACTACGGAAGTAGGAATGCCCAACCTTCCTTCCGAGGAGTGGCTGGTGGGTTTGAACCGCCAGCCGTCTGGTTAGCAGACAAGTGTCTTAGCCACTATGCTACCAGAGCTCCCTAGGACCTAGCATATAGCACTTCTGCTCATGTTCTGGCCAAAGCATGTGGCCAAGCTTGGTAATGGAACAGGAAGTTGTTCTCTTACAAAATAAAAAGTTACTGAGAAAATAATAATAATAATACAATTAACCACAATAGGATACTGCTCACAAACTGCAATTTACTAATAATTTGTAGCCTGACTTTATTTATGTTGATGTTCACTTCGCTCTTTAGTCACTGAATATCTTCAATTACAAAGAATCAGATCCCCTATATACTAAAATACAGGGGATCTGTATTTTAGCATATAGGGGATTATATGATAAAAAGGGAGCTCTGGTAGTGTAATGCCTAAGGCACTTGACTACTAACCAGAAGGCTGGCGGTTCAAACCCACCAGCCACTCCTCGAAAGGAAGATGGGGCAATCTACTTCCGTAGTGATACTGCCTCGGAAACCCAAGGAGGGGTCGCTATGAGTCGGGCCGACTCGATGGCACACAACAATAACAAGCAAAATATGCTAAAAATTAAGACTTGTAGTGAGCAGTCCTATTATTCTGTTCCTTTGCCTGATTCTGTCTTTGCAATTCCTGGACTTTGGCCTGGGGAGGTATTTGCATGTTGTATTTGCATGTCTGCATATGTACAGTAGAAGCCTAAGGACCTCAAACTTAAGAGTTTGTTCAGTTTTGTCAGTACCAAAGGAAAGTGACATTGGAAATTCCTACCCCAGAAAACGTTCTCACAGTAAATAACTGGAATGGATGAAGAGAGGCCATCTCTGGCCTAATTCTTAGCTTACATTTACATAACAAACCTCATTTAATAAGCAAGTATTGAAGTAATTTTGACTGCTAACTTAGGTATCTGTCCACCTTGTATTCTCTAATTTCAGTATTTGTAATACATTCCTCTGAAAAATTTCAACAGTGCATTGGTAGTAACACCTATTTGAGATGAAAGTTCTAAACCAGGCCCTTGTCAAGTTAAGAAAATTAAACCAAAAACAATTCTCAAATGAGAACTTCTATGTTGAAACCTTTTTTGTCTTGTAACCTTTCTCCAATACGGTATTGTGGAATTATATCCTATAGAATAGGCGTTATTTTTCAACATTTATAGGAAATTTTCTTTTAGAAAATATTTATAGTGTAAATCAGATTGATAAGCTTTATATATACATTTTTTTTAAATTGAGGATGAATGCATAAGGGGGCTTTTTTTTTTTTAATGCAAGTTCTATTTTCCTCTATGAGTATTATCAATCATGACATCCAGAAGAGTGAGTACAGAACTGAAGATCAAAGTCTCTCAAGTTCCAAAGACATCTTCCGTGGGCCCAAGCCAAAGAGTTTGATTACCATCTCCCTGAAAATTTCTTTCTGTTTACTTGAAGCTCTCTGTCTCCTCTGGCCTCTTTCCAGCAGTTACATATTCTCACTTGCTTTATCATTACCTTATAAATTCATTTCCCAAACTTTTATTATTACCCATATCACTGAGACTAGGCAAGTCTTCATTTCAGTTTAGACATCCAGGCTTATAGAAGACAACAAATGTATGTATCCATCATATAAACAAATATATGCTCCATGTCACAAAGTTTTTATATAAATTTTGATTGAACACATGTGGATATATGTAAATTCTATGGGGAATTCCAAAGAGGAATTATCATTTCACTAAGTTTCATTTTTCTCAGCATTTAAAACATGCAAGGGAAGAAAGTGAAAAATTAGCCCCTAGTATAAAAGAAACACTAGAAGCACTGGTGGCGCAGTGGTTAAGGCATTTAGCTGCTAACCAAAGTTCAGTGATTTGAATCCACCAGCTGCTCACACTCACTCACTCATTGCCATCAAGTTGGTTCCGACTCATAGCAACCCCTACTTGGGTTTCTGAGACTGTATCTCTGTGGAAGTAGTGTGCTCAGTCTTCCTTCCAAGGAGTGACTGGTGGGTTTGAACCACCAGCCTTCTGGTTAGCCTAAATGCCTTAGGCACTATGCCACCAGAAGGATAAGGCAGTCTGCTGCTGTAAAGATTTTGTTGTTGTTGTTGTTGTTGTTATGTACCATCAAGTCACACCTGACTCATAGTGACCCCTCCTTGGGTTTCCGAGGCAGTATCACTACGGAAGTAGATTGCCCCATCTTCCTTCCGAGGAGTGGCCGGTGGGTTTGAACCGTCAGCCTTCTGGTTAGCAGTCAAGTGCCTTAGCCACTATGCTACCAGAGCTCCCTTGGAAACCCAATGGGCAATTCTACTCTGTTCTGTAGGGTCCCTATAAGTTGGAATCCACTTAGTGGCAGGGGGTTTGGTTTTGGATTTTGATAAAAGAAACAGCATCAGGTTCATTTTCTATGCCTCTTTTTTAGACACAACCACATCCATTCTTGATTGTTTTAGTACCTGCTATGGTTCAGTCAATTTCTTTAATACTTGTGGAATGTGAAATGTCTAAAGATTGTGGAAGATCATGTTTTTCTTCCTATTCTGAATCACTACCATATGCAAACAAGGTGATATGTCCCTGCATGCTACTATTGCTAACCTGTAAGGAAAGTAAAAGGAAAAGAATGATTTAGATAATACATCTAAGATGTATTAACATTCGCACAGAGGAAATTCAGGACACACAGGAGTTCGTAACTATGAGGGGCAGGAGGGATAACTGGGAATGGAAGGGAGAAGAGTGGGTTAGGGTTGGGGATGGTAGTTGGGAAGTGGAACCAAATGTTGAGTGTAAAACAAACTCTGCTCTGTAAACTTGCACCTAAAGCACAATAAAAATTTTTTAAAAAGGACAAATATTGTATGAGACAACTTCTATTAAAAGTCAAGAAAAGGTGGTTGCCTCTGGAATCTAAAATTGGCATGATGATAAGAAAAGAAAAAAAAAAAGATGTTTGTTGAGTGAAATGTCAAGTAGCTTCATGTCTTGCCTTGTCCATCATCAACCAATCAGTGACACTTGAACCTGGGATGACCAGGTCAACTTGCTATCACTGCTACCAAGTGGGAAAGGGAATGCTTAGATCTCCTATCAGAATGACAATTACTATGTGGAGCTATGTTAATTCCACAAGTGCTGGTTATTGTCCTGCTTAGCAAGAGGCTTCCTGTGCTCCCACAGCTAAATACCAGCTCACTCAGATGTTAACACTAGGGAAACAAAAAGGCCTTTGAGGTATCAACTCCCTGGTGCTCCAAGTCTCAGCAGAATTGAATTTCACTCTACTTAGAACAAGGTTTTTTTGCAGGGTTTTGTTTTTGTTTTTTAAGGATTAAAGTAAATGAAGCCCTTGAGTGAGCTGTGTTCTTTCTTTTGCATATAAATGAATATGAATACAGTCAATAGATGGACTTTTACCATTTTCCTCCAACCCCCACCTATCCCAATGACATTTTTGTTTTCAGTGACTCAGACTAAAATGTTGCCATAAGAAATAAATCCATCATATTCCTATTTGAGATCAATACTACATATTTTCTGTTAATTTGTCATGCTTTCGTATATGTACTTGTTGTAGCCTGTAATCCTTAAATTTGCTCTGGAGATTTGGAGATTTCATCAGATCCCCAAGATCAAAAGCCTTAAAATTTTTGTTTGCATTTACATGCAAAGCTTACAAAGTTCTCCTGGGGAAATGGTCATAAGAGCATTCTTCAAACCCTTGTTAATTGCTAACTGTCAAAGCCTGAGGGTGAAATCTCAGAGGTTTCATTTTTTTTAATCAAGAGGAGGAACGTTATGTTAATTTAAGTTTTCTTAAAACTCAGTAGTGAAAGTGGACAATATTTATTCTCCTCAACTCACTAAAAATATAAATGTAATTGTTAGTCAAATCTAAAAGGGTGCATGAAAGTAGCAACTTGCTTTCTCTGTCTGAAAGACAGATGTTCAATCTGCCTGGAGGATCAGAACTGAGGCAAACCAAGTGGGAAAACTGTATTTTAGGCACATTATTTAAAATGCCTCAAGTCCCCCCCAAAATTTTCAATAACAGCTATTACTTTGATCATCTCAATACCACTGAAAAAATATATACTAAATTAGACTACTGTGTTCTCACTGCCATCGAGTTGGTTTTGACTCATCTAGTGACCCCTCCTTGCGTTTCCATTGTTGTTGTTCATTGCCCTTCTCTTCACCCAAATCAATACTTATCTCTACCTATCTAACACTATTCCCTACCCTACCCTCCCATTCCTGGTAACCAATGAAGAAAATTTCCTTTCACAGATAAACCGTTCCTTTACTTTTACAGTAACAAACTAATACAATATTTGTTATTTTGTGATTGACTTATTTCACTCAGCATAATGTCCTCCAAGTTCATCCATGTTATGTGATATTTTGCAGATTCTACATTATTCTTTAGCATTGCATAGCATTCCATAGTGTGTATGTACCATAGTTTGGTTATCCATTCCTCAGTTGATGGACACCTAGGTTGTTTCTATCTTTTGGCTATTGTAAATAGT
>NW_006921595.1:7925131-7940192 GCF_000298275.1 Orycteropus afer afer | reverse complement strand
AAAAAAGGGGAAAAGAAGAAGAAGAAGAAAACATGCACTATCTAGGGATAGACCAATAAGAGAAAAATGGCAGAGAAGGAGAATAATGAGGAAAAAAAATGGGGATAATGCAAAAAGAAAAACAATGAACGGAGTTAACATGAGAAAAAAGAAAAAAGAAAATTTTGCAACCAGGAACAGGGAAAAGAGAAAAAAGCTGAAAACTAGGATCTGGGAGGGAAGGAATAAAGAATAATAGTAAAAAGGACAAAAGTAGTACTAATAATGTAGTTTTAAAATAGGCAAAAACAAGCTTACTAAAAACCAGAAAAAAGAAAGAGAAAAAAAATCGGGGGAGGACAGGGCAGGGCACCCAGGCTCCGTCTGAGCACGCAGACTGGGATGGAGTTCCTGCAGGCCCAGAAGGTGGGTGGGAGTGGGGGATGGCCACACCTCCATTCACCAAGCAGGTGTGGGGTATAAGAGTAACAAGGGGAATGTCGCACCTTTCCAGCCGTCCAGGTCCAGAATGTCCTTGGGGTTACTGGCAAGTAGAAACTGTTCTTAAGCCCCTGGAATCTGTGAGAATGCTGTCGATTTAAATATTCAAAATGGTCAAGCCGCTTGTAAACATTTAAAATGGCTGCGCCCTCCAAACAGGCAAAAATGCACAGCTCAGCCCACCTTCCTCTTCAGTGCTACTTCGCTTTTTATTTCCCAGCCACCAGAGCAGTCATCTGTGCAGTCCCTGGCTAGCAGGGCTCATTTTTAGGTTAATTCTCAGGTCCTACCACCACTCAGAAATCTCCAAGCTGTCTGTGCCATCAGGATCACTCAGGATCGCTGCCAGACTGCAGGTCCATATGTCTCCTTTTTTGGTTTTTTCATGCAAATTCTTCTGCTAGTTGGAGTTTAGTCCACTTCTATATCCTTCCCTTCAAGGCTCAGAGGACCAGGATTATCTTCTGTGTCTGTGTCAATTGGTTCCCCTTTTCTTTGTTGAAGAGGGTCTGTGCTGTCTTTCTGCCTATTTCACCATTTTATCGGAACTCAATCACAATTTTTAATCTGCATATCTTATACAGAATGACTTAATTAAAATGAAGCCATCTAAAGAAGACAATGCTACATCAACTCAATAAAGAGATCTAATACTTTATCATTTGAGATCACAAGTTAAAGTATATTATAGCATATATGCTTATGTAATATATTTTATACATATTACTGTATTTCTATAAAATAAATTTTAATTTATCATTTACAAAAAAAGAATCAAAAGTCTCTTTAAATGACTGATTTTCAAAATAACTATTTTTTAGAAACCCATCTTATGATAAAAGATGAGAATTTTTACAGAGGATTGTTACATGAATACCTCTGAAAAATACTCAAATTTTTTAATGAGTCTCATATTAGAGTTCACAAACTTGTCTTCACCCTCACTAATGATGTTACATAAACAGGCCATTCTCTGTACAGACAGGCCTCAGACCTAGCAGAATTTTCACAGAAATTGACTTAAAATATCCTATGATAATGGTAGCTTTACCATTATTTTTTTTCATCTCCAGACCAAGTTATTAAAAAAATTCAATGATACCAAAGAATAAAAAAATAAAAATGGTAAACACACACACAAACTCAAATCTTCTTTTTTAAAGAATATTATACCCAAAATGGGCCCTGGTAAGACAATGGTTAAAGCACTCAGCTGCTTATCAAAAAGTTAGCATTGGAACCCACCAGCCAATCCCGCAGAAGAAAGGTACAATAGTCAGCTTCCCTAAAAATTAGCCTTAGAAACTTCTGGGGAAGTTCTGCTCTGTCCTATAGGGTCCCTATGAGTCGGAGTCAACTCAATGGCAACAGGTTTGGTTTTGGGGGTTGTTTTGGGAGGTCTGGTGGGGTAGAGCCTAAGGCATTTGACTACTAGCCAGAAGGCTGACAGTTCAAACCTACCAGCCACTCCTTGAAAGGAAGATTGGGCAATCTACTTCTGTAGTGATACTGCCTCTGAAACCCAAGAAGAGGTTGCTATGAGTCAGATCCGACTCTACAGCAGTGAGTTTAGTGAGTTGGCTATACCCATAAGTATTTACTCCCACTGCAATTCAGTGAATTACTTAATATCCCCTTTTAGCCATGGTCTTTGCCAGATGACTGTGGAACTATGCAAATGTGAGGTGCTTGTGGCCCACCAAGGAGATTGAATAGCTTATTAATAACGTAAATAAGGTACATGGCACCCTTGTGTGGGTTGTTGGTGGTGGTGGTGATGGTGTTAAGTGCCATCCAGTCAGCTCTGACTCATAGCAACCCTATGTACAATAGACTAAAACACTGCCAGGCCCTGTGCCAGCCTCACAATCCTTCTATACCCAAGCCTATCATTGTAGCCACTGTGTCAGTCCAACTCATTGAGGGCCTTCCCCTTTTTCACTGACCCTCCACTTTACCAAGTATGATATCTTTATCTGGGGAATGGTCCCTTCTGACAACATGACTCACTTCCAAGGAGCATTTCGGCTGCACTTCTTCCAGGACAGATTTATTAGTTCTTCTGGCAGTCCATGGTACTTTCAGTATTCTTTGCCAACACCACAACTCAAAAGCATCAACTTTTCTTTGGTCTTTCTTATTCATTGTCTAGCTTTTGTAAGCATATGAGGCAAATGGTAACACCATGGCTTGAGTTAGGTGCACCTTAGTCTTGAGAAAGACATCTTTGTTCTTCAGCACTTGAAAGAGGTCTTTTGCAGCAGATTTGCCCAGTGCAACACGTCGTCTGATGTCTTGACTACTGCTTCCATTGGTGTTAATTATGGAACTAACTAATATGAAATCTTTGACAACATCAATCTTTTTTCCATTTATCATGATGCTGCTTATTGGTCCATTTGTAAGGATTTCCATTTTCTTTATGTTGAGGTGTAATCCATACAGAAGACAGAATGTCTTTGTCATTCATCAGTAAGTGCTTCAAGTCATCTTCACTTTCACCAAGCAAGGTTGTATCATCTGCATATCACAGGTTGTTAGTTTTCTTCCAATCCTAATGCCATGTTCTTCTTCATATAGTCCAGCTTCTCGGATTATTTGCATACAGCATGTAGATTGAATAAATGTAGTGAAAGGATACAACTCTGACACACTTCCTTCTTGATTTTAAATCATGCAGTATATCTTCGTTCTGTTCGAATAACAGCCTCCTTGTCTATGTAGAGGTTCCTCATGAACACAATTAAGTGTTCTGGAATTTCCATTCTTCTCAATGTTATCCATAATTTTTTATGATCCACACAATCAGATGCTTTTGCATAAGACCATGCAAGTAAGGTGTGTGGAAACCTAATGTGGGGATTGGTTAGTTTTGCCATCCTATTAGGCCTAAAATGAGCCATTCCAGAGGCAGAAAGGGGTAATCTCACTACCTTTAAGAAAGAAGAGTCAGGAGTGCATCCTTTGGACCCGAGATCCCTGCACTGAACATCCTTGACCCAGGAGACAGAAAGAAAATTGAAACACTTTGCTGAGATAATGAGAGACGGCAAGAAGTGGTGGCAAAGAAACAGCGGCAACAGAGGCAGCTGAGCCAAGAGACTTGTATGAAACAAAGTGATGGACTTCTTGGCCCATGAAGCGAGAAAGTTGAGTGCTTTCGGGCAGGAGGCTTGCTGGCAGAGTGAGGCGTCTCTCTGGGCACCTATCAGCAAACCTAAAAGAGCTCTGTAACATTTGCCTAAGCAGGACAGAAGTCAAGATCATAGAGACATATACCTTCAACAATGCTGAGAAGAAGCTGTCCTGATTGAAGAACTCTATCCTGAGGTGTTTCTGATCCTGAACTGTAACATGTTACTTCCTTAATAAGCCCCATACTCAAGAATAGTATCTCTGAATTCTGTGTGGCCCTTACAATGAACCATTGAACCCAGCAGAGAAGTAGAGTGCTATAGAAGGGAAGGTTGGTGTCAGAACTGGTAAAAAAAAAAAAAAAATTGGAGGATGGTGGCATGCCTGACCTCTGCCTCACAGGAATCAGCCTTGGGCTATTGATGCTGATGGTGATTCCTTTCCTCTGATGAAGTTAGAGGCGGCTGATGCCTCCCCCCAACATCCTTTTTGCACCCATTCGGGAAGTAATAAAAAAATGACAGAAGAGAAAAAAAAAAAAAAAAGACAGATGAGAGAATTTTGCCTAGGTAGTTTACTTTCTAATATTTCCTGTGTATAATATGTACTGCATATTCTAACATTTCCCATTTTACATTTCCTAAAGAGATTGAATCAATGCAATTTCATGCCTACAGATTATCAGTTTCTAGCACTCAATGACTAAATGACCAGTGATTGAATGAACCTAAATTGTGCTTTTAGGAGGAATACTGTCCAAAAGGAACTCATTTAGCAGCTCACTTTCTGTGTGAACATTTCTCATTTACTTTCTTTATGTTTTCTTTAATTGTTTATTGCAATTAGTGGAAATACTTTTACCATTTCTGTTTGTTTTTCTCTGATTGGCCAGAGCTGTTATATTATTCTTGGAAATGCTGATCAAGGGAATGAGAGTACTTCCAGGAATATAACCACAATGAAGTGATTTGGCCTAAATACAGGCATTTTAATTTAGTATGTATAGGCACAGAACATTTATTAAGAGCATCATGAATATTAGTCTTCTTAAACAGCAATTTCAAATTGAGATGCTTTTGAAAATTTACAAGCCTTTTCCTTAGCTCAATTTTTACTGTTTTAATCCTCTGAGAGGGGGTAGGGAGGAGTAATACACTCTGAAAAGGCTAATAATTTTACTCCAATTGCTCTTTTCTTTTGAAATCTACTATAACTCCCATTCAGAATGGACCATTCCCTGGAGAAGGATATCATGCTTGGTAATGTGGAGGGTCAACGAAAAAGGGGAAGGCCCACAATGAGATAGATTGACACAGTGGCTGCAACAGTGGGCTCAGGTATAGCAAGGATTGTGAGGCTGGTACAGGATTGGGCAGTGTTTTGTTCTGTTGTACATAGGGTCACTATGAGTCAGAGACAACTTGACGGCACCTAACAACAACAACAACTAAAGCCCCATATGCTCTTCTCTGAAGGAAGACAGCTACCTAGATATAAATTCCTTACAGAAATGACAGGTAAATAATTTTCAGCATTTTAGATTCTTCAGGGCCAATAAGGCACTAAATTCACTACTGGTAGTGGTAAGGAACAGAAAATTATTTTAAAAAAAGACTCTTCCTTGTACCTCTACAGTTGGTATTTTAGGTATATAACATAATCCTGTATACAATTTGAATTACTGTAGTGAATATAAATTATGTAATTTAGTGTCAGTATTAACTGAATTTTAATGTATTATGTTCTTCATAAATCAATTATTGATATAGTGCTACTTTCAAGCACAAAAATCAATAGCTGTTGTTGAGTCAATTGTGATGCACAATAACCTCATATGTGTCAGATTCGAACTGTGCCCCATAGGAGTTTTCAATGGCTGATTTTTCAAAACATTGGAGGTTCACCAACCTTTGGGAAAAAAACCCAGAGGCACCTCAGAAGAAAGGCCTGATGACATACTTCCAAAAAATCAGCCATCGAAAACCCTAAGGAGCACAGTTCTACTCTGACACATGTGGGGTCACCAAGAGTTGGAATTGACTCGAGGGCAACTAGTATCACTAAAACCTGAGACTCTTCTCTGATTAACCCATAGAATCTATTACAAGACTTCAGGTAGCTCCTGATTGCTAAGATTCCAGATACTACTAAATAGCCAACACTCCAAAGATTGGCTCATAAAAGTGCTCCAAAGGTGGGGGAGAATCCAAGATGATGGGCTTAAAAAACTAAATAAAATGGATACAGATGATAATCCTGGAACCCAGAGTTTCAAAGAATAGGATACAGTAGATCAAATACAGATTAGAGGAAGAAAGCAAATAAAAACAATGAACAAGGAGGCCTACGAAGTATTAAAGGAGGAGGCAACCAGCACAGTGTGGCCATTTTGAATTACAGTTCAATGGGACAAGTACCAAATAATCGGCTCTGCTCACCTAGGACTGCACCACCACACACATTGGTAATCAGCAACCAAAGAGGAGTAATCACTTCCCTTACATTGCACAATGCACACCTCAAAGCAACAACAGGTATGGTTCCCCAACCCCTACCCACCGGTATCCAGTCAAACGTCACTCTCCACTGTCAGTGCTGTGCCACTTTTTTTCTTTTTTCTTTTGTCTTCTTGATCCAAAAATCAATTAAATGCACCACTCAAGAGACAGAGAGTTGCAGATTGGATAAGAAAACATAATCCATCCATATGCTGTCTACAAGAGACACACTTTAGAGACAAAGACAAAAATAGACTAAAAATCAAAGGTTGGAAAAAGATATATCAAGCAAATGGCAACTGTAAAAGAGCAGGAGTGACAATAATAATTTCTCATCAAATTGACTTTAAGACAAAAACCACCATACGAGACAAGGAAGGACATTATAATTATAATGATTAAAGGATCAATTGAACATCAAGATATAACCATAATAAATATCTATGGACCCAATAAAAGAGCCCCAAAATACAAAAATCATGCTTTAAAAGAGTTGAAAAGGCAAATAGATGATGCCACAGTCAGTGTGGAAGACTTTAATATACCACTTTCAATGAAAGATAGAACAGCTGGACAGAAACTCAACAAAGATGCAGAGGAGCTAAACAATACAATCCACCAACTTGACATTATAGACAACTACAGAGCACTTCACACAACAACAGCACAATATACATTCCTTTCCAGTGCACATGGAACATTTTTCATGATAGACCATATGTTAGGCCATAAAGCAAGGCTTCATAAATTTAAAAACATTGAAATACTGCAAAGCATCTTCTCAGCTCATAATACTATCAAATTGGAAATCAACAATAGGAAGATCAACGAAAAAAAGTAAACACATGGAAAGTGAACAACACCCTCGATGAGAAAGACTGGGTGAGAGAAGATATAAAAATGAAATTCAAAAATTCCTTGAATAAAACGAGAATGAAAACACAACATACGAAAATCTTTGGGACACAGCAAAAGCAGTGATCAGAGGCCAATTTATAGCAATAAATGCACACATCAAAAAAGAAGTTAGAGCCAAAATCAACACTCATCAACAGCTATCATCTCCAATAATTAGAAAAAGAACAGCAAGAAAAGCCTACAGTCACCAGAAGAAAGGAAATAATAAAGATTTGAGCAGAAATCAATGAAACAGAAAATAGAAGGGCTATAGAAAATATCAGCAAGACCAGAAGTTGGTTTTTTGAAAAGATTAATAAAATTGACAAACCACTGCCAAATTTAACAAAGAAAAAGAAGGAGAGAAACAAATAACATGAATAAGAAACAAAATGGGTGACATCATAACAGAACCAACTGAAATAAAAAGGATAATATCAGGATATTATGAAGAACGTAGTCCAACAAATTTGAAAATCTGGAAGAAATGGACAAATTTCTAGAAACACACCACTTACCTAAACTAACACAGACTGATGTGCACACCCATGTTCATCGCAGCACTATTTACAATAGCCAAAAGATGGAAACAATCTAGGTGTCCATCAACTGAGGAATGGATAACTAAACTTTGGTACATAGACACAATGGAATACTATGCAACCCTAAAGAATAACATAGAATCTGCAAAACACCACATAACGTGGATGAAATTGGAGGACATTATGCTGAATGAAATAAGTCAATCACTGAAAGATAAATATTGTATTAGTCCGTTACTGTAAAAGTCAAGGAAAGGTTTATCTGTGAAGGAAATTTTCTTTGTTGGTTACCAGGGGTGGCAGAGGAGGGGAGGGAACACTGTTAGATAGGTAGAGGTAAGTACTGATCTGAGTGAAGAGAAGGGCAATGTATCAAATGTGATTGATCAACATGGTGGCATTGAGGAAAAGGAAGACATAAAGAGGTATATTGGAGGTTGAGACAACAAAGAACTCTTTTGCACATACAGTACTGCATTGTCAGTGAAGGCAAACATGGGTATACAGGTGGATAGATGGGTGGACAGACTGAAATATTAGGTATGTCTATGAAGCGGGGAGTGTACTCAAGACCATGTATAGGGTTGGCAGACAATGGTCCTATAAGTGTATTTGTATGATCTGTAAGAATTCCCAAGTGTATAGTAGAGCTGACAAGGGACAAAGTTGTAGTCACTTCTTGGTCACAGCCAGCTACCCAGAATGACCAAGCAGTTGAACCAGTGGTCTCTGGAGCATAGTTGCAGGGGACATCAAGCTCAATTGGCATAACATACTACACGAAACATTGTTCCACCTCCTACTTTGGCGAGTAGCCACTGGGATCTTAAAAGCTTGCAAGCAGTCATCTAGATGCAATGATGGGTCTCTCCTCATCCAGAGCAAAGAAGAATGAAGAAAAGCAAAGATTAATGGAAAGAATTAGTCCTGGCAACTGGTGCACCATGCGATCAGCAGCCTATATGACCATGAGACCAGAAGAACTAGATGGTGCCTGGCTACCACTATCAACCACTTGAAGGGGGGGTCTATGTAGGAGATCCTTGATAGAGAGGGATAACAATATTGAACAAAACTCAAAATCATTTGGGAAAAGAAAAAAAAAAAGGAGGAGGGAACAGGTTTGCTGGTCTGATAGAGCCTGGTGGAACCCCTGAGACTATGGCCCCTATCTGCCCTTCAGTCTGGAATTGAACCCACACCTGTGGCTTCCAGCCAAACAGAAGACAGGCATATGAGTTGAACATTTACCTGAGGTAGATACACTCCTTGGAGAGATCAATCGTGAGAGAAAGAAGGACTGTTTATGCACAGGGAGACAGCTCAGGGAGCAGGAGTGCATGGAGGGATGGACACAGGGAAGAGGAAACTATTGGGAGAAAGTGGGAGGGGAGTGGTAGCATTGGGGTAAATTGTAGTCAATGTCATGAGACAAAGTATATGTGAACTATATGAGTCGGGTCTGACTCGATGGCACATAACAACAACAACAACAATTGTATGGAAAGTGAATTTGCTCTGTAAATTTTCACACAAATCACACATACACCCACACAAAAAAAACTGGGATACAGAAGAAATAAAAAATTCCTTCATTCAAAGAAAAATGAAATAAAGCATACCAAAATATTGAGGACACAGCAAAAGCAGTGCTCAGAGGACAATTTATAGCAATAAAACATACACATCAAAAAAAAAAAAGAAGAAGAAAGAACCAAACTCAACAGTTTAATCCAATATCTCCAACAATTAGTAAAAGAACAGCAAAAACAGCTTATAGTCACCAGAAGAAAAAAGATAATGAAGATAAGAGTAGAAAGAAATGAAACAGAAAAACAAAAGAAAGAATCAACAAGACTAAAGTTGGTTCTTTGAAATCAATTTCTTAATAAAATTGACAAACCACTGGCAAATTTAACAAAGGAAAAGAAGGAGAATATGCAAGTCACACATATATGAAATGAAATAGGCCATATCACAATAGAACCAACTGAAATAAAGATTATAACAGAATACTATAAAGAACTGTACTCTAACAAGTTTGAAAATCTAGAAAAAATGGACAAATTTCTGGAAACACCCTACATACTCAAACTAACACAATCTGAAGTAAAAAGTTTAAAAAGACCATAACAAAAGAAGAAATTGAACAGTTCATTAAAAAATCTCCCCCAAAAAAAGTCCTGGCACAGACAGCTCAACTGGCAAATTCCACCAAAGATTCAGAAAAGAGCTAACTATCTCTACTCAAACTACTCCAGAACATAGAAAAGGATGGAATACTCTCTAATTCATTCTACTATGCAAGCATAACTCTGATACCAAAGCCAGGCAACCAAACTTGCTATTATCAGGTCTATTCAAACTCAGGCAAAGACATCACTGAAAAAGAAATTTATAGAATAATATCCCTCATGATCCAATACACAGAAAATCCCAGAGATCAACCAAAAAAACTACTGAAACTAATAGGAGGATTCAGCAAAGTGGCAGAATACAGGATTAATATACAAAAATCCATCAGATTCCTCCACACTAACAAAGGGAACTCCGAAAAGGAAATCAGGAAAACAATACCATTTACAATAGCCACACAAAAGCTGCCATACTTAGTAGGAAAAAGTCTAACTAGAGACACACAAGACCTGTACAAAGAAATCTATTGAACACTATTACAAGATACCAAAAGAGATCTACATAAGTGGAAGACTATACCATGCTCTCAGACAGGAAAAATTAACATTGTGAAAATACTACCCAAAGCAATCTACAGATAAAATATGATCCTGATCCAGATTCCATCATCATTCTTTAAAAGATGGAAAAAGTAATCACCAACTTTATACAGAAATAAAGAGACCCCAGATAGCAAAGCACTACTAAAGAAGAAAAACAAAGTAGGAGGGCTCACACTCCCTGATCTACATACAGCCATAGTTGGTAAAACAGCCTTGTATAATGACAGAAACATAAACCAATGGAACAGAATTGAGAACCCAGAAGTAATTCCATCCACCTATGGACAGCTGCCACCACTTGTCTGTCAGTTTGTCATACTGTGGTGGTTTGAGTGTTGCTGTGAGGCTGGAGGCTATGCCACCAGTATTTCAAATACCACCAGGGTCACCCATGATGGACAGGTTTCAGCAGAGCTTCCAGATTAAGACATACTTTGAAGAAGGAAGGGGCCGTCCACTTCTCAAAGAATTGGCCAGTAAAAACCTTATGAAGAGCAGTGAAATACTTTCTGATGTATTACTGGGAAACTTTATGAATAGCCCTGAAATATTGTCTGATATAGTGCCAGAAGATGAGCCCTTCAGGTCAGAAGGCACTCAAAATACAACTGGGAAAGAGCTATTTCCTCAGAGTAGAGCCAAGCTTAATGATGTGGATAGAGTAAAGTTTTCAGGACCTCCATTTTCTGTTGTGGCATGACTCAAAATGAGAAGAAACAGCTGCAAACATCCATTAACAGTTGGAACATGAGATGTACTAAGTATGAATCTAGGAAAATTAGAAGTTGTCAACAATGAAATGGAACACATAATGGTTGATATCCTACGCATTAGTTAGCTGAAATGGACTGGTTTTGTCCATTCTGAATCAGACAACCACACGATCTACTGTGCTAGGAATGACAAATTGAAGAGGAACAGTGTGGCATTCATCATCACAGGGAATGTTTCAAGATCTATCCCAAAGTACAGTGCTGTCAGTGATAGGATAATATCCATATGCCTATGTTGTTGTTGCTGTTATGTGCCATCAAGTCAGACCTGACTCATAGTGACCCCTCCTTGGGTTTCCAAGATGGTATCACTATGGAAGTAGATTGCTCAACCTTCCTTCCGAGGAGTGGCTGGTGGGTTTGAACTACCAACCTTCTGGTTAGCAGTCAAGTGCCTTAGGCACTACGCTACCAGAGCTCCATATAAGGAAGACTAGTTAATACAACTATTACTCAAATTTACACACCAACCACCAAAGCCAAAGATGAAGAAATTGAAGGTTTTTACCAACTTCTGCAATCTGTAATTGACCAAACACACAATCAAGATGTGTTAATTATCACTGGTGATTGGAATGCAAAAGTTGGAAACAAAGAAGAATCACCAGTAGTTGGAAAATATGGCCTTAGTGATAGAAATAATGCTGGAGATCACATGATAGAATTTTGAAAGATGAAGGACTTATTCATTGCAAATATCTTTTTCAACAACATAAGTAGCAGCTATACACATGGACTTCACCAGATGGAGTACACAGGAATTACATCAACTACATCTGTGGCAAGAGACGATGGAGAAGCTAAGTCTCTTCAGCCAAAACAAGGCCAGGAGTTGAGGAACAAACCATCAACTGCTCATATGCAAGTTCAAATTGAAGCTGAAGACACTTAAAACAAATGCACTAGGGCCAAAATATGACTTTGATTACATCCCTCCTGAATTTAGAGACCATCTAAAGAATAGATTTGATGCACTGAACACCAATGATTAAAAACTAGAGGAATTATGGGATAACATCAAGAACATCATCCATGAAGAAACCAAAACGTCATTAAAAAGATAGGAAAGGAAGGAAAGACCAAGATGGATGACAGAAGAGACTGAAACTTATCCTTGAACGGAGAGTAGCTAAAGCAAACAGAAGAAATGACAAGATAAAAGAGCTGAATAGAATATTTCAAAGAGCACTTAGAGAAGACAAACCAATTATTATAATGAAATGTGCAAAGATCTGGAGTTAGAAAAACAAAATGGAAGAAAATGCTTGCCATTTCTCAAACTGAAAGAACTAAAAAAAAAAATTTAAGCCTCGAGTAGCAATATTGAAATATTCTATGGGCAAAATATTGAATGATGCAGGAAACATCAAAAGAAGATTGGAAGGAATATGCAGAATCACTGTACCAAAAAGAATTCACTGATGTTCATCCATTCAGGAGATGGTACATGATCAAGAACCAATGGTACTGAAGGAAGAAGTTGAAGCTGCACTGAAGGAACTGGCAAAGAACAAAGCTCCAGGAATTGAAGGAATACCCACTGAGATGTTTCAACAAACAGATGTCATGCTGGAGGCATTCATTTATCTATGCCAAGAGATTTGGAAGACAGCTACCTGGCCCACTGACTGGAAGAGATCCATATTCCGTACTGGAAGCTGGATTCAGAAGAAGATGTGAAATGAGAGATATCATTGCTGATGTCAGATGGATCTTGGCTCAAAGCAAAGAATACCAGAAAGGTGTTTATTTGTGTTTTATTGACTATGCAAAAGCATTTGATTGTGTGGATCATAAAAAATTATGGATAACATTGAGAAGAATGGGAATTCCAGAACACTTAATTGTGCTCATGAGGAACCTGTACATAGAACAGGAGCCTGTCATTCGAACAGAACAAGGGGATATTGCATGGTTTAAAATCAAGAAGGGAGTATGTCAGGGGCACCATACTTATTCAATCTGTATGCTGAGCAAATAATCTGAGAAGTTGGACTATATGAAGAAGAAGGTGTCATCAGGATTAGAAGAACCTGCAATATGCAGACAACACAACCTTGTTTGCTGAAAGTGAGGATGGCTTGAAGTACTTACTGATGAAGATTAATGACTACAGTCTTCAGTATGGATTACATCTCAACATAAAGAAAAGGAAAATCCTCACAAATGGACCAATAAGCAGCATCACGATAAATGGAGAAAAGACTGAAATTGTCAAAGATTTCATATTACTTGGTTCCATAATTAACACCATGGAAGCAGCAGTTAAGACATCAAATGACGTACTGCACTCAGCAAATCTGCTACAAAGGACCTCTCTAAAGTGCTGAAGAGCAAAGATGTCTCTTTAAAGACTAAGGTGAACCTTACCTGAGCAATGGTGTTTTCAATCACCTCATATGCCTGTGAAGGCTGGACAATGAGTAAGGAAAACTGAAGAAGAGTTGATGCTTTTGAGTCTTGGTGTTGGCAAAGAATACTGAAGGTACCATGGACTGCTGGAAGAACTAACAAATCTGTCCTGGAAGAGGTACAGCTGGAATGATCCTTAGAGGCAAGAATGGCCAGACTTCATCTGACCTACTTTGGTCATGTTGTCAGAAGAGACCACTCCCTGGAGAAGGATATCATTCTTGGTAAAGTGGAGGGTCAACAAAAAAGGGGAAGGTCCTCAACAAGATGGACTGACAAAGTGGCTACAACGATGGGCTCTAGTACAGGACTGGGCAGTGTTTCGTTCTGTTGTACATAGGGTCACTATATGTTGGAACTGACTCAATGGCACCTAACAACAACATGCACAGCTAATCTTTGACAAAGGGCTGAAACCCATTAAATGCAGAAGAGATAATCCACTTAACAAATGTTGTTGTTGTTGTTATGTACCATCGAGTCATCTCTGACTCATAAATAGTTCTGGCAAAACTGGATATTCATTTGCAGAAAAATGAAACAGGATCCACATTTCTCACCATATATAAAACCAAACTCAAGCGGGATCAAAGACCTAAATGTAAAACCTAAAATTAAAAATATCATTTAAAAAAATACAAACAAATTTAAGGTTCCAATACATGGGATAAATACATTATCAAACATCAATGAAAATTCACAAACAGCAAAAAAAAAATTAGAGTACTGGGACCTCCTAAAAAGTAAATGATTATATGCATTGAAAGCCTTCACTAAAAGAGTAAAAGAGAACCTTCAGACTGGGGAAAAAATTTGGCATTGACATTTCATATAAGGGACTAATCTCTAAAACTTCAACACCTCAACAACAAAGAGACAAACAATCCAATTGAAAAATGGGCAGAGGACATAAAAGACACTTCATCAAAGGAGACATTCAGGGACCCAACAAACATGTGAAGAAGAAATGCTCATGATTATTACTCATTAAACCAAACCCACTGCCATCAAGTCAATTCCAACTCATAACGACCCTATAGGACAGAGTAGAACTACCTTGTAAGGTTTCCAAGACTGTTAATCTTTATGGAAGCAGACTGCCTCATCTTTGTTCCATAGAGCAGCTGGTAGATTTGAACCACTGATCTTTTAGTTAACAGCCAAATGCATTAATCACTATGTAACCAGAACTTCTTAAAAATTAGAAGGATGCAAATCAAAACAATAATGAGATGCCATCTCACTCCAATGTTATTAGCAAAGTTCAAAAACACCCAGAAAACAGGGGACTTCTGGTAAAATGGAGGACTAGACAGACAAGTGACACAGACCCTCTTCAACAAAGAAAAGAGAAACCAATTGACAGATACAGAAGATAATCCTGGAGCCCTGAACTTTGAAAGAAAGTATACAGAAGTGGATTAAGCACCAACTAGTGGAAAACCTGAATGAAAACATTGAGTGCAGAGACAGTCAGAGCTCCAGACTGTCAGCTACTCTGATGGGACCAACAGCCTGAATATTTCCAAGTGGTGTTGGGACCTGTGAATTGACCTAAAGATCAGCTCTGGTTGCCAAAGGCTGCA
>NW_006921595.1:7904333-7924706 GCF_000298275.1 Orycteropus afer afer | reverse complement strand
ATAACATACAAACAAAACAAAGAAAATGAAAACTGTGGGCAAGTCACTCCAACATACAATCACCAATTAAATATAAACACACAAATGTCACAATGCCTCAGAGACAACAGAGCATCACAGTCTACTCGAAGAAGCAAGAGAAACAAGGGACCAGGATACAGACCCAAAACACATCCCTGAGGAAGATGCAGCATTGGAACTCCCTGGTAATGAATTCAAAAGAATCATATTTAGGTATCTTCAAAGATTGAGAGGCAGATCAAAGAAAACACTAACAAAATTGAGGAAAACACAGAGAAAATCCTACTATAATTTTGAAAGACAATACAAAAACAAAATGACAAGATAAATGAAAAATTAGAAATGATTCAAAATCTACACACAGAAACCCAGAAGATTAATACCAAATTTTCAGAAATAGATAAGACATTGAATGGACAAAGAAGTAGAATTGAATTAATGGAAGACAGAATTAGTGAGATTGAAGGCAAATACCTCAATACTTCTTTGGAAAGGTATCAATCAGAAAAAAGATCAAAACAAAATGAAGAAAGCCTAAGGTTCATGTGGGATACTATCAAAAGGAATAACCTACATGTAATCGGAATTCCAGAACACGAAGAGACAAATAAAACCACTGAGAAAATTGTCCAAGATTTGTTGGAAGAGAATTTTCCTGGTATGATGAAAGATGAGAATATATCCATTCAGGAAGTTCAACGGACCCCAAACAGGATAGACCCCAGAAGAAATTCACCAAGACATATCATCACCAAACTCACCAAAACCAAAGGCAAAGAAAGAATCCTGAAAGCAGCACAGGAAAAACTAAAAGTTACCTCCAGGAGGCAACCAATAAGACTAAGTTTGGATTTCTCAGCAGAAACCATGCAGGCAAGAAGACAATGGGATAGTATATATAAAACACTGAAAGAGAAAAATTTCCAAGCAATAATTATGGACCCAGCAAAATTGTCTCTCAAATATGATGGTGAAATTAGGACATTTCCAGATAAGCAGAAATTAAGGGAATTTGTTAAAACCAGACCAACCTTACAAGAGATGTTAAAGAGAGTCCTTTGGACAGAGAAGCAACAACAGGAAACAACAACTGACCATTAACACACATGATGATATAACCCAGAAACCAACCCAGCTATGGAAGTATCCAAAGTAAATAAACCTACAAGATTGTAAACAGGGAGCCAGAGACATCAATTGACAATTTAAGACAACTACAAACCAAAAAGAGGGGAAAAATTGTGTCATTATAGAACTTCTAGATGGTAGGGAAGTCAAGCAACTACAAGATAGAACGGACTGTTCTAAACTTTGGAAGAAAACTATAAATGATAAACCTTCAAATAAAATAAAAAAAGGGACCAGCACAAATATTTAGCAAATACTAAAACAATAGCATCGAAAGAAGTGATAACACAATTCATAAACAAAATGAGCTCAGCATAGAAAATTATATGGAACAAAGACATTGACTCTACGAAAAAGCACATAACAAAAATGACAGCAACAAATTCATACTTGTTGATAATTACATATCTGGCAAGGGACTTATCTCTAAGATTTATAGAAAACTCCAATGCCTCAACAGCAAAAGAGTTAACAATCCCATTGAAAAATGGGCAAAAGACATGAATAGACACTTCACCAAGGAGGCTATTCAGGTGGCCAGCTAATACATGAAGAGATGCTCTTGATTATTGGCCATCAGAGAGATCCAAATCAAAATAACAAAGAGATACCATCTCACCCCAGCACTGATGACAAGGTTCAACGAGACAGAAAATAACAAATGCTGATGGAGATGTGCAGAGATTGGGACTCTCATACACCCCTGGTGGGACTATAAAGTGATAGAACCACTGTGGAAAGCAGTATGATGATTCCTTAGAAAGCTGGAATTGGAGATACCATTTGACCCAGCAATCCAATTACCAGGGATATACCCTGGAGAGTGAGAGTCAGGACAGGAACAGATATATGCACACCCATGTTCATCGCAGCACTATATACAATAGCAAAAAGATGGAAACAACCTATGTGCCCATCAGTGGAAGACTGGATGGCCAAATATGGTACGTACACATACTGGAATGCTATGCAGCACTAAAGAATAATGTAGAGTCTGCAAAACACCACATAATATGGATGAACTTGGAGGACATTATGCTGAGTGAAATAAGTCAATCTCAGAAGGACAAATATAGTATTAGTTTGTTGTTGTGGAGGGTCAAGGAAAGGTTTATATATGGAAGAAAACTTTCTTTGTTGGTTGCCAGGGGTGGGAGTGGAGGGTAGGGAACACTGCACACACACACACAAAAAATGCATTGACCCATGTCATTTTAGTTTGGTGTATTTCACTGTACATAAATTATATTTCAATAAAATACATTTAAAAAAAGGAAAGAAAACATCACATGCTGACAACCATGTGCAGAGACTGGAACCCTCATACACTACTTGTGAAACCGTAAAATGGTTCAACCACTGTGGGACATGATATGGTACTACCTTACAAAATTAGAAATAGAAATACCATATGATCCAGCAATCCCACTGCTAGAGAGATATCCTGGAGAAATAAGAGTCATGACAGAAACAGATATATGCACATCCATGTTCACTGCAGCACTATTCACAAAAGCAAAAGAAGCAACCTAAGTGTCCATCAATAGATGAGTGGATAAACTATGGCACATACACAAAAGGAATACTATGCAATATTAAAGAATAACAATGAATCCACGCAAAGCCTCCTAACATGGATGAACCTAGAGGACATTATGCTGAGTGAAATTAGTCAATCACACAAGGTCAAATATTGTAAGAGATCACTACTATAAAAAAATCAAGAAAAGGTTTTCACGCAGGAAAAAACATTCTTTGGAGGTTACCAGCGGTGGGAAG
The DNA here is from genome assembly GCF_000298275.1 of Orycteropus afer afer. Lineage (NCBI taxonomy): Eukaryota > Metazoa > Chordata > Mammalia > Tubulidentata > Orycteropodidae > Orycteropus > Orycteropus afer. Next base: position 7,921,778 of record NW_006921595.1, on the reverse strand, counting down.
GAAAGGAAGGATAAATGACTAACTAGAAAGTAGACACGTATTAACTTGGGTGAAAGGGAAGGCAATATACAACTAGGGGGAGATCAGCACAAAAGGACCACACCAAAGGAAAACACTGGGAGGAGCATAATTGCTAAAGGCAACAAATGTAAATACTATCATATACACAATCCTGCAATAATAGTAATAACAATAATCGATGAGTGGATACATAGATACCCAAGTTGAACAAGTGTGGGAAGATGAATGGGATTACATCTGTGGTACAGTGAATTACTTGGTATGGCTTTTCTAGCCGTAGTCTTTGTGACGCCCACCAGATTACTGAGTGGGAACATGCAAATAAGGTGTGTACAACTCTGATGTTGGGATTAGTTAGTTTGGTCACTCTGCTAGGCTTAAAATGAGCCATCCTAGAGGCAGAAGGGGGGAATCTCACTGCTATCAAGAGAGAAGAGCTGGAGTTGGAGTGGGGAGCATCCTTGGACCTTAGATCTCTGAGCTAGAGACCTCCTTGACAAAGATGCCCTGGCAGAGACTTCCTAGCAGAGATGCTCCAGCAGAGACACCTGGCGGCAGTAGAACCAAGAGGCATGGGATAGTGGTGGCCTTGCTGGCCCACGAGGCAAGAAAGCTGAGTGCCATTGGGCAGGAGGCTTGGTGGTAGAGCACAGTGCACCTTGCTATACCTATCTGTAGAACTAAGAGCTGTGTAACACTTGCCCAAGTAGGACAGAGGCCAGGCCGAAAGGCCATGGACCAGAGAGGCATGCTGGAAAGCATGGCAGAGGGAAGACTGTCCTGACTGAAGAATTGTATCCTGAGTGTGTTCCTGAACCTGAATTGTAGTCTATCACCTGCCTAATAAACCCCATAACCATGAGTACTGTCCGTGAGTTCTATGTAGCCATTGTAATGAATTTCCAACTCAACAGAGAAGTGAGTGCCATGGGAGGGATGACTGGTATCAGAGTTGGTAAACAGGCTGGAGGATGGTGGCATGTCTGGCCTCGTAGGAATAAGCATTGGACTGCTGATGGTGATTCTATCTCCCTCTTGTGAAGTTAGAGGAGGCCAGAAGATGCTGCCTCCATCCTCTTTTTGCAACATATACATTTGTAGGTGCCCTTTTTACAACATCTACATTCATAGCTTTGACAGAGAATATTTCTACATATGTATTTATATGTGCTACAAATATATCCATGAATATAGTAGAGCATACAGGGGGCAAAGTTATGAAAATTTCTTAACCATAACCAAATACCTTCAAGGAATAAGTTGCTAGGCCTGAGGGCTCAAAAGCATAGTCTCAGGGGACATCAAAATCAATTGGCAAAACACAGTCCACAAAGATAGTGTTCTAAAGCCTACTTTCATGAGTAGCAACAGGGGTCTTAAAAGCTTGCAAATGGCCATGTAAAGTACAACTATTGTTCTCATCTGGAGCAAAAAAAGAGTGAAGAAAATCAAAAATCCAAGGAAGAAATTAATCCAAAGGACTAATGGACTACACAAACCACAGCCTTCACAACTATGAGACCAGAAGAACTAGATGGTGCTGGGTTACCACTGCTGACCCATCTGAAGGAAATCACAACAGGAAGTCCTGGACACTGTGGGAGAAAAAAGTGGAACAAAACTCAAAATAATAAAAAAAAAGAGTAGGCTTACTGGTCTGACAGACACTTGTAGAACTCCCTAGACTGTGACCCTTAGATACCCTTCAGGCCTAGACCTGAACTTACACTGTGGATCACCTTTCAGCTAAACAATAGACAGGCCTATGCCCCGGGGAGGTATGATCAGTCCTTAGAACAATCAACCAGGAGATCAAAAGGACAGTATGTGGTGCCTAGGGATAAAGCTTAGACTGCAGGAAGGGATAGGAAAGAAGGATGAATGAAAACAATAAACACAGGGAGGAAGTAGGAAGGGTGCTTTTACATTGTGGGGATTGCAATCAATGTCACAAAACAAAATGTGTAAGAATTGCTAAATGGAAAACCAATTCGCTCTGTAAATTTTCACCTAAATCACAATAAAAAGTTATCTTAAAAAAAACTACACCAAAGGGTTGCAAATTAATTGCTTTTACTATCCTAGGTTTGATCAGTTAATGAAAATAAACACATGGAAAAGGGATTTTAGAAAATTAAGAATTGTGTCTAAGATATTTATTATGAAGAAGATACTCTCAAATCCTGGGCATGCAGAACATCAAAATTATCTCTTATTTATTAGTAATAACTGCCTTTTGTAAAGCACATCAAATTACAAAGCAGATTCACATTCCTCATTTCGTATTTTCTTCATCCCAACCCAGTGAGAAAGAAATTTAAAAAAAGAAATAAACATTTTATTGTGATTTGGGTGAAGTTTACAGAGTGTATCAACTTTCCATTCAGTAATTCACACACATTTTGTTTCATGTCATTGATTGCAAGCCTCTGGATGTAACATCACCCCTCCCACATTCTCCCTGTGTTACTGTTTCCATTCCTTCTTCTCTCCTAAACCTTCCTGGCTTTTGAATATTTGCTTGGGCAGATGTTGTCCTTTTGAACTTGAATTGTTGATTGTTCCTAAGGAGTGTCTATGTTCCTACAGTTATTGTTCACCATATAGATCTGTCTATTATTTGACTCAAAATTCAACTATGGGAGTGAATTCAGTTCAAGGCCCAAAAGATGACTAAGGGCCATAGTCTTGAGGGTTCCACCAGACTCTGTCAGACCAGTAAGCCTGGTCTTTTATATAATTTTGAGTTTTGTTCCATATTTTTCTCCTTCTCTTTCCAGGACCTTCTAATGTGATCCCTTTCAGAGCAGTTGGTAGTCATAGCCAGGCACCGTCTACTTCTGGTCTCAGGGCTATGGAAGCTGAGGTTTGTTTTTGCATGGCTCATTGGTGCTTTGGATTGTTTCCTTGTGTCTTTAATTTTCTTCACCGTTCTTTGCTCTGGACAAGGAGAAACCAACAGCTGTACATTAGATGGCCGCTCACATACTTTTAAGATTCCAGTCGCTACTCACAAAAGTAAGATATAGAACATTGTTTCTGTGGACTATATTGTGCCAATTGCTCTTGATGTTCCCCAAGACTTTGGTCCTGAGTCCCCAGGCCCAGTGACTCATTCCCTCAGGGGTTTTAGTTATGGCTAAAAAGTTTTCATAACTATGCCCCCTGTCCACTCTACTATAGTCATGGATATATTTGTAGCATATATAATAAATACACATGGAGAAATATCCTCTGTCAAACATAGAGGTCTCAGAAAGGGATTTTTTTATCACCCCAAAATTACAATGAAGCTCCTAAAGGATAAAGATAATTAGTGATGATTCCAGAGTTAGTCTTCTGATTCCAAAAGCCCAGCTACTTCAGTTTTACTATGTAGTTCCAATGGAGCACATAGCTGAAACACGGAATGTCTCTTAGGATAGGCAGACTCAAAAGGGGGATTTGGAGTAACAAATGGGCATTGAGCACCTGGTGGAAGAGAGTAACCAAAATGGGAATCAGAAAGATGCTTAGCTTGGGCATTTGGAAACAATCAGCCCTAGGACATGATGGACCTTGAGACCAGAAGAACTAGATGGTACCTGGCTACCAATGCCAACCCCTCGGGAAGGGATCAAAACTGGAGATCCTGGATAGAGTAGGAGGAAAAACATGGAACAAAATTCAAAAACACAACAACCACCAGAATTACCGGTTGGATGGAGTCTGGTGAGAGCCCCAAGACTATGGCCCTGGGATACGCTTCGGGCCTGGGATAGGACTCACTTCCAAGGACTGGCTCTCAGCCCAACAGTAGAAAGACTTACATGCACCCAGGGTGATGCACCCCTACTCTATGGAGATACACCCCTTGGAGTGATCAGCCATGGGGCACCAGAGGGGCAGCATTCACATGGAGGGAAAGCCAAACAGACAGGAGTGCATAACTAAGAAGGGCACAGGAATGGGGGGGGGGGAATCACAGGGAAGGAAAAGAAGGAGAGTGGGTTAGGGTTGGGGATGGTAATCAGGGAGTGAAACCAAGTGTACATGAACTGTTGAATGTAAAACAAATTCTGCTCTGTAAATTTGTACCCGAAGCACAATTGAAAAAAAGAAAGAAAGAGTACTGTTTAGGCAAAAAAGGATAGATGATTAGAAAAGAAAAAAAAAAAAAGAAATTTTTTCAGGCCTCTGATTCTACAATGTTCTCAATCGTCTTTAGATCATCTTTTGTGTGTGTGGGTGGGGGGGGGGGATTATTTACTACCATTCCTATTTAGTTTAATAAACTAAATTCCTAAGAAATTAAGGTTAATATCTCACCTAAGGAAAAACTATAGGTTAGTGGGTTAAAAGCAAAGATGAGTAAGTTGATGTGCTCTTAGTAATGACTGTCTCCCACTGTTAATGCCTACCACGTATTAAGCCCTGTGTTAAGTATCTTACCTACATGACTTGTTTAAACATCATAACAACTCTTCAGGGCATTATCTGACTTTTCAGTTTGAGCCAACCAAGGCTCAGGAAAGCTCAATGAATTGCCAAAGGTTGCAGTACGGTTATCAAACTGTCAGATCCCATCCGATTCCAGGCAGGTCTGTCTGACTCTCAGGCATGCCCTTCTTTCCACAACATTGTGATAACCTCTAAAATGTGGATCCTCGGAAGAGGAAAACTCTTCTTCAAATCAAGAACTGTTTCTTAGACATCTTTGTAGTCCCCACAGTGCTTTGCCATGCTTTGTATGGCAAGACCTTCAATAAATATTTGTTGAAAAAATAAATAAATAAAGATGCTTAGCTTGGCAAAAACAAAATTCATTTACTTTACAACTCTGTGTAGGTTCTACTTTTTCCTCCCACTTAAAATATCTTTCTACTCTGTAAAGAAGAGGCCTTATCTTAACAACCACTAGTACCAAAATCAACCTTTTCTTATATCACTTAAATCACCCTGTGGTAGTGGTGGTTGTTGTTAGGTGCCATTGAGTCAGCTCCAACTCATAGTGACCCTATGTACAACAGAATGAAACACTACCCTGTTTTGCACCAGCCTCACAATCTTCACTATACCTGACCCCGTCATTGTAGCCACTGTGTCAATACATCTCCTTGAGGGCCTTTCTCTTTTTTGCTGACCCTCCACTTTACCAAGCATGATATTCTTCTCTAGGGAGTGGTCCCTTCTGATAGCATGACTAAAGTAGATCAGATGAAGTCTGGCCATTCTTGGCTGTACTTCTTCCAGGACAGATATTTTACTTCTTGTTCTGGTTACCTACTGCTAGTCTAACAAGAAATATACCACAAATGGAATGGCCTTTACAAACAGGAGTTTATTCTTACAGTTTGGAGGCTTTAAGTCCAAGTTCAAAGTGCCAGGCTCTAGGGGCTGGGTGAAAGCCCCTCAACCTTGGGGTCCAGCTCTGCCTCCTACTCCCAGCCCACTGGAGCTAGAGGTGTTTCTTCATTCAGACAGCTGCTGGCTGCTGAGGCTGAGAAGCCCAAAGGTTGACAAGTAAAAAGGCACAGTCCTGATGTTACCAAACCATATGGCAGGCCATTAACTTAAGTCCATTGTAAGTCCCAAGGTTGGGAGAGCATAACAGGCTGCTGAGCAACGACACAGCTACATGCAGGGTCCGAGCGTGCCATAGGCTATTATAGACCATTCTCAAGGCTTCTCCTTATATACAGGAAGCAAACCACATCCCAAAGGCTGCTACTCAGCTGCTTGTGGTAGATCCCACCATGGAGTTGATTGCCAGTCTCACCATGGGGAATAACTACCACCAAGTGTCCAGCCACTCAACCAGGCCCAGCCAAGTTGACACACAAACATAACTACCACACTTCTTTTGGCAGTCCATGGTACATACTTTCAGTATTCTTTGCCAACACCACAACTCAAAAGCATCAACTCTTCTTCAGTCTTCCTTACTCATTGTCCAGCTTTCACAGGCATATGAGGTGATGGAAAATACCATGGCTTGGGTAAGTTGCATCTTAGTCTTTAAAGAGACATTTTCACTCTTCAACACCGTAAAGACATCTTTTGCAACAGATTTGATGAGTGCAATATGTCATCTGATGTCTTGACTGTGGCTTCCATTGGTGTTGATTGTAGAAGCAGGTAATATGAAATCTTTGACAACTTCAAACTTTTCTTCATTTATTGTGATGCTGCTTATTGGTCCAGTTGTGAGGATTTTTGTTTTCTTTATGTTGAGATGTAGTCCATACTGAAGACTGTAGTCATTAATCTTATCAGTAAGTACTTCAAGCCATCCTCACTTTCAGCAAGCAAAGTTGTGTCATCTGCATATCACAGGTTGTTAATAAGGCTTCCTCCAATCCTGGTGCCACATTCTTCTTCATATAGTCCAACTTCTTGGAATATTTGCTCAGCATACAGATTGAATAAGTATGGTGAAAGGATACAACCCTGATGCATTCCTTTCTTGATTTTAAACAATGCAGTAAGTATTCCCTCATCTTGTTTGAATGACAGCATCCTGATCTATGCGCAGGTTCCTCATGAGCACAATTAAGTGTTCTGAAATTCCCATTCTTCTCAATGTTATCCATAGTTTTTTATGATCCACACAATTGAATGCTTTTGCACAGTCAATAAAACACAACATCTTTCTGGTATTCTTTGCTTTGAGCCAAGATCCATATGACATCAGCAATGATATCCCTTGTTCCACATCCTCTTCTGAATCCAGCTTGGATTTCTGGAAGTTCTCTGTCAATATACTACTGCAATCATTTTTTTCATTATCTCCAGCAAGATTTTACTTGTGTTTGATATTAATGATATTGTTTGATAATTTCCACATTCTATGAGATCACCTTTTTTTGGAATGGGTACAAATACGGATCTCTTCCAGTCAGTGGGTCAGGTAGCTGTCTTCCAAATTTCTTGGCATAGACGAGTGAATGTCTCCAGCACAGCATCTGTTTGTGGAAACATCTCAATGGGCATTCCATCAATTCCTGGAACCTTGTTCTTTGTCAATCGTTAAGGTTATGTGCCAACTTGGCTGGGCCTGGTTTTGAGTGGCTGGGCAGCTGGATGTAGTTATTCCCCATGATGACACTGGTAATCAACCCCATGGTGGAATCTGCTGTGAGTAGCTGTGAGCCTTAGGGATGTGGTATGCTTCCAGTATGTAAGAAGCTTTGAGAAAAATCTCTGAGCTTTTTAGCATGCTTGGACCCTGCATGTAGCCAAGTCTCATTCAGCAGCCTGCCATGTTGTCTGCCTATCTTGGGACTGTTTCTGGACTTGAACTAGTGGCCTGCCATGTTGCTTGATAATCTCGAGACTGTGCCATTTTACTTGTTGACCTTGGGTTTGTCAACCTCAGCAACCAACAGCTACCTGAGTTAAGAGATGCCTCCAGCTCCAGGGGGCTGGGAGCAAGAGACAGAGTTGAAGCCCAAGGTCGAGGAGCCTTCACCCAGCCCCTAGAGCTGGCACTTTGAACTTGGACTTCTAGCTTCCCAAACTGTAAGAGAATAAATCCCTGTTTGTTGAAGCCATATATTTGTGGTATTTTCTGTTAGAGCACCACTAGAGATCCAAAACACCCCCACATGATAATATCTTATGACCCTTGATCCTCTTAAGAAAACTATTTTATTCAGAGGTATTTTCAGGGAACTCATAGACTAAAGGCTCTCTGTATTATTTTTATGCCTAGTTCACAAGTAAATTCAAAATATTTGCACCAAAGGAGTGTAATGCACAGTCAGAAATATAAGAGAGAACAAAAGAGATAGATACTTTTTAAAAATATTTTATTGTTTTGCATGAAAGTTTACAAAGCACATTAGTTTCCCATTCAATAACTTATGCACATTTGTGTGTGTGTGTGTGTGACATCAGTTGCATTTGCCTCATTGTAACAGCATTTTTCCCACTTCTTCCCTGGGTTCCCCATTTCCATTTGCCATTCTTTCCTGCCCCTTCTTGTTTTCTGAACTTTGTTTTTGGGCAAATGCTGCCCTTGTGGAAATAGATACTCCTTTCTGTTTACCCTTGGAATCCAGGTTTTCTATCATGAATGAGAATCCCTCAGCATACCAAAAGTGTGAATACTAAAGACAAAATTTGGGAGCTAAGAACAACTGAGATAAAATCTAAGAATTTTTTCTCCCTAAAGGCTTGCTTAAAAACAATGTAGAATGTTCTTGTTCTGGGAAGAGACATTAACCAATCACCCGAATAAATGCTGTCTCATTCCTGTGTGCATATGTCTACGAGGATGGCGGTGTGTCATCATCATCCAGGTGGGACGCTTCCAGCAACCAATATTAAGAACTCAGGATTGTGATGTCCTACATTTTGCAATATGTGCAATCAATTTCTACAGGTCCTCCACATAATTATCTCACAAGACAACTTTTATACTAACTACGTGTATTAATATTCTATTGCTGCTATAACAAATTACAGCACTTAACAGATTAAAATAATAAAATTTATTCTCTTAGAGTTCTTGAGACCATAAATCCAAATCAGTTTCACTGGACTAAAGTCAAAGTGTCAGCAGAGCTAGTTCATTATGGCGTTTCTGAGGGAGAATGTTTCCTTGCTTTTTTCTGCTTCTAGAGGCTACCTATATACCTCGGCTTGTGACCCCATCCTCCATCTTCAAAGTGCATCACTCCAATTTCTGCTTCCAACATCATCACATTCCTTTTCCCTCTGTCTCTCTGATATTCCTGTCTCCCTCTTATAAAGACCATTGTGATTACATAAGGCCCATCCTGATAATCCAGGGTAATCTCCCTATCACAAGATTGTTAATTTGACCACATCTTGAAAGTCTCTTTTGCCATATAAGGTTACAGTCACAAGTTCCAGGGATTAGGATGTGAATATATTTGGGAGTCCTTATTCAGCCTACCATACTAGGTTAGGGTTGTCAGGCCTAATGATAAAGCTATGGAAGTGAGCTAGACTCCCCCAATGCTTAGCTCTAAAGCCCTATCCACTGCAAATACGTTGCCTTGAGTGCGTAAGGGACATATCCTGGAACAGGAATTCTCTATCTTCATAGTTCATGGCAAAAAACAATGGGATAAAAGGAGCTGTGCAGAAAAACAAGACATATTTTAGTCTAAATGAAACTCAGGTCAGCAACAGAATATTTTACAATGAAGACAATTGTTACAAGTATAGGTCAGAAACAGGATGTAATTTTAAATAAGTAGTGTTTTAATCAAAATGTCTACTCAAGGAAGCAGCTAATTTTAGGAAAGAAATGAGGTGTGATTCTGATGTGGATTAATCTCTTGAAGATTAAATGAGACAATTTATGTAAGACACTAAGCTTAATGCCTAACACTTAATAAATGCTCTAAAATGTCAATTATTTTTATTTCTTCCAATACTTTATGATAAAAAACCATTTTCTTTTCCCTAGCTTGCAATGGTGACTCTCCATACATAGTTCATTCCTTATCAGATAAGCACTTGCATTTCTACCTCAAATCTACTCAAAAAGGGTGCTGACACTGAGTTGAAGGAAATCTCAGAAGATGACCTTCCCCGGTTGATCACCAGCACAATCTTCAGCATGCTTTTCTTTCCTGAGTTGGTTTCTTTTTTCTCGGGTTAAAGCTGAGTAGCTGGGCATTAGTTGCTACTTGGAAAAGTGCTGAGTGGCTGATGTGTGCTGTCAGCATTGTCCACAACCAGCTGCAGAATGTCTGCAGAGCCCCTTCTGTTTCACTCTGATTTGGCGAAGACTAACTATATTGTGAGGGTTAGGAAGGTGGGAAGTGATGAAAATGCATAGTTCTTTCCAGGCATATGATACACTCACTTAAAATGCCATCTTCCCAATCGTCTGTTGCAGTGGTAGAAATAATAGTTAAAATGACCAAAAGAAACTATCATCTGAAAGGAAATCTAGACATTACAAGCAAATTAAGGAAACAGGCAGTTTGTCCCCTATTCTCCCACTGACGGACAGGTGTCCTGTGCAAGGTTAAATGGCACTTTTTTGCCATCTGTATGGGGTAATAATAATTATTAAATTTAAAATGTATAACATATGCATCTATATCAATGAATGGGAGCTCTGGTGGTATAGTGCCTAAAGCATTTGACTGCTAACCAGAAGGCTGGCAGTTCAAACCCACCAGCCACTCCTTGGAAGGAAGTTTGGGCAATCTACTTCCATAGTGATACTGCCTCGGAAACCCAAGGAGGGGTCGCTATGAGTCAGGTTGGACTCAACGACACATAACAACAACAACATCTTAGCTGTGACCTAACATGGTTTATGTTTATCATTACACTTAATAGACTTGATTTTCTGCTTCTATCCTCACCATTGTCAATCCAAACCTAGGTCTTTGGGCCTCAACTGTTTGGTTTTTTTTTTTTTTTTAATCCTGTGACATTTTCCAGCAAAGACAGGAAGAGGCAACTGACCGTCAAGTCAGAAATGTTCATTACTTTCATTCTTCCAAGACTCTTTTCCTTCTCTCAGAAATCATTTCAGCTTCTTTATTATACTGGCCACCATGTCCTTTGGTGCTTTGGTTTCCTCCAGGGAATTAAATCTTTCCCTTGGTTTTAATATAATTTTTTTTAAAATATGAGATACAATACAGGCAGAATGGGATATGATTGTTTGTTTTTAAAGCCCACTGTGAAATGCTCCTAAAATATTTGATAAATGAGAAAATGAGACTCACTTTCTTAAAATGTTTAACCTGTCAGTGGTATCTAGGGAAACATCTAAATTTCTACAACTGAACAAGCAAGAATTATAGAGTAGGGAGGATCACTACCATCAAGAAAGAAGCATCCGAAGTGGAGCATATCCTTGGACCCAAGATCCCTGCACTACACTTCCTTGACCCAGGAAACAGAGAGAGAGCTGTAACATTGCTGAGACAGTGAGAGACGGCAAGAAATAGCAGCAGAGAAACAGCAGCAGCAGAACAAGAGACCCAGCAGGAGACTTGGCAGGAAACTCAGAAGGAGACCTGGAAGGAGATAGCACAGTGGGCTTCCAGACCCACAGAGCAAGAAAGCTGAGCCCCTTCAGGCTGAGGCTTACTGGCAGAATGGGGTGCCTCTGTTCACCTACTGGCAAAGCTGAAAATCTTTGTAACACTTGCTCAAGAGGGCAGAGGCCAAGGGGCCACACAGCTGAGAGGCCAAGAGACCAAGGACCAGAGAGAGTCCTGTCTGGGGCACGACTGTCCTGATCAAAGGACTGTTTCCTGAGAGTCATTTCTTATCCTGAATTATAACCTGTCACTTCCATAATAAACCTTATCATCATGAAAAAAGAAAAAGAATTACAGAGTAGATCAAAATCTAAGATTTAGTCTTACTGGTGAAAATAATGATTCTCTGTTATCACTACAGGATGATCAGTACAAATATCTAGATTAAAGGTTAGATGAAAGTAGTTAACTATGAAGCTAAGGAAAGGATGGGAAAATTAGGTCACAAAACTACTGAAGAATTAGAAAAATGAAAATAAGAGTTACTTCTTCAAGGTTATCATCTCTTCTAAAGTCAACACAAGTCACTGGAGGTTTGGGGCAAGGTAAACTGTCTCTGTGTGAATTATTATCTTTTCAGAAGGTGATTACTCACTAACCATCTAACCCCAACTCAGACACAGAAGGATTTGTGAATCATAAGCAAAGTACATATGCGTATATATATATTTGTGTGTGTCAAAGCTCAAGATACAAGGGGGAATAGGAATTAATAAGTAACACAAACTCAAAAGGGAAAAGTAAGCAGGACAATATTTATTATGTCAGTACATAGGACCTAAGACTTATTAATATTTCCTGCCCAAGGCTTCAGAATTGTTCTCACTCTCCTACAATCTTCCAGCCTCAGACAATGAGATTACATGCATACACACAATCATCTAGTGAGACAATTGAGTTATGTATACCATTTTCATACTTCCTCTAGGGAAGTATTGCTTGAAGCTTGATGGGAACAGAATATTATGAAGGAAAGTTGAGTCTGTACAGTCCACTTCAGACTTAATTTCATACAGTATATTAAAAAAGCCCCTATAATTTACTTGAATAGCTACATCTACTAGGTAATAAAGAGAATGAGTAGTGTGTAACAACTAAGGAGCAAAAAGGGAACTGGCCCACTGAGTCCTGACCCTAAAGAAGTCAACAATCTGTGTAGTAAACCATTCATATTTCCCTGCTCCTGCATGGCTAACCAAATGAAATAATCTTTTTTTTAATGCATATTTGAGAACACTGAAAATGTGAACTTTGTTTCTAAAATAAATTGCCTACCATTGCCTATAAAATGTAGCCTCTTATGTAGTCTCAAACTTCTTTTCCAAACATATCTCCCAGAATTTGCTTATAAAAACTCTCCACTCTAGCTAGACAAGCACAATCCCTGATCCCATGCAAATTTCCTCCTCTCTTGTCTCAGGACACCTGGAAAATAAATAGAATGTCATTCTACATCAAACCATTAGAATAAAATACCATATTACCTTGATATTACCATACAACTTTTGAGATCAGTTAGTCTAATACCCTACTCTACAATATTCCCAAAAGTAATCATCTAATGTAGACGTGAACACCTATCTCTTCTGCTTTTACATCAAAATTCTCTTGAGGCACACAGAAAGCAAAAGGAATTTACAGTCTTGTACTGGAGAATTATTGGTTAACTCTAATAACAAATGGAATTAAAGAGGAATGGGGACACCCAATAGTAACAAGCATACCCAGAGCCCAGACCTTGGTTTCTAATACCATTCTCCAGAAAAAAGAACCAGAGCTTCTTGGACAAATGGCTGACTTTAGAAGTGGGCAGGAAATATATAAAATGAGCCTCAAGTGTCTCATAGTGACAGAAAGTAAGAAAGTACTAAAAAAAAAAAAAAATTATTAGGGTATGTCAAAGGACATGGGAACCAACTGAAAGGGCTCTCTATAGCCAAAGCTGGAACAACTGAACAGAGAAATAAATAACTCCCCACTCCTTAAGTGTGGGCTGCACAATGTGACTAGTTTCCTCAGAATATAGACTAGCAAGAGGAAAAGCAATAACTTCACAGTGGAGAAACATGACAAACACTAACTCAGCCAGGTCATCAAAGTTAATATCAGCAGCAATAGTACGTACTCTTAAAATAATGAAAATGACATTCTACTTCTGTAGTCTTCCTTCCAGGAGCTCTGGTAGTGTAGTGTCTAAGGCATTTGACTGCTAACCAGAAAGCTGGTGGTTCAAATCCACCAGTCACTCCTTGGAAGGAAGATTTGGCAGTCTACTTCCATAGTGATACCTCCTTGGAAACCCAAGGAGGGGTTGCTATGAGTCGGGTTCAACTCAATGGCAGTGAGTTTGTTGGTTTTTTTTTGTTGTTGTTGTTTAGTCTTCCTTCCAAAAATACATAACCCCAGTATAATCATGAAAAAAGTATCAGACAAATCCCAATTTATGGACACTCTTGATCTGATCAGTAATCTTCAAAACTATCAAAGTCATCAAAAACAAAGAAAGTTTAAGAAACTATCACAGCCAAGAGTAGCCTAAGGACACATGATTATTAAATGTAAGTGGTACCTGGTTCAGCTCCTAGAACAGAAAAAGAACATAAGAGAAAACCTAAGGAAATCTGAATGAAGTATGGAGTTTAGTTAATTGTTGTTGTTGCTGGACGTTATCCAGTCAGTTACAACTCCGCAACCCTGTGTACAGCAGAATAAATCACTGCCACCCCTGTGCCATCCTCACAATCATTGTGTTTGAGCCATTGTTGCAGCCACTGTGTCAGTCCATCTGCTTGAGGGTCTTCCCTGTTTTGCTGACCCTCTACTTTACCAAGCATGATGCCCTTCTCCAGGGACTGGTCCCCATGATAACACATCCAAAATGTGTGAGACAAAGTCTTGCCATCCTCATTTCTGAGGAGCATTCTGGATGTACTTCTTCAAAGACATATTTGTCTGTTCTTTTGGCAATCCATGAGACATTCAATATTCTTTGTCAACTCCATAATCCAAATGCATCAATTCTTCCTCAGTCTTCCTTATTCATTGTCCAGCTTTCACATGCAGATGAGGTGACTGAAAATACCATGGCTTGGGTTAGGCACACTTTAGTACTCCAAATGACGTCTTTGTTTCTAAACACTTAAAAGAGGTCTTGTGCAGCAGATTTGTCCAGTGCAGTACCATGTCTGATTTCTTGACTTCTGCTTCAATGGGTGTTGATTTTGGATCCAAGTAAAATCAAGTCCCTGACAACCTCAATCTTTTCTTCATTTATCATGATGTTGCTTTTTGGTCCAATTGTGAGGATTTTTGTTTTCTCTATGTTGAGGTGTAATCCATACAGAACACTGTAGCCTTTGATCTTCATCAGTAAGTGCTTCAAGTCATCTTCACTTTCAGAAAGCAAAGTTGTGTCATCCGAATATTGCAGGTTGTTAATGAGTCTTCCTCCAATCCTATATAGGCCAGTTCTCAGATTATTTGCTCAGCATACAGATTGAATAAGTATGGTGAAAAGATACAACCCTGATGCACACCCTTCCTGATTCTAACCCATGCAGTATTCCCTTGTTTTGATCCTCTTGGTCTATGTACAGGTTCCTTGTGAGCACAATTAAGTGTTCTGGAATTCCCATTCTTGGCAACATTATCCATCATTTGTTAGGATCCACACAATGGAATGAAATACAAATAAATGAAATACATAAAATACAAGTAAATATGTTTCTGGTATTCTTTGCTTTCAGCCAAGATCCATCTGACATCAGCAATGATATCCCTCATTCCACTTTGTCTTCTGAATCCATGTTGAATTTCTGGAAGTTTCCTGTCAATATATTGCTACAACCATTTTTTAATTACCTTCAGCAAGATTTTACTTGTGTGTGATATTAATGATGTTGTTCGATAATTTCCACATTCTATTGTATTACCTTTCTTTGTAATTGGCACAAATGTCAGTCTTTTCCAATCAGTTGGCCATGTAGCTGTCTTCCAATTTCTTGGTTTGCAGCCTCCAGTACTGCATGTATTTGCTGAAACATCTCAATGGGTATTCTATCAATTCCATCAATTCCTGGAGACTTGTTTTTCACAATTCCTTCAGTGCAGCTTGAACTTTTTCCTTCAATATCATTGGTTCTTGATCAAATGCTACCTCCTGAAATAGTTGAATATTGACCAATTCTTTTTGGTACAATGACTGTGTATTCCTTCCATCTTCTTTTGATGTTTCCTACATCATTCAATATTTTTCCCATAGAATCCTTCAATATGCAACTCTAGGCTTGAATTTTTATTCAGTTCTTTCAGTTAGAGAAATGCCAAGCATGTTCTTCCCTTTGGGTAGAGAAACAGAGGAAGAAAGGCATACAGAAGTTTTAAGAAGAAGTAGAAATATAGGCTGAAGCTTCTTTTTTCCCACATCTTGTCTCCTTCCTTATCTTATCTTGGGGAAAAATTGGGCAAAATTATTATTCTCAATACTGCTAATAGTAAAGATTCAATCAGATAAACAAATCACTCTGAATATTTGAAACAGAAGAAATTGGTTATACAAGTGATAGAAGAGCCAAAATGCAAGCTGAGGACAGTGAAGCAGCCAAAAGATAAGCATAAGCTGGAAGGCACTGGACTACCACCATCCAAGCTGGAATGCTATGAGAAGTGACAGTGTTCCTGGAGTCCAGGGACTAGGGTCACCTAGTAGGAGTTGGAACCACAGTAGGAGCCAAGAGGAGCCATAGGTTCTTTTTCAGCTGCTGTCTGAGGCAGAAAATGATAGAGAGACTATGGCAGGTTCTTCCTTCCTCTCACCCTTTTGTCCCCCACATTCATTCAAAAGCCAGAGAACTGCAGCCTGCATGAGTCTGTCCTCCTGTAATACAGGATGAACGGGGAAAGGGTATGAATCTAAGCAATCACATCTACCCTGAGAAACCATTTTAATTCTTCTGGAATCTAGATCTCTGGGTCCATGGAGTTAGGATAACCCACCCAGGCCATTCGTCCTTAGGTATCTTTTTGAACCTTGAGCCTTTAAGGAACTGTTTTCCCTGGAGTCAACTGACGTCAAACAATAGCCTAGTAAGCAGCTTAGCAGAGACCATTCTGCTTAGGCATTGGAATCTTTGTGATACTATCTATATGCAGTCAGTTTCAAGAGGCTGGAACACCAGGGTCTAGCTGGAAGTGGAGTTTTAAGACATATAGCATGTCTTTATGACTCTGATTTTACAACTGACCAATCTTGAAGCCCTGTACGTGGTCAGACTCCATCTCCTGAGAAACCAACAAGAAAGGGATTTACAATGACCTACGGAAGACTGTAGGTCATTGTAAATCTTGACTGGTGAGCAAGGAAGCAGAGGCAGAGATCCAGGTAAGGCCAGGGACCCAGGCCACAGCCCTCCCAAGTGGCAGGAAAGCCAGCGAAAGCAGAGAAATAGCCGGGGTGGTGGGGGAAACCAGAAGAGAGTGAGGAAGCAGAGGCAGGGATTAAGAAAAGGCCAGGGACCCAGGCCACGGCCCTCCCAAGCGAGGGAAAGCACAGAAAAAGCCAGGAATGGTGGTGAACCAGGATAGACTGAGGAAGCAGAGGCAGGGATCAAGGTGAGGCCAGGAACCCAGGCCATGGCCCTCCCAAGCAGCAGGAAAACTGGGGAAAGCAGAGAAAAAGCTTGGGGGGGGGCAGGATAAAGCGTGGAAGGAGAGGCAGGGATCCAGGTAAGGCTGGGGACCCAGGCCACACCCCTCCCAAGCGGCAGGAAAGAGGCAGGGATCTATGTAAGGGGAGGGTGGGGAGGGTGAGGAGGGTGGAGAGGTTTTGAACAGCTAAGTGAGACAACTTTGTCAGTAGGACAAGTTTATCCTACTGTGGTGGAGTGTTGCTATGAGGCTTGAGGCTGTGCAACCAGTGTCTCAAACCCAGTAGGGTTGCACATGGTGCACAGGTTTCAACAGCTTATAGACTGAGACAGACTAGGAGGAAGGAGGAGGCCATCCACTTCTCAAAGAATTGGCCAGGGAAAACCTTATGAATAGCAGAGGAACACTGTCTGATACATTACTGCAATTTTATGAATAGCCCAGAAACATTGTCTGATGCAATGCAGGAGGATACACCGTTTAGGTCAGAAGATTCTCAAAATAGGACCAGGAAAGAGCTGCACTATCAGAGTAGAACCAGCCTTAATGACATGGATAAGGTAAAGCTTTCACGACCTCCATTTGCTGACATGGCACAACTCAGATTGAGGAGAAACAGCTGCAGACATCCATTAATATTCAGAACATAGAATGTGCAAAGCATGAATCTAGGAAAATTGGAAGTTGTCAAAAATGAAATGGAATGCATAAAGATTGATATCCTAGGCATTAGTGAGCTGAAATGGCCTGGTTT
>NW_006921595.1:7880453-7903083 GCF_000298275.1 Orycteropus afer afer | reverse complement strand
ACTGAAAGAGATCCATAATTGTACTCATTCCAAAGAAAGGTGATCCCACAGAATGTGGAAATTATCAAACAATATCATCAATATTGCACACAAGTAAAATCTTAACTGAAGAGAATTCAAAATCGGTTGTGGCAGTATATTGACAGAGAACTTCCAGAGGTGCAGGCTGGATCCAGAAAAGGACATGGAACAAGGGCTATCATAGCTGCTGTCAGATGGATCCTGGTTCAAAGCAAAGAATATCAGAAAGATGTTTGTGTTTTATTGACTCTGTAAAGGCATTTGATTGTGTAGATCATAACAAATTGTGGATGACATTGAGAAGAATGGGAATTCCAGAACACTTGATTGTGCTCATGAGGAACCTGTACATTGACTAGGAGGTTGTTGTTCGAACAGAACAAGGGACACTGCATGGTTTAAAATCAAGAAGGGAGTGCATCAGGGTTGTATCCTTTCCCCATACTTATTCAATCTATATTCTGAGCAAATAATCTGAGAAGCTGTACTATATGAAGAAGAACATGGCATCACGATTAGAGGAAGAATCATTAACAACCTGTGATACACTGACAACACAACTTTGCTTGCTGAAAGTGAGGATGACTTAAGGCACTTACTGATGAAGATTGAAGAATACAGTCTGTAGTATGGATTACATCTCAATCTAAAGAAAGCAAAAATCCTCACAACTGGAACTATAAGCAGCATCATGATAAATGGAGAAAAGATCGAAGATGTCAAAGACTTCACATTGCTTGGTTCTACAATCGATGTCAATGGAAACAGCAGTCAGGACATTAGACGACACATACCAATGGGCAAGTTGGCTGCAAAGGATCTCTTTCAAGTGCTGAGGAGCAAGGTTGTCTCCTTGAGAACTAAGGTGTGCCTGACACAAGCCATAGTATTTTCAATCACCTCGTATGCATGTGAGAACTGGACAATGAATAAGGAAGACCAAAGAAGAATTGATGCTTTTGCGTTCTTGTGCTGGCAAAGAATGCTGAAAGTACCATGGACTGCTAAAAGAACTAACAGATCTATCCTGAAGAAAGTGCAGCTGGAATGCTTCTTGAAAGTGAGAATGGCCAGACTTCATCTCACCTACTTTGGGCATGTTGTCAGAAGGGACCATTCTCTGCAGAAGGATGTTATGCTTGGTAAGGTGAAGGGTCAGTGAAAGAGGGGAAGGTCCTCAATGAGATGGATTGACACAGTGGCTGCGATGATGGGCTCAAGTATAGCAAGGATCATGGAGCTGGCCAGGACTAGGCCGTATTTTGTTCTGCTGTGCATAGGATCACTATGAGTCAGACATGACTCAATGGCATCTAACAACAACAGGAGACTACCCTAGAACCCATCTATATAGCCTGTTTTCACTAGCCTCTCTTCAGAGCACCTTCCCAGTACTTTTGGTTTGATACTGTCCAATTTGAATCATATTTACTCACAATAAATACATTCTGTTACACTAATATCTGATGTTTTATCCATGCATTTAGATTTTTAGCAACACAATAAACTATCATTTTAGGACTATTACTAGTTTCATGCACAATTAGGTCTGGGCAAAACCAGCAGCTTGATGGGGTCTTTCTACTTAGGACTTTCCAAACATGTTTACCTTCTGCAGTAAACATGAATCATTCCCATTTTATAACTGGAAGGCTGAAATACAGAGGGATGTTTGCATGAAGTCTCAGAGAAAGTCTGTGACAGGGTTGAAGGAAGGACTGATGATCTGTTTTATTTACAGTATTTTCTGTTATTCTACATTTTTCCATTTTAATTATGCACAGGATTACTGAGTTGAAACTAAAACTGGGATTTAGTGCTTTGTCCAATAAAACTACTCTTCTACCAAACTGACCTTTGGAAGAGGTTTGATTGTTTCCTATAAAGCCAGATTTACTCTGCCCAAAACTATTGTTACACACGTTTCAACAAAGAAAACAAACAGAGGAGCCAACATTTTATCATTTCTGCTCATGTTCAGTCACTTTTGGAGCCAGACAGCCAAGACTCAAGTGGAAACATGCCACAAATAAGCAGGCAGAAAAAAAGAAACAAGCTTTTAGCAACTTTTGAGAATGTGTAGTATTTCTTGAAGTCTTATAGCATCTTAAAAGGTATTTCTTATTACCATATGCTCCCTAGAAATTAGGCAGATTCCAGCGAATACCACAACCTCTCTACATCTTGTGTTACTGGGTTCAACTGGATTCTGGTTGTCTCAGTCATACTCTGGAATTCACTCAGTGATACTCTTCTGACTGGAAGAGATCCATATTTGTGCCCGTTCCAAAGAAAGATGATCCAACATGAGGAAATTATTGAACAATATCGTTAATATCATGGGCAAGTAAAATTTTGCTGGAAATAATTTAGAAACAGTTGCAGCAGAGTATTGACTGTGGGGAACTGCCAGAAATTCAAGATGGATTCCGAAGAAGGTGTGAAATGAGGGATATCACTGCTGATGTCAGATGGATCTTGGCTGGAAACAAAGAATACCAGAAAAATGTTTATCTCTGTTTTATTGACTATGCAAAAGCATTCAACTGTGTGGCTCATAACAAATTATGGATAACATTGTGAAGAATGGGAATTCCAGAACACTTTATTGTGCTCATGAGGAACCTGTACATAGACCAAGAGGCAGTCATTTGAACAGAACAACAGGATACTGCATGGTTAAAATCAGGATGGGTGTGCATCAGGGTTGTATCCTTTCATCATACTTATTTAATCTGTGTGCTAAGCAAATAATCTGAGAAACTGGACTATATGAAGCAGAAAGCAGGATCACGATTGGAGGAAGACTCATTAACAACCCACAATATGCAGATGACACAACGTTGCTTGCTAAAAGCTAAGATTACTTGAAGCACTTAGTGATGAAGATCAAATACTGCAGTGTTCAATATAGATTACACTTGAACATAAAGAAAACAAAAATTCTCACAACTGGACCAATAAACAACATCATGATAAATTCAGAAAAGACTGAAGTGGTCAGGGATTTTATTTTACTTGGATCCACAATCAATGTCCATAGAAGCAGCAGTAAAGAAATCAGATATCATATTGCAGTGAGCAAATATGCTGCAAAAGACCTCTTGAATGAGTTAAAGAGCAAAGATGTCACTTTAAAGACTAAAGTGCACCTGACCAAGCCGTGGTCTTTTTAATTGCTTCATTTGCATACGAAAGATGGACAATGAATAAGGAAGACTGAAGAAGAATTGATGCATTTGAATTGCGGTTTTGGCAAAGAATACGGAAAATACTATAGACTGCCAGAAGAAAGAACAAATATGCCTTGAGACAGGTATAGACAGAATGCTCATTAGAAGCAAGAATGGCTAGACTTCGTCTCACATACTTTGGTCATGTTGTCAGAAGGGAACAGTCTCTGGAGAAGGATATCATGCTTGGTTAAACAGTGGGTCAGTGAAAAAGAGTAAGACCCTCAGTGACATGGATTGACACAGTGGCTTCAAGGATGAACTCAAACAGCAAAGATTGTGAAGATGGCACAAGACCAGGCAATGTTTTGTTCTGTTGGACATAGGGTCGCTATGAGTTGGAGCCAACTTGACAGCAACTAACAACACCACCACAGTCTCTCACTCTAGGTCTTGTGTTACTAGGTTCAATTGGCTCCTAGTTGTCTCAGTGATACTCTGGAAATCCAGGATAAATTTAGTTTGGGTTGAAACAGCAGGTCTTAGACTATTCCTCTTGTCAGCAGCCACCCTGAAGGTTTCCTATGAGATCCTTCTCTGCTTTTCTTGGGACTCAGGAGAGTGGAACAAAGAGAAATCTGACTGTCCTAAGGATATTGGAACTTTGTAAATTCATGTGCAAGATTGAAAGACTAATAGGTTCCTGAGTGTTAAACTAGGCGATGGGGAGCAATGGTGGTGGTGGTAAAAACATAACCTCTGGGTAGACAGAGAGCATGTTATACACTTCCAAAGTTCTCTTTCTAATGAGATATGTATCTGTTGTGAAATAATTTAGATGAAATTAACACCACTGACGGAATCCCAAACCATCGTGCTGTTTGAATAGCTCTGCTACCTGTAATTTAGTCTTCTGAAACACTGTACTCAGAACATAAAGTTTAGGAAGAAAATAATGATGAAAACTTAACTTGGAGTATGAATAAACTTTATGCCTTTCAAAATATTTTTCAATTTAACTTCAGAACCACTAAACTCAGTAAAGTACTATAGAACTTCAGTTCCACAGATGTAAATAGCAACCTGTTAAGTGCAAGCATTCATTTAAAGTATAGATATTTTCCATCTTATTGTGTACAGATGTGGGTTAATTTGGTTTCATCTAGCCAAGTGTAATTTATTTATGTTTATCAATGTTATTGTTACTATCTTTATAAAATTCATCCAACTGTAAATCAATCACTTTAACAGTTTGTTTTCTCAATTGAACTTAAACCAAAAGTAATGCTGCCTTTGAACTTAAAATAAAAGGTATATTAATAAAAGTCCTTTGAAATGGTATAAAAATCACCATGGCTTCACTATCTTTCTTCCCCCATAAGGAACTTGCTAAAATGAGTAACAGCCTCCATATGCATTTGCAAACAGGAAAATCTGTGAGCTGTACCCAGAGTGAAGCTTAGTTATTAGGTCAGTTGCTTAAAAGTATTTTAGAACAGGCATTACTTCAGCATTTCAATATTGGCTAAAAGAGCTTTAATATGCAAGACGGGATGTAAGATGCTTAGCTGATCCAAATGCCAGTCTATGGATTTGAAAGACTAAAGATCACATCACTAGAAGGTTGACAGAAGTGACAATTTGCAAAGTGCCAATGATTTATGCCAATGTCTTGCTTGATGATACTGTTATAGACAGCACTGTCATTAAAAAGTCCCTGCTGACTTCCTTCTACATTTATGGTGCACAAATTATAGGTGAGCCCAAAGATCGAACCTCCCTGTCTTTTAGAGTTCAATGACCATGTATTTCTCATTTAGGTTAGTTATTGCATGTATCCTCCTTCTTTCTACCTGCTTCTTTATCTGTTTCATAAATACAGCAATGAGGAGGCAAGGAATAAAATTATCCTGTTAAGAGATGTGAAAATTATAAACACATATTCCCTGGAAACTCCTATAACTATAAGCTGGAAGGGATAATTTTGAAATCTCAAATGTCTTTCATAATCTGCTCTTATTATGAAAAAAGGCATTAAACAGTTTTGAAAGAGCATATCTGGGAGCAAAGTCTGGCACATACTCAGGATTACTAATGGTTGACCTTCGGCAGTGTGCATGATACTCCATCCCTGTGTAGTGACTTGAGCATTTCCAAAACAACTCTTAAAAAAGCAAACAGCCAATGAGACTATTCTCTTAAATAACTGATTTTTAAATTTTTCTGCTAAATTTCTGCCTCCGATATGCAAACAGATAGTGTATTATGCAGAATTGAGTTTTAGAAATATTCTAAGGGTGACTTAAATGACACTGTTCTAAAATTCCATTTACAGGTAGCAATTATTTTATCTCATACTTGGAAAAATTACTCCAAGTTTTGTGAATTAACCTCAATTTATAAATGAAGTACAGACTAAAGGAATTAGCTGTTGTTTCTTTTTAACAAGGATTATAATAGGTTTACAGCTTTTTTTTTTCTGAAAAATTTCAGACAAGCCCTGAAATATTTAAATGTGCTTAATATGTTTGAAATAACTACTTTTAGTTTCTTTATATCTTTCCTAATAGGGAAATAGGTGATTTTTAAAATACAGTATGAAAAGAGATTGGTCTAAAACATTTAATTGCAACTCTATTATTTAGAGTACATAGTGTTGGCAGTGTTCTTTGCTTAGTCTGCTATTAAATATAAACTTGTACTAACTAGAGTTCATACAATACTACAAAGGCCAAATTTTTGTAAGTGAAAAGCAAACATCAAAGATAAAATTTATATTGAAGATGGAAAGCATTAAAAGAAGAACTACCTTTTAACTTTTTTAAAAAAACATGAAAGAAATAGCTCAGTCTAAGATAACCCCAAGATTAAATCAAGATGTGCTATTCAGAAAACTGAACATATTGAGAATTAAAATATACATTACCTTCTGTTAACTGAAGGCAATGGAGACTGACAGTAAGGAAGGGAAACAAAGCTTTGCTCTGGTAGCATAGTGCCTAAGGCATTTGACTGCTAACCAGAAGGCTGGCAGTTCAAACCCACCAGCCACTCCTCCGAAGGAAGGTTGGGCAATCTACTTCCGTAGTGATACTGCCTCAGAAACCCAAGGAGGGGTCACTATGAGTCAGGCCCAACTCGACGGCAGATAACAACAACAACCAACCCCAAATGGTTACCAGTGCCCAGTGGAAAGCTGAGACACCTGTCCTCGCTTGCTGATTGGCTATACAGATCCAATATAGGGCAAGTAGACCAGCATGCCATATGAATCATGGTGGGAGGGGGGGACAATGTTAAATGTGTTTAAGTTTCAATTATATAAATCCAAAAATAAAACCAAATCAGTTATGATCAAATCAATTATGACTGAGAGCTACCCTATAGGACAGAGTAGAATTGCCTCATAGGGTTTCTGTAAATGTTTATGGACTATAAATCTTTACAGAAATAGACTGCCATATTTTTTCTCCTGCTGAGCAACTGTGTTCAAACCACCTACCTTTTGGTTAGCAGCCAAGCACTTAACCACTGTGCCACCAGAGCGCCTTAATTATACAAACAGTGCATTAATATTTCCTCCTTATTTAATAAATAAATAAATAAACATAACAGATAAAGCTAAAAGTTCACTTCAATTCTTTGGAGCCTGCAGATCTTTTAAAATTCATTTACAGATGGAAAGTAACCTAAATGTCAACGAATAGAAGAGACTGCCTAGACAGGTGATGGTATATACCTACCATGAAACACTATGCAACTTTAGAACGACGTGGATTTTCTAACATGGAAAGATTTCCAAGACATACTGCTAAGTAAAAACACAAAACATAGAATGACATAAACCTTATGACAGCATTCATGCAAACTATTTAGGAGGATATATTAACACCCATTCTTGGGGGAAAATTAATACCCATCCTTGGGAATCTTCTTATGAATTCCAGTACATATATCTGTCTCCTATCCATGGTATATAATCACAGGTTACTTTATGATATGGTTTCTAGTAACTTATACTATTAAATAGTTAATTTTTCATTTTGAGTGCTTTGTGGGACCCTCCACAGCATCAGGATACACAGAATAAGCACCATGTGAGTAGTATGTAGACAAATACTTTTATCCTTGATTAGACTGGTGGTAAAGGATGTCAGCTATAATTCTTTCAAGTTTATCTTGATAGGCTTAGAGTAATGTGAGATTCAGTACAGTTTGTTTTCTTTTGTTTTACCTGATTATGAAAAGAGCAATGACATTTTTGTTTTACAATGCTGAATACAGGAAGACTGCTGGTCCATTTCCCACCTACCAAGAATTATTAACCTTTTATAGTACTTCATTGTGTGTGTCTCTGTGTGCGTGTGTTTACTCTCTATGTTGTTCTCAGACTGGTAATGTGTAGCTCCTAGCTTTATTTTTATATGGTTTAAAAGAAAACACATCCTTATTTTTATAAGCTAAGGTATAATTTCACTATCAACTAATGGTGCCTGATCTAATTCAGAACTAGAACTAAGTCATGCCATCAGGTTTCTGTCTTTAAAAAAAAAAACAAAAAAAACTTATGCTTTTTCAAAACACTCCAAGCTTGCTTCCTGTCAACTGCAAAAATCTATACTTGTAATATTCTTCTTACCTAAAGGAAGATAAGAGAATTTTGTGTGTGTTTTTTTTTAATCTAAGGTCTACAAACACTACAGTTAATATGTTTCACACTGGAATACATGTTGTTGTTGTTGTTGTTGTTATGTGCCGTCGAGTCGGCCCCGACTCATAGCGACCCCTCCTTGGGTTTCCGAGGCAGTATCACTACGGAAGTAGGATTGCCCAACCTTCCTTCCGAGGAGTGGCTGGTGGGTTTGAACCGCCAGCCGTCTGGTTAGCAGGCAAGTGTCTTAGCCACTATGCTACCAGAGCTCCTAGGGAATACATGTAGATAATCTAAAAATAAAATTATGTCTTTTAATCCCAAAGCATGCCAATAGGTACTCATTAAATGTTTGTGGAATTAATGAATTACTTTTCATGGCTTTCTGTTGCCATCCAAAACAGAACTCCTCGTAACTACTCCAGATAACCTGTGTCTGCATAGAAGCAGAGGCCATTTTACAAGGAGAGGGGAGTAAAATAATCCTGCAAGCAAATGGGGCCTAACTGTACACTATTACAAAGTTTGTCTTGACCAGTGAGGAGGGAGGTCATGAAAATAATTTGTTTCTTTAAAAATGCAACATTTCTCCTTAACACAAAGCTTTTAGTTAGTTGATATCCTTAAAGAAAGAAGTTCTTTATTCCAGATTACATGCTTGGCATGGAAAGAAAATGACCTTAGGATATTAATGTAAAAAATTTAAGTTTTCCTTTGATTAAAAAGAAAATAATGGAGAAAACTAAACCAAGGAAGAGGAAGGGGACCAAGACAAAGAACGTCAAATTATCTGGAAATGAAACAAGCTATTTCATCCTTCCAGACTGCCTAACAACAAATACAATGCAATGGAAATAGCAAAAACAGCACCCTTTCTCTCTCAAATAGTCCACTCGATTAATAAGAATTTAAATAAGTGGGAGCTCTGGTGGCGTAGTGCCTAAGGCACTTGACTGCTAACCAGAAGGTTTGTGGTTCAAACCCACCAGCCACTCCTCGGTAGCAAGGTTGAGAAATCTACTTCCGTAGAGATACTGCCTCAGAAACCGAAGGAGGGGTTGCTATACTGGTTCAAACTGAACCCTTCAATAGCGTGAGTGCAAACAGGGAGCTAAGAGTTCACTGCCTGTTCTAATCCTGCATATCATCTCTGGGCTCAGATTCTTTTGTTCACTACATGTATGAGCTAAGATCTTCAGAACCATCTGGGAATTCTACTCTAATCTATTAGCAAGCATTTAAGGAGCACATATGGAAAAAACACTTAGTAAATTTATAGAAAGGAGGCTAGCATCAGGGTCAAGAGCAAGCTGATTTACCATAAAACTAATGAAGCTTAAGCTTCAGGGCTCCTCACTTGCACAGGCTCTAGGAGGAGTCATAGCAATGTGTTCACATGGTCATGTGTTTTTGTAAAATTTGCAAAAATAAGATACCCACAATCAGTTAAGAACACTGTCTTTCCACTCTGACTCTCCCTCATCACACTTCCTCTCAAAGAAAAACTAAGCTGGTGATACATTAAGTTTGGGTTTGATGGGACCTATTAACATGGTTTACTGTCACTTCCACCTGTAAGTTATTACCAGTTATGATGAGCAAAAGAATGTCTTTCAGGAATACATCTACCACCCATTGTGCCAATCAACCCAATGTAATGATATGAAGGTACAGGGCCAGAGGCTGTTTCAACATATGCTTGGATAGTACAATGGAGGGTATTGCTCACTATTCTTCAATTATGCTTACGTTATGGCCCCTGTGCCTTTGCCCTTGTTATTTCTTCCACCTAGCCTCGCCATTTCTCTTCCTCCAACAGAAATTCTGCACATCCTTCAAGATCAGAACAAAAGCCATCGTCCCAAATACTAAATAAATCTTTTCCTCCATTTTCCATTCTATTGTTTTTGTTTATGTCTCTATTTAAAAAAAGAAAGAAAGCTACTAAATTGTGTTTTTGTTACTTGAGAACATAATTATTTCTTCTATAAGGTTGTAAAGTCTTTAAGGATCAAAAAAGATCTTACTTAATCTTGCATTTCCCACAGTGTCAACCATGGTGCCAAACACAAACTTGGTGCCTAGAAAGTGTTGATGT
This sequence comes from Orycteropus afer afer, assembly GCF_000298275.1. NCBI lineage: Eukaryota > Metazoa > Chordata > Mammalia > Tubulidentata > Orycteropodidae > Orycteropus > Orycteropus afer. The sequence goes on along the minus strand of NW_006921595.1, from coordinate 7,893,140 downwards.
GAACTTAATTTTCTTAATTGTTCTTTTTGTTAACATGAAGCAAAACATATTTCTTTTTCTCATCTACTGTTTTTACTCTTAGAACAGGGTTCTCCCAGAAAGAAATAAAGATGAAGACATACATACATACACACACATATATATTATGTATGTATGTGTGTATATATATACATTATGTATATATATATATATATCTTTCTGGGAGCTCTGGTGGTGCAGTGCCTAAAGCATTTGACTGCGAATCAGAAGGCTGGCAGTTCAAACCCACCAGCCACTTCTCAAAAGGAAGACTGAGTAATCTACTTGTGTAGAGATACTGCCTCAGAAACCCAAGGAGGGGTTGCTTTGAGTAGGAGCCTACTTGATGGCAGTGAGTTTGGCTTTTGGTCTTACGTAGATATATATGGTGGTTGTTGTTGTTGGGTGCCTTCAAGTTGATTCTCAACTCATAACAACCCCATGTGACAGCAAAGAACTGCTCCGTAGTATGTTTTCTAAGCTGGAATCTTCACCGAAGCAGATCATCAGGTCTTTCTCCTACAGAATCACTATGTGATTTTGAACACTGACATTTCTGTTAACAGCTGAGTGCTTGACTGTTGCACCACCAGGTCTCTCTCTCTCTCTCTCTCTCTCTCTATGTTTATATATATAATCGATATGTACACAATTAAAAATCTAGTAATTTAAGTCCTAGTGGCTTCATAAAATGAAGTTCTGAGTAGTAAGTTAATCTTTGCAAGACTAAAGGCTTAAAAGAAGACAGAAAAGACCATTGAAGGTCACAATTTACATATTGATCCAACTGTATGCTCATTCTCTTACAAACACATAATTAACTTTGCTTTTATTGAATTTTGGTTCCAAACCAATTTTATTAGTCATAGTTTCACTGGTAATTTCAGTGAAGTATGAGAGACAGATGTTAGCTAAGAAGATAGCATGTATACTAATCTATCTAGATAATAGATTTAATACATAGTGAATGTATTGCTTCGTAGGCACTGGATTTGATCAATAGCTATGTTCCATTCTTATATTTCTTGGGACATGAACTATTACACAGCTGAAACTAAATTTATTCTTAAGGTTCTCATACAGAGAAGCTATACAAATAAGCCATAATCAGACATATCATCAAGTCCTTATTGGGTGTGAAGACAAAAAGATTAATTATAGTAATAAAAAGAAACTACCAATTATAGTAGTAGTAACTGTATTGGTTTGGGAGTGAGAAGACCTAAGTGAGTCCTATGTTATTTATTAGCTGAATGACTCTGAGCAAGATGATTTAATTCAATATCTCAGTTTTCTCAACTGTGAAATGGGAATAATGATATCTAATAATCTTTGTTCTGCTTACCTTATAGGGCTGTTTTGAGGATTCACTGTTTCATCAAGTATTTGTAAAATACCTCCTAGGTCCTATGCTAGATAACAGATGTTATCTATATATAGAAAAATAAGGGATTATTTAATTTGTGAAAGTATTTGACTTGGGACACTTACTATTAGAGTAAGAAACATAAATGTGGAACTTTTAGAGTATCTTACTGTGGTAATTAAGTTTGTACGTCAACTTGGCTGGACCTGGTTGAGTGGCTGGGCAGCTGGATATAGTTATTCCCCATAGTTAGATTGGTAATTAACTCCATGGTGAAATCTATTGGAGCAGCTGAGTAGCTGCTTTAGGGATGTGGTCTGCTTCCTGTATATAAGAAACAGCTTTGGGAATGATCTCTAGTTTGTGGCACACTTGAACCCTGCATGTAGCCATGTCGTTGTTCAGCAGCCTGCCATGCTCTGTGGGCCCTGGGACTTTCAATGGACTTGAACTAATGGCCTGCCATGTGGTTTGGTAACATCAGACGGTGCCTTTTTACTTGTCAACCTTGGGCTTGTCAGTCTCAGCAGCCAGCAGCTGTCTGAGTGAAGAAAAGTCTCCAGCTTCAATGGGCTAGGAGCAGGAAGCAGAGCTGAAGCCCAAGGCTGAGGGGCTTTCACCCAGTCCCTAGACCCTGGCACTTTGAACTTGGACTTAAAGCCTCCAAACTGTAAGAGAATAGACTCCTATTTATTAAAGCCATCCCATTTGTGGTATATTCCTGTCAGAACAGCACTAGGTAACCAGAACATTTATTGAACAGGAAAAAGATTGTTATTTTATTAGCACAAAGCCCTGCCTTCACAAATTGAGCAGAAAACAGATTTCAGCATCTTCTCCCCAAACTTCAACATATATGTATGTATATATGTGTATGTAATATATTGTGTGTGTATATATGAGTGTATCAAGGAGCTGTGGTGGCACAGTGGGTAAGGCATTTGGCTGCTAATCATAAAGTTGGCAGTTCAGACCCACCAGCTGCTCTGCAGGAGGAAGATGAGGCAATGTACTTCCATAAAGATTTACAGTCTTGGAAATCCAATGAAGGTTGCTATGAGTCAGAATCACCTTGATGGCAGTGGGTTTGGGTTTTTTGGTATATGAGTATATACATGTATATATGCATATATGTGTACATGTACACATACACAAATATATATACCCAACCGTCATACTCCAGGCCTCAGGACTTGCACATAGTTACATTCTAAGACAGCAGCCATGGGATTAGGTGTGGACCATAATGCCTCTGGGGGAAAGAGCAAAAGTCAGTGTCATATCCAGGCAGCTCCAGGAAATCCAAGACATCAGTTAGTCAAAAATATTCATATGGCTCACCTTTTTGCGAAGTCAATCCTAACTGCTATAGAGAAACAGAAGAAAAAATGGTCCCTGACACTGAACTACTCATAGTTCGGCTGAAAATCAGAAAATACACAGGAAAATGTTTCCAGAGGACGCACACAGAACAGCCCTAGTGCAAAGGAGTATCACATTGAGTAGCTTTTCTTATCATTCAGTATCTCACTTGGGTCCTATCAGAACAGACCAGAAAAACACACTTTTCTCCACAAGGGTTATCATTTGTGTGTGTGTGTATATTTACAACATGTCAGTCACTGAACTTAATGCATTACTTGAAGAAACAGACTCAGAGAGTTTAAATAAGTTTCCCAAACAAGGTCACAAATCTAGTCAGTAACAGAACCAGGTTTCAAACCAAAATCAGTCCTGACTCCAATGCTCTTAACCATTACATCACATGGTAACTTTTAAGAACACTGAAAATTGTAATATTATTGGCCATAATTTTTTTTAGAAGTCTTAGTAATTGTTAAGAAAATTCTCCTTTCCCTGGGTGGTGCAAACAGTTATATAGCAAAAGGTTGAAAGTTCAAGTCCACCAAGAGACACCTCAGAAGAAAGACCAGGTTAAAAAAAAAAAAAAAAAATCAGCCATTGAAACCCCTCTGAAGCATAGTTCTCTCTGACACACATGGAGTCGCTGTGAGTCAAAACTGGCTCAATAGCAACTAGTTCGTCTTCTTCTTCTTTTTCTTTCTGTCCCACCACAATACATAAAAACACTGTTGTAGGTTTTGTGCAAAGGAACTAGACAGTGAAGACAGATCTGAATAGAATCCAACTGACCTTAAGTTGAATGGGTACCAAGTCTAACTTAGTAAGAGCTGCCTAGGATCCCCATGTGTTCCTTGAGATGATTGAGTATGGAGGAACTGGGCAGGCAGATGTAGTGGTGAGGAGGAGTCTCTGTGATAGTCATACCTCACTCCATCTGGAACAGACCCAAACTCTAGAAGTGACCCAAACCAACTGAGGCTTTTAGGGTCAAAGGATTCTCTCTTTTCTAACCAAATTATGTCTCCATACCTCTGCACATGCTGTTTTCTTTCCCTGGAATACTCTTCCCAACCTGTCCCTAACAAAATATTTCTTTTAAGACTCAGCTCAAGTGTCACATTCTCAGCACTGCCTTCTCTGACTCCCTCAGGCAGAATTACTGGCATTCAACACCTCCTCTTTCTCCCATAACTCTTTAGAAGACAACTATTATACAGCTTATTCATTCATTATTTAAGAAATACTTATTAAAAACTTATTATTAGCTAGGCACTATTCTAGTGCTGAGACACAGCAATAAACAAAACCCCAAAATTACTGCCCTCATGAAGCTTATCTTCTACTATAGCTGGCTGTTTACACATTTATCTACCCCATACCCCACATCCACTCCTCCCCTATGTTTATAGAGCACAGGCCTAGGGCCTAGCACGAGAGTCTAGTACACATAAGCTAAAGAGATATTTGTTAAAGGCATGACTGGAGTCAGATTTGCACTTGTGGGGCAATAGTGACTATAGCAGAAACCCCTAAATTGTGAACCACCTTCTACTCCATCAGTTGCCAAAGGTTTCAGAGGTAGCTGTACTGCAGATTTTAAGGATGAAAGTTTTTGAAGTGGCCATCATTCTCATGCCAATGATCTCTTCTAAATTAACCCAGGTAGTCACCAGAATAAAATTAAAAAAATAATAATAATTAAATAGATGAAAAGACAAAGTAAATGGTATCTGCAACTGAATAATGTGATTATCTCTCCTAATCATAAGCGGTTTTGCAGTAGGTCTAACCTTCCTATTTCGTTTTCACTCATGAACCACAAACCTTTTTCCATGCACTTTGGGTCATTTTAAAGGGCCACATCAATTATTAGACTAGTGCCTAAGGCACTTCACTGCTAACCAGAAGGCTGGCAGTTCAGACCCACCAGCCACTTCTCAGAAGGAAAATTAGGCAATTTACTTCCATAGTGATACCACCTCGGAAACCCAAGGAGGGGTCACTATGAGTCGGGGCCGATTCGATGGCACATAACAACAACAACAAAACAAACACTTTTCTTCTGATAGCTGACATAAAAATTATATGTGTGTGTGTCCCATCATTCTGATTAGCTGAATTCACTTACATATTGCTCAGTCTATGCAACAGTTTGTTCTGCACAAGAGTGCAGGCTATACAATCATTCTTAAAGTAACTGTTTCTAGAGTAAAGTAAGGCTATTTCTCTACATTTATAATTATAATACAATTATATCATGCAGTAGTAGAAACTGGTGAAATCCCCGAGACTACGGCCCTTCGTGACCCTTCAGGCCTGGAACTGGACTCACTCCCATGGCTTCCAGCCAAATAACAGGCCTACAAGGTGAACATTTACACCAGGTAGGTACACTCCTTAGAACAATCAACTATGGGAGGTCAGAAGGGCAGAATTTGCACAGGGAGATAGCTCAGAGGGCAGGAATTCACAGTCAAGAAGGACATAGGGAAAGAGTAAACAGAGGGAGGGACGGAAGTAGAAAAAAAGTTATTATGGGGATTGTGGTCAATGTCATGAAACAAAATGTGTATGAACTGTTGTATGCAAAATGAATTTGTTCTGTAAACTTTTACCCAAATCACAATTTTTTCAAAGAAAAAGCCCATGGGCCTGCCCCTGGATACAATGGAAACACATCAGAGGTGAGCAAGCAGGGCCCTCCTCATACTTCCGTTCCTCTTCTACTGTCACCCTTAAATATCATTTAATTGAATTGAACTTTGCTTGAACTGCTGCTATATCTTTGTCTTTTCCTGATTGCCTCCAATCACACCAATTTTTCTTTTCCTTCTGGATCATAAATTCATGCTAAAGTGATAAATTTCATAAGAATACTCATTATTATCACTCCTAAATACTGCAGAGACTAGCAAGTGATTGAAAAATATATGAACTAGGTTCTGCCATGCATATGTGTGTGTGTGTTTATATTTATTTAATTTAATGCTATTCTCTTCACACATACACAACCACACACATACACATACTCACACACACATCAATACCATCACAACAACTATAACCTACACTACTTAAACCAATATGATGAGTATTTCCATAGTCCTATGAAAATTTTTGCATTTTCTTTAACCTCAGATAAACACATCGTATCACATGCACTTTTTATCAGTAAAAAAGGGGAAGGCCCTCACTGAAATGGGCTGACACAGTGGTTGCGAGGATGGGCTCAAGTATAGTAAATATTGTGAGGATGGTGCAGGCCCAGTCAGTGTCTCATTCTGTTGTGCATAGAGTCACTATGAGTTGGAACTGACTCAACAGCACCTAACAACAATAATATAACATGCACATAGCATTAATATCACATGCAGGTAAAATTTTGCTAAAGATAATTAAAAAGTGATTGCAGCAGTACATTGACAAGGAACTGCCAGAAATGCAAGTTAGACTCAGAAGAGGACGTGAAACAAAGGATATCATTGCTGATGTCATATGGATCTTGGCTGAAAGCAGAGAATACCAGAAGTATGTTTACCTGTGTTTTATTGACCATGCAAAGGCATTCAATTATGTGGATATAGCAAATTATGGGTAAAATTAAGAAGAATGGTAATTCCAGAACGCTTAATTGTGCTCCGGAGAAACGTGTACATAGACTAAGAGGCAGTCATTCAAACAGAACCAGGAGACATTTCATGGTTTAAAATCAGGAAAGGTATGCAAGAAGGTTGAATTTTTTCACCACATTTATTCAATCTGTATAATGAGCAAATAATCCAAGAAATTGGACCATATGAAGAACAACATGCCATTAGAATGGAGGAAGACTCATTAACAACCTGCAACATGCAGATGACACAACCTCACTGGCTAAAAGCAAAGAAGACTTGAAGCACTCACTGATGAATATCGAAGACTACCACCTTCCGTATGGCTATAGAATAGCATAAAGAGAACAAAAATCCTCACAACTGGACCAGTAAGCAACATCATGATAAATGGAGAAAAGATTGAAGTTGTCAAGGATTTTATTTTACTTGGATCCATAATCAACGCCTATGGAAGTCAAAAAACTAAATGACATATTACATTAGGGATATTGCATTAGGGAAAAGCTTCTTTGAAGAACAAAGATGTCACTTTGAGGACCAAGGTACACCTGACCCCCTATGGTCTTTTCAATCACCTCCTATGCATGTGAAAGCTGGACAATGAATAAGGACGATTGAAGAAGGACTGATGTACTTGAATCACAGAACTGACAAAGAATGTGAAATGTATTGTGACTGCCAGAGGAACTAACAAATCTGTCCTGGAAGAAGTACAGAATGCACCTGAGAAGCGAGGATGGCAAGACTTTGGACATATTATCAGGAGAGATCAGTACCTACGGAAGGACGTCATGCTTGGTAAAATAGAGGGTCAGAGAAAAAGAGAAGGGCTCTCAATGTGATGGATTGACACAGTGGCTGAATAATGGTCCAAGAATGACAACAAGTGTGATGATGGAACAGGACTGAGCAGTTTCTTCAGTTGTGTATAGGGTTGCTATAAGTCAGAATTGACTCAATGGCACCTAACAACAAACATAAAGCTTTTTGTTGTTGTATTTTATTCCACTTCACTATGGAACAAATTTCTTTATTAAATGACTACTAGTCAATTATGAAGTACTAACCACAGTACTTAAAATTCATTAAAAATTAGTAATCTATCTCTAGTCAAATGTGTTTTAGAAATCTAAACTTCATAGTCTTGAAAACATGCCTCTAATTCATACAGAAGTATTTACATGTAAAATGTCATTATGTCTGGAATTTGTTTTAAAATACTCTACCACTCTCTTTAATGGTAGGAAAGACAGCTGAAACAAGATTGGCAAAATATTATGAATTGCTGAAGCTGAATTATGAGTACACAGGAATCCATTGTACTAGTCTACTTTTATATATGTTTGGATTTTTCCATAATAAAAATTTTCTTTCTCTTTTATATACATTTTTTTTTAATTGTGATTTAGGTAAAAGTTTACAGAGCAAATATGTTTTCTATTCAACAGTTCATACACATTTTGTTTCATGACATTGATTGCAATTCCCATACTGTAACAGTTCTCTTTCCACTTCCTCCCAGTGGTTACCTTTTCTCTATGTCCTTCTTTCCTATGCATTCCTGCCCTCTGAGCTACCTCCCTGTGCAGTTGCTGCCCTTCTGTTGTCCTGTGGTTGATTGCTCTAAGGAGTGTATCTACCTGGTGTAAATGTTCACCTTGTAGGCCTATTGTTTGGCTGGAAGCCATGGGAGTGAGTCCAATTCTAGGTCTGAAGGGTAATTTGGGGCCATAGTCTGGGGAGTTTCACCAGTCTCTATCAGTAAGCATGGTCTTTTATTTACGATTTTGAATTTTATTCCACATTTTTCTCACACTCTATGAAGGACCTCCTATTTTGATCCCTTTCCAGGTGGTTGGCAGTGATAGCCAGGCACCATCTAGTTCATCTGGTCTCAGAATAATGTGTTGTTGTTATTGTTACATGCCGTTGAGTCGAACCCGACTCATAGAGACCCATCCTTGGGTTGCTGAGGCAGTATCACTACAGAAATAAATTGCCCCATCTTCCTTCCGAGGAGTGACTGGTGGGTTTGAACCACTAGCCTTCTGGTTAGCAGTCAAGTGCCTTAGGCACTACACTACCAGAGCTCCCCAGAGTAATGTTAGTATGGTCAGCTATTCCTTTGGACTAATTGTTTCCATGTGTCTTTGATTTTCTTCATTCCTCTCTGCTCCAGACAAGGAAAGACCAATTGTTGCACCTTAGATAGCTGCTCACAAGCTTTTAAGATCCCAGTCACAACTCACCAAAGTAAGATGTAGAACAATGTTTTTGTGTAGTATGTTATACCAACTGAGCTTGATGTTCCTTCATGACTATAGTTCCAAGCCTGCAGGCTCAGAAACTCACTCCCTCAAGATGTGGCTAAGAAGTTATCATAACTTTGCCCCCTTTTAGCTCTATTATATTTATGGACATTCATATAGCACATACAAATATACATGTAGAAATACCATCTGCCAAATTTATATATTGCCATGGGTATATTCCATTTTGCCTACACTACCTGATCATTTAGCCTATCCATCTGTGTATTCACTCATAGATCAATGTTTGTTATTACTGATAATGCAGTACTATGTATGTAAATATGTTTACCTTTATTGTCTGTATGTCTTATGCATCTCTTTGTGTCTTTCTTTTCCTTAATGTTATTGTGCTGATCACTCACTTTTGATACATACCCCTTCCTTTCACTCAAATAAATACTTGCCTCTTATCAATACCTGTCTAGCAATTTTCCCTCCTCTCCTCTCCCAACCCTGGTAATCAACAAAATTTCCTTCCATATGTAAACCTTTCCTTGACTTTTTACAATAGTGGACTCATACAATATTTGTCCTTCTGTGAGTGACTTATTTCACTCAGCATAATGTCCTCCAAGTTCATCCACATTATGAGGTGTTTCGTGGATTCTTCATTATTCTTTAGATGTTGCATAGTATTCTATTGTGTGTGTGTACCATAGTTTGGTTATCTATTCATCCTTTGATGTGCACTTAAGTTGTTTCCATCTCTTTGCTCTTGTAAATAGTGCTGTGATGAACATGGGTGTGCATATATCTATTTGTGCCCTGGCTCTTACTTCTTTAGGATATATACCTAGTAGTGGGATTGCTGGATCAAATGGTATTTCCATTTCTAACTTTTTAAGGAAGTGTCATACAATTTTCCATAGTGGTTGTATGATTTTAAAGTCTCACCAGCAGTGTATGAGAGCCCAACCTCTCCACATCCTCACCAGCATGTGTTATTTTCTGTCTTGTTGAATTTTGCAATTAGTGCTGGGGTGAGATGGTATCTCATTGTTGTTTTGATTTGCATCTCTCTAATGGCTAATGAAGGAGCTCTGGTAGCATAGTGCCTCAGGCACTTGACTGCTAACCAGAAGGCTAGTGGTTCAAACCCACCAGCCACTCCTCAGAAAGAAGGTTGGGCAATCTACTTCCATAGTGATGTTGTTGTTGTTGTTGTTATGTGCCGAGTCGGCCCCAACTCATAGCGACCCCTCCTTGGGTTTCCAAGGCAGTATCACTACGGAAGTAGATTGCCCCATCTTTCTTCTGAGGAGTGGCTGGTGGGTTTGAACCCCCAGCCTTCTGGTTAGTAGTCAAGTGCTTTAGCCACTATGCTACCAGAGCTCCTGCCTCAGAAACCCAAGGAGGGGTCGGTATGAGTCGGGGCCGATATGGGGCCGACTCAACGGCATATAACAACAACAACAATGGCTAATGATTGCATGCATTTCTTCATGTGTTTGTTGGTTGCCTGAATATCCTCTTTGGTGAAGTGTCTATTCATGTCTTCTGCTCATTTTTTAATTGGATTTTTTTTCTTTTTGATGTTGAGGTATTGTAGTTTTCTATAAGTTTTAGAGATAAGTCTCTTGTCAGATAGGTCATTGCCAAATTTTTTTCCCAATCTGTAAATTCTCTTTTTACTCTTTTGGAGAAATTTTTTGATATGCATGAGAATTTAAGTTTTAGAAGGTCCCAGTCAATTAGTTTATCTTCTGCTGTTTGTGCATTTTTATTTATGTTTGATAGTCTATTAATGTCATATATTAGGGCCCCTAAGTTTGCCCCTATTTTTCTTTGATAAACTTTATACTTTTAGGTTTTACATTTAGGTCTTCAATTCATCTTCAGTTAGTTTTTGTGTATTGTGTGAGATATGGATCTTGTTTCATTTTTCTGCAAATGGATATCTAGTTTTGCCAGCACCATTTGTTAATGAGACCGTCTCTTCCCCATTTAATGGATTTTGGCCCTTTGCCAAAGATCATCTGACCATAGGTCAAAGGATCTATTTCTGGGTTGTCAGTTCTGTTCTACTGGTCTGTGTCATTGTACGAATACCAGGCTGTTGACTACTGTGGCTATATAGTAGGTTTTGAGATTGGTGAGGGTGAAACCTCCTGCTTTGTTCTTTTTCAGTAGTGCTTTGCTTATCTGAGGTCTCTTTTCTTTTCATATAAGATGGAATCTGGATTGGGATTTCTTTGGGTAGTATTGACATTTGCACAATGTTCAGTCTTCCTATCCATGAGGATCGTATGTTCTTCCATTTATGTTGATCTCCTGTAGTTTCTTATAGTAGTGTTTTGTAGTTTTCTTTGTACAGGTCTTTTGTGTCCCTGGTAAGATTTATTCCCAAGTATTTTATTTGTTTGTAGCTATTGTAAATGGTATTGCTTTCTTTATTTCCTTTTCAGAGATTTCTTTGTTAGTGTAGAGGAATCCAACTGATTTTTGTATGTTGATGTTGTATACTGCCACTATGCTGAACTTTTCAATTAGTTCCAGTAGTTTTCTTGCTGAGCCCATGGGATTTTCTACATATAGGATCATATTATCTGCAAATAGGGATAGTTTCATTTCTTCCTTAAGTTTGGATGTCTTCTATTTCCCTTTCTTGCACTGGCTAGGACTTCCAATGTTGAACCATTCCTGTAGATCTGGTATGAATCCCACTGGGTCATGATTTTTTTTTTTTTTTTTGATACGTTGTTGGAGTCTATTGGCTATAATTTTGTTGAAGATTTTTGCATCTATATTCATGAGGGATATTGGTCCATAGTTTTCCTTTCTAGTGTTGTCTTTGCCTGGTTTGGGTATTGGGGTTATGCTTGCTTCCTAAAATGAATTTGGGAGGATTACATCCTTTGAAATAGTTTGAGTAGGACTGGCGTCAGCTCTCTGAATATTTGGTAGAATTCTCCAGGGAAGCCATCTGAGCCAGGACTTTTTTTTTTTTTTTTTAGTAGTAGTGCTCAATATCTTCTTTTGTTACGAGTATGCTCAAATTTATAAAAGGTTTCTTTAAACAAAAATTTAATGCCTCCACATAGTGCTTGGCACATAGAAAATTCTTAACAAATGTATGCTGAATAAAGTATATTAATAAATGGAAATACTTTCAAATTCAAATATAGATTAGTGAAACCATTGAAATAATCATAGTAACTTCATGATTCACTTTAGTGTTTTTTTCCCCTTCACATTATGTAATTTTTCAGTTGTATTGTCTTCCTTTGTGATGTAGAGATCACATCAAAGGGGGGAAGGAGGCTTGCATATCATCAATTAACATTTACAGAGTGCTCACTTTATTAACACACAGCACTCTACTGGGCTTTTTTTAATATATAAGACAACGGTATGGAGTGTTATCTATTGAGAAGCATCTTTATGAGAGCACAGGGAGAAGTAAAAAACAAAGGTTATGCCCATGTACAGAAAAGGCCTTTCATCACATTTGTGTTTATTGCCACTTGTACTAATTCTACTATTCTTATTATCACTTGCTTCCTGTATTAATCAAATAAGCCTGTTTCCTCTATATGCAATATCAAACCACACTGACTAAACTCACTATATAACAACTTTTACAACTGAAAGCTACTTTTGAGATGGTTGCCACTCACAGTTATGACTCTTCATCATATATTCTTTGCTGCAGTGTGATTGTTCAATTTTCTCTGGCCACTTAGGAACATGCAAGTATCTATCTAAGGCAGTCTTTTAAAAGTTTTATCTCTTGTTACCATGCACATATTGAAAAGAAACTTTGTCCAAAAAAAATTATTTATATATATTTAAATATGGTGAGAATTTCAGCAACTAAAATCTAAATTGCTTTAAACTTTAAAAAGGATGGAACATATATTGGAGGACATTTTCTTTGTTGGTTACCAGGGGTGGGAGGGAAGGGGAGGGAATGCTGTTAGGCAGATAGAGATAAATATTGATTTGGGTGAAGAGAGGGGCAATGTACCAAATGTGAGTGACCAATATGGCAGCATTGAGGATGAGAAAGACA
>NW_006921595.1:7863535-7879390 GCF_000298275.1 Orycteropus afer afer | reverse complement strand
AAAAAAAAAAAAAAAGGATGGAACAGTGTATGACCAAAACACTTTATCTATTTCTATCTATAATGAGTCTGAGGTCACTATTTCTTTCTTTGCTTTTGCCATATAAGTTGAACACTACAAAAGGAGTTCTTTTAAATTAAGAGATATAACAGTCAGATGTGAATCTTGAATGGACCCTACTCAGGGGGAAAAAAAAAACAAAACCTCTAGATATTTGAGGGACAACTGGGGAAATCTGAATATGGACAGGTTATTAGATGATATTTTGGAATAATTTTTCACTTTCTGAGCTATATATGGGAGCTGTCATGGCATAATGCCTAAGACATTTGACTGCTAACCAGAAGGCTAGTGTGGTGCAAACCCACCAGGCACTCCTCGGAAGGAAGATTGGGCAATCTATTTCTGTACAGATACTGCCTCAGAAACCCAAGGAGGGGTCACCATGAGTCAATTCAACTCAAAGGCAGTTTTTTGTTTTTGTTTTTGTTTTTTCTCAAGATATAAGAATGGTAGTGTGGGTAGGTAGGAAAATGTCCTTATTTTTAGGAAGTGTTTAGTGAAGTACTTAGAGGTGAACGGTTATGAAGTCTGCAACTTTATTTGAAATGGTTTAGATACATAGATAGATAAAGGCAATAAAGCAAGATATTAATAATTATTAAATCTAGTTGATGGATATAACTTCTTTATGCTTGAAATTTTTCATAATAAAAACCTAAAAAGACGCTCCCTTTTGTGCTTTACTTAGACATGTTAAAGCATGACTTGGGAGAATAATATATGACAACCGATGTACCCTTTTGACCTAGAAGTATACTTTTTAAACCAGGTTACCTACTGCCCAAGGGTTCCATGCTGGCAAAGACACAATGAGAAACCAAGCCCATTACAAAGGTATCAGTGATGGTTATCATCACCTCAGCAAACTGTCAGAGCATCAGTACACAGTGCCCTCAGCCACCATCTCCAGATCAATATAGCTATCAATGACAGATGACCAAAGGATCGCCGTTCACTCAGGTCATTCTTAGTTCACATAGTCCAAAAGGATTTAGGAGTTGTATGCCGTTAGACTGTCTTTAGAAAACAACCTAGCCATTAAAGGCAGAAGTAGAGTAATGTTGTATGTCAGGCAGCACACTGTTGACTGTTCAAATATACTCAGAAAGCTTAAAATGTGTTGATTTTCTGTGTGTTACAATTACATTATTACTAGCTTAATGTATCGTTAAAACGTAAATGCATGTTGAAAGCAAAGCTATAAAAAGACTTTCTGTCACAAACCATTTCTAGACACACCATACTTAGGAAGAAAAAGTAATATTGCTCAGCAATGATTTGATCAGAATTGTAATTCCTGTAGAAAGGAGAAAGGACTTTTAGTCCAAATATAATTTTCAATGTGGTTTATACTTCACAGAATTTGATTTGAGATCCATTTAGTTTGGAGATACTCAACACATGAACAGGGCACCTATCTTGAAAGAATCTTTTCAGTAACATTTCATGAGGACACCAAAAGTTTTCTAGTCAATGAAATATTAGCATTCCATTACTACATGACCCAATATTTTCACTATTAATCACTCAGCCTGTTCCTTGAGTTCCCTAAGGTCAGAAAACTACCACTCGTGCTCCAAAAGACACAAATACTCAAACAAATCAAAAAAGGAAATACTGATGAGGCCCTACCTTTACTACAAATAAATTTCAGTCCTTAAGTAAAGCCTAAAACCAAAACTCAATGTTATGGAGTCAATTCCAACTCATAGCAACCCCATAGAACAAGGGTATAACTGTCCCATAGGATTTCCAAGTCTGTAAATCTTTATTACAGAAGCAGACTCCCACATCTTTCTTCAGTGGACAAGCTAGTGGGTTTGAACCACTGATCTTTTGGCTAGCAGCCAAGTGCTTTAACCACGGTGTCACAGGGCTCCAAATAAAGCCTAACCCCCACCACCCCAAAAAACCATTGTCCTCAAGTCAATTCAGATTCATCGCGACCTTGTAGAAGAGTAGAACTTCCCCATTGGACTTCCAACGCTGTAAATCTTTCCAGAAGTAGATTGCCACATCTTTCTCCCACAGGATGGATTTGACCCCCCAACCCTTTGGTTAGCAGCCAAGCACTTTATCCGCTGCACCACCAGGGCTCACACCAAATAAAATCTAGTTGCTAGTAATTAGGATCTAAGTAAATATAGTTCTATGAATAGTCACTAAATTAGCTGTGGATGTATAAGGAAATCCATTTAACTAATATCAAACAAGACCTTGGAATACATTTACCCATTATGTTTATGTCATACAAACAACAGATTTATAACTATCAAGAGGCAAATTCTTCCTTGCACAAGCACTACTGACTGCATTATCTGAGGATTGGACTTGGTCCAAAGTGTATTGACTCATATTATTTTTCTTCATGGCAGGATTTCCATGAACAGTTGATTTACATTGAAAAACAGACTCCAAGTTGTTGGGGCAGACTGGAGAGCTAGGATGGTTCAGCATTGGTAAGCGATGTGGTCACTGAATACAATGACCTAGTTCTGGTAAAAGAAAGTACTCCATCTAGAAACAGAACTTAAATATTTTTTAGAAAGAAAGAAAAGTAATTTCTTTAAGGAGAAACTTCCCTCAGGCAGATCTCTAAAATAAATGGCAACATTTATCCAGTAGTTGCTATCATGCTTCCTAAATAACAAGAGAGAACTCAAAAGGAAAAAATCTTGGGCCCTAGAAAAAGCAGTGGGAAACCTCTGGCCCTTAGCTAAATTTCTTCTAGCTAGACCATGAAAAGTTTTCTAAAACCAAGTGTCTTTTGCACCTCCCTTCTCTACCGTTAAGAGCAACAAATACAGCTGTGCAAACAGCAGGAATGTGTGTTCCTGTGGTAAGATGCATGGCCTGGCTCTTCTGGGGGAATTCTCTTTCAGATGCGTACAATCCTCAGAGTCAGCAGGCTCAGAAAGGGATGAGGAGATTCTCATCTCTAACCTGAATCGGTAAGAGAAGACCTCAAGGCAGATTGGTGGGGATTCTTGGGCGAGGCAAAAGAAGTTTCTGTCAGCAGACATGAATGACAGAAAAGACTGAGGGCCCTGCAACTGGAGCTTCAAGAATATAAGCTGAGAAGCCAAAAAATACTGCCTTCTCCCTCCTATCTATTTTTATTATCATATTCTCTTTTTTGTCTTTTGCCATCTTCTTTTTTTGCTTATGAGAACAATGGCTTTGGAGCCAGCGTCTGAATTTCTGTCTACCGCATATTAGTGGTGGGATCTTGGTAATTTATCTAACATCTCTAAACTTCAGTTTCCTCATCTGTAAAACGAGTATGTTGTTGTTATGTGCCGTCGAGTCAAACCCGACTCATAGCTACCCCTCCCTTGGGTTTCCGAGGCAGTATCACTACGGAAGTAGGATTGCCCAACCTTCCTTCCGAGGAGTGGCTGGTGGGTTTGAACCGCCAGCCGTCTGGTTAGCAGGCAAGTGTCTTAGCCACTATGCTACCAGAGCTCCTAAAATGAGTATAATGATACTTATATCAAGCAGTTGTTGTGAGAATTGAACATAGTAGCAAGTGTCTGCCTCATGATAGGTACTTTAGGTGTGTTAGCACCTTTCCCCTCTTCCTCCTGTTACTCTTTTAGTCCACATTTCTTCTTTTTAACTTTCTTTCACATCTGCTAGAACTGTGGGCCTCTTTCTTCATTACTCATTTTCTATGGGTCATTGACCTCAGATAGAAAGATTTCCCTATTCCTGGAGTAAGTGAGATGCTCAATCGCAAGGGCTTCATGGTTGTGTGACTCCCAAAAGACTGAGTTTCCTGTTGATCTGATGAAGAGCAAATTTTCATAACAGGAAATTTCAGGAAATCTGGGAATTACAAAAGAAAAGAATTCCTGGTTCCTCTTAATCCGAGACTGTTAACTTGGATTCTCTCTCCAACAATGATACAGCACCTAAGCGAAGACTCCAAGGCCCTGAACAGACTTAGACTCAGCCTGAGCCCTGGAAGTAACCCCTCCTACACAACAAAGAAACCTGGGCTCTGGGGACTGGCTCATTAAAAGCCAGTTTCAAGAGCAGGCAAGTGAGTATGAACAGTATTCAAGGAGAAGAATAAATTCTGTGTTCAAAGTGAAATGAATCATAGCTCAAATTCCAGTGTTTGTTAGTTTCTGAACTAGCAATGTAAAAGTACTGTGAAGAGGGTTGTTAGTTTTCTTCTTCTTTTTTTTTTGGTGGAGGGAGGGTATGGAAGAAACTAAATTCATTCATTTAACAAAGGAGCTATGATTGAAAAAATAGAGAGAGAGATGTAAAGGGTGGGAAAGAGAGAGTAGAAAAGGGAGAGATAAGAAGAAGGAAACATCTGTTCTCTCTCTTCTCAGCTCTTCAGTGGACAGCCTGAGGAAGAGCACATCAGGATCAATCTGCCTGCAGCTGACAACACTGATGATTGCTCCCTTCTTGGGACTCCTCAGTCCCTTGGTTGTTTGAACACACCTCCATTCTGGTGCTCTAGTTCCTGCCCTCTCAGCACAGATTATTACCTCAGAAGAATAATCGTCATTATTCTCCAGGATACTCTCCTTCGAGCTTTCTCTTCTCACTCCAGAAGCTCTACCTGAACAATTTCATTTTTACGGTTTCCCTTACTCTTTGTTTATTTATTTATTCATTTAATTTTTATTGCTCTTTGGGTGCAAATTTACATAGCAAACTTGTTTTACATTCAACAGTTCATGCACATCTGATTTCACCACCCCGATGACTGTTCCCAACTGTCCCCATCCATAAAAAGCCCTCCTCCCCTCTCCCCTCTGTGACCACCCCCTCCCTGTGCCCTTCTCATCCATACATTCCTGTCTGCCCAGCTTTCCCTCTATGTAAGTGCTACCCCTTTGATGTCTCATAGCTGATTGATCCAACGGATGCATCTCCCTAGAGTAGGTGGGTGCATCAACCTGGGGTAGGTGTTCTGTTTGTAGGTCTCTACTGTTGGGCTGAGAGCCAATCCATATAAGTGAGCCCATTTCTAGGCCCAAAGGGTAACCCGGGGCCATAGTCTTAGGGGTTCCACCAGTCTCTCTTCAATCAGCAATTCTGGTCATTTTTGTGTTTTTGAATTTTGTTCCACATTTTTCTTCCCGTTCTATCCAGGATCTCCAGATTTGATCCCCCTTTCCAAGAGGTTGGCATTGGTGGCCAGATACCATCTAGTTCTTCTAGTTTTGTGTTGTGGAGGCTGAGTTCCTCATGGTCCTTCTTATCTCTGGACTAATTGTTTCCTAATACCTTTGATTTTCTTCACTCTTCTTTGATTCATATGAGAGGAGACCAATAGTTGCCTCTTAGATGGCCACTTGAAAGCTTTTAAGACCCCAGTCACTACTCACCAAATTAGGTTGTAGAACAAACAAAATTTTTATGAGCTATGTGTGCCAATTGAGCATGCTATCCCCCAAGACTATTGTCCCGAGCCCCCAGGACTGGTGATTCTCTCTCACAAGATGTTTGATTGTCTCTGAAAAGTTACTCCAACCCTGTTTTCTGTTGCTTCTGTAATGTACGTAGCTCATTTTGTAGCACAAGTGCATATGTAAGATTGTAATTTTTGTTAGGTGCCATCAAGTTGGTTCCAACTCATAGTGACCCCATGTATGACAGAATGAAACACTGCCCAGTCCTGGACCAGAATCACAATCCTTGCTATACCTGAGCCCATCGTTGCAGCCACCATATCAATCCACCTTGTTGAGAGCCTTCCTCTTTTTTGTTGACCCTCCACTTTACCAAACATGATATCTCTCTTCACAGAATGGTCCCTTCTGACAACATGGCCACAATAGGTGAGACCAAGTCTGGCCATTCTCACTTCCAAGGAGCATTCTGGCTACACTTCACCTAGGACTGATTGTAGTTTGTTCTTTTGGCAGTCCATGGTACTTTCAGTATTCTTTGCCAACACCACAACTCAAAGCATCAACTCTTCTTCACTCTTCCTTATTCATTGTCCAGCTCTCACATGCATATGAGGCAATTGAAAATACCATGGCTTGGGTTAGCCACACCCTAGTCTTGAAGGAGACATCTTTGCTCTTCAGCATTTGAAACAGGTCTTTTGCAACAGATTTGCTCAGTGCAATACGTCATCTAATATCTTGACTGCTGCTTCCATTGGTGTTGCTTGTGGAACCAAGAAATATGAAATCTTTGACAACTTCAATCTTTTCTCCATTTATGGATATTGTGATGCCACTTATTGATCTAGTTGTGAGGATTTTTTTTTCTTCATGTTGAGATGTAATCCATGCTGCAGACTAGTCTTTAATCTTCATCAGTAAGTACTTCAAGTCATCCTCACTTCCAGCAAGCAAAGTTGTGTCATCTGTGTATCACAGGTTGTTAATGAGTCTTCCTCCAATCCTGATGCCACATTCTTCTTCACATAGTCCAGCTTCCCGGATTATTTGTTCAGCATACAGATTGAATAAGTATAGTGAAAGGATAGAACCTTGACACACTCCTTTCCTGATTTTAAAACATGCAGTATCTCCTTATTCTGTTTTAACTACAGCCTCCTGGTCTACGTACAGGTTCCTGAACAATCAAATATTCTGGAATTCCCATTCTTCTCAATATTATCCATAATTTCTTATAATCTATACAATTGAATGCTTTTGCATAGTCAATAAAACACAGGTAAACATCTTTCTGGTATTCTTTGCTTTCAGCCAAGATCCATCTGACATCACCAATGATATACCTTATTCCATGTCCTCTTCTGAATCCAGCTTTGCAGGTAAGATTATCTTCAGCCAAATTTATCCTTGACCTAGGATGTATTCCTGTTCTCCTATGCCCATCTTCTCTTCTCACATGTTTATGCATGAATCTGTAGATTGGCATTTGGTGCTAGAGATACTGCAGTGTTGTGCATGTAATAGTATTTGCCTCTGTTGTCTATATTTTTTGTGTACATTTCAGTGTCTTTCCTTCCCTAATGTCACCATGTTTGTCATAGACTCTTTCCATACCATTCCTCCCCTCACCAAATCAACATGTGACCCCCAAATTGTCTGAGATTTTCCCTTTCCTTCCTTCCCATCCCCAGTAACCAGCAAAGTGAGTTTCCTTCCCTGAATAAACTCTCCTTGACTTTTCACAATAGTGGGCTCATACAATATTTGTCCTTCAGTGATTGACTTATTTTGCTCAGCATAATAACCCCTAAATTCATCCATGTTGCAAGATGATTCCTTTTTCTTCATTATTCTTTAATGTTGCATAGTATTCCATTGTGTATGAATGTACCATAGTTTGATTATCCATTCATCTGTTGATGGGCATTTACATTGTTTCCATCCCTTTGCTATAGTGAATTGTGCTGCAGTGAACGTGGGTGTGCATATGTCTGCTCATGTTTTGTCTCTCACCTCTTCAGGATATACTCCTAGTAAGAGAATTGCTTCATCAAATGGTATTTCTATGTTCAGTTTTTTAAGGAAATGCCATACCATTTTCCACAATGGTTGTACCATTTTGCAGTCCCACCAGCAGTGTATGAGAGTTCCAATCTCTCTGCAGCCTTGCTAGAATTTGTTATTTTCTGTCTTGTTGAACTTTGCTATTATTGCTGGAGTGAGATGACATCTCGTTGTTTTGATTTGCATCTTTTTAATGGGTGGTGTAGTGCCTAAGGGATTTGACTGCTAACCAGAAGGCTGGCAGTTCAAACCTACCAGCCACTTCCGGAGAGATATCACCTTGGAAACCCAAGGAGAGGTCACTATGAGTCGGGACCAACTCAAAGGCAACAAGTTTGGTTTTGAGTTTTTTTGAAATGGCTAATGATCATGAGCATTTTCTTATGTGTTTGTTGTTGTTGTTGTTGTTAGATGCTGTCATCTCCAACTCATAGCAACTCTATGCACAGCAGAATGAAACACTGTCCGGTTTTGTGCCAGCCTCTTGATCCTTACTATACCTGAGCCCATCGTTGCAGCCACTGTGTCTATCCATCTCGTTGAGGGCTTTCCCCTTCTTCATTGACCCTCCACTTTACCAAACATGATACTCTTCTCCAGGGAATGGTTCCTTCTGACAACATGACCAAAGTAGGTGAGACAAAGTCTGGCCATTCTCACTTCCAAGGAGCATTCCGGCTGCAGTTCCTCCAGGATAGATTTGTTAATCCTTTTGGCAGACCGTGGTACTCTTAACATTCTTCTCCAACACAACTCAAAAGCATCAAGTCTTCTTCAGTCTTCCTTACTCATTGTCCAGCCCTCACATGCATAAGAGGCGACTGAAAATACAATACCATAGCTTGGGTTAGGCGCACCTTAGTCTTCAAGGAGACATCTTTGCTCTTCATCACTTGAAAGAGGTCTTTTGTAGCAGATTTGCCCAATGCAATATGTCATTTGATGTCTTGACTACTGCTTCCATTAGTGTTGATTGCAGAGCCAAGTAATATGAAGTCCTTGACAACTTCAATCTTTTCTCCATCCACCATGAAAGCGGTTTATTGGACCAGTTGTGAGGATTTTTGTTTTCTTTATATTGAGGTGTAATCTATAGTGCAGTCTCTAGTCTTTAATCTTCATCAGTGAGTGCTTCAAGTCATGCTCACTTTGTGTCATCTGTGTTTGTTGGCCACCTGTATATCCTCTTTAGTGAAGTGTTTGTTCATTTACATTGCCCATTTTTGAATTGGGTTGTTTGTGTTTTTGGTATTGAGGTGTTGAAGTTTTCTATAAATTTTGGAAATAAGGCCCTTACTCTTTAAATGGTGAGGACTTCCAGATAAATATCTTCAACATGCCTATTTTCTACATGCCACAATAGCCATCTCCACCAGACTGGAAATCATGTCTAAAATCCAAATTGTCATCTCCATTCCTCCTGACCCACCTCCTCCAACCCATACAATATCAATGAGTTCCCAAAGTGAAAAAAAGTACTGAAGTCATTCTTCATTATTTCATCTGCTTCAACACCCAAATCTAACCTATCATCAAGTGCTAGGATTGCTAAATCCCTTTCCAATCTATACTTTTCTTCCAAACATACTGCCACTATCTTAAATAAAACTATTGTTATCTCCTCCTCCCATCCCTGACTTCTAACTAACTTCTCCATTTCTGGTCTCCTTTCTGGCCAATTCTTATTAATAATGTGATCTTCATAATCCATAAATCTAATATTTTCTTTTTTTCTCCTTAATGACCTCTCCGATGGCTCCTCTTTGCTTTCTAAAATAAAATCCAAATCCAAACAAAGTCCTTCATAACCTCACTTCAGTCTTCCTTAACATCCCCATCTCTTGCAATTCCCTCCTCTGCATAGCCCACGCTATATCTCAATCACATCAAACTGCTACATATCAAATACTATAATTCAGCCACCCAAACTGCTTGTCTGTCCCCAAACACAACACGATCCTTCATCTTTGCATGCTCTGTTCCCTCTATATAAAATGCCCTTCCCTGACTGATGAACCCCTCCTCACTCTTTAAGATTAAGTTCAAATGTCACTCTTCTGTAAAAGTTTCCCACACTCTCCATGAGGAGTCTACCTGCAGAATTCTGTGCTTACTTCTATGGGGACACTACTCACTACTCATTTCTACCTGCAGAATCCTTGCTTCTTACTTCTATCAGGACACCTTTCAATTTGCACTAGAAATATTGATTTACATATTTGTCTCCCTGGATAAATGAGACTGTGAGCTACTGAAAGGCAAGCATTAGCTTTTATTCCTTTTGGTGTCCCCAGCTGTTCACTAAACACTCAATAAATGCTAATGGATATCAAGAGAATCAGCTTTTCACACAGAGAAAGAATTCCAAGATCCTCCAAAAAGTGCTGCTCTTTCCCAGAAAGAGCTTCTCAGGCCCATGTGGTCTTGTCCTATGGATCAGCCATAGCTGGAATAAGATCAGAATATGTTCCTCCAGTTTCAAACAGTTTGAGAGGGGCTAGCCGACTCGACGGCACATAACAACAACACAACAACAAAGCTGCTGAGGACAGAGAGAAGGAAAGAGGAGCAAGGGAAATAGGTAGATTACCACTCCTTTGATTTGTCGTTGTTATGTGCCATCCAGTCAGACCTGACTCATAGTGACCCTTCCTTGGGTTTCCGAGGCAGTATCACTACGGAAGTAGGTTGCCCAACCTTCCTTCCAAGGAGTGGCTGGTGGGTTTGAACTGCCAGCCTTCTGGTTAGTAATCAAGTGCCTTAGGCACTATGCTACCAGAGCTCCTACTCTTTTAATAGGAGTCAGCATATTTTTACCCCATAGAGAAAGGGATCTTTAATAAACAGAACCTTCCCACAGTGCTCTGTATTTAAGAGGTATTTTTAAATACTTGAATAAATTAACCTACAAGCAAACACTACACAAGTGGTAGGAAATCTGCACTAGAAATAAAAACTCAGCATGTCACTCATCTTCTTTTCTTTCTCCAGTGTCTCTTTCTCTGCTTCTGTGTCCCTCTTTTGCTGAGTTAATTTCTAATAAGCAGAGAAAAGTGAAAGTGGCCACAGGAAATATTTCCAGCCCCTATATCCCCAAATACTCCCTTGAAAAATACACTTGATTTACAGCCATAACATATGCAACTGGATATCTTAACTGTAAATCTAATATAATGATTGTTCCTTTAGATATTTCCTTAATTTTATGTGAGTAGTAAATACACCCTTTAACGACTCTAGGTTCTAATCATTTCCAAATGACTGATTTTCACTGCACCGCCGCCACCGTACATTTCCTTGATGTAAATAACTAAATATTTCTAAATTGCTTCCATTAGCATATAGAAAAGCATTTGTTATTTGTTTCTAAATGGCTAGGGGGAGGGGCTGTAAGTATATTGCCCAAAATAATGACCTTTATAACTAATCTCTAATTATATTATGTTTGAAAATGCAGTATCTATACAGGAAAAACTATAATATTAAAAACCAATATGCTTCTATAAATGTGCCTTTTTAAAATTTAAGCCATTAAAATATTTTAAGATACTCAAGGAGAAATTTCTTAATGCCAATTCCATTTCAAAGTTCCAGGGATTTTGCATTTATACAGAGCAGAGTTCATGAACTCCTGCTAACCATGTTAACAATCTACCAGGTTTCTAAAGACTCAGCAGGGGTTAGCATTAGAAGGCTCTGCCATCAACATCAATAACAGAAGGAGCGACACTCAGAGGAGTTTTCCACTGTGCTCTCCAAGGAGGGTACAGCACTCTCTGATGGTAGCCCATAATTGAAAGAGCTCCGTAGTAATTCCAAGTCAAATCTAGAAGGGCATAACATTTCAGATTTTGTTTTTAAACAATGAGAGCCTTAAAAAAAATTATATGTCTGTATGTGTGTTGTGCACACATGTGCATGGGTGTGTGTATGTATGTATTGTGTGTGTGTGTGTACACATATATATAGCATTGTAATAGCCACACTTCTTATTTTAAAGAGGCTTACCACTCAAAAGTTATTGAGTTCAAATTTTTGGGTTGATCCACAGAGAAAATGTGAAGAAAATCAAAAATGTTTCTCTGGGAGACAGGAAAATGGCTTGACTCTTAATTCAAAATAGAAGCCTGTTGGATAAATGATGACTCAAGTAATCTGGTGTCTCCAGAGTCCGAGGCAGGCAGCAAATCAATTCAGAAACACATATAAACAAAGGGACTATATCTGAGTTTATGATTCATCAGAAGCTTATTCTGAAGTATTTTTTGAAATAAGAAAAAAAGATTAACACAATTGTTACCTATGAATTTTCACAGGCAGGGACATATACCCCTCCCCCCATATTTGTAAAATAATTCTCACTTAATTTTCTTTCTTCATCTCTTTCTCCATTAAAGTTTGATTCTTTTTGAACTAGGTTATTGGTGTTTGCTTAAAAAAAAAAAAAAAGAAAGAAAGAAAAAGGCTCAAGAAAGGGCAAATCTTTAAATCTTAAGGCCAAATGGACTACTAACCCTCTGGAATTTTCTTTTTTTGTTTTGGAGACCCATGAAGCACAAAATAGGTATATTCCCTGTTGCTTTCTGTGGCAGAAAGACAGTGTATCACTTTCTATTTTGAAGCTGAAAGAAACATGACAGTGATCCCTAAAGCAGTGTTTATTCTGTGGTAGAGTTAGCATTCAGACTACTTATACATACAATTTGCATTCCAGTCTTCTAGATATTTAATTTTTAGAAAGCTTAAATGTTATACATCTATATATTTATAATGTCAAATTTGTTTTCCTTTCAGCTCATCATCATTGTCACAGTTACTGCACACTAGCAAAGACTTCTGTGAGATTTTATGGGGTTGTTGTTACTATTTTCAATTAGGCTAAATAATAAACTCAATTTGGGGTCTTTTCAGATAAACCTAATTCAAAAAGGCCAAAACTACTGATTTCAAAATAATCTCAGTCTTACCTGCCCTCAACGCCAAGAAGTATAACCTTGGTAGTCATGGCAATTTACACTAGGGAGCTAACCTGTCTCTTTTCTAAATTACCATATGCACAAGTTCTGCCTTTGGGGAAAGTGTATGTTATTTGTGATCCATGGACAAGCTATTTTTATCTGAAGACATTCGAATTGACAAACAAAGAAAATGAAAATGAGAGAAGTGTAAGTTAATGGGAATATATAGGAAAAATTGACCAGAGTCAGCAATTTTTCCCTATTACTTTCTTTCTATATTCACTTCACCACAGCAAATGCTCACACATTAAACCAAACTGCTGTCTGACTTAGCTGTTTGACAATTCCATTTCTGCTGCACTATCTTTCTCAAGGAGAAAACAATGTATTTTTTTTTTAATTTGCTTTATAGCTTAGAGTTTTTTTCCTCCTCCACTTAATATTGATGTTAACAGATGAATTTTCTTTACTCAGTTATGAATATTTGCTCAACATTTTAAAAAACAGTACCTTTAAAAAATCATTAGAATTTGTGCGTGTGTGTGTGCTTTGGGTGAAAGTTTACAGAGCAAATTGGTTTTCCATTCAACAATCCATACACATTCTGTTTTGTAACATTTACTAAAATCCTCACACTGTAACTGCAATCCTCACACCGCAACAGCATTCTTCCCACTTCCTCCCTGCACCCACTTCTTCCCTTCATCCTTCCTTCCCATCTCCTCTCACCTTCCTAGCTCTGTCCCTGGGCAAATGCTGTCCTCTTGATCTCATCTGCCTGATTGTTCTAATGAGTGCATACTCTCCTGATATTATTGTTCACCTTACAGGTCTGTCTATCGTTTAGCTGCCAATTGAGTTACAGGGTTAAATTCAGTTCCTAGGTTGAAGGGTAAATAAGGGCTATAGTGACAGGGTTCCACCAGTCTTTATCAGACCAGTAAGCTTCGTCTTTTTTAAAAAAATCATTAGAATTTTTGCAGGTGATACAATTAAATGCTTCTCAAAGAAGAGTCTATGACCCAGGGCATTTTAAAAACTAAAGTCTATATTAGAAGTCAATATGCCCAACTTAAAATATCTTCTTCCCTTCTTTCTTTGTATCCCCCTACAAGTTTTGCATTTAGTGCTTGGCCCATGATAACTGCTTAGGGTTGAAATCCACTAATATCACTTACTTGTTGTATTACTACTGGTAGAATCTTACTATGCCTTAATGTCTTCAACTGAAAAATGAGAATAATAATATCTACATCATAGAAATATATGTAAAATATTAAGAACAAATATCTGGCACATAGAAAGTAGCAAATAAACATTAACCACTGCCACTCAATATTCAACCCTGATTGGGGTCCTAGGATCTCTTTACACTTTGCTCCCCAAGATATACAACTTAAGTCAAAAAGATTCCTCCCTGTCCCGAACCAGTTCCTAACCTAGGCAATTTCAGTTAACCCCAACATTTCTTAGCTTTTCCAGAAACATTCAAAGAACTCACATTAACCTGGATAGCAGAACCCAGTAAATGAAAAGAGAAAATTAGAGCCATCGTATGCAATGATTCATTTCCCAGATTAATCTAGGATTCTATAGCTACTCTAGAGTAGCTGCTGGCATTCAGGTTCCCCTCATCTCTCCACGGAAGAAATGGAATACTTGCTGTTTGCTAAGACCAGTTCTAAGAGCTTTACACAGATCAAGTTGTTAAATCTTTACAACACTATGAGGCAAGTATTATTGTTATCTTCGTGTTACAAACAAGTATTCAAAGTCACGCAATAAAATCATAAAAGGAAATAGTCGAATTTCAAAACATCTGTCTCTAGATCCCATGCCCTTAATCACTGCACTGTCTGAAGGTCCTAGAGCTTACTTGGTTCTCAGAAGTCAGCAGGACTTTTGACACCCTAGAAATACCAAATATGGAACCATTTTAAATTCTGGTTCTCTGCATTATATTTTAATCTTTAAAAACAAAGTAGTTGATTCAAATACTGCTTAACAAGTAGACTAGAAGTCACTAGGTGACACAAATGGTTAAATGCTCAGCTTTTAGCTGAAAGGTTGGTAGTTCAAATCCCCCAGTAGGCGCCTCAAAAAACAAGCCTGGAGATCTGCTTCCAAAAGGTTACAACCTTGAAAATCCTATGGAGCAGTTCTACTCTGCACACATGTCATGTAAACTGACAGATATCATTGGAGACTTATAAAAATACCTTGGAACCTCAAGATTATTTTGACCTTGGATCCTTATCTTAAAACATAGTATATAAAGATTATTTTAGTACTTCAACCACAAAACCTGATTGCAGAGGGACTATAACATATCTACCTTACACTAAAAACCATGCTATATATAACTCAGTCAGGTTTTTAGAATTATTTGGAAATGTCCATAACAGCATTATTTATAATAGCAGGGAAAAAAAAGAGGCAAGATTAGTATAGACAATTGTATGGTGGTTAGGAAAACAAGTGAAATTACATTGTCATTAAAATGATAGAATTATCACACTACTGGCATGAATATAAACTGATTTAATTGCATTTTACAGCAATGTGGCAATATGTAGTAAATTGAAAATCTGCAAACCTTATAAACAAGTAATTCTACTAGGTATATACCCTTAAACAAATTTTCATATATTAATGTACAAAGAAAGGAGCTCTGATGGTGCACTGCATTAGGCATTTGACTGCTAACCAGAAGTTCAATGGTTTAAACCCACCAGCTGCTTTGTGAGAGGAAGATGAAACAATCTACTTCTGTAAAGATTCACAGACTTGGAAACTCAATGGGAGTTGCTATGAGTTGGAATCGACTTGGTGGCAGCAGGTGTTTTTAATATTGCATATAATAGGTAATACATAAATATTACATATTTATATAGAGAGAGAGTGAAAGTATGAAAACATGAAAGTATCAAATTAACTATTCTGAGTGCATGCCTCTGGGAAAAAAGGAGGGTAAGAAGATTGGTGAGGGGGACCTAAGAAATTTCTATGTTATCTGAAAAATTTTATTTCTTAATATTTAAAATTCTAAACATAGATCAGGAAATATTAAGAGTCAAGAAAACTGGATGGTAAGAACTGAAGTGTCTACCATACATTACATTTTTCTATATGCTTAAAATTTGTAATAATAAAAAATAATTTGACATAAAAATATTTATTTTAGTGGCAAATATATCTTTCCTCTAATGTTTTTAAAATTTAAAAGATAAATATAAAGAGTATTTGCAGCTTTGAAAAGTGCTTTTGATATGAAGAAATGCTCATGATCATTAGCTATTAGAGAGATGCAAATCAAAACAACAATGAGGTACCATCTTGCTCCAGAACTAGTAGCAAAGTTCAACAAGACAGAAAATAACAAATGCTGG
>NW_006921595.1:7856827-7861585 GCF_000298275.1 Orycteropus afer afer | reverse complement strand
ATCTAAACTGTCAAAAACATATGAATAAGAGAAAAGTCTGTAAAAGAATATAAAAGGTGAAAAAGGCTTTGAATGATGAGATTTGATGTACTCTATTTCCATGAAGCGGCATGGAGGGTTTGGTGCAGCTGAGGGAGGCTAGGAAGGAAGTGAGGTGGACACCAGGTTTGGAGCACTGAGGGAGGCCAGGAAGTGAGTGAGTGGAGTGGTTTGGAACAGGAAGGGAGACAAACTTCTCTGTCAGTTTGTCATACTATGGCCGTGGCTAAGACAGATTCAGAAGAAGGAAGAGGCCATCCACTTCTCAAAGAATTGGCCAGTAAAAGCCTTATGAATAGCAGTGAAACACTGTCTGACATATTACTGGAAAACTTTATGAATAGCCCTGAAACTAGATCTGATGTACTGACAGAAATTGAGCCCCTCTGGTCAGAAGGCACTCAAACTATGACTAGGGAAGACCTGCCTCCTCAGAGTAGAGCCAACCTTAATGATGTGGATAGAGTAAAGACTTCAGGACTTCCATTTGCTGATGTGACATGACTCAAGATGAGAAGAAATAGCTGCAAACATCCATTAATAATCAGAACATGGAATGTACAAAGTATGAATCTAGGAAAACTGGAAGTTGTCAATAATGAAATGGTATGCAAAAAGATTGATATCCTAGGTATTAGTGAGCTGAAATGGACTGGTTTTGGCCATTTTGAATCAGACAATCATATGATCTACTATCCTGGGAATGACAAATTGAAGAGGAATGGCGTGACATTCATCATCACAGAGAATGTATTAAGATCTATCCTGAAGTACAATGCTGTGATAGGATAATATCCATATGCCTACAAGGAAGACCCGGAGCTCTGGTGGCGTAGTACCTAAGGCATCTGACTGCTAACCAGAAGGCTGTTGGTTCAAATCCACCAGCCACTCTTCAGAAGGAAGATTGGGTGATCTACTTCTATAGTGATACCTACCACCTTGGAAACCAAAGGAGGAGTCACTATGAGTTGGATCCAACTCGATGGCAGTGAGTTTAGGTTTGTTTTTGTTTGTTTTTGTTTTTGGTTACAAGAAAGACCAGTTCATATCACTATTATTTAAAGTTTGAATTTACACACCAACCACCAAAGTCAAAGATGAGGAAATGAGGAGATGAGGAAACTGAAGATTTTTACCAACTTCTGAAATTGACCAAACATAAAATCAAGACATGTTGATTATCACTGGTGACTGGAATGCAAAAGTTGCAAAGAAAACTCACTGGTAGTTAGAAAATATGGCCTTGGTGACAGAAATAATGCTGGAGATCATGACAGAATTTTGCAAGACCAATGACTTATTCATTGCAAGTACCTTTTTTCAACAAACAGCTGTTGTACACATGGTCTTCGCCTGATGGAGCACACAGGAATAAGTTTGACTACATTTGTGGCAAGAGGTGATGGAGAAGCTCAATATCTTCAGCCAAAACAAGGAGCTGATTGTGGAACAGATCATCAACTGCTCATATGCAAGTTCAAGTTGAAATTGAAGACAATTAAAACAAGTCCATGAAAACCAAAATGTGACCTTGATTATGTCCAGACAATCTAAAGAATAGATTTGATGCCAAAAACCAGAGGAACTGTGGGATGACATTAGGACCATCATCCATGAAGAAAGTAAAAAGTCATTAAAAGGACAGAAAAGACCAAAATGGATGTCAGAAGAGACTCTGAAACTTGCCCCTGAATGTAGGATAGCTAAAGCAAATGGAAGAAATGATAAGATAAAAGAGCTGAACAGAAGATTTCAAAGAGCAGCTCAAGAAGACAAAGTCAATTATTATAATGAAATGTGCAAAGACCCGGAATTAGAAAACCAAAAGGAAAGAACATACTTGGCATTTCTCAAATTGAAAGAACTGAGGAGGAAATTCAAGCCTCGAGCTCCAATACTGAAAGATTCTATGGGCGATATATCAAGTGATTTAGGAAACATCAAAAGAAGATGGAAGAAATACAGAGAGTCACTGTACCAAAAGGAACTGGTTGCTCTTCATCTATTTCAGGAGGTAGCATATGACCAAGAACCAATGTTATTGAAGGAAGAAGTCAAAGCTGCACTGAAGGAATTGGCAAAAAAACAAGGTTCCAGGAATTAACAGACTACCCACTGAGATGTTTCAACAAACAGATCCCACGCTGGAGGCACACACTCAGCTATGCCAAGAGATTTGGAAGACAGCTACCTGGCCCACTGACTGGAAGAGATCCATATTTGTACCCATTCCAAAAAAGTTGATCCCACAGAATGTGGAAATTATCTAACAATATCATTAATACATGCAAGTAAAATCTTGCTGAAGATAATTCAAAAACAATTCCAGCAGTATATTGACAGAGAACTTCGAAAAATGCAACCTGGATTCAGAAGAGGATATGGAATGAGAGATATCATTGCTGATGTCAGATGGATCTTGGCTCAAAGCAAAAAATACCAGAAAGATGTTTACTTGTATTTCACTGACTATGCAAAACATTTGATTGTGTGGATCATGACAAATTATGGATAACATTGAGAAGAATGGGACTCCCAGAACATTTAATTGTGCTTGTGAGGAACCTGTACATAGACCAGGAGGAGGCTGTTCAAACAGAACAGGGGGATAGTGCATGGTTTAAAATCAAGAAGGGAGTGTGTCAGAGTTGTATCCTTTCACCGTACTTATTCAATCTATATGTTGAGCAAATAATCCAAGAAGCTGGACTATGTGAAGAAGAATGTGGCATCAGGATTGAAGGAAGACTCATTAACAACTTGCACTATGCAGACGACACAACTTTGCTTGCTGAAAGTGAGGATGACTTGAAGCACTTACTGATGAAGATTGAAGACTACAGTCTGCAGTATGGATTACATCCCAACAGAAAGAAAACAAAAATCCTCACAACTGGATCAATAAGCAGCATCACAATAAATGGAGAAAAGATTGAAGTTGTCAAAGATTTCATATTACTTGGTTCTACAATCAACACCAATGGAAGCATGACATATTGCATCAGGCAAATCTGTTGCAAAAGACCTTTGTCAAGTGCTGAAGAGCAAAGCTGTCTCCTTGAAGACTAAAGTATGCCTAACCCAAGCCATGGTATTTTTCAGTCACCTCATATGGACGTGAGAGCTGGACAATGAATAAGGAAGACCAAAGAAGAGTTGATGCTTTTGAGTTGTAGTGTTGGTGAAGAATACTGAAAGTACCATGGACTGCTAAATGAACTAACAAATCTGTCCTGGATGAAGTGCAGCCAGAATGCTCCTCGGAAGCGAGAATGGCCAGACTTGGTCTCAACTACTTTGGTCATGTTGTCAGAAGGAACCATTCCCTGGAGAAGGATATTGTGCTTGGTAAAGTGGAGGTTCAACAAAAAAGGGGAAGGTCCTCAACAAGGTGGATTGACACAGTGACTGCAACAATGAGCTTAGGCTCAAGGATCATGACGCTGGCATAGAACCAGGCAGTGTTTTGTTCTGTTGTACATAATAAGGTCACTATTAGTCAGAGATGACTAGACGGCACCTAACAACAACAACCACACAACAACATTTTTCAAACTTTTTTAAGGTTATATTACCATTAAATTTTTTTTTAATTTTTATATTAATTTTAAATAATAAACATTTGTTTAAAATAAAATGCTATTTAAATCCATTCCAAAGTTCAAAAATCAAAGCAGCCTGAAAACGTTTTGACCTCCTCAAGTTGATACTTTTCCTCTCCATATTTTAATACTGGAATCCTATCATGCTGCCCGGAAGGACAAACTAAGCCCTAGAGAAGGGTATCATGCTTGGTAAAGCAGAGGGTCAGTGAAAAAGAGGAAGACCCTGAATGAGATGGACTGACACAGTGGCTGCAACAATAAGCTCAAGCACAGCAAGAATTGTGAGGATGGTGCTGAACTGGGCATTGTTAAGTTCTGTTGTACACAGTGTCACTATGAGTCAAAACCAATTTGGCGGCATCTAACAACAACAACCCACTGAGTAAATGGATTCTGGGATTCGAATCTGGATCTTTCTACTCCAAGCTGACTGCAGTTTCTGCTATATTGGGCTACTCCACAATAGACCTCAGATACAAATCAATAGGGAAACAATAAATTGATCAATTACAAATAATGCAGTTTATGCTTTCCTTGCAGGGCTATGTGTCCATAACACATTAGAAATAGTGTACAATCACTAAGAATGCTAGCAAATATAGGTCACACACCCTCCACAGAACCCATCGTCCCTCTACCCTCCTCCTCTCTGTGTCTCACTCTCTCTCTCACACACACACAGACACAAAGTACTGCTATTATGCTATTTTATGTACTTTAGAATTTCACAAATTACCTTTATATCTTACTATTAGTACTGCTCTCATTTATAGACCAAAAGATCTAAAATTATCTGTTAAATATTAAGCCCACGTTGTTCATAGTTGTTGTTAGGTGCCATTGAGTCAGCTCCAACTCATAGCAACCCTACGTACAACAGAACAAAACATATGTTGTTCTGAGATAATGGTAATGTATTTTTCCTTTTTTTTTTAATTAGGATTTGGGTGAAGATTTACAGAGTAAATTCACTTTTCATACAGCAGTTCACATATACTTTTTCTCATGTCATTGACCAAAATTTACAATGCAGGAGCTCCCCTCCCACTTCCTCCCCATAATTACCTCCTCCCAGTGTCCATCCCTTCATACTCTTCTGCACCCTGAGCTA
>NW_006921595.1:7823296-7853969 GCF_000298275.1 Orycteropus afer afer | reverse complement strand
GCCAACAGTCTCTCACAGTCTCTTTTCCAGCAGTGCTGGTTCCTTGCTGTCTCACTCAGCGATGTGTGTCTCTTGCGCCTCTTTCCCAGCAGCACGTGTCTCTTTCCGGGGTGCGTGTCTCTTTCAGCAGCACGTCTTCCTCAACCAGCAGTCAGAGAGAGAGAGTTCTGCCTCTAGGAGACCTCTTTTGAGCCCGGCAGGGTGGTCAAACTAGCCAATCATAGCATCAGAACTCTAAGCACCTGAGAGAGAGTGGGCACCTCCCATAACATTGTTTTGTTCCACTCCCAACAGAAATACTCCAGGTGGACAACTTCAGCAATCAGAAGCTCCTCAGTTGCTCATAGAAAATCTCACCTTGGAGTTTACACTTATGGGTAGAAAAGCCACGCTAAATAATTTACTACATCACACAAGCATAAACAAATGTTGTTGTTGTTATGTGCCGTCGAGTCAGACTCGACTCATGGCAACCCCTCCTTGGGTTTCTGAGGCAGTATCACTACGGAAGTAGATCGCCCAACCTTCCTTCCGAGGAGTGGCTGGCGGGTTTGAACCACCAGCCCTCTGGTTAGCAGTCAAGTGCCTTAGGCACTGTCCACCAGAGCTCCCAAAAGGAAATACAAGGGGTTCTCAAAAATCTTACTGCAGTGTAATCTTTAATAATTGCAGAAACATGTACTACAAACTTTTAAAAACCATTTGGATGTTTAATTATTTAAATGTTTAGACTTATTTAGTTTTATGAATTTGAGCTAATAAAGTTTTAACTTTTTTTTCAGTCCTTCTAAAGATAGCAAAAGAAAAAACTAAAATTTAAAATATTTTCTGTCCAAATTCACAAAACTAATAAGTATAAAATAAATTTAAATAGATGTTTAAATGATGTCTATAAGTTTACAGTATTTATATTTCTGAAGTTATTAAAGCTTAAAACTGTACTAAAACTTTTGAGACATTGTATTAATTTCAGATTCTAGGTGGTGAATATATGGGTATACTATCCAATTCTTTCAACCTTTTTGTATATTTAAAATTTTTGTAATAAAATTATTTTAATTGGGGTCAACATGTATAATTTAATTATGGTAAATTAATAAACATGTATAAAAAACTAAACACTGAAGCAAAGTAATTATCAACATCATTATACCTGAGACAGAAATTCTTAGTACAATCTTGGCCTCCTTTGGTGAATTTTTTTCCCAAAATCTGTTTTTACAGCCAAGTATACTTTCTAGAAAGGAGCTGTGGTGCCACAGTGCCTAAGGCATTTGACTGCTAACCAGAAAGCTAGCAGCTCAAACTCACCAGTCTCAAGAAGGAGAAGAAGGAAGATGAAGCAATCTACTTCCATAAAGATTTACTGCCTTGGAAACCCAGTGGGGGTTGATATGAGTCAGAATCAACTCAGTGGCAATGGATTTGGTTTGGTCTTATACTTTCTAGAAGGAGCGCTAGTGGTGCAGTGGTTAAAGTACTTGGCTGCTAACCAGAAGTTCAGCAATTAGAACCCCAGCCACACCGTGGGAGAAAGATGTGGTAGTCTGCTTCTATAAAGATGTACAGTCTTGGAAATCTTATGGGGCAATTCTACTCTGTCTTATAGATCGCTATGAATTGGAATCAACTCAAGGGGCGGTAAGTTTAGCAGTAGGTAGTACTTTCTAGATTCAAAAAGTTTTGTTTGTTTGTTTTTAAATGATTTCAACACTTCCTAATACTCTCGGGCATGTTAGAAAATTGTACCAAGATGTTTTCTGAACTCAATCACTTGTTCACCAAACATTTATCCAGTAAGTATTTCCTACATGCTAAGTAAATGCTCTGTACATAGACAAACAGGCTGTTGTTCGAACAGAACAAGGGGATGCTGCATGGTTTAAAATCAGGAAGGATGTGTGTCAGGGCTGTATCCTTTCACCATTCTTATTCAATCTGTATGCAGAGCAAATAATTCAAGAAGCAGGACATATGAAGAAGAATGTGGCATCAGGATTAGAGGAAGACTCCCTAACAACCTGTGATATATAGATGACACAACTTTGCTTGCTGAAAGTGAAGATGATTTAAAGTACTTACTGATGAACATCAAAGACTACAGTCTTCAGTATGGATTACATCTCAACATAAAAAAAAAAAAAATCCTCACTACTGGACCAGTAAGTAACATCACGATAAATGGAGAAAAGATTGAAGTTGTCAAAGATTTCATATTACTTGGTTCCACAATCAACACCCATGGAAACAGCAGTCAAATAATCAGACTTCATATTGCCCTGGGAAAATCTGCTGCAAAAGCCTTCTTTAAAGTGTTAAGAAGCAAAAATGTCACTTTGAAGACGAAGATGCACCTAACCCAAGCTATGGTATTTTCAATCGCCTTATATGCATGTGAGAGCTGTACAATGAATAGGGAAAACCAAAGAAGAGTTGATGCCTTTGAATGGTGGTGAAAATACCATGGATTGCCAGAAGAACGAACAAATCTGTTCTGGATGAAGCACAGCTGGCATGTTCCTTAGACGTGAGAATGGCCAGACTTCATCTCTTGTACTTTGGTCATGTTGTCAGATATCATGCTTGGTAAAGTAACGGGTTAGCGAAAAAGTGGAAGACCCTCAATGAGATGGATTGACACAGTGGCTGCAACGATGGGTTCAAGCATAGCAAGGATTGTGAGGATGGCTCAGGACCAGGCAGGGTTTTGTTCTGTTGTACAGAGGGTCGCTATGAGTCAGAGCTGACTGGGGAACACCTAACAACAAAGGTATAGTGCTCAGCAGTATAGATGTAATCATAAACAAAACACAATTCTTAACTAATAGAAATGTATAGTCTAGTTAGGGAGAGAAAGATGGCAGGTGAACAGAACTATAGGCCAGACTGTATAAAGTGCTATGACAGCATGTTTAACATTACAGCCTACAGGAAGCACACAGGAAGAGCACCTGACCCTTCCTTACAACATAGGTTTTCCTGAATACGTGACAGCCTGGGCAGTGGTGCTAGGTGGAGGTACAGAAGTTAATTAGGTAAACAGGTGGCTGAGGAATGCTTCAATCAGAGGAACCCCATATGTAAAGACTAGAAGTACCAGGAGGCATGGTACATTTGAGAAAGAGCAAAGAACTACAATTGAGAGCAAGTAGAAGACGCCTGGAATAGGATGATAATGCCCTGCTAAGATAAGGAATTAAAGACATGCACAAAAGTAATCCATTCCCAGCTTAGAGTGAAAGCAAGCCAACTTATTTACTAAGGTATTTCAGTTAGCAGCAGATGTATTTTTGTTTTATTTTGCTTCACTTTTATGTATCCTTTAAAATTCAGTTTCGAAGTTTGAGGTATCTAACAATTGCTTTAATTTGCTATTGCATTCTATGAGTGGAAAACTGATGTATAAAAATCAGGAAACGCACATATGGATGACATGAATACCTTGAATCAAGTGCACCTTTTACCAGTACTACATAAAATGCCACTTTCTATATCTTATCTTTGAGGTTCTGACTTGGGAGATCTAGAGTAGAGCCCAGGAATCGGAATTTTTAACAAAACCACAAGTGATTGTTTTAATTGTTTGCAATGGAAATTTTAAACCTATACAAAATGAGAGAGAATAGAATAAGATTACCTACATACTCATCACTCAGCTCCAATAAATAAAGTCATTTGTTTAATCTATATCCCCACCTACTTACCTTTCTTCACTGTGTTTTTCTTTAAATTTTATTTATTTTGTTGTTACTGAGAATATACACGGCAAAACACACACCAACTCAACAGTTTCTACATGTACAATTCAGTGACATGGATTACATTCTTTGAGTTGTACAACCATTCTCACCTCCATTTCTGAGTTGTTCCTCCCTCATTAACATAAATTCAGTGTCCCCTATGGTTCCTATCTAATCTTTTGAGTTGCTTTGACAGTTTGATCTTTCTTAAAATAGAATAATGCTCAAAACAGACATTTTTCACTAGTTAAACCAAACTTTTGTTTGCTTTTAGGAAGACTTCTGGGGATATTTTTGGTTTAAGGTTTAAAGAGTATCTCAGGGCAATAGTCTCAGGGGTGTAGCCATCCTCCACAGCTCCAGAAAGTTTAGAGTCCATGGAGATTTGAAATTCTGTTCTGCAGTTCTGCATTTTCCCCCTTTTGATCAGGATTCTGCTATGGAATTTTTCATCAAAATGTGCAGTAATGGTAGCGAGGCACCATCCAGTTCTTCTGGTCTCATGGCAAAGGAGGCAGTTGTTCATAGAGGCCATTAGCCACATATTCCATATCCTCCTTTTATTCCTTACTCTCCTTCTTTGTTGTTTCAGGTGAATAAAGTCCTGGCTATTGTGACTAGTGCTGCAATGTACATTGGTGTACAAATCTCTTCTGAGTCTCTGCTTTCAAATCTTTGGGGTATATACCTAGGAATGGAATTGCTAGGACATAGTTCAATTTTTAGTTTCTTGGGGAACCATCAGTTTTCCACAGCACCTGTACCACTGTACACTTCCACCAGCAATAGCCAAAAGTTCCATTTTCCCCACATGCTCACCAGCATTTGTTGTTTTATCTTTGCCAACCTAGAGGGAATGAAACAGTATCCCATTGTGATTTTGCCTTACATCTCTCTCAAATGGTTAATGATGCTGAGCATCTTTTCGTGTGCTTGATGGCCATCTGAATGTCCTCTTTGGTGAAATGTCTATTGAAGTTCTTTGCCTATCTTAAGATTGGGTATTTTTCTTTCTGTTGTTAAGTTCTCAAAGTTCTATATTTTGATTATTGGATTATTGTTGGATACATGGTTTCCAAAGATATTCTCCCAGTCAGTAGCTTGTCTTTTCACTTTTTTGGTAAAGTTTTTTGATGAACAAAAGTTTTTAATTTTTATGAGGTCTCATTTATTTATTTTGTCTTTTGCTGTTTGTGCTTTGGTTATTATATTAGATAGTCCATTGTCGAAAGCAAGGCCTGAGAGCATTGTCTGTGCTTGTTCTTCTAAGAATTTTATGGTTTTAATTGGTACATTTAGGTCCTTAATCCATTTTTAATTTGTTTTTGTGTATGGTGTGAGGCAACAATCCCATTTCATTTTTCTGCAGGTGGAAATCCAATTTTTCCAACATCCTTTATTGAAAAGACTCCTCTTTCCCCATCAAATGAACTTATCATCCTTGTCAAAATATCAGTTGACCACAGATGTGTGGATTTATTTCCAGACTCTCAATTATGTTCCATTGGTCCATGTGTCTATGGTTATACCAACACTGTTTTGACTACTACATTGTATAACATGTTTAAAATCAGGAAGTGTGAGTCCTTCTACTTTGTTCTTCTCTTTCAGCATTATTTTAGCTATTCAGGGCCTCTTGTCTTTCCATATAAAGTTGAGGATTGGTTTTTCTATTTCTGTAAAGAAGATTGTTGGAATTTTGGTCAGGGTTGCACTGAATCTATAGATTCCTTTGGGTAGTATTGATATCCTCACAATATTAAATCTTCCAATCCATGAACATGGAACAATTTTCTATTTATTTAAATATTCTTTAACCTCTTTCAGCAGCATTTTATAGCTTTCATTGTATAAGCCCTTCACACCCCTGGTTAAATTTATCCCTAGGTATTTTATTCTCTTAGATGCTATTGGAAATGGAATTTTTTCCCTAATTTCCCTTTCAGATTTCTCATTGCTAGTGTAGTGTATATGGGAGCTCTGGTAGCATAGTGCCTAAGGCACTTGACTGCTAACCAGAAGGCTGGCAGTTCAAACCCACCAGCCACTCCTCGGAAGGAAGGTTGGGCAATCCTACTTCTGTAGTGATACTGCCTCGGAAACCCAAGGAGGGGTCGCTATGAGTCGGGGCCGACTCGACGGCACATAACAATATATGGGAGCTCTGGTAGCATAGTGCCTAAGGCACTTGACTGCTAACCAGAAGGCTGGCAGTTCAAACCCACCAGCCACTCCTCAGAAAGAAGATGGGGCAATCTGCTTCTGTAGTGATACTGCCTCGGAAACCCAAGGAGGGGTCGCTATGAGTCGGGGCCGACTCGACGGCACATAACAACAACAACAACAACTGGTAGCATAGTGGCTAAGGCACTTGACTGCTAACCAGAAGGCTGGCGGTTCAAACCCACCAGCCACTCCTCGGAAGGAAGGTTGGGCAATCCTACTTCTGTAGTGATACTGCCTCGGAAACCCAAGGAGGGGTCGCTATGAGTCGGGGCCGACTCGACGGCACATAACAACAACAACAACAACTGGTAGCATAGTGGCTAAGGCACTTGACTGCTAACCAGAAGGCTGGCGGTTCAAACCCACCAGCTACTCCTCGGAAGGAAGGTTGGGCAATCCTACTTCCGTAGTGATACTGCCTCGGAAACCCAAGGAGGGGTATGAGTCGGGTCCGACTCAATGGCACATAACAACAACAACAACAAAGGACTTTTAATACAATATTGAATAGAAGTGATAAGAGTGACTACCCTTGTATTATTCTCAATTTCAAGGGGAAAGTTCTCAGTCTTTCTCCATTAAGTATACTGTTGGCTGTTGGGTTTTTATGTACGTCCTAAACCATATTGAGGAATTTCTCTTCTATTATCACTGGTTTATTTGTAATATAGTCCCAAATACTTTAAAATTTCATCCATTAATACTTCAATTTGTATCTCTAAAAGAAATAACACTTTTAAAAATAATAATAATAATTGCACCTGTCCTGTGATCCTGGTCCACACTTTTAGAAGCAGTGGACTGTTAGTCTATGGAATAGGGGTGTCCACAGGAACTGTTTGGGAAAACTTAACTTTATTTCATTCATCATGAATTCGAATTATTTTGGTTAAAGAATGATCAAGATATTCACTTATGTGTCTGAAATTATCACCCAGAATCTTCAAATAATTATTTTTCACAAAAGTATAAAATTAACTGACTTAAAAAAAAAAAAGCTTTTTTAAGGTTATTGGTCTAAATTTGAAAAATGAAAATGTTACATTCATTAAATAATATTTTTATACTTTATCATTCTTCACTGAGGGTAAGAATTATTGCTCAATTTGTTTTTCATTCAGAATTTTAATTAAATATTAATATTGAATATTATATATTGAATGATAATATTATATTGCTATCATTACATTACATATTGATTTTTATATCTTAATATAAATTTTTTAATGTTTTTCTCATTGAACCTCAGGAAAACTTCTCAAATAAGAAAGACCACAAAATGGGTGTCAGATAACCTTCTCACAATTTAATTAATTCCAAATGCTAAAGAACTTGACTATTTTTAATAATTATATGCATAGAATCCACCAGTTCAAAAAGGCTTCCACTGGAAACCTGGACTGGAGAAATCTGATTGCATGTTTTGGTCATACTTCCACTCCTTTCTTGTATCTGCTTTATCATCTTCATTCAGGACCAATATTTATAAAGCTCAAGCTAGTATTTCTTGACATTTTAAATTTCCTTTCACTTAGTTCTTTTTAAACAAAATGGAACAAAACTTTAAAAAAGAGAGAGAAAGAAAAAATAAAACCACCCTAGAATTTACACCTGAACAAGAGCAGTCATATTAAATTTTCTGTCTTAACCATGCATACCAGGAAATTCTTGCAACAATAAGAAATTAAGAATATGTTCCATTTCACTGACAATCCATAAAATAGTGTTTATGTAGCACTGATGTAAATGATACATTTGCATTATTCAGGTGTATTACACTTTTTTAAGTACAGTGATATTCTGTGATATCAGCTTACATGTTATTCCTTATATATTAATAGTAGAAAATGACAAATCATACCAAAACTGTGACATAAAATCCTACAAATATGATTAATTAACCTTAGAAAGTCTAGGATTAAACTACTTCTTGATACTGTCATCAAAATAAGCATTTAATAACCTGCCAAATGTTATATGTTTGAGATATGCCATTTCTACTTTAAATACTTTACCCTTTATGAAGGTTCCTTATTTGACATCTGTCCAAGGTACAAAGACAAATCTTCTGTCTAGCACTTTAATAAGATGTCAGAGATTACTTAAAGGTTTAAGAATAGAGCTGTTGAACTAATTTTTTTTTTCTATCATAAGTTTTATATGAGAATTGGTAGCAGCCTGTTGAAAGACGTTTACCTGTGGATAATACCCCTTATCTCACCTGTATCTATCAAGCTATCAATTTCTTTATTACAGGAGTTTACCTTTAGGCAGTGCATATACCAGCTATCAATCTGTCCTCACTCTGAGATTTTGCAGCAAACCAAGCTCAGGTGTGTTGAAGCTTCACCAGACTAAATTGTTTTCCTTCTTCCTCTAGCTAGCACAGGTGTGGTCAGAACGCAAGCCTCTGGCACTCCAGATGTGCACTATCACAGTGTAGTGCCAGAACCTTTTTATTCCTGTCTCCCAGGTCACGATTCCTTATCTGGAGATTTTCCTAGTTTTACATTTGTCTCTTCTACCCCACACTAAAGTATTAATATGGCAGCTTTGAAAAGAGTGAAACCACTTAAATCTCCATCAGTAGTGTTCACGAGATTA
The DNA here is from genome assembly GCF_000298275.1 of Orycteropus afer afer. Taxonomy (NCBI): domain Eukaryota; kingdom Metazoa; phylum Chordata; class Mammalia; order Tubulidentata; family Orycteropodidae; genus Orycteropus; species Orycteropus afer. The sequence goes on along the minus strand of NW_006921595.1, from coordinate 7,845,399 downwards.
CCCAATAAGCATGATAAGCACAGGTTTACTTGTGCTTACTTACGAATCTGTAGTGAAGAGTTTCATGAGTGATTTGGTGAAAATGTAAAACTGTTCACTACTGATTCGTAAGTAAGCACAAGTAAGCTTGTGCTTACCTTGCTTACTCTGTACTCTGTTCCTTGTCAGGGACTGTAAATTTGAAAAGAGGTTTTGATTCTATAAGAAGATATGGTGGGGTTGGAAGAGACAGATGCCTGCTACACCTAGAAGTAAAATCTTTGATGTGGTAAAAATTGAGACATTGTTCATTACAAATTAGTAAATGCAAGTAAGCCTGTGTTTACCTTGCTTATTGGGTAATCCAACACTGAATGAAGTGGATAAATAAACTATAATACCTCCATAAAATAGGTTACTATACATTGTGAAGAAAGAAAATTAAGATGCTCTCTGGGTATTAATATGCAAAGATTTCCAATGTATTAAGTAAAAAAGAAAGATGCAGAATAGTATTACCTTTTGTGTTTAAAAAAAAAAAGGATTAAAAACTTTCACAATTGCTTCTATATTCATAAAGAAAGCCTAGAACGTTACATTAGAAACCAATCACACTGGTTACTGAGACTGGGGCAATGAGAACCAGACATGATGAAAGACAGGAGTGGGGAGGAGAATATTTGTATTTATACTGTAACTTTTTATACACTTGTGTTTTAAAACCCTGTGGTATATGGCCTACTCAAAAATTTAAATAAGAAACAAAGAAATAGCATCTTTACTCAGTACAAAGAAGCTCAAAGAAAGAAATATTAGACTCATTCTTGGTCTACTGGCACTATAATTTGGTGACGAGACTAAATGATCAGGAAATAGAAAACAAAATTTAGAAAAAGCACCAGTGAAAGAAGCTAGGAGAGGAGAGGTTCTGGCTGCAGCACAGGCTAAAAGACCTCCAAAAATAATACTTGGCAAGCCTGTGGTTTTGTTGTTCACATCTAGGTTTTAAAAATGAGCATCAGGTATCTGGAAGAAAAACTACATTGTAGCAGGGTCAGATGCTCTCTCCTTAAGCATTTTCTTTAATTTTCTAAAAAGGCTTCCCATGTGCTACTTCTCACACCTCTGATTCCAAAGGCAGCATGGTAAAGTGTGAAGTGCCTAAGCCCTGGAGCAACTCTGACCAGCCTCAGGCCAGCTCTACTACTTAGAGGCCGACTGGCTGGCTGGCTGGCTGGCTGGCTGGCTGGCTGACTGGCCTGTGCACATTATTTAACTGCACTGTGCCTCGTTTCCTCATCTCTACAGCAAGTATAATAATATCTAATGCCTAAGGTCACTATGAGGATTAAATTACTTAATACACATATAACACTCAGAACAGTGCCTGGTTCACCGTAAGAACTTGGTAAATATTTGCTATTTTATTTGCTCTTCCACTGTTTTGCTGTGTGTCTTTCTTTGAAAGTGCTGCCTCCCCAGTCTGACCCTTCTTCCCCTTTCCATTAATCCTTGTTATATTTTTCTCCCGTATCTTCCTCCTTTAATATAATAATACAATTAGCCATTAAAATACAGAGTTTCAGAGAAAGATCATCCCAAACAACAATATTAATAAAGGAAATAGAAAGTGTGGTATTTGTCATGTTGTTGTTGTTATGTGCTGTCGAGTCATGGATACTAACACAAAAAAAAAAAAAAAAAACAGTGGCATGAAGATAATTCCTCACATTCCTGTATTACTTTCTAAAGCTATGTGTTATCTGATCCTCATAACAACCCTCTGAAACCATCAGGGCGGATATTACTATCACAGATAAAGAATATAGGGTAAACGAGGTTAAATGGGTTGCCTAAGGCTAGGCTAGGCTAACGTGTACAATTGCACATTAGTGACGATGTCCGACTAGCTCAATTCAACAACAATTTCTTGAATACCTACTAGAGCCTGGACACTCTACTCATCTCCACATTCTAAAATGCTCTCTGCTCTAGTGCAGAGTTTACATGGTATGAAACACCTTTCAGTCTCACTTAACTAGGTGATCATGCTACTTAAATGCTTTTATAACATCATAGAGTGGAAAACTCACTGCAATTGAGTCTATTCCAACTCATAGAGACCCCCCCCCATAAGGTTTCCAAGGCTATAAATCTTTACAGAAGCAGACTGCCTCCTCTTTCTCCCTCAGAGCAGCTGGTGGGTTCAAACCATGGACCAATGCTTTACCCACTACACCACTAGAGCTCCTTTGTATAGTAGAAAGGGCCAGGGATTCCCTGGCAAAAGATCTTGGCCTGTGTGATCTTAGGCAAACAACTTTACCTCTCTGAGCCACTTTTCAACCGTGAATGTGTGCAAAATACTATTTATCACTAGGTGGTTGTAAGGGTTAAATGAAAGAATGAATGTAAAAGTCATTTGTAAACTGTAAAGCTCCATTACAAATATTTATTAGTCGTTGTTATCTGATTCAGCAGTGGAATACAAGATCAAAACCATAGGTGGGGGGAAAAGAAGCCTGATAAAATAACATCCCTAGGTCCTTAGCCCTTTAAAGACCTCCCAGGGGAAGTAGCAGGACTGAAAAAGACTCACACTGTCTCCCCTGTGGAGAGTACCCACTGAGCCAACAGGGGTAGGCCACATGGGTCAGTCCCATTCTACCAAATGTATTCCTCTCCATTTGCTCCAGTTGGTGGTAGGAGGTGAAAGGTGGCAAACCCGACAGCAGGCATGACATGAAACAGAAAGATCTGTGTTTCACCTTAAACAATAACAAAAAAAAAAATCCTGTGGGAAATAGTGGAAGAATGAAAAGAAGCAGGCAACTGCTTGGGGCATTTCAGCTGGTGAGAGAGAGAGAAGCAGCCCCAAGATAGATGCAGTCCACACCCTCCATCTGTAATCAGAAAGTGGCTCACATGTCAGAAAGTTTGTCCTCCCTGGGGTGAATCTTGAAGGCTGTCAATGTTCTATCCATGAGAAAACAAAAAATCTATATAGAACATTCTAACATGTGGAGGCCTGATAGAGCTCAGAGCAATGTTCTATGGGAGTCTGACTCTTACAAGCTTCTCCCTTGGTGGACTGGGACTGTCAGCATGCACTTCACAGGGGAGGGAAGTGGTGTCTGAACCTGCTCCGAGACAGGCCTATCATCCTGCAGGAGGTTATGATTTAGGAAGGCAGTTGAACGAGGAAGGTGAATAAGCCAACTCAGTCAAACCAAAACCAAAACCAAACCCAAGACCAACAAGTCAATTCTGACTTACAGCAACCCTATAGAACATAGTCAAACTGCCCCACAGGGTCTCCAAGGCTGTAAATCTTGACGGAACAAGACTGCCTCATCTTTTTCCCACGGAGCAGCTGGGAATTCCAACTGCCAAACTTTTTGGTTAGCAGCGGAATTCTTTAACCACTATGCCAACAGAGTTCTTTTCAGTCAAACAAACAAACAAAAGAAAAACTCACTGCAGTGGAGTCGTCCTGACTTATAGCGATCCCTCCTTGGGTTTTCGAGGTGGTATCTCTGTGGAAGTAGATTGCCCAGTCTTCCTTTAACAAGCTTCAAACAAAGTGGGTTCAAATCCCAACTCCACTGTTTATGAACTTTACCTGTGTGGTTTGGGGCAAGTTGCCTAACTTTGCTAAGCTTCCGTTTTCTGATCTATAAAATGAGAGGTAACAATATTGCCTACCTCAAGGAAGTTGTAAAGATTGATATGATGTTTGTAAAGCAATTAGAAAATGCCTGGCACATAGTAAGCAGGCAATAAATGTTGCCTATTACTAGTGTTAGGAGCTATGGTAGCATAGTGCCTAAGGCACTTGACTGCTAACCAGAAGGCTGGCGGTTCAAACCCACCAACCACTCCTCGGAAGGAAGATGGGGCGATCTACTTCCGTAGTAATACTGCCTCAGAAACCCAAGAAGGGGTCGCTATGAGTCCGTCCGAGTCGATGGCACATAACAACAACAACAACATTACTAGTGTTAGGAGCTCTGATGGCACAGTGCCAAAGGCATTTGACTGCTAACCAGAAGGCTGGAGGTTCAAACCCACCAGCCACTCCTCAGAAGGAAGATTGGACAATCTACTTCCATAGTGATACCGCCCCGGAAACCCAAGAAGGGGTCGCTATGAGTCGGGTGTGACCCCACAGCAGTGAGTTTGGTTTTTTGGTTTTTATTACTAGTGTTATTTCAAAAGGCAACTTATCTCCTTACCTTGCTTCCTAAGGCCTAAAGAATAGGAAGTCAGAGTGGAAGAAACTGAGACGTTTTCTACAACAACAAACATAAGAATAGACCTTATATACTCTAATAACTGGGAAAAGTTTCAATTGCTTCTGTTTCAAGGACTATTTTACATAACAAGTTGACTGTTTGTATAGAAAGTCAGCAATGCCAGTGACTGACTAAATGCCTAGAATTGATCAAAATTGGATTTAGATTCCAGCTCTACTTCTCACACCCTCTGTGACATTGGACAAATCACTTAATGTTTTGTGTCTCTGTTTCCACGTTTGCTGAAATTAGATTGATAATAAAGAACAAACACAACGCACTGCCCAAGGAGGGGTTGTTATGAGTCAAGGCCCTGAGGTGGGTTTTTTTTTTTTTTTTTCTGTTGTTTTTTTTTTTATTATCACTACGGAAATAGATTGCCCAACCTTCCTTCCGAGGAGTGGCTGGTGGGTTTGAACCCCCAGCCTTCTGGTTAGCAGTCAAATGCCTTAGTTACTACGCCACCAGAGCTCCCGTTGTAAATGAATTTGGGAATATTCCCTCCTTTCCTATATAGCGACCTTTCCTTGGGCTTCCCAGGCAGTGTCTCTACCTAAGTAGATTGCCCAGTCTTCCTTCCCAGGAATGACTAGCAGCCTTCTGGTTAGCAGTCAAATACCTCAGGCACTAGGCCACCATATCTACTCAGAATGTTGGTGTGTTGATCAAATAATGCAGGAGAAGCCCTTAGCACAATGCCTCGCACGTGGAGGTACTTAATAATTGTCAGATATTGTTTCCTTCACTGAAAAAAAAAAAAAAAATCAGAGGGTAGTTTGTTAATTAAATGTAAAGGCCATCTTCCTGAGTAGGGAAACCAAAACATAGTATCTGCTGGGAATCAGTTCTTGCTCTCAACCGAAATGACTTTCTCTCATTTAAGAAAATTTATTAGTCTTTCATAGAAAGAAATAATTTACACAGAATATCATACCACTTTTAGATTGGTCCACTGTAGGACCTAGCTCTAACTATTATAGTCTAACTGAAAAGAAAAAAAAAACCTATCTGGGATAATTGAAAAATGTAAGTTGTCCCTGAGAGCTATGATAAATATGCTGCTTATATTTATGTATTTTATTATATAATTAAATTATAGTCATAAAAGCAGTAAGACAAATGTCTCAATTCTAGAAAAAATCAAACAAAACAACTTTGCTCAAAGGTTTATCAGCATCACAGTAATTTATTCATCTCACATATTTTGAAAAGTTTGCCAGTTCAGGAAAATTCAGCAGTAGAAAAATATAATGTATATTAAGCACATCAGAAAATGTAAACACACTCATTCGTTTATCTATTCAATAAACATTTTCTGGATGCCTACTGTTTGCCTGACACTATGCTCTGTTTTAGTTAAATACATTTGTTCACTCTTTCAAAGTTCTCTCATTTATCATTATCCACGTTTAATTCACATTTTAGCCCTACCTGATAATATTGAAACCTAATTAAATCAGTTTAATAGAAAAATCCTGTCACTTTAAGAATTTGCAACATTTTTCCATTAACATCCCTCTCTGGTTTTATGTGCTTGGTCTGTGCTATGTAAGATGTAGCATAAATTATCCGCCTTTAGCAAAATGAACAGCTGAAATGCAAGGCTGCCTGACAGTGCTTGTCAAGCCATTAGCTGATATAGCACATGGCCTTGGAGTTGTCTCAAGAAAAGTCAGTCAGTGGTTCAACATGAGTATGGTAATCCAGGACCCAAAACAGTGGCAGTAATTAGCACCATGCTTGTTGCTGTTATGTGCCGTAGACTCAGACGGCCGCCTGCGACTCATAGCGACCCCTCCTTGGGTTTCCGAGGCAGTATCACTACAGAAGTAGATTGCCCAACCTTCCTTCTGAGGAGTGGCTGGTAGGTTTGAACCACTAGCCTTCTGGTTAGCAGTCAATTGCCTTAGGAACTAACAAGCTCAAGGGTTTAATAACAAACATGATGAAAACAAACCTGGGATATTTATTTTTAAAGAAATGTATCACCACAAACTAATGCTTTGTATTTTATGAAAAGCCAACAACCGAATAGAAATAATATTTTTAGCAAAATCTGTCCAACAGACCCTAACAGAAGGATAAATACTTTTTAAGACACAAAAATAGTTGCTTATTTAGCTACACATTATTCTTGAAATATCACCTCTTGCAGCCTCCCATATTAATTTGCTTGCACCATCTGGAACACCCTGCTGCTTCCAACCTTGCACAGACCTGTTCCAAAGGTTTGAAGCTTCCACCCAGAATGTTTTCACTTAGCCTCGGCTGGAAGAAATCTGAGCACACTCTGGTACCACTTCATCACTCTTCAGACTTCTTTTGCAGCTTCTCCCAGCCAAATGCCTTTTATAGTTATTTGTGTTTATATCTATCTATATAATTCAACTGTGAGTTTATTATTTTCTATTTCCTACTGTGCCTAGTCAAAATTCTCTTAATAAACATGTGAGTAAGCTTAGGTACTTCATGTACCTCAATTTCCTCATCTAGCAAATGGGTATAATAATATCTGTCCTGCCTAACTGGAGTTGATCAGGCAATCAGGTTAAATAACAAATGTTAAAGTATTTTGAAAAATACTACACATTCTTTGGAAAGCAATTTGATAATACTGATCTAGAGACTGCCTTTTTTTTCATTTCTTATTTACTAACTATACTTCCTGAGGGAAAACGTAAATACAGAATAATTTTAAGAACAATAATGTTCAAATATTATCTGTTATGATAAAAACTGTGAAATTATTTAAACATCCAGCAAAAGGGAGTGGTTAAGTAGATTAATGAACATTGACTTGATAAAATATAATACAGTATTTTGAAATCACAAAAGTCATTTTAAAAGATGATATAATATCAAATAACATGAGGAATGCTTAAGATGTTATTTTGAAAGAAAAAAATTGGTATCAAAACTGTACATCTAATTTGGAAACTATATGAAAAAGAAACATTTATTCTCCAAAAAAAATTGATTAAAAGACAACATATTAAACTGTTAATAAAAGTTATTTGAGGACAGGCAGATAATGAGTATTTTTTCTTCTTTATATTATTTTGTATTTTCCTAATACTGTACCTCTGACCTCTTTTGCAGTAGTGAGTACCTATTACTATGAAAATGAAAAGAAAAATGAACTTTTAAAAGTAGTTTAAAAACTATGTAAATGTACCCCACAGACCATGGCCCTTAAACCAAAGAACCAAACCCACTGCAAGTTGATTCTGACTTACAGTGACCCTACAGGACTTAACAGAACTGCACCACAGGTTTCCAAGGCTATAAATCTTGACAGAAGTAGACTGCCTCATCTTTCTCCTATGGAGCAGGTGATGAGTTCAAACAACTGACCATCTTGAATGCTTTAACCACTGTACCACCAGAGCTCCTCCTAGAGCCCCTAGACACCCTTCAAATCCAAAAGTGAACCCACCCTGGGAATTACCTTCCAGACAAACAATAAAACCAAAAAACCAAACCCACTGCCATGGAGTCAATTCTAACTCACAGTGACCCTTTAGGACAGAGTAGAACTGTCCCATAGGGTTTCCAAGCTTGTAAATTTTCACAGAAGCAGACTGCCCCATCTTTCTCCTATGGAGCAGCTGATGGGTTCGAACATTGACCTTTTGGTTAGCAGCCAAATACCTTACCCATATGTTACCAGAGTTCCTACTCAAACAATAGACAAGCCAATAAAGTGAACAATAACACACATGAGGAATGTACTCCTCAGAACAATCAACTATGACACTCCAAAAGGGCAGCATTTGTCCAAAATAAAACTTCAAAGGGCAGGAGGGAGCAGGAAAGAAGGATGAATGGGAAATGAGGAATCCAGGGAGGAAGTGGGAAAAATGCTGTTACACTGAGGGGATTGCAACCAATGTCACAAAATAAAATGTGTATAAGTTATTGCGTGGAAAACTAATTTGCTTTGTGAACTTTCACTGAAATCACAATAAAATGTTAAAAAAAATGTATATGCAAGCTGTTAATATTGTGTCCTCAGATTATTTCATTATTGTATATAGGTTCTGGGATCATTTCTTTATATTAAAAAAACTAATTAAATTAGACTATGTTGTATTTTAAGTAGCACCAAATACAAATTTCAATCAAATTTCTTCTGTCTGTACTCAGAAAAAATCTCAATAATGTTAACTGTTGTTGCTGTTGTTGTTAGGTGCTGTCGAGACTCATAACAACCCTATGTATAACAGAACAAAACACTGCCCAGTCATGCGCCATCCTCACAATCCTTGCTATACCTGAGCCCATCATTGCAGCCACTGTGTCAGTCCATCTCATTGAGGGCCTTCACCCTTTTCACTGACCCTCCACTTTACCAAGCATGATATCCTTCTCCAGGGACTGGTCCTTTCTGACAACATGACCAAAGTAGGTCAGACAGAGTCTGGCCATTCTCACTTCCAAGGAGTATGCCAGCTGCACTTCTTCCAGAACAGATTTGTTTGTTCTGCTGGCAGTCCATGGTATTTTCAATATTCTTTGCCAACACCACAACTCTAAAGCATCAACTCTTCTTCAGTCTTCCTTATTCACTGTCCAGCTCTCACATGCTTACGAGGCTTTTGAAAATACCATGGCTTGGGTTAGGCACACCTTAGTCTTCAAACAAACATCTTTGCTCTTCAACACTTTAAAGAGGTCTTTTTCAGATTTGCCCAATGCAATACAACATCTGATTTCTTGACTGCTGCTTCCATGGGTATTGATTGTGGATCCAAGTAATATGAAATCTTTGACAACTTCAATCTTTTCTCCACTTATCGTGCTGCTGCTTATTGGTCCAGTTGCGAGGGTTTCCATTTTCTTTATGTTGAGGTGTAATCCATACTACAGACTGTAATCTTTAACCTTCATCAGTAAGTGCTTCAAGTCAGCCTCACTTTCAGCAAGCAAAGTTGTGTCATCTGCATATTGCAGGTTGTTAATGAGTCTTCCTTCAATTCTGATGCCACATTCTTCTTCATATAGTCCATCTTCCCAGATTTATTTGCTCAGTATACAGGTTGAATAAATATGGTGAAAGGATACAACCCTGACACACTCCCTTGCTGATTTTAAACCATTCCCTTGTTCTATTCTAATAACAGCCTCCTGGTCCATGTACAGGTTCCTCATGAGTACAATTAAGTGTTCTGGAATTCCCATTCTTCTCAATGTTATCCATAATTTGTTATGATCCACACAATCGAATGCTTTTGCATAGTCAATAAAACACAAGTAGGCATCTTTACATCTTCTAGCATTCTTTGCTTTCGCCCAAGATCCATCTGACATCAGCAATGACACTTCTTGTTCCACATCCTCTTCTGAATCCAGCTTGCATTTCTGGACGTTCTCTGTTAATATATTGCTGCAACCATTTTTAAATTATCTTCAGCAGGACTTTATTTGCATGTTTTATTAATGATATTGCTTGATAATTTCCACATTATGTGGGATCACCTTTCTTTAGAATGGGTACAAATATGCATCTCTTCTGGTCAGTTGGCCGGGTAGCTGTCTTCCAAAATTATTGAATAAATGAGTAAGTGCCTCCAGAATGGCATCCATTTGTTGAAACATCTCAGTGGGTATTCTGTCAATTCCTGGAGCCTTGTTTTTCACCAATTCCTTCAGTGCTGCTTTGACTTCTTCCTTTGATACCATTGGTTCTTAATCATATGCCACCTCATGAAATAGATGAACATTGACCAATTCTTTTTTGTGTATTCCTTCCACCTTCTTTGATGCTTCCTGCATCATTCAATATTTTGAATCTTTCAGTATTGCAACAGAAGTTGTGTTCTTCCCTTTTGCTTTTCTAACTCCAGGTCTTTGCACATTTCATTATAATAATTAACTTTGTCTTCTTGAGCTGCTCTTGGAAATCTGTTATTTTATCTTATAATTTCTTCCATTTGCTTTAGCTACTCTCCATTCAAGAACAACTTTCAGACTCTCTTCTGACATTCATTTTGGTCTTTTCTTCCCTTCCTGCCTTTTTAATAACTTTTTCCTTTCTTCATGTATGATGTTCTTGATGTTATCCCCAATTCACCTGGTTTTCAATCATTGATGTTCAATGCATTAAATCTGTTCTTCGAATGGTCTCTAAATTCAGGTGGGATGCAACCAAGGTCATATTTTGGCTCTCATGGACTTGGTTTCATTTTCTTCAGGTCAGCTTGAACTTGCATATAAGCAATTGACAACAGTCTGTGCCACAGATACCTCCTGGCCTTGTTTTGGCTGAAGATATTGAGCTTCTCCATCACCTCTTGCCATAGATACTGTCAATCTGATTCTTACATATTCTATCTGGCCAGGTCCATGTGTCTAGTTGCCGTTTATGTTGTTGAAGAAAGGTATTTGCAATGGATAAGTCATTGGTCTTGCAAAATTCTATCATGCAATCTCCAGTGCCATTCCAATCACTAAGGCCATATTTTCCAGCTACCAGTGATTCCTCTTTGTTTCCAGCTTTCACATTCCAATCACCAGTAATAATCAATACATCTTGATTGCATGTTTGGTCAATTTCAGACTGCAGAAGTTGGTAAAAATCTTAAATTTCCTCATCTGTGGCTTGGGTGGTTGGTGCATAAATTTGAATAATAGTAATATTAACTAGTCTTCCTTGTAGGCATATGGATATTATCCTATCATTGGTAGCTCTGTACTTCAGGATAGATCTTGAAACATTCTTTGTGACAATGAATGCCATGTCATTCCTCTTCAATTTATCATTCCTAGCATAGTAGGTCATAGGATTTTCTAAAATGACCAAAACTATTCTGTTTCAGCTCACTAATGCCTAGGATATTGATCTTTAGGCACTCCATTTCATTTTTGACAGCTTCCAATTTTCCTACATTCATACTTTGTACATTCCACATTCTGATTATCAATGGATATTTGCAGCTGTTTCTTCCCATTTTGAGTGGTGCCTCCTCAGCAAACAGAGGTCCTGAATGCTTTACTCCATCCATGTCATTAAAATCAACTCTACTTTAAGGAAGCAGCTCTTCCCCAGTCATATTTTGAGTGCCTTTTGACCTGAGGGACTCATATTCTGGCACTGTATCAGATAATGTTTCAAGGCTACTCATAAAATTTTCCAGTAATACATCAGAGAATGTTTCACTGGTATTCACAAGGTTTTCACTGGACAATTCTTTGAGATGGATGGCCACTTCCTTCTTCCCAGTCTGTCTTAGTCTGGAAGCTCCACTGAAACCTGTCCACCCATGGTGACCCTGCTGGTATTTTAAATATCTGTGGCATAGCCTCCAGCCACACAGCAACACACGAGCCACCACAGTACAACAAACTGGCAGACGAGTGGTAGAATTTTAACTAGTGAATGCAAAAGGTTACTCCTATCCTTTTTATCATTCATGTATTTTGTCATCCGATGTGAGGACCTATCTTCTAGCTCCAAAGATGAGTCATAATGTTGCTACTATCTTTAAGATTATTTCAGAATTGACAGATACTTTTTGCTTTCACTTCTGAACCTTATCCATCTTAAAGTCTCTGTTGGAAAGAATCGTCTTTGCCCATGTATTCAGCAAACTAAAGTACTTCTCTAGTTCATCATCAAATGCTAAGGCTAATATTTTTTCAGGATACTGATGTAAAAGGAGAAAGAGGAGAAGAGAGGATGATAGAGGAGGAGGAAAGTGAGAGAAAGAAGAACAAAAGAAAATATCTATTATTGGTCAGAAACCTCAGTCCACAAAGTCACGTTTTGAATGTAAATTATCTTATGTAACTTTAAATATAAAATTCAAAATGTTTGCTTCTCACTGTCAGATATTTCCTTTTTTAAACACATCTTAAGAAAGATTGTAATTCCTATTCTCTTTCTAGTAATAATTATATTTATTTAACTTACATAGGGTATAGGTCTTACTGAGGGAAAAAGATAACTAAATCTTGAATTTACTCCAAACCTGTATCTTCCTTTTAGGGGCACATGAATAGAAAACTACTTTCATTTCACAAGGTAATTTTACTAATATACTTTGTCACTGAATTTTGTCTAGTCACATCTCACTGACCCAAATGTTTTATCAAGTATCCAAATCAGGTCAAGGATAAAAGCTGCTAGTGATGCTATTTTAAGAGAAAACAAAATGCACTGAAGGTAGACCAGTTCCTATTCTGTCAAAATGTATCATTTTTTGGGCACACACGTTATAGTTCACCAACAGAAGAAACAGTGACAAGATAACTCACTCCTAGAGAATGGTTTGACTATTTTGTTATGTATATGCACTGAAACCCGTTTTAACAAAAATATGATTAAATCATGTGTTTTGATTCACTGGGGGAATTTAGAAATTACATGCTAGCAAGAGGTAGTCTTTTCCTAACACTTTCTGTCAAGGACAAAGAGTGATTCTCTTTTACCTTTTGTATACTCAGTATCTAACACGTTGCCTGCATGTATCAGTGCCCAATGTTTGTTAAGCTATTAAACCAGTGACATAATAACATAATTGACTTATTAAAAACAAATAATTATACCACAGTACAATAGACTCTGTGGCTAATTTGCTCGGTTTATTAACGCAAAGTGCTAAGATTGAGGGCTTGATCCTCAAAAGTGTCTTTTAGTCTTGTTCTAGTCAGTTTCACATCTTGTCCCAACAAACAATCTTTTTCATGGATGTTAGGAGCACCACACAGGCTGAGAGAGAAATAGTTTAACACAACTAATCATCATTCTAAAACAAATAATTTAGAAATTAGGCTAATAAGCTGTGTATCATTTTGGAATGGAAACTTCCAGTATTTCAATATGTGAGACTTGGTTATAGAGTAACTAGCAACATTAGCTACTGACATCCTATCTCATTTTATTATGACTGGAATAGTTTGTCACAGAGTTCTACTTCTGAGGATAATAAATCTTGTGTTTGCAATGAAAAATCACGCAATTCAAAACATTTGGCTAATAAAAGGGTTTTTTATAAAGGGATTTCAATAAAATGCTTTGTAAAATAAAGAAATAATATGAATTGATATAAGATATTAAAAAAGAAAAAAAAAACCTCATTGCCGTCGAGTCAATCCCAACTCATAGCGACCCCTCCTTGGGTTTCCAATGCCATATCCCTATGGAAGTAGATTGTCCAATGTGCCTTCCGATGAGTGGGTTTGAACCACCAGCCTCTGGTTAGCAGTCAAATGCCTTAGGCACTACACCACTGATATAAGATATGTAACCTAAAAATACACCTCTCTTCTAAGGACTTCAAAATAAAATTCTACTATGAATGGACCCCATTTCAGAATTTGAGCACACAGGAGATTTTTAATTTATATTCAAGATCTCAGTAGCTTTGATATCTAGTCAACTAGCTTCTGTTTGTACATTTTCTCACTGTGAAAGTGGAGATAATGCTACTTACTGCTTCACAGGGGGTACTGTGTGAATTAATTGGTAAATATTCTTAACGCAGGGCCCTAAGTGCTAAATGTTACCGTTAGTGTGCATTGTATATCTCTTTGCAATTATCTGCCATCTTAAAATGCTATGGCTAGTAAGTGATTCTCACTCCTAGAATACTTTTACAAAGGTTAAGGAAAGTTCAAGAAGTGAAAAAGCATATGAGTCTAAATTAGGATAGAAATTTGGAATTTGGCACACTTATTAAGTTATATGCTAGTTGAAATTGTGGGCCACTCCTCGGAAGGAAGGTTGGGCAATCTACTTCCATAGTGATACCTCCTCGGAAACCCAAGGAGGATTGCTATGAGTACAGTCCGAGTCTGTGGCACATAACAACAACAACACACACATCTTGAGTTCAAAATACACTACATATATACCAATTTACAATAGAGTTGAGCATGTAAAGTATGTATTTATATAAAGATATAATTTAATTCTCTAATAGTTACACATTTAACCTGATTGATTGAAACACTCCATCTTATATCAATGAAATCAGCTCTAATAATTCCTATCTTTGTTGTTGCTACTGTGATAGCCTTAGAATATTCTTTGGGAGAGAAATTCTTGAATGCACAGAGTAAAGTTTCAACTGAATTAATAGTAATAATACCTTAATTTTTTATAATGATTTATCATTGTATAAGCTGGGAAGAGCTTTGAAAGGTTTGAGACTTTACCCAATTTGCAAACTACCCGGTTAGTCTGGCACAATTTCATGGATGCTGGCAGAAAACGCAAGACTCCTGGGTCAAAGAACAGTGATAAAGGACAGTTTATTACACACCAATAGCAGTAGCCCGTTCCTGTGCCAGTTCTCCAAACCCCAATTCACTCAGAGTGATGCCTGTGCCACAGTAGATTGTGTTGTAGGAGAGGAAGCCCAAGCTTAGGGAACTCCAATCCTTTCCCTCTGCTCCAAAGGAAGATACTGTCTTTCAAGGCCATTTACCATACATTCTTTAAAAGATTGTTCAGAAGAAAAGGGTGTCAGTGCCTCTGCTCTCAAGACATGTAGAAATTTTAGAGACCCATAGAGAATGGTGTCCCAACACTAGTGTGACCATGAATCATGGTTTGCTTGAGACAGTCTTTATTAGTACCTGTTATCCAAGCTGAATTATTAATAGTGCCTCCTTTCATTCTCACCAATATCCCAACTTGGACAAGAAATTACATGATCACTATACTTATAACTCTTAAGAAATTTCTGAAACTAGTCAGAGGAGTGCTGATCTCAACAGTTAGGGTTAGGTCAATAAAACATCACAAGGAAATAGAAGTCAAAGGATGAAAAGTCAAATCAAGCATATCATTTTGATAAGCACTAAATGAAAGAGACTTCAAGCACCTACTTAAAAGAAAATAGATTATTTCAGGAAAAATTAAAAAAAAAAAACTAGTTTGATTATTAAGACAAGTCATTAAAGATGGCACATAGCTGGTATAGCAATTATAACATTTAGTCTGAAAACTCATCCATCTTTACTGAACAACATCAAGTCATTTTTACCCCTAAGTATCCCTGAAACAGAAATATAATTTTTGACTTTCATTTTGAAATGCAAAGAAATTTAAAACATCCATTGCATTTTAGCCATAACCAGACAATCAGCTTCTGGCAAGTTCTCCAGCCTCTCTCATCTTTCCACACAGTTTAAACTGCTTAGACTTGAAAGTCCACCCTCATCCCCTACCCTTATTCCTCGACTCTTGAGCTGAATCTTAACCCAGTCTTTACAATTAATGCTGACCTTAGACAGTAGTGATTTCATGAGCTTTTAACTCAATATCATGGAATGAAGCTCAATTTACCCCCTTCTGACTGGCACAGGTAGCCCAGTTAGGTCAAGAGCACTTTGGTCTCGTCCCACAGGTTGGTGCCTACTCAGTTCTCCATTTTTAGTAAGTGAATCCTTGATGGTCTCATTTTCTGAACCTGCATTGGTAGTAACCTAGGATGGCAACACCTGGAGTTTGGGGCCCTGCCAATGCTCTTCTCAGTCCTCTCCCAGGGAATAGAATCCTACAGCAGATCCTAAGTTCTGAAGCAAGTATTTTGTAATGTCAGCCTGACCATGCTGATTTTCAAACACCAAATGCTCGTAGGTTCTTGTCAATTGGGGAAGCACCATTATTCTCACATGGGACTTTCCAAATACCTATAACTTTTTGGCATATCTTTTACTTCATATACCATGGAATGCCCATCAGCCTGAACTAACTCTCTAGATTCTAGGCCTACTTGTCTATCTCAACTATAATGACCATTTCACTCACTTCAGTTCAGTTATTGTCTTAGTCTTTTCCATCCTGCCAGTTCTACACAGGTGACATGTTTGTGTCTGGTTATATTCTAACATAGAATGAAGAATTTCTGCATTGCTGTTTTCCTTTCACAACTATATTCAAAGAAATAATTACATGATTCCAGCAGATTCTCAGTATGAAGGCAAGAAAGTTTAACAAAACAGATTGTGTTGCAAAGGTCTCTATGAGACAGGTTATTACAATGCCTGGACTTTGTTTATGAGATGTGGGACCTCAGGGAATTATTTAAATCTCAATAAAAAATAAAACTTTAAAAATCCACAGAAAAAATTATATGTACATTACAACTGCAATTATAAAAAAAAAAAAAAATCATGGATGTAAGCAAAGCCTAAAAAACAATCCACAAACAGCAATGCACTTAATACACAAGTGATAGTTGCATTAGAATAATGAAATTTTAGTTTGTTTTCTTTTTTAAAGATAACTATCTTTTTTAATTTTGAGAAGGAAAGGGAAATTATGATATTTATTTATCATGAGATAATACTGTGCAGGCACTCTGAGATAACTCAATGAAAAATATTACAGTTATCAATGCTTCCTTTTTAATGAGTTCTTCCTTAATCAAATCTTGGTTTAGCTGTGTATTGATTTTAGAACATGCCCCCTTTTATATGTACATGTGTGTTTTCCAGAGACCCCAAAAGGTTAACAACTCTTACATATCATTACATACAAACAGTTGGGTCTAATGGATAAGGACTGAATCAGCAATCTTGATATACTCTGCTTAGCTCTATGACCCTGGCAAGCCACTAACAGTCATCACCTCAGTTCTTTTTAAAAACAAATAATAATAATTGTTGAAATAGGAAAAAACCTATAAAGTATATTAAGAGCCTTCGATGAAATATGAGAAATTAATGTAAACTAATATATTATAAAGGCCCAGATAAGCTAGCCTACTACTTTAACATAGTACATGAAATTTTTATTCAAGAAAAATATATTCCTTTATTATAACTAGGATTACAGACCATAGCATGTAAATTAAACTGTTAGTGTAAACATACTTTGCCAATATCAGAATTACATTTTGATCTAAATTTCCCTTGAGAAACATAATATGGAACTTTTAAGTGTATAATTTAATTCTTCCTATGGACCAAAGTTAGGATTTGCAATAGTAAAGAAATGAAGAGTTAATTGGTAGATATGACTATAAATTTGTAAATAAGAATCTCTAAGAATTTTATAGTTCTAAAATGTGTGGTAGTAATTTCACAGATTCACCAACTGTAATGATATACTTAGAAAAATCTCACTTTTTCACAAGTCATTGAAATATTGCAGTAAACATTATCATTCTGCTGTCTAAAAAGTGTATCTTCAAGCTGTTAAATGACTGAATTGAGATCTCTTATGACTTTAACAAGAACGTTACTCTCCACGGGGATTACTGCCATTAACAGTAGGAAATGCATCATTTTAAGACATTAAAATTGAATAGAAATGTTTTTCACACATTTAAATAAAAGTCTTTGTTCTACACTTCAGGATAAAACTTGCCTTTGCTAGCTTCTGTATTCTAGGAGCTTATGTTAGATTTCCCTGGTAGTTCCATTTCAGAAGGATTTTATATTTTTAAATTTATAATTCCAATTTATTTTCTATGGAGATAGTGGTAGAGATTTGTTAAATTGATGTAATTTGACAAAGTTTGCAATCTGATATTTGAGGGCTATTCCAGTTATAAATTGTTGTTGTTGTTAAGTGCCCTCGAGTCGTTTCCAACTCATAGCGACCCCACGCACAGCAGAACGAAACACTGCCCGATCCCGCGCCAGCCCCACAATCCCTGCTATACTTGAGCCCATCATCGCAGCCACCGTGTCAATCCATCTCGTTGAAGGCCTCCCCCTCTTTCGTCGACCCTCCACCCTACCAAGCATGACATCCTTCTCCAGGGAATGGTCCCTTCTTACAACATGACCAAAATAGGTGAGATGAAGTCTGGCCATTCTTGCTTCCAAGGAGCATTCTGACTGCACTTCCTCCAGGACAGATCTGTTAGTTCTTTTAGCAGTCCACGGTACTTTCAGCATTCTTCACCAGCACCACAACTCAAAAGCATCAACTCTTCTTCGGTCTTCCTTATTCATTGTCCAGCTCTCACATGCATACCAGGCGATTGGAAATATCATGGCTTGTGTCAGACGCACCTTAGTCCTCAAGGAGATATCCTTGCTCCTCAGCACTTGATAGAGTTCCTTCACAGTTGACTTTCCCAATGCTACACATTGTCTAATGTCCTGACTGCTGCTTCCGTTGTCATCGATTGTAGAACCAAGCAACGTGAATTCCTTGACAACCTCAATCTTCTCTCCATTTATTGTGATGCTGCTCATTGGTCCAGTTGTGAGGATTTTTGTTTTCTTTATATTGAGACGTAATCCACACTGCAGACTGTGTTCTTCAACCTTCATCACTAGGTGCCTTAAGTCATCCTCACTTTCAGCAAGCAAAGTTGTATCGTCTGCATATCTCAGGTTGTTAATGATTCTTCCTCCAATTCTGATACCATGTTTTTCTTCATATAGTCCAGCTTCTCGGATTATTTGCTCAGCATATAGATTGAATAAGTGTGGAGAAAGGATACAACCCTGACACACTCCCTTCTTGATTTTAAACCATGTAGTGTCCCCTTGTTCTGTTCAAACGACAGCCTCCTGGTCAAGGTACAGATTCCTCATGAGTACAATCAAGTGCTCGGGAATTCCCATTCTTCTCAATGTTATCCATAGTTTGTCATGATCCACACAATCAAATGCCTTTGCATAGTCAATAAAATACAAGTAAACATCTTTCTGGTATTCTTTGCCTTGAGCCAAGATCCATATGACAACAGCTATGATATCCCTTGTTCCATGTCCTCTTCTGAACCCAGCTTGCATTTCTGGAAGTTCTCTGTCAATGTACTACTGCAACCGTTTTTTAAATTACCTTCAGCAAGATTTTATTTGCATGTTTTATTAATGATAGTGTTTGATAATTTTCACATTACATGAGATCACCTTTCTTTAGAATGGGTACAAATATGGATCTCTTCCAGTCAGTTGGCAAGGTAGCTGTCTTCCAAATTTCTTGGCCTAGATGAGTAAGTGCCTCCAGAATGGCATCCATTTGTTGAAACATCTCAGTGGGTATTCTGTCAATTCCTGGAGTCTTGTTTTTCACCAATTCCTTCAGTGCAGCTTTGACTTCTTTCTTCAGTACCATAGGTTCTTGATCATATGTCACCTCATGAAATAGATGAACGTTGACCGATTCTTCTTTGTGTAGTGACTCTGTGTATTCCTTCCATTTTCTTTTGATGCTTCCTGCATCATTCAAGATTTTTAATCTTTCAGTATTGCAACACAGGGCTTGACTTTTTTCTTCACTTCTTTCAGCTTGAGAAATTCTAAGCATGTTCTTCCCTTTTGGTTATCTAACTCCAGTTCTTCGCACATTTCATTATAATAATTGTCTTCTCAAGCTTCTCTTGGAAATCTTCTGCTCAGCTTTCATCTTGTCAATTCTTCCATTTGCTTTAGCTACTCACTGTTCAAGGGCAAGTTTCAGAGTCTCTTCTGACATCCATTTTGGTCTTTTCTTCCTTTCCTGTCTTTTTAATGACCTTTTGCTTTCTTCATGGATGTTGTTCTTGATATCTTCCCACAATTCCTCTAGTTTTCAGTCATTGGTGTTCAGTGCATGAAACCTATTCTTTAGATGGTCTCTAAATTCAGGAAAGATATAATCAAGTCATATCTTGGCTCTCATGGATTTGTTTTAATTGTCTTCATCTTCAACTTTAACTTACATATGAGCAGTTGATAGTCTGTTCCACAGTCAGCTCCTTGCCTTGTTTTGACTGAACATATTGAGCTTCTCCATCGCCTCTTGCCACATATGTGGTCAATCTGATTCCTGTGTATTTCATCTGGTGAAGTCCACATGTATAGCCACTATTTATGTTGTTGAAAAAAGGTATTTGCAATGAATAAGTTGTTGGTCTTGCAAAACTCTACCATGCAATCTCCAGTGTTATTTCTATCACCAAGGCATATTTTCCAACTACTGGTGATTCTTGTTTTCAACTTTTGCATTCCAGTCACCAGTGATAATTAACACATCTTGATTGCATGTTTGGTCAATTTCACACCGCAGAAGTTGGTAAAAATCTTCGATTTCCTCATCTTTGGCTTTGGTGGTTGGTGCATAAATTTGAATAATAGTAGCATTAACTGGTCTTCCTTGTAGGTGTATGAATATTATCCTATCACTGACAGCATGTACTTTATGATAGATCTTGAAACATTCTTTGTGATGATGACTGCCACACCATTCCTCTTCAATTTGTCACTCCCAGCATAGTAGATCATATGGTTGTCTGATTCAAAATGGCCAAAACCAGTCCATTTCAACTCACTACTACCTAGGATATCAATCTTTATGTGTTCCATTTCATTTTTGACAGCTTCCAATTTTCCTAGATTCATACTTTGTACATTCCATGTTGTGACTGTTCATGGATGTTTGCAGCTGTTTCTTCTCATTTTGAGTCATGCAACATCAGAAAATGGAGGTTCTGGAAGCTTTACTCCATACATGTCATTAATATTGGCTCTACTTTGAGGAGGCAGGTCTTCCCCAGTCATGTTCTGAGTGCCTTCTAACCTGAGTGGCTCATCTTCCAGCACTATATTGGACAGTGTTTCAGGTCTATTCATAAAGTTTTCCAGTAGTGTATCAGTGTTTCACCATTATTCATAAGGTTTTCACTGGCCAATTCTTTGAGAAGTGGATGGCTCCTTCCTTCTTCCAAGTTTGTCTTAGTCTGGAAGCTGCGCTGAAACCTGTCCAGCATGGGTGACTGTTGCTATTTGAAATACCAGTGGCATAGCCTCCAGCCTCACAGCAACACACAAGCCACCACAGTATGACAAACTAACAGTTCGGTGGTGGCCATCAGCCATCAGAGAGATTCAAAGTAAAACTACAAATAAGATAGTACCTCACCCCCAGCAATAATGGCACTGATCAAAATATGAGAAAACAGCAAATATTGATGAGAATGTGGAGAGACTGGAACTCTTATACATTGCTGATGAGACTGTAAAATGGTACAACCACTATGGAAAAATGGTATGGTGCTTCCTTAAAAAGCTAGAAATAGAAATACCATATGATCCAGCAATACCACTCCTAGGTATATAACCTAGAAAAATAAGAGCTGAGACATGGATAGACATGTTCATGCACTCCCGTGCTCACTGCAGCATTATTCACAATAGTAAAAAGATGGAAACAATCTAAGTGTTCATCAACAGATGAATGGATAAATACATTGTGGTACATACATAGAATTGAATATGATGCAATAATAAAGAATAATGATGAATCCGTGAAAGTTCTCACAACATGGATCAATCTGGAAAATGTTATGCTGAGTGAAATAAGTCAATCACAAAAGGAAAAACGTTGTATAAGATCACCATAATAAAAAGTCAAGAATAGATTTATATGCAGAAAGAAACATTCTTTGATGGTTCCAGGGATGGGGGAGGGAGGAAAAATCACTAACTAGATAGTAGACTCTAGACACATGCTAATTTGGGTGAAGGGAAAGGCAATACACAATATGGGGGAAGTCAGCACAATGTGATCAAGGCATGGACACATGGAAGACATGAAGAGGTATACAAGAATATAGGTTATATGTGAACTGCTGTATGAAAAGTGAATTTACTCTGTAAATCTTCACCCAAATCAAAATAAAATTAAAAAAAAAAGAACATAGGGCAATTATGATAAATTCTATAACATATACAATCCTTCAACAACAATAATACGAAAAAAATGAATGAAACGCACTGCCATTGAGTTGGATCCCACTCATAGCGACCCCTCCTTCGGTTTCCGAGGTGGTATCACCACAGAAGTAGATTGCCCAACCTTCCTTCCAAGGAGTGGCTGGTGGGTTTGAACCACTAGCCTTCTGGTTAGAAGTCAAATGCCTTAGGCACTACACC
>NW_006921595.1:7815615-7822821 GCF_000298275.1 Orycteropus afer afer | reverse complement strand
GGGGTCATCTAGGTCAATGGACATAACATAGTTCATAAAGATAATGTTTTACATCCTAGTTTGGTGAGTAGCATTTGGGGTCTTAAAAGCTTGAGAATGGATCTAAGATACAACCATTGGTCTCTCCCCATATGGAACAAAGAAGAATGAAGAAAATCAAAGATACAAGAAAGCAATTAGTCCAAAGAACTAATGGCCCACATAAACCACAGCTTCCTCTAACCTGAGACCAGAAGGTAGTGCCCAGCTACTACTACTAATCACTGTGACCTGGAAAGCAATAGAGGGTCCTTGTTAAAATGGGCAAAAAATGTAGAACAAAATTCAAATTTCTGAAAAAGACCAGACTTACTGGTGTGACAGAAGTTGGAGGAACCCTCAAGGCTACTGCCCCAGGACAACCTTCTAACTTAGAACTGAAGGCACTCCCAGAGGTTATCTTTCAGTCAAATAATAGACTGGCCTATTTAAAAAAATAGGAGCTCTGGTAGCATAGTGCCTAAGGCACTTGACTGCTCACCAGAAGGCTGGTGGTTCAAACCCACCAGCCACTCCTCGGAAGGAAGGTTGGGCAATCCTACTTCCGTAGTGATACTGCCTCGGAAACCCAAGGAGGGGTCGCTATGAGTCGGGGCCAACTCAATGGCAAACAACAACAACAACAACATTTAATAATAATAATAATAAGGAGGAGGAGGAATATGCTGCTTAGAACAATCAACCAAAAGAGACCAAAAGGGCATTATCTGTCCAAAAGCAAAAATGAGAAGGTAGGGAGGGGTAAGGGAAGGGAACCAGATGAATGGAAATAGGGAACCTAGGGTAGAAATGAGAAGAGTGTGACAATAAGCCAAGAAATTTGTATGACAGTACGTCTAGGCAAAAGGAACTCTAGTGGCATAGTGCCTAAGGCATTTGACTGCTAATCAGAAGGCTAGTGGTTCAAACCCACCAGCCACTCCTCAGAAAGAAGACTGGGCAATCTACTTCCATAGAGATACCACCTTGGAAACCCAAGAAGGCATTGCTATTAGTCGGATTTGACCTGACAGCAGTGAGTGAGTAAATGAGTGATATCTAGGCAACCGGGAATATACCCACGATATTCCTACATACATATTTGTATGTGCTCTAAGAATGTCCATACAAATAGAACTAACAGGGGCCAAAGTTATGATATGATAACTTCTTAGGCACAGTCAACCACCCTGATGGAGTGAGTTGTTGGACCTGTGTGCTTGGGACCATGGTCACAGGTGACATCAAGCTCAAATAGCATGACATACTACACAAAACATTGTTCTACATCCTACTTTGGTGAATAGTGACTGGGGTCTTAAAAGCTTGCAAGTGGCCGTCTAGATGCAACAATTGGTCTTCCTGCATCCAGAACAAAGAAGAAAAGATTATGCCTCAATAAAAATAAATAATTTAAAAAAAAAAAAAAAAAAAACTTTTGTTTTTTGAAGATTTACTCATGAAGATCAATACAAAGAAAACAAAAATACTCTCAACTGGACCAATAAGCAACATTATGTTAAATGGAGAAATGGATTGAAGTTGTCAAGGATTTCATTTTACTTGGATCCACAATCAACACCCATGAAAGCAGCCATCAAGAAATCAAATGACATATTGTATTGGGCAAATCTCCTGCAAAAGACTTCTTTGAAGTATTAAAAAGCAAATATGTCTCTTTGAAGACTAAGGTGCGCCTGACCCAAGCCATGGTATTTTCAATCACCTCATATGCATGATCACCTCATATGCAAGCTGGACAATGTATAAGGAAGATTGAACAAGAACTGATGTCTTTGAACTCTGGTGTGGACAAAGAATATACCATGGACTGCCAGAAGAACTAACAAATCTGTCTTGAAGAAGTACAGCCAGAATATTCCTTAGAAGCAAGGACAAGGAGCTTTTGTCTAGTGTACTCTGGCCATGTTATCAGAAGGGACCAGGTCCTGGAGAAGCATATCGTGGTGAAGTAGAGGGTCAGTGAAAAGGAAAAAGACTCTCCATGAGATTGGTTGACACAGTAGCTGCACCAATGGGCTCAAACACCGCCAGGATTGTGAGGATGGCACAGGATCAGCAGTGTTTCATTCTGATGTACAAGGGTTGCTATGAGTCAGAACACACTCAACAGCACCTAACACCAACAACAGATGAAAGAGATTGTGCGTGAACTATTTCTCTTGTTCTTAATAATTTTCAGTGCTTTCTAAACATTATATAATGAGACTATAGTATTGTGCTGTAGTAAATTACCTGGTATGGCTTTTCCAACCATAAATCTTTGTAAACTCAGTGGTGGAATTTGCTGTGAGCAACTGAGGTGCTCCTGATTGTAAAAGTTATCCACCTAGGGTATTTCTGTTGGGCATGGCACAAAGCAATGTTCTGGGAAGGTCACTCTCTCTCAGGTGCTTAGAATTCTGATGCTATGATTGGCTAGTTCGGCCACTCTGCCAGGCTCAAAAGGAGGCCTCCTAGAGGCAGAACTCTCTCTCTGACTGCTGGCTGAGAAGGACGTGCTGCTGAGAAGAAATGCGCTCCTGAGGGACACACGCTGCTGGGAAAGAGACGCAAGAGACACGCATCGCTGAGAGAGACACCGAGGAACCAGCACTGCTGGGAAAGAGACTGTGAGAGACTGTTGGCTGAGGGACAGTGGGCTGGGAGAGAGACTGAGTGTTTTTCCTGAACTTGAATTGTAGCCTGATGTTTCCCTAATAAACCCCATAATCTGTGAGTTCTGTGTGGCCACTGCAGCGAATTATCAAACCCAGGAGAGAGGTGGTGGGTGCTTTGGGAGGAACTGTTGGTGAAAGGGCTGGAGGGAGGCAGCATGTCTGGCCTGGCAGGAATAGGCATTGGGTTACTGCTGGTAATTCTGTCTTCCTCTTGTGAGGTTACAGGAGGTCAGAACATGTGACCTCCTTGCCCTTTTAGCAAGTATGCTTATAACCATAAAAAATTTATGGAGTCAGACTAAAAACAAATTAATTTTTCATCCTTTAAAAGTACGAAAAACCACTGCTGTTGAGTCAATTCCAATTCATAGCGACCTTACAGGACAGAGTAGAACCGCCCCATAGGGTTTCCAAGACTATAAATCTTTTTTGTGGAAGCAAACTGCCACATCTTTCTTCCACAGAATGAGTGGGGAGCTCAAACCACCAATCTTTCAGTTAGCAGCCAAGTGCTTAACACTGTGTAACCAACACTCTTTGAAGAGTGGGAATATGCCAAAAAAAGAAAAGAAAAAGAAAAACCAGTGGGAACATGGAAGGATGTTCTTCATATATGGTTAAATGAAAAAAACTAATTACATAATAGTGAGTGAAGATCAATTCTGTTTTGTTTAAAAAAAAATGTATAACTATATCAAAATTGGTATGTATATGTCTACTGGGATACAAAATTGTTACCAAGAGCTTTTCCTTGGGAGCAGACATTTTTGCTTTCTTTTCTGTACTTTTGTATAATTTGAATATTTTCAGTGAACAAGTTTTACACTTTTTAAAAATATATTTTGAGATGGGATATGATTCCATTTGTGATTTCCTGATTCTAATTGATATAACTTTCAATGAAAGAGTAATGAGCAAAGTCACTTATATCCAGTTTAATAGTCAATACAGGCATGCTGTTTGCAGATCAAAGCAGGAGTGAGAAATATTTAAACACATGTATCATTTCCCTAAGAAGTTACCTGCCCTTTTTAAACCAACTTTTCAATGTTAAAGTATTGGGAAAAGAAAAGATTATTGTGTTTAGGGGATGGAAGGGAATAGAGGAAAGATTAAAAAAAACTGCTTACAAAATGATTACTGATCATTTTGATCACTCAAGCATCAGAAGAAAATTAATTTGGAAAAATTTAAAGTACTTATTAAAAATTACCTACATAGGATTGAACTATCAATATCAGAGAAGCAGCCATTTGCAATCAAAACTCATATTTCCATTGAACACAGCTGTTTCATTTACAGCAGCACAGTGACAAGTATAGAGAAGAATCCATGCATGAGGCTCTGGTGATCACAGCTACCTGCCCAAAATACAGACCTACTCTCGGGATATACTAACAAATAACATTCATTCATTTATTCACTGACTCATTTAATAAACCTTTTTTAAGCAGCTTCTGC
Source organism: Orycteropus afer afer (assembly GCF_000298275.1). Lineage (NCBI taxonomy): Eukaryota > Metazoa > Chordata > Mammalia > Tubulidentata > Orycteropodidae > Orycteropus > Orycteropus afer. The sequence goes on along the minus strand of NW_006921595.1, from coordinate 7,818,661 downwards.
TATGTGTCAGACATCATGCAAGCCTAAAACAAGTCTGATATTATGGATACTTGACAAGCTAAGGAGCCCTGTTGTTGTTGTTGTTATGTGCCATCAAGTCAGCCCCAACTCATAGCGACCCTTCCTTGGGTTTCCGAGGCAGTATCACTACGAAAGTAGATTGCCCCATTTTCCTTCCGAGGAGTGGCTGGTAGGTTTGAACCGCCAGCCTTCTGGTTAGCAGTCAAGTGCCTTAGCCACTATGCTACCAGAGCTCCTAAGGAGCCCTGGTGGTGGTTAAACACTAAGCTGCTAATGAACAGGTCGGCAGTTTGAACCTACCAGCTGCTCCATGGGAGAAAGATATGGCAGTTTGCTTCTGTAATAATTTACAAAAATTAAAAAAAAAAAAAAAACGCACTGCTGTTGAGTCGATCCCGACTCATAGCAACCCCTCCTTGGGTTTCTGAGGTAATATCTCTACAGAAGTAGATTGCCCCATCTTCCTTCCTAGGAGTGGTTGGTGGGTGTAAACCACCAGCCTTCTGGTTAGCAGTCAAATGCCTTAGAGGCACTATGCCACCCTATAGGGCTATGAGTCTGATTCGATTCAACAACAGTGAGTTTGGGGTTTGACAAGCTAAAGAAGTTTGTCCTTCATTCTTCATTCAGTCATTCAGCAATAATTTACTGGATACCTAATAAGTACTAAACTTCATGCTGGAATTCCAAGTTGCTCAGCCTTGGCACTACTGACATTTCTTTGCTGTGATGGAGCTGTTCTGCTCATGGTAGGGTGTTTAGCAGCACTTATGTCCTCTACCCACTAGATGCTATCACACACTAGATGCTATGACACCCACCAAACCACTATTAATCATTTATAATATATAATTCCAGGCTGTTCTCTATGCCTATTTTTATATACACAAATGCAAACATTCATACACATTTTACAGCTTGATTTTTTCACTTAATATGCTATGGACATATTTTTTAACACAGGGTTTGCTGAGGAACGTCAGAATATGAGAATATTACAAAGTTGTTAGAGACATGTCATTACTAAAATGGCATTGTTTTGTTTTTTTAAGCTGGGGGGTGCTTGTGGAATTATTCTCATTAAACTTGCATCTCTTTCTTTAAAAACAAGCAGAATAACAATTTACAAATATTTTCTAAGCACTGCTATATACTTATCCCACTGCCATTGAGTTGATTCTGACTCATAGCAACCCCCATTGGGTTTCCAAGGTTGCAAATCTTTATGAAAGTGGATTACCTCATCCACCTCCTATAGAGCAGCTAGTGGGTTTAAATCACCAGCCTTGTAGTTAGCAGCCAAATGCCTTACCACCAGAGTTCCTTTCTATATACACTGTGCTAAGTATGGTGGTGATCAGTATAGAGGAATGTGGTGAGGCAACTATTACCTCTACATAAATAGAATTTAGGATGGAACTTTACTTTATATGGGAGTTAACATTTTTAATGAAATAATGATGCTAGTAGATGGCATTTGTTTTTCTTAATGGCCTTTTTACTCAGAAAAGTAAAACATTTGCAACCACATATGAGTTCCCCAACTTTATCTTAAAATTTTACCAAACCAAAAACCAAACCCACTGCCATCAAGTCAATTCTGACTCATAGTGACCCTGTAGGACAGAGCAGTACTGCCCCACAGGGTTTCCAAGGCTGCAAATCTTTATGGAAGCAGACTGCTTCATCTTTCTTCCATAGATTACCTGGTTAGCAGCCAAATGATTTAACCACTGTGCCAGCAGAGCTCCCTTAAGATTTATACATAAGTACATGAAATCCAAACCTTTAAAACCATTGTTCTAGAAGTCATCTTGAGAAGAATATATATTTAATCCCATAAGCAAGAATGGAGCAATAAAATGGTAATAGGTTAAAGGGTCATTATTTCTTGACATCTCCTATAAGGCTGGCAGTTCAAACTCACCAGCCAACCAGCCACTCCTCAGAAGGAAGGTTGGGCAATCTACCTCTGTAGTGATACCACCTCTGAAACCCAAGGAGGGGTCACTATGAGTCAGGGCCAACTCGACAGCACATAACAACAACAACAACTCTTATACCCTGCACCCTCTTGGTGAACAGAGGTGTGGCCATCCCTCACTCATACCCACCCTCTGGAGAGCAGGAATTCCATTCCAGTCTGTGTGCTCTCATGCAGCCTGGGTGCTCTGGCCCACCCTGCCTGGATATTTTTTTTCCTTTTCCAGTTTATTTGTTTGTATCTATTTTGAAATCATTACTATTATTATTATTATTGTTCATCCTTTATATTATTATTCATTATTTTTCCTTTCCCAGGTTCTAGTTTTCAGCTTTTTCTCTCTTTCCTACTCCTGGTTCCCATTTGTTTTCTTTCTTGTGGTAAATCCCATTCCTTGTTTTTCTTTTTGCATTTTTCCCATTTTTTCCCTCATTATTCTGCTACTCTACCTCTTTTCTCTTATTGCTCCCTCCCCAGGTATTGTAGGGTATCTTTCTTTCTTTTTTCTTTCTTTTTTCTTTCTCTCTTCTTTTTTTGCTGATTGTTCCTGTGTCTTTATGTGGTATGTTTTTTGTCCACTTGCTTTTACTTTTTTGATGGTTTTTCAATCACTGTTTTTGTCTAACTGAGTGGGAGACAGCAGCCATGCCCATACAATACAACCACACCCACACCCACACCTTCAGCAACTCCACTTACTGAGTGAGAGCCACCACTTCTTCTCCACCAACTGGCCAATGATAAATGACCACCAAGAAGAGCCCAACTCACCCTTAACTGCTTTTCACAAACAGTTAGCAAGAGATCTAAATACACAATGTCACAATGTCTCGAAGACAACAGACCATCACTGCTCCACAAAGCAAGACAAAGCAGGAGAAACAAGGGACCAGGATACAGACCCAAAACACATCCATGAAGAAGCAGCATTGGAACTCCCTGATAAGGAATTCAAAACAATTATATTCAGGTACCTTCAAAGGATCAAGAGACAGATCAAGGAAAACACAGAAAAAAACCTATAAGATTTTTGGAAGAAAA
>NW_006921595.1:7795857-7800667 GCF_000298275.1 Orycteropus afer afer | reverse complement strand
AAAAAAAAAAAACTAGCACTTTCACAGCTCCCTTTGATCCTCCTTTGCTGGAAGGCAGATGTCTCACACTACTTAGAACATCTAATAGTGGCTAACCATCAGGACTCAATAATTGGACTGTCAAATTGATAGCATCATTTTTGTTTCTCTTCTAAAATATGTATGCTACCTCTGATTTTATACTTGCATGCTTTTTCTTTTAATTTTTTTCTTTACACCGAATTCATCAAGCCACCTACTCTGGATTTTGTGATTATCTTTTGAACACAGGTCTTTGTGAACGTGAACTTCTGAGCATTATATAAGCTATTGATTCCAGCCTTGCTCTTCAGGGAAACTTCCCAAGTCTCATGTTTGTGGTTTCTTGAATGAAACTGCCAGGAAACTCCCAATACCTTCCTGGTGGAATCAAGCCTTTGTCTGCAGCACTAGCTCACATTCGATGGCATTAGAATCACCTATGGGGTTTATAAAACTCGAAGCCTAACCCCAGCCCTGTTCAATTAAAATCAGAAATTTTGGGGATGACATTCAAGCATTGTAGTTCCTAATTTTCTCTACTTTGCAATCAAAACTGAGAACCAGTGACAGTGATAGAAATGAACTATTTACAAATATATCATACTGACTTGCTATTATTTCATTCTTTATGTTTGTCTCCTCCACTAGACTGTGTACTCCTTGAAGATGATATCTGGCATAGAAGTTGTTCAATAATTTCACCTAAAATAAAAATCCAAATGCCTTACCATGACTTGCAGGGCCCCATGTGATCTTGTCCCTGCCTTCCACCTCATATTTCCCCTTTTCCCCAGAGTGTCTTGAAAACATGCAATTACATATCATTTATTCCTATGTCCAGGGATTTCCATTTGCTGTTCCCTCAACCAGAAAAACTCCTCCCAATCCTATATTTGTCTGGTACTTTCTCACCATAGAGGCCCCTGCTCTGTCCTTAGAAAGTCCTTTCCTGACCATCCTATATAAAATAACCACTCCCCTTCAGGTTGCTATCATTTCTCATTTCCGTTATGGAACTGATATGTGTCAGAAATTAATTTACTTCTGTATGTATGTATTGTCTATTACTGACCTCACCACCCCTAAACACACTAGATCTAAGTCAGAACCTTGACTGGTTCATTCTCAGGGCTTCGAACTATGCCTGGAATGGAAATATCCCACAAGAAATATTTTTGAATGAATACTAAATGAACATTTGAATGGATGGATGAATGAAAACACCACCTTGGCAGGTTGTTCAAAAGTTCAAGACCTCTTGGCCTATGTTTCGGTAACATCTTCAGGATGTAACTCTCTTATGACTATGTGCTTTGAATAAGTGCCAGTAAAGGTGCAGTCCCATTGGTTAAAGTCCTTTTTTTAATTCTAAAACACTTCATTGGATTTTTTCCTGTATCTCATCCCCCTTCTGCTCAGATCAACCTGTGTTTCCTAAAGTCAGAAATTTATAAAGGTACCAGGAAACAGAACATGAAAATCTCATGCCATATTGCTATAGATTGATTGACTTTTATTCTATTATATTAAAATTAGAAATAATTCTAACTTCTTTAGATTTATATATTAAAACTTAGTTCATCTAAATTAATGTATTTTCACTTTTTAAAATTTTTTTATCTTAAAGCCAATAGTCCTTACAGAAGGATTTTTTCTAATTCTAAGATAAAATTTAATGCAAAAAAAGACAAATACAGAAATTTGTTTTACAGAAACAATTACAGAAATCTATTTATTCCATAAAGTAAGTATCAGCTTAATGGTTCTGTGGTGGTTATGTTTTTGTGTCAACTAAGCTGGACCTAGTTGAGTGGCTGGGCAGCTGGTGGTAGTTATTCCCCATGATGAGACTGGCAATCATCACCATGGTGGGATCTACCACAAGCAGCTGAGTAGCTGCTTTGGCTATGTGGTCTGCTTCCTGTATATAAGAAGCAGCTTTGGGAATGGTCTCTAGTTTATGGCACCTTGAACCCTACATGTAGCTGTGTTGTTGTTCAGCATCTGCCATGCTCTGCCGACCTTGGGACTTTCAATTGACTTAAATTAATGGTCTGCCATGTGATTTGGTAATATCGGGACTGTGCCTTGTTACTTGTCAACCTTGGGCTTGGCAGCCTCAGCAGTCAGCAGCTGTCTGAGTAAAGAAAAGCCTCTAGCTTCAGTGGGCCAGGAACCAGAGGCAGAGCTGAAGCCCAAGGCTGAGGGGCTTCCATCCAGCCCCTAGAGCCTGGCACTTTGAACTTGGACTTAAAGCCTCCAAACTGTGAGAGAATAAACTCCTATTTATTCAAGCCATCCCATTTGTAGTATATTCTCATCAGAGCAGCACTAGGTAACCAGAACAGGTTCATCTAAGAAACAAGGTAAGAAAAGCATCAAATGAGATATTTACTCTTCCTCAGGCCTATATTGAGTGTCTTCCAACCTGAGGGGCTCATCTTCTGGTACTGTATCAGACAGTGAGTGCTTCACTGCTATTCATAAAGTTTTCCAATAATATATCAGACAGTATTTCACTGCTATTCATAAGGTTTTCACTGGGCAATTTTTTGATAAGTGCATAGCCCTTTCCTTCTTCCCAATCTCAGTCTGGAAGCTCTGCTGGAACCTGTCCACCATGGGCAACACTGCTGGCATTTGAAATATCTTCCAGCCTCACAGCAACACACAAGCCACCACAGTACAACAAACTGACAGATGAATAGTGGAAACAACATATAGTTCAAGTAAATATACTATTATGTGATGTCTATTACTGCCTATTACTCCATAGCATAACATTCACCTGATTTTTTTCAGTTGCTTATATCAAAATCTGGCAGTTCAAATCCACCCAGTGGTACCACAAGGATAAGGCCCAGCAATCAGTTTCTGTTAAAATGACTGTCAAGAAAATACCATGGATTATTTTCTACTCTGTAACACATGGGGTCACTATGAGTTGGAATTAACAGCAACAGGTTTGGTCTTGGTTTATATGATACTTAGACATTCTATCATTACACAAATCAGTCTTAATAAAATGGCCATGGTTGGCCTTATAAATCATATAAGGAAATTCAAATTTTATCTTAAGAGCAATGCATTTTAGGGGTTTTCAAGCAAGGAGAGACATATCAGATTGGTGTTTTGGAAATTTCACTCCACAGGATGAAGAATGGAATCGGAAGAGAGCAAGGCTAAGGGACGGAGTCCTAAATGACACCCACAGACCTGAAATTGGGTAGTGGCAGTGAACATGAAGAAAAATGAACAAATTCTTGTGAAACTTAAGGAGATAAAACAGAATTGAATCATTGCTATTTATCTTGTCCCCTTTTATTTATACTTTTTATGCATTACACATGGGTAGGGGGCTCAAAGATTATGAATTAAACCTATTTCATATTAAAGACTGATGGGAAAAATATCTTGCTCCCTGTTCATCACAGAATTTTGGAAGGTTTATAGAAGCAAAGCTTCAACACATCACAGGCATAACATTGGAACATTTGACATCTCATTTCTTTTGTCCTTTTTATAATTAGTAACTCAGATATAAGTTGACAAAACAAACAGCAATCCCACTTGTTTAGCAGACTGAAGGGCCATGGCAGCAGCTTTTCCCTAAAAGAGTACAATGGTTTATAATGGTCCATCGGGCTTTTTTTTTTTTTTTTTTTTCCTGCCTATTTCTGTATGTCTGCATCCAATATATTTCATTTCAATATATGTTCATTTCAACTGCCATCTTTCCATGCAGCCTTTTCAGATCCCAGAATCTGGAAATAATAAATCTTCCCCTCTTCAGAATTCCCCACATACCTCTGTGTTCCACTTTTTGTAAAGGTCTTGCCTCTAGTAGAGTGTAAGCTCCTTGTAACCAAGGTCCTTGTCATTTCTTCTATAAATTATCCACAGCATTTAGTACAGTGTCTGGAACATAACAGAAGCACCATAAATATTTGTTGAATGAATAAATCAATAGCTATTTCAAGCTGCTCTTCCCACCCCTGCCTTGTTTCACCTAGATCAATATCAATGGAAATGCTGTCAGAGATCAAAGCCTCATGGGATCTTTTGAATTATAGGTTCAGGGAACAAGGTTCACTGGCAACTTTGTAGAAACTACACCAGATATTTTACTTAAAAAGATACTGCTAAACCACATGTCTAAACCTTGATTTATAATCTCTCTGACAACAGCTCCAATTGAATATTTTAGCATAAAAATTCCAACCACAAGTTTCTTTTGGAACCTGGTTATCCTCGAATATCAAACTGTGCATAAGAAATTGGCTCAAGCTAATCAGATTGGGGTGCCTATGAAACCCAAGACCGTATTAAAACCATTAAAATAAACTTTGAGCTTCACAGTCATTTTATAAGTAGTTGTCTAAAGAGATCAATTTCCAGAAAAGAAAACAATCATATTGAAATCCCACAGGAGAAAATCTTAATTCCCTAATAAAAGACAACTGCTAAAGATGATCAGATTCATGAACCTGGCAACTGCAGCATCTTTTGCATTTCTAAACTGCTTCAACAGGAACCCAGCCAAAGTCCTATCCATTTAAGCATAGAGCACACCTATACTTTTAATCCCTTTCTTATTGTTAGGAATGCTCAGTGTTGCAGTGTTATGAATACTCTGTAAGCCTGGTACTGTGTCAGAGGTGTGTTTGGTGTCTGTGGCTTAAGGAGAAAGGAGCTTATATTCCTGATGCCCCAGCATACTTGGTTTGATAGCTGAATCAATCCAAATATAACAATAACAAAACAAGGTTATTTAAAAAAAAAAAAAAAA
>NW_006921595.1:7782081-7795138 GCF_000298275.1 Orycteropus afer afer | reverse complement strand
GAGTGAAGAGATGCCTCTAGTTTCAGTGGGCCGGGAGCAAGAGGCAGAGCTGAAGCCTAAGGTCGAGGGGCTTTCACACAGCCCCTAGAGCTTGGCACTTTGAACTTGGACTTCTAGCCTCCTGAACTGTAAGAGAATAAACTCCTGTTTGTTCAAGCCATCCCATTTGTGGTATATTCCTGTCAGAGAGGTTCTAGGTAACCAAAACAGTGAGTATCTGAGTAATGCTTCCCCTGGCTACTGAGCCTGGGACCAAAGAAGATAGGCTCCAGAAAGAAAGTTGAGACCAAGCAATACAATTACAACAATACGAGGGGAAAGTATGGAGTAAGACAGAAACAGGTAAGAGCCTATGCAGAAATCAGGCTGGAACAAAAGACAGAAGGAGATGGAACCTTTGATAATCTGATTATTACATCTTCAATCAACACCTGGGAAAAGGTTATAAATGTGCCAAGCTATTTCAGACGGACAGTAGAAAAATATTGGAAAGCCATCATTATATTTGCTACTTTTGTGGGAAAAAAAAAATCACTTGTCTAAATCAAGATCAAAGGGCAAAAGAAAAAGAGGACCCATGGATTTTCTATCCTGTTACATACTTTTGCTTCTTTAGGCTATCAGGTGGAAATGGTGAATTGCCAATCAACATTCATTCCAACTTCCTTCTAGTGTGCTTTCCAATACTGCAGAGGCTACAAAGAAAAAAAACTGTATTTTCTCTATACTCCCCTGCAGCACAATTTCTGGAATAAGATACAATCTTGTGAAATCTGGCAGGTGAATGAGAGGGCAATTTTCTGCTCCTCTGTCTGTTACTGCTGACGGGTAGCATTGAGAGACATCAGATTTTTCTGCAGCAAAGTTCCAGTGTCCAGTCACTAGCTTTGTGGGGCTATTGTGGTGAGCTCTTGAATTTCACATTTCCATGTAGTCTCCTGATTCCCCGTCTTCCTGATTAAGCATGAAGTTTAACCTGAAAGTTAAACTTTCAGGCTAGTTCCGTAGTACTGCTCTGGGAGTCACTCCTGCAAGACCAACCTACATAAAGACTTCATTCCCTATATTTATATCTCTTTCATCTTAAAAAACATAAAATGGTTTCTGGTTCCTAAAACTAAACCATGACTAACAACAGATATATCTTGAATCAACTTGAAAATATTTATGTCCTTTGAACACTTGGGAGCTCTGGTGGCATAGTGCCTAAGGCATTTGACTACTAACCAGAAGGCTGGTGGTTCAAACCTACCATCCATTCCTCAGAAGGAAGACTGGGCAATCTACTTCCATAGTGATACTGTCTCGGAAACCCAAGGAGGGGTCGCTATGAGTCAGATCCGACTCTCCCAGCAGTGAATTTAGAGTTTGAATACTTACTTCCTAAAGCATTATATGTGATTATAAATAAGTCAAGCCAAAGATAAGTCCCATTTACTGGAAGGTGTTGCTTGAGCACAGAAGATTATAGTTAGAAAAGAAAAAGCACTGGGTGTATGCAAAGTGGCAGAGCAGATAAATCTCTTCAGTAGCTGATGGAAAGATTGTGTTAATGTCCTCAGGTAATGTGATAGAAGAATTTCCACGGGGCAAGCTTCCTTAATGCCAGGCCATCCATTGAGCAGTGTTAGCCAAGTTAATGAGGTCACTCATACTCACTTGTTGTCATTTACCCTTTGTAGGCACTTAGGCTCAATGTGAAAAATTAATAAATTGAATAGGTCACTAAATACAGTGATTGGGTCAAGATGGAGCTGTCTGTAAAAAGGTTATGAATCAGATTAAAATCCTCATTTGTCACACAGGCAGAGAGGCAATACTCCTCCCATATACACAGATCCCTCCAAATGTTTTAAAGAAGAATTGCTATTAAAAAAAATTAGAAATAAACTATATTAGATTATTATTAGAAAGCATTACTAACTACAGTATTCAGAGTACTCTACCTGTTTCTCTTGTTAGAAGCCTAACAAGGAATAACAACCATGAAATGCTGTCCTGGGAAAAGCATGGGCTTGACAATAAATATGGTGGATGAAATTGGCACCTAGAATGGGACTGGGGGGTATTTGTCAGGACTTGATTCAAAGTTTCTATTATTTTTCAGCACTGCAAGTATGAGCCCCTCCCTGATAACCAGGGAGGTTTTTGTTTCTGTTTTTTAATGTAGTCAAGCTGGGAGTTCCAGCTCTATTTTGTGATTAGCACTGCCTCAGGGTTGTAATCCTTTGCCTCCAAGTCAGTTCAGACTCACAGCAACCCTATGGGACAGAGGAGAACTACCCCATAGGGTTTCCAAAGCTGTAAATCTTTATGGAAGCAGCTGGCATATCTTTCTCCTGTGGAGCAGCTGGTGGGTTCAAACAGCCAACCTCTCAGTTAGCAGCCAAAGGCTTAACCACTGTACTACCAGGGCTCCTTCAGGGTCATGTTGCTGTTATATGCCATTGAGTAGGCCCCAACTCATAGTGACCCCTCCTTGGGTTTCCGAGGCAGTTATCACTACGGAAGTAGATTGCCCCATCTTCCTTCCAAGGAGTGGCTGGTGGGTTTGAACCGCCAGCCTTCTGGTTAGCAGTCAAGTGCCTTAGGTACTACGCTAGAGCTCCCAATGCCTAGGAATACAATTCCTGTGGTATTGCCCATGGGGCTTCCAAAGTGACTCTGGCAGCTTCCAAACGTAGGATCTACCTGAAAGCTGCAAATCTTTGAAAGACTAAAAGTCAGAGACCTGGGGAATAGGATTATTATGATTATTTATTCTTTGTCAATAATTTTTAAAACACATTTTACTTTTGCTGGCAATTGTACAAAAAGCATCTTATTTATATTTTCATTGATTTATATGTAGAATTTTAGACATCTATGGATATACTAATAATACAAATAACTTGATTTGTACCTTTTTTTTTTCTTTTTTTAAAGGTTAGGGCTTACACTTTTTCATCCATGAAAATCCTAGGATAAGTGTTACAAAAGGCAAAACAACTCCAAAGCTCTCCACTTCCATCACTGAATGTTAATGAGGTAGCTTGCATTCCTATAGCTCAGCTCTTCCAAATGTCTTCCCCCTTAGAACAACTGTGCTATATTAAGATAACTGCTTCCCAGATATTTCATCTAAAAGGATATGCAAATGGCCAACAAGCACATGAAAAGATGCTATTACTCATTAAGAAAAAAAAAACACTGCCATCAAGTTGATTCGGACTCATAGCAACCCTATTGGACAGATATTCCAAGGCTGTAAATCTCTAGGAAGCAGAGTACCTCATCTTTCTTCCACAGAGCAGCTGGTGGGTTTGAACTGCCAACCCTTTGGTTGGCAGCCCAATGCTTTAACCAAAGCTCCTTTTTACTCCTCCCAAAACCAAAACAGCAAACTCACTGCCATCAAGTTGATTCTGACTCATAACAACCTTCACTGGGTTTCCAAGACTACAAATCTTTACAGAAGTAGATGGCCTCATCTCCCTTCTGCAGAGCAGCTGGTGGGTTTGAACTGCTGACCTTCGGTTTAGCAACCAAATGCCTTACCCACTAAGCCACCAGAGCTCCTTAAACCAAAAGAACCAAACTCACTGCCATCAAGTAGGATCCAACTCATAGTGACCCCTCCTTCTGTAGTAATACTGCCTCAGAAACCCAAGGAGGGGTCGCTATGAGTTGGGTCCAACTCAACAGCACATAACAACAACAAATCACTACAGAAGTAGATTGCCCAATCTTCCTTCTGAGGAGAGGCTGGTGTGTTTGAACCGCCAGCCCTCTGGTTAGCAGTCAAGTGCCTTAGGCACTATACTACCAGAGCTTCTAGGCAAACTCAGAGACCAAAATTTGCTAGTGGTTATCAAGGAGGGCATGGGCAGGGAAAGGGGACATCAATTGTTTAGGAAATTGTTTATTAAATGAAAATTTGGCAACAATTATAGGTGATGGTTTCACAATATGATTAATGTAATTGATATCACCAAGATGCACACCTGAAAAAGTTTGAATTAGCAGATGTGTTATATATTTTTTACAAAATTTTTTTTAAAACAATTACTGCTTCACATAGTATTTCTGCAGCAAGGTAGCATGGCAATCAAATCCAAATCCTTATTCTGCTGCTCTGTATGTGCATTTCATCTCAACTATCATTATGAACCCAGTTACAAAAATTTAAGCACGAAATTGAAAATATAAGCAAGCCTCAAGTATAGAGAGCTAGCAAAAACAGTCCATTTTTATCATAAAATACCATGTGTGATTTTAAGCACTTTAAAATACACTGTTCCACTGCCATAAAATTAAGTCTTGATGTGTGTGTGCAAAATGTATATACAGTACCAATATTTGACCCACCCAAATAAGAACTATTTTATTTTTTGTTGCTGTTGTTGAGAATATACACAGCAGAATAGGCACCAATTCAACAGCTCCTACATGCACAGCTCAGTGACACTGATAACATTCGTCAAGTTGTGCAACCTCATCCTGCTTTCAAATTGTTCCTCCCCCAGTAACATAAACTCGCCATCCACTAAGCTTCCTATCAAACATTTTGAGTTGTTGTCAGTTTGATCCCATACTGATAGCTCCTTAAAGAGTGCAATACTTAAGGCAGATACTCTTTACTAGTCAAGCTAGTGTTTGGTTTTTAGGAGTTTTTTTACATAATATTTTATGATTTTTTGGTGAAAGTTTATAGAGCAAATTACTCGCTAGTGATATTGTTTACTTTATGATCTAATCTGTTATTTAGCTGAAAGGGAGTGGTTTCAGTTTCAAGTTCAAAGGGTACTTCAGAGTCACAATCTCAGAGGTTCCTCTCATCTCTACTAGTCCAGTAAGTCTGGCTTTATTTAAGAATCTGAGCTTTATTCTACATTTTTTCCCATTCTGTATGGGAAAATCTGTTGTGTCCCTGATCAGAATGGTAGGTCCTATAGAGTAATTTCTTCTTTGAGTTCTTTGGTTTCCTTCTTTCTGTTTTGCTCCAGATGAGTAGAGACCAATAGTTGTATCTTAAACGACCACTCACAAGATTTTAAAACCCCAGATGCTACTCACCAAACTAGATATAGAACATAAACTTTATAAATTGTGTTGTATTGTTTGGTTTTAAGAAGACTTAAGGGGATATTTTTGCTTTAAGGTTTAAAGTAGTTTCAGGGGTTCTTCTAGCCTCCATGGCTCCTGGAAGTTTGGAGTCCTTGAGACTTTGAAATTCTACTCTGCATTTCCCCCCTTTTGATCAGGATTCTTCTATAAAATCCTTGATCAGAACATTCAGTAAATGTAGCCAGGCACCATCCAGGTCTGGTCTCATGCAAAGGAGGCATTTGTTTCATAGAGGCAATTAGCCACACATTCCATTCCCTTCTCCTATGACTGATTCTCCTTCTTCCTTTCTTGCTCCAGGTGAATAGAGACCAACTGTCGTACCTTGAATGGCTGTTTGCAAGCTTTGAAGACCCCAAGCACTACTCAAAAAACTAGGAAGTAGAACAGAAGTACTGAAACGTTATCAGACCAATTAACTGGATGTCCCGTGAAGCCATGATCCAATCCTCCAAACTAAGAAGCCAAATTCTATGAGGTGTTTGGTTTTAGTTAGCAGCCTCAGCAGCTACTTTTTTGGTCATTGTTGTAAATATATCTATAACATACTTTTGCCATTTCAACTTTTTATAGAGGTACAACTTATTGACATCAATTACAATAATTGGCTGTGCAACCCTACCCTTAATCAATGTGATTTTTCCTTCACCATTAACGCTCCTCCTGCACTATCCCCGCCCCTGGTAACCACTGATATTTTGGTCTCTATACAGTTGTCTTTTCTTATCTTTTTATATAAGTGAACCAAAAAAAAAAAAAAAAACACTGCCATAGAGTCATATCCGACTCATAGTGACCCTTCCTTGGGTTTCCAAGGCAGGATCACTACAGAAGTAGATTGCCCAACCTTCCTTCTGAGGAGTGACCGCCAGCCTTCTGGTTAGCAGTCAAATGCCTTAGGCACTATGCTATCAGAGCTCCTATATATACAGGTCATACAATATTTGTCCTTTTGTGATTAACTTATTTCACTCAACATAATGTTTTCAAGCTCCATCCATGTTATAGCATGTATCAAAACTTTGCTACCCGATCTGGCTAAGTAGTATTCCATTGTATGAATGTACCATATTTTGTTTATCCATTTATCCACTGATGGGCCTTTAAGTTGTCTCCACCTTTCATCTATTGTGAATAATGCTTCAATGACCATTGGTGTACATATGTTCCTCATTGCTTTCAAATCCCTTGGGTATACTCCTAGCAGTGGAATTGCTGGCTCATATGGTAGTTCTATTTTTAGTTTTCTAAGGAACCACCACACTGTTTTCCACAACAGCTGTACCATTTTACCTTTCCACCAGAAATAACATAAAAAAAAAAAAAAAAACTTGTTAACTGTTCTTTTAATGTTAACTTTACAAAGCAAGAAGCAGCTAAGATAAACATTAAACACAACTCTGTTTACTTCTAAATGTATAATAAAAGATTTTCATTGTTTGTCACCTATATGTACATCAGATCTTGCAATTGATTCTGCAGTCACTGCACAGTGGGAGCCTCCAGGCCTGTTAGATATCTGATTCCTGTGCTCTGCCACAAATCTAACTCCTGCACCCAGCAGAGCTCAGGGTCGTTCTTAGGTCATGGTGGTTAAAGATAGCTGTCAATTCACTGCTTGACTAGGTTTCAAGTCATCTTTATCTCTGCTATATTGATGATTTCTAGTGATAGCTAAGGAAATTAACTACGCCATCCCTATGCATCTTAATGGTGTGTTTTGTAGCACCAGCGTGACTGTATTAAAAACTAAGTGTATTTGAAATAATCTCCAAGCTAAGAACTGGAACAAATATACTTTTATCTGAATAAACAGTTATGGTTCTATGCTGCTTTGCAAATTTTAAAAAGGTGGGGTGGGGGAGCTGTAATAAAACAGGTTGAAACTAGCTGATGCTGCCTTTTCTCAGTACAAAGGTAATTATTATTCAGTCAAAAAATATGCAGTGAAAAAGAATAATTGCATAAGAAGACATCATAATCCTGAGAGTATCCACCTGGTATTTTTATTTTGATGAATACCCTTTTGGATCCCCATGTCTGCACAACTTAATGTTTGTCACAATTCTCTATGGCTAAGGAGAAAGACAAGCCTTAATTGTAAATTTGCACATGCTTTATTGCCAATGCAATGGCATGAACACATTTAACAGGACTGTCATTCCATTTAATTACTCTGATTTTGACACAGACCTATCACAGATAAAATTGATGGCATGAGTTACGAGCACCATAAAAAATCACTGCTTTCTCTTCAAGGGGTGAGTATCAAGGTATTCTTCTGTATTCTCTACAGCTTTCTGCACTAGCTGAAGAAAAATAATAAAAAAGCATGTTAAGAGGATAGCCAACCTCAAATCACTTCCTTCCAAATTGAGTTATGCTTGTGACATGACAATGATGCATGGTCGTTTTTTAGCTTACCTGAGTAAGAGCTGTGACGGCTAAAGCAAAAGAAAAAAATAATCTAGTAGCTGAATAGACAAAAATATAGAAAAGCCCCCTCCCAAATTACTCTAGTGTTTAATTTCCATTGTAACTGCTATTTATCAGCTTTCTGTCAGAGATATTACAAAGTACTCATTATACTTTTGCTTGAGACAGGTGAAAACAACCTCAGGAGCTGAATATTTATGTCAAGGTGCCAGACAGAGCTGTGGTAATGATCATTGCCAGAAATTTGAAGCTGGCAAATGAGAAGATGTCAGCAACTCTATTCAAGTTAGGGAGTGGTGGTGTGGCACCTGGCATCCTGGTATATGTAGCCAAGTGGAAGTGTTCCAGATATTGGCTGCAAGAGTACAGAGTGCTAGCTTTCTCTTCCACAAGTTAAGGGAAGGAAGGGCGTTAGCAGCATATCCAATCAATGTTTTATGCAGCCACATTAAATTGCCTGTTACTTGAGTTCATTTTCCACTTTCTAGTTTATGACTCACTAAAAAAAAAAAAAAAAGTCAACGTCTTCTTAAAATGCCACCACAGAACCCCTCCTCTTTCTATGGGAAAAAGGTCTACATTTCTAAACACATCTATAAATCAGTACCTAAATAGCTGATGAATCAAAGCATCTCCTTTTTTGGTCTTTTAAACTTGAAACTGTCATTGAAAATAAAGTCATATTTTTTTGCCTATTGATCAAACGGAAATCTTCAATAAATAAATTCTATCATGTGGTTTCATCCCAGCTTCCTTTGTCTTTCAATTAAGAAATGGTTTTATGCTATACCAACAGGGTGAAATATTCAGAGGATTAAATCAATAGACTATAAATTATTTGTAAAAGAAAACATCAGGTCACTGCCCTGACACAACAGATTTATTATTACAGTAGGTACCTCTATAGCAATTCGCTACATTAGTTTTTATAAAGTAAGAGCCAGGGAGAGATCAATGATAACTTTGGCTTACTGTTGCTTTTAGTGGTTCATTTATAATAGCTACTTATCTCCTATTATTTTAGCTTGCTATAATAATGTCAAGTCAAGAAAAAAGATAATCACCATTATAGGAATATATATTTAATTCAAGTCTGACTATTCTTTAATCTGATTCATGTGTTTGTTGAGTAGCCAGAAATACTCTAAAATGAATAGTGATTGTTAGGTATATATAAAAACTTCATTATATAGACCACATTAGGTTTAAAGGATAAAAAAAAAAAAATCTGTCAGTTTCGGCTACACCTTCAAAGGAATGTTATCAAATGAACAATGATATCGAAAGCTCACGCATAGCTCACCAGCTCACCGCTGATTGGTGCTATCAACATCAAGGATAACAACTAGTCCAATATGGACTCTTTAGCCTCACTATTTTCTGGAGGCTACTGCCTTTGCAAATAAAAAGCACATTTTTGCTCCATATATGCACATGGACCTACATTCCATTCATGGACTCTCTGCGGCCACCTCGCCATTCTCAAATAATTATTATCGTGATTTCATTGGAGGTTTGATACAGGCTTCCAAAGGGTCCTTCAAATAAAGAAAGAATAAACTCACCTATTTCTCTGGACAAGACTAGGGATGGGAAGATGTCCTTACCAACCAATTCACTAGAGATTTTCTTCCAGTGAAACTGGCATTAAATAAATACTAAAAGAGAGGAAGGGTGATTTAATCAGGGAGAAAAGACTCCCCTACACACACCCCTATTTCTTAGTATTACAGGGATAGTAAATCAAAAAAAAAAAAAAAAACCTCGGGTCTTTTTTGCCTTTTGCTGCTGTTGATTGCTTCATTAAATCTCTATAGGGAACCTAACTAATTACCCCAAATTCTCCACACCTCTGAATTGCAATACTGGAGCTACTCATGCAAAACCACAAGTTTCATTCTTTTTAAAAGTAGTTGTTGTTGTTGTGCCTGCTACTCTGGGCGGGCCTGAGTTTCCTCCGCTAAAATTAATAGGGCTGGCAATACCAAGTGTTGGCAAGGATGTGGAGTAATTAGAACTCTCACACATTGATGCTAAGAGTATACATTTGTCACAACCACTTTAGAAACCTGCTTGGCAGCATCTATTAAAGTTAAACATATGCCTAGCTTGTGATCCAACAATTCCACTCCCAGGAATATATCCAAGGGATACGAAGGTATGTTCTCACCAAAAGACACCAACAAGAATGTTCATAACAGCTTTCCTCAAAATACCCAAAAACTGGAAACAATCTGAACGGCATCACAGTAGAATATAGATCAATGAAATGTAGTATATTCATACAATAGAACACTGCAAAATGATTTTTAAAAGCTAACAAACTGTTACTACTAGCTATAGCATGAACTAATCTTACAGACTACATTAAGAAAAAAAAAAGTCATACAGTATTTAACTTTATGCTTCATTTATATGAAGTACATAAACAAGCAAAACTAATCCAGTGGTAGAAGCTAGGATAGTGGGGGGAGGGGCACAGAGACACACTGACTGTGGAAGGGCATGAGAGAAAATGTTTTGGTGCTGGAAAAGTTCTGTATCTTGATATAAACCCACCAAAAAACCCAGGACCATCAAGTCCATTCTGACTCATAGCAACCCCCACTGGGTTTCCAAAGCAGTACATCGTTATGGAAATAGGTTGCCCCATCTTCCTTCCATGGTGTGACCGGAGAGGTTGAACCACCAACCTTCTGGTTAGCAGTCAAATGCCTTAGGCACTGGGTCACAAGTGGTATTTAAATAGGTATGTAATCAATTGTAAAAGCATTAAGAAAAACGCAGACACAAAAGGCTACAAACTGAATAATTTCATTTATGTGATATTCTGAAAAAGGCAAAACTATAAGGAGAGAAAGGAGCTGTGGTGGTGCAATGGATAAAGCATTTGGTTGATAACTAAAAGGTCAGCAGTTGGGACCCACCAGCCGCTCTGCAGGAGCAGGAGAAAGATGAGGCAGTCTGCCTTTGCAAAGATATACAGCCTTTGAAACCCAATGGAGCAGTTCTACTCTGGCCTTTAGGATTGCTATGAGTCAGAATTGACTCAGTGGCAATGGGTTTTGGTTTTGGTTTATAGGGACAGAAAACAAAATCAGTGGCTGTGAGATCTGGGAATAGCGGAAGGGGACTGACTACAAGGGGACATGAGGAAACTTTGGGGGTGATTGAAATGGTCCATATCTTGATTTTGGTGATGGTTACACAACTGTATAGTTATAAAAACTCAGTTATATTTTTATACATTTTTAAATGTTCATTTAACTGTATCTAAATTATAATTCAATAAGCCTGACTTTTAAAATATTCAACATAAAATTACAATTAGTGTTTAGTGCACTTTATGCACTCACTGTATTGCATACATCATTTAAAAAGTTTAAAAAATATAAATAAATAAAAGATAACAGGTTAAATGAGTTGTGAAACCTGTGTTGCAGTTCAAATTCTGCTACTAGTTTCCTACGTGAAATACTCCATCTTAGTCTGGATTATATGATCTTTTAATTAATTTTTCTGCAACAAAAAAAAAATAAAAAGTAGAGGCTAAATGAGTTGTAAAATCTGTGCAATTCAAACTCTGCTACAGGGTTGCTACGTGAAATACTCTAGTGGGTACTACTGGATAGGAACATTCAAGTGTTAAGTCTGGAATGAGCCCTGAGGTTCATACAGTCTCATCTCCAGCCACAGAGGAAAAATGACGTGCACAAACACCCCGGGTCTTGACGAAACCTATAAAAGACTACTCATGTGCTGTAACAATGCTCTCACAAAGCTGCAGACATGAGCAGTGGTTGCATACTTCTCTTTCTTTAAAATTAAAACGAAGTCCTAATTCAGTGGCCCCTAGGTCCCCTTTCTATGCTCTTTTTTCTACCTACATGACCCTTTGACCCTCCCATTCCCCTCTCTCTCCTACTGGGGCCCAAGCATCACCTTCTCTCTAATCTCCTCCCCCCCTGTCAAAATTGAAAAGACTGCAGTATCCGGTATTTACACTTTTTGATTGACTGATTGTTATACTTTTGTTTCTATATGTTTTAGTCAGTATGTTAATTCAAGAAACATTTACATTTTCAGTCCTTTTACACACACACCTCATTGTATAGTGAAAGGTAGATTCTCCATTAAGGAATTTCCAACTTCAATTTTTAACTTCAGTAAGCAAGTGAGAAAATATTTTGGAAACAAGGAAGCACTGGAAGTCACACTTTGTGTTCTGAGCTTTGGGGAACCATGAACTAAAACAGAATAGCTGAGAGGCTCCAGAAACAACCCAAAGGATTATTTATTCATTCACTCACTCTTTCATGCATTCAGCAACATTTACCAGTGCTTACCATGTGCCAGGCATTGTACAAGGCAGAGAGAATCAATGATTACTGAGATGTGCCCTCTATCTTGGAGTAGTTTACAAAGAAGAGTCACAAACAGGTTAAAATAATTTAAAGTCCAAACATGAGAAGTGCTCTGACAAGGTAGGTAGAAAAGGCTAAAGGAAGAGAGCAGAGCAGGGATTCATCCTCCCTGGGGATAGTTGGAGATGGTCACAGAGGCCAGACCCCTGAACTCATTTTGAAAAAATTTGACAGTCTGAAAGGCAGGGAAAGGATCTCCTAGAAGAGGGACAAAATGAGTTTCCCAACCTTTCGGGTTAAAAGCAGAATCTGAGGAGAAATGGGAAAGGCATTTTCTATGGGGAGGAATTTACAGCAGGAGAGACTAATGCCAGATCCAATGTCTCATGTAGCCACTAACAAAAAAGATGATTTGAGCTGTGGCAGCAGCTGGGCCTTGTCCTCTCATCTGCAGTCACTTGCAGAGAGACCAGCTGATGACAAGCCTTGCCAAGATACCCTTAGCCACTTATCAGGCTTCTAGACAGGGGAGGACAAGTACAAGCATTGTCATACAGAACTCCGCAGACCACCTATACTCATTAAAATGTTGTTTTTGTATCAGGATACATCAGTGGAACATAAATTTTATCCATTTCCTCTAAAATAGCTTTAATTCAATTTTGCTTTATTTATGGCCTTAGAATTTCAAAGCCTTTGTTGCCGTCAAGTTTAGAATAACAAAAAGAAAAGGTTGGTAGCCAAGTAATGTCCTTACATCAAAATAATTCCCTTCTGGCTTGGGGAGGATTAGTGGGAGATCTGACCTAGCTTCCATTCCATTGTCCCCAGATTCTAACAAAGCCAGGTGTATTCTGACAAGACCCTTCTCCAGAGCACCCTGTACCCCCTTTACCCATGTCTTGGCCTAGGAAACTTTTTTAGATCTTTAATTCTCTCTTTTCCCAAAAATTTGCAAGTGAATAGTTTATGTCATGAAGTATGTTGGATGCTATTTTACTCAATGTCTTTTATATCATTCCCTATTTCCTAGAGTTCTAAAACAGCCCTCAGCTTGGGACCATAGTCGCAGGGGACATCAAGCTCAATTGGCATAACATACTATACAAAACATTGTTCCACCTACTACTTTGGCGAGTAGCGACTGGGAC
>NW_006921595.1:7769750-7781501 GCF_000298275.1 Orycteropus afer afer | reverse complement strand
GAAAAGTGAATTTACTCTGTAAATCTTCACCCAAATCCTAATAAAAAAAAAAAAAAAAAAAAAACAGCCCTCAAAGCCCTGTTACTCCAACTTCTGATGATGTATACATTCATTCGTTCTTTCAACAAACATTCATCTAACATTGAGGCAGATGGTTATTTATCCCCAGGCCCCAATTCTCTCCTTCTTCCATTTTAACTGGACTTATGACTGTCCAGCCAGGGACAGCATTTCCTAGTATCCTCTGCAGCTAGATATGGCCATATTCACAACAGACTGTGAATGGAAGTGATGTGTACAAGTTATAAGCTACTTGCTTTATAGAAAATTGCTTGCCTTCCACTCTCATTCTATTCCTTGTCCTACAAACTAGAATGGGGATGCAGAGGTGACACAGCTCCAACCACACAGACAAGACCTAGGCAATGTCGGAGCAACATAATGAAAGAAACCCACATTCTGAGACCTCATGGCAGTAAAGACCCCACCAGCCTGGACTCCTCCATCCCTGTGAAAGAGAATTAAACTTCAGCCAAATTAAAGCCACTGTATTTTCAGGTTTCTTTGTTACAGCAGTTTTAATTGGATTATAGCTAATATAAACATGCATTCAATGCCTACCAAGCACACCAGGAGTAGGAACTATAATAAGAGCTGGAGTTACATATAGTGGTGAACAGACCAAAAAGCTTTCTGGACATAGGCTGCTTATAGTGCTTATAGTGCAGAAAAGGAAACTAAAAATGTGAAGCTATACTTGTAAACTGGGGTAATGTGTAAAGAAGACAAAAAAATATTAATTTAAAAAACACTGCTATCGAGTTGATTCTGACTCATAGCAGCCCCCATTGGGTCTCCCAGGCTGTAAATCTTTATAGTAGATTGCCTCATCATCCTCCTGCAGAGCAGCTGGTAGGTTTGAACGACTGACCTTCAGTTAGCAGCCAAATGCCTTACCCATTTGCGGTATAGTAAATTACCTGGTATGGCTTTTCCAGCCATAAATCTTTGTAAACTCCATGGTGGAATTTGCTGTGAGCAACTGAGGAGCTCCTGATTGTAAAAGTTATCCACTTGGGGTATTTCTGTTGGGAGTGGCACAAAGTAATGTTCTGGGAAGTTCACTCTCTCTCAGGTGCTTAGAATTCTGATGTTATGATTGGTTGGTTTGGCCACTCCGCCAGGCTCAAAAGGAGGCCTCCTAGAGGCAGACGTCTCTCTGACCACTGGATGAAAAAGATGCGTTGCTGAGAGAAATGCACTCCTGAGAAACACGCGCTGCTGAGGAGGAGACACTGAGAGACATGTGCTGCTGAGAAAGAGACACTGAGAGACAGGCATTGCTGGGAGAGTGGCTGACAGAGACTGTTGGCTGAGAGACAGCAGGCTGAGAGAGACTGAGTGTTTTTCCTGAACTTGAATTGTAGCCTGGTACTTCCCTAATAAATCCATAATCTGTGAGTTCTGTGAGGCCACTGCAGTGAATTATCAAACCCAGCAGAAAGGTGGTGAGTGCTGCAGGAGGAACGGTTGGTGTCAGCGTTGGTGAAAGGGCTGGAGGGAGGCAGCATGTCTTGCCTGGCAGGAATAGGCCTTGGCCTACTGATACCAATTCTGTCTACCTCTTGTGGGATTAGAGGAGGTCAGGAGATGTGGCCTCCTTGCCCCTTTGGAACCATTTAAAAAAAAAAAAACTCCCCGCCGTTAAGTGGGATCCAACTCGTAGCAACCCCTCCTTGGGTTTGCGAGGCAGGATCACTACGAAAGTAGATTGCCCAATCTTCCTCCCAAGGAATGGTTGGTGGGTTTGAACCACCAGCTTTCTGGTTAGCAGTCAAGTGCCTTAAGCATTATGCCACCTTACCCTTTACACCACCAGAAATCCAAAGAAGACAAAGAGGGTGCTAAAGTAGAAACAGAGAGGTATCCACTTTGAGGAGAGTGGTCAAATAAAGTCTCTCTGAGTAAGCATCATTTAGCTAAGACTAAATGGGGAGGCAAAATTCATTCCAGGTTAAGGGAACAATACCTGCAAAGATCCTACTGCAAGAAAGAGCTTGGCTCTTTGGGCAGAATTTGAAAAGGCAGGTGAACAATGTGAGCAATGTGGCATTCCTGTGAGAGGTGTATATATACATATAAACTCACTGCCATCGAGTAGATTCAACTCATAGCAACCCCTCTTTGGGTTTCCAAGGCATATCTCTATGGTAGTAGAATGCCCAGTCTTCTTTCCAAGGAGTGGCTGGTGGGTTTGAACCTCCAGCCTTCTGGTTAGCAGTCAAATGCCTTAGGCACTATGCCACCAGAACTGCATAGACACATTAAACAAATTGTGGGTAAACTAACTTAGCTTTTACAGTTGTTCCTAACTCTATTTTGCATTTTAATCTAGAATTTTTCTTTAGTTTCTCTCATATCCCACAACTGGATCTGGGACAACTGATCGCTAAGAAACCATAAGAACTCTGACTTTGCAGCATTCTTGGATTCCATCTACAGAGTTTACCCAAATCAGACCCCTTTTTTCCTAAGCACACAATACAAAGCTCATTTCCATCAATATTTTCCTTCTTTCTCAAACTTTCTGACTCACAAACAATTGAAAAATCACAACTTTCTATAATTTTTACTCTCTTCTCTTACCCTTCCTTTGGCTTCCACAGTCAAACTGGGGACACAAAGCTTTTGTTAACATTTCCCAGATACTTTGTCTTCTCAGGCAAATGAAATGATAAAACCATAGCACTCAACCCAAATCACATGTTAATTATACTGCCCCAACCAGAACTAAAGGCTTACTCTCCAGTTACACATCTTAGGGAAAAAGGAACATCACTCCCAATTATTCTACAGCACTTTCTAAATAAAACTCCAAAACTTTAAATGCCTAAATTCTAGTAAACATATTAATAAAAATGTAATACAACATAAATTAATTAATAGGTTGTTTGCCTTAAGATGATTTGTGAAGTCTTTGGAAAAGAATGGTATCTTCTATCTGTAAACTTTTACATCATTCCTTAATAAGTGTTCTTAATTAATTTAGGAAGATTTCAAAGAGCAGCTCGAGTAGACAAAGCCAATTACTATAATGAAATGTGCAAAGACCTGGAGTCTGAAAACCAAAAAGGAAGAACACGCTCAGCATTTCTCAAACTGAAAGAACTGAAGAAAAAATTGAAGCCTCGAGTTGCAATCTTGAGAGATTCTATGGGCAAGATATTGAATGATGCAGGAAACATCAAGAGAAGATGGCAGGAATACACAGAGTCACTGTACCAAAAAGAACTGATCGATCTTCATCCATTTCAGGAAGTGGCATATGATCTAGAACCAATGGTAATGAAGGAAGAAGTCAAAGCTGCAATGAAAGAACTGGTGAAGAACAAGGCTCCGGGAATTGATGGCATACCGATTGAGATATTTCAACAAACACATGCCCCATTGGAGGCACTCACTCAGTTATGCCAAGAGATTTGGAGGACAGCTACCTGGCCAACTGACTGGAAGAGATCCATATTTGTGCCCATTCCAAAGAAAGGTGATCCCACAGAATGTAGAAATTATAGAATAATATCATTAATATTACATGCAAGTAAGATCTTACTGAAGATAATTCAGAAACGTTTGCAGCAGTATATTAACAGAGAACTTCCAGAGGTTCAAGCCAGATTCAGAAGAGGACATGGAACAAGGGATATCATAGCTGTTGTCAGATGGATCTTGGCTCAAGGCAGGGAATACCAGAAAGATCTTTACTTGTGTTTTATTGACTATGCAAAGGCATTTGATTGTGTGGATCATGACAAATTATGGACAACATTGAGAAGAATGGGAATCCCCGAGCACTTGATTGTACTCATGAGGAATCTGTACCTTGACCAGGAGGCTGTCGTTTGAACAGAACAAGGGGACACTACATGGTTTAAAATCAAGAAGGGAGTGCATCAGGGTTGTATTCTGTCTCCACACTTATTCAATCTATATGCTGAGCAAATAATCCGAGAAGCTGGACTATATGAAGAAAAACGTGGTATCAGGATTGGAGGAAGAATCATTAACAACCTGAGATATGCAGACGATACAACTTTGCTTGCTGAAAGTGAGGATGACTTAAGGCACCTACTGATGAAGGTTGAAGAATACAGTCTGCAGTATGCATTACATCTCAACATAAAGAAAATAAAAATCCTCACAACTGGACCAATGAGCAGCATCACAATAAATGGAGAGAAGATTGAGGTTGTCAAGGAATTCACGTTGCTTGGTTCTACAATCGAAGCCAACAGAAGCAGCAATCAGGACATTAGACGACGTGTAGCATTGGGAAAGTCAACTGCGAAGGAACTGTTTCAAGTGCTGAGGAGCAAGGATATCTCATTGAGGACTAAGGTGCGCCTGACACAAGCCATGATATTTCCAATCGCCTGGTATGCATGTGAGAGCTGGACAATGAATAAGGAAGACCGAAGAAGAGTTGATGCTTTTGAGTTGTGGTGCTGGTGAAGAATGCTGAAAGTACCGTGGACTGCTAAAAGAACTAACAGATCTGTCCTGGAGGAAGTGCAGTCAGAATGCTCCTTGGAAGCAAGAATGGCCAGACTTCGTCTCACCTATTTTGGTCATGTTGTAAGAAGGGACCATTCCCTGGAGAAGGATGTCATGCTTGGTAGGGTGGAGGGTCGACGAAAGAGGGGGAGGCCTTCAACGAGATGGATTGATACGGTGGCTGCGATGATGGGCTCAAGTATAGCAGGGATTGTGGGGCTGGCGCGGGATCGGGCAGTGTTTCGTTCTACTGTGCATGGGGTCGCTATGAGTCGGAAACAACTCGACGGTACTTAACAACAACAACAACAACAATTAATTTAGGAACAAAGCAATGAGACAGAATTCAAATATATATAGAAAGAAAGAAACCAGAAATAAGGAGATAATAACAGAGGTTCCAAGTGGGGAGAGGGATAGAGTTAGTGGTGATCAAGAAGAGGTGAAGCCAAAAGAAATTCCCAGACCCAGAGGAACAAATCCATAGGTGCCTGTCAAGGGCACCTGCATTTGACAGGTACAAAACCACTCACCTCACACAATTATAAGTGCTCAACCAGGGACTGAACTGGACGCCTTCATGTCATTCTCAAAAAAGAAAGAAAAAAATTATATAGAGAGAAGATAAGGAAGAGAAGAAATGAGAAAAAAGAAAAATGAGATTAGTCAAGCTACTTAAGGGAAAGAGTACACAATATTAAGAATAAGTGCTCAAGAATCAGATTGTTAAGTGCAAAAGTAGGCTTTGCCATTTTCTAGCTGGTTACTTCTCACCCTTAGTTTCCTCTTCTATAAAATTTGGATTACAATAGTGCCTACACATCATAGGGCTGTTTGTTGTTTGTTGTTTGTGTCAGTTGCCATTGGATTGATTCTAGCTCAACCCCATGTATGCAGAGTAGAAATGTCCCATAGGGTTTCCAAAGCTGTAATCTTTACAGAAGCACATTGCCACATCTTTCTCCCACAAAGTGGCTGGTGGATTTGAACTGTCGAGCTTTTGGTTAGCAGATGACTGCTTTAACCACTGTGCCACCAAGGCTCCTATAGAGTTCCTTAAAGGATCTAAATTCACCAATCCATTACACTGCCTACTATAATGTAAGTGATCAAAAAGTATTAGCTACTTTCTCACATGTAGGCTCATCCCCAGAATAAAGACTCAAGCTGGTAAGATGGGAAAGTTGTGAAACAAAATGGCAATTAAGTTCTGTTCTCCAACTCAATTAGGTTTGTGTTTTCTTGATGGGCAAAGAAAAGGGGCATCTTTGGCTCTGCTTGTGTATTTGTTTAGGCTTAACAAGGTATAAAGAGGGTTTGCATTAAAATTGCTCAAAGCTGTTTGGATGAGGGGAAGGGCAATGTACCAAATGCGCATGATCAACATGGTGGCACTGAGGAAGAGGAAGATAGAGAGAGGTACATGGGAGGTACAGACAACAAAGATGAACCCTTTTGCATGTGCAGTACTGCATTGTCAGTGATGGCAAGCATTGATCTATGGGTGGATAGATGGGTGGACAGGCTGAACGATCAGGTATGTCTAGGCACAGGGTAATGTGCCCATGACCATGTATAGGGTTAGCAGAAATGTTTCTACATGTGTATTTGTATGTGCTGTAAGAACGTTCAGGTGTATAGCACAGCTGACAAGGGGAAAGGTTGTGGTGGCTTCTTGGCCACAGCCAGCTACCTGAAGGGAGAGAGTAGTTGGACCTGTGGACTCGGAACCCACTCAGACCTCAACATACTACACAAAAACACTGTTCTACATCCTACTTTGGTGAGTAGGGACTGGGATCCATCTAGAGGCAACAATGGGTCTCTCCTAATTCAGAGCAAAGAATGAAGAAAACCAAATACACATGGAAACAATTAGTCCAAGTGACTGGTACACCATGCAATCCTCAGCCTATATGACTATAAGACCAGAACTAGATGGTGCCCAGCTACCACTGTCATCCATTTGGAGGGGGGATTGGTGCAGGAGATGCTGGATGGAGTGGGAGAACAATGTGGAACAAAACTCAAAATCATAAATAAAAAAAAAAAAGCCAGGTTTACTGGTCTGAGCCCAGTGAGGCCACTGAGACAATAGCCCCTAGCTGCCCTTCAGGTCTGGAATTGAACTCACTCTTGTGGCTTTCAGACAAACAAGAGACAGGCATATGAGGTAGGCATTTACATCAAGTAGATACACTACTTGGAGTGATCAATCATGGGAGAAGAGTAGGTCAGTGTTTGCACAGGGAGACAGCTCAGGGGGCAGGAATGCATGGGAGAGAAGGACACAGGAAAGAGGTAAGTACAGGGAGGAAGTGGGAAGAGAGCTGTTACATTGTGAGGAATTGCAGTCAATGTCATGAGACAAAATGTGTATGAACCCTTATGGAAAATGAATTTACTCTGGAAACTTTCACCCAAATCACAATTTAAAAAAAAAAAAAAAAAATTGAATTGCTCAAAGCTGGAAGAGAGGAAATGGAATTTGAAAAAGTTGCCACCTGGCCCATCTTCTATAGGTGCCACCTAAATCATATATTCCAACCTCCCTCTCACAAGCCCAGGCCACTCCCCATAGGCCCTAAAAAGATACAAACTTCCATTATTTTGTATATCATATGGTACAAGTATCAGTCAGGATTCTTAGTCATAAGAAACAAAAATGACTCTGGTGATTTAATTGGAAAAGGAACATATTGGGTAGCTCAGAAAATTGCTAGGAAGATCAAATTTGAAAAATGGAAAGCCTGCCAGCCAGAAGCCAAGCCAAATATCACCACAGAGTCAGTCTGGTGAGGAGACAACTGCCCTGCCCGGAATCCTAATGCTGATGCTTATAATGCCAAACCACTAAACCTGGTCACTACCCATTGCCATCTCTAGCACCTGCACTATGGCTGTGCTGAAAATAGATGAGACTACCAAGAAAGCAAGGATATGGTCATTACAGACTTACAATGAGAAATTTTCTAAACATAGACGTTTCAGATGGTTGTCATCCCCACTCAAAAGAAAACTATCTGGTGCAATAATTTAATGAATCATTAAATAAGATTATGTAATGAACACAAAATATTCATGATGAAAGATTGAGTGGGGATAGATAAGTAGAAACAAGTATTGACTTGGGTGAAGGGAAGGGCAATGCATGAAAAATGAGTGATCGACATGGTAGCACTGACGAAGAGAAAGGCATAGAGAGGTACACAGGAGGTACAGACAACAAAGATGAATCCTTTTGCATGTACAGTACTGCGTTGTCAGTGATGTCAAGCATTGATCTATGGGTGGTTAGATGGGTAGACAGGCTGAATGATCAGGTATGTCTAGGCAGGAGGGAATGTGCCCATGACCATGTATGTATAGGCTTAGCAGACAAGATTAAGTGGGAGAAAAAGTAGAATTCAAAATTTTGTGCATATCACAATTGCCACTAAATAAAATTATGCAAAAAGATTATAGAAAACAGTTACATTTTCGGGGATGGTAGGGCAACAGGTTTTTTCTTTCTTTTCTCTAACAATGTTACCTTCATAATAGGATAATGCTATTCTTCCACTGAACTACGAGAATTACAAACAAATGGTTGTTATTCTGAGAGCTTCTATGCTGTCATCAACAAAACCTCGAAGATAGAATAAACTTTTAAAACTTTTTTTATGTATGTGTATACTTTTTTTTGTTTTACAAAACTAAGATCATTCACATTGTACTATGTACTTATATTCTCATAGAAGGTTTTTTTTTTTTTAATCAAGATAATGAACTGCAAGTACATAGTACTATGTACTATGAGATTGGCCCTTTTGAACAAAGATTAATTATTCTTTTTTCTTCAAATGTAAATTGTGACTGGATTTGTGGTATACTGTATAAAATATCCAGTGAAAACTGGGGGTGGAGGTGGAAAATCATGTCTCTGAATGTTTCCAACCACACGAATGCCAGCTTTCATAGAGACAAAACATCTGTACTTTACATTGAACATTTCCATTTGTGTCTACATGTTAGGCATGCCACAGATATAACCTATGAATATAAAGAGTGATTTCTTCTCTCTACAAATAATCCCCTTAATCAATTAGTGTCAAATATGAAAGAAGCCTTTTATTATTAAATTAGTTGTCCCTTTGAGTTTGGAGTTAGGTTCATTTTGATTAAAGTATTTGTCATTTGCTTATTTTCCCAAGAACAGGTTAAATAGTCATGTGCTGAAGCTAACTCTCCACCAGTAAGAGATTACCCACTAAAATAGTACCTGTGTCAAACAATGATAACTCTTTGTAAAGGATAACTTTGTAAATGATAACTCTTTGTAAAGAAACCTGATAACTCTTTGTAAAGAACTTACACCCAATCCTGTAGCTGGCCCTGTGGAGAAGTGCTACAGCAAAATGGATAAATTCAGGCTCTGGAGCGAGTGAGCAAGGTACTTAACATCTCATACTCCTCCTTTCCTCGGCTATAAAGTCTGTATAATAAAAATGCCTGAGTAATTAGTTTTGTATGTTTCACTGCACGTAAATTATATTTCAATAAAATGTATCTAAAGAAAAATGCCTGAGTAAGGATGAAATGAGTTAATACATGTAAAGTAGTGGCATAAGGCTTGGCTTAGAATGATTCTAAATAAATAACACATTTTCAGAATACTGAAAAACCACATAATTTTAGAGGTCATCTTAACCATCAACAACAACAGTCTCATGGGACAACTCAGTCAATTAGCATAATATAGTTCACAAACTTCATGTTCTGCATTCTAGTGGAGAGAGTAGCATCTGGGGTCTTAAAAGCTTGCCACCAGCCATTTAAGCTATAATCATAGGTCTCTACCCAACAGGAGCAAAAGAGAAAGAAGGAAACCGGTCTCAGAGAAGAAACTAGTCTATAGGCTAATAGCTCACATGAACCATGGCTTCATCTACGCTGAGACCAGAAGAATTGCATGATACCCAGTTACGTCTGCTGACCACTCTGATTAGGCCACCATAGATGGACCCTGATAGAATGGGAAAAAAGCACAAAACAGGATTCCAATTCTTAAAAATTCCAGACTTACTGGACCAGTTGAGACTAAAGGACTCCCTGAGACTACCTCCCTGTGACTGCTTAAACCTAAAACCGAAACTAACCCTTGGGGTCACCTTTGAGCAAAATAACAGATCAGCACACAAAATAAAAGACATTACCAGTGAGAATGGTGCTCCATTAAAAAACCATTTATATGAGACCAGAAAGCCAACAATTACTCTAAAGCAAAGATGAGAAGATAAGGGGACAGGGGAACTAGAGTACTGGAAACAGAACAACCAGAACACAATTAAAGAGAATGTTGCTACGTTGTAAAAAATATAACAGTCCCTGAACACTTGGTGTAAAAAGTGTCAAACAGGAACCTAATTTGCTGGGTGAACTTTTACTGAGGACACAATAAATCGGTTTTTTTTAAAAAAAAAAAAAGTCAACAATAACAGTTGCCTTGTTTTATTAATTAAGAACCAGAGGCACAGAAAAATTAAGTATCCTACCCAAGCTCACACAGTGAATGAGAGACGAGACACATGCATCCTGAATTCGGTCTAGAACTCTTTCCCTACACAAGAATGGCTCTTCGGGCTACTGGAAGTCAAAGGCCCCGCCCTCAAGAAGCTTAAGATCCAGCTGGGGAGGCAAGACTAACATGGATAGTTCACAAGCCCAGTCAGATGTTGTATAACAAAACTTCCTGGGAAAAGTGGAGCTTTAAGGAGCAGCACAGCAAAAAGAGTGGGAAACATTCTACAAAGAAGTGAAACTTGAGGCAAGGCCTTAAGGCAGGATTCGACCCTGCAACTTAATGAGGAGAGGACGTGCAAGAAGCAAGGCAACGACACTTTGCTGACTGGAAAAGTATGGTGGTCTCAGAGAACATCCAGTGTTTGAAACCTCCTACATCTTACCTGCAAGGCTCACTTCTACTATTTAAAATAATTAAACTGAACAAGGAGCGCTCTGCTGGCATAGTGCCTAACGCAGTTGACTGCTAACTAGAAGGCTGGTGGTTCAAACCCACCAGCCACTCCTCGGAAGGAAGATTGGGCAATCTTCCTCCATAGAGATACCCCCTCAGAAACCCAAGGAGGGGTCGCTATGAGTTGGCATCAAGTCCACGGCAGTGAGTGTTGGAAACTGAACAAGAAGAGAAATGAATACATTGCTCAAATAATTATACTTTAAAGATAACTGGGAGAAAGGAGCAGGCCAGCAATCAACACTCGCCCTGAACACTCGCCCTTTCAGGTCTTAAAAAGATGAAGTAGGGCTCAAACTTCCGACCCGGGCTTCTTCTGAGTAAAAAATAAATAATCGGTCCTGCGAAGGTCCAGTGGGATGGAAGCCCTGAGGCCCTCACCAGAAGACAGAACCAGAGACATTGAGGAAGCACAAGGCCTAGTCCTTTGCGACAAAGATGAGCCTCAGGTGATGTGTCCCCACACATTTCTCGGGCACCCAACCCAACCCAACGTGCAGGCTGGAAAACATCGAGCGCGCCAGCTAAGGCACTGCTCCCTTCACGTCCTCCGCGGGCCACGGTCGGCCCTGGAGCCTCAACGCTGGAGCACCCGGGGAGGTCCGGCCGCAGCTCCCTTCGCGCCTGCGCAGTCTCAGGAAGGGGAGGAAGCGAGCGAGAAGGCGGAAAGGCCAAGGAAGGAAAGCCCTCTTAACCTTGGCATCCGCGCTCGCCTGCACCTCGTGCGGTCGCGCAAGGCCGCGTGGCATTCCCCTCAGGCCGTTGCACGGTCGCGGCCGCCATGAGCCTGCATTGATCTGGCCCAACGCAATGCTGTCAGGACCCGCGTTCACGCAGCCGCTGCTGCCGGAGTGACGGAATCGCCCGAGCCGAGCTTTTCCAGAGGCCCGATGCAGCTGCCCCCTGCACGTCCTGAACCCTCGCACCTCATCTGTTTCTCAGAATGGAAAATTCCCGTTCATACTTGCCCAGAACCGTATTTGCTGGTATTTCAGGAGGAAAAAAAAAAGTCCCCACTATCTTAAATCTTGTTGTTGTTATGTGCTGTCGAGTCGGCCCCAACTCATAGCGACCCCTCCTTGGGTTTCCGACCACTCCTCGGAAGGAAGGTTGGGCAATCCTACTTCCGTAGTGATACTGCCTCGGAAACCCAAGGAGGGGTCGCTATGAGTCGGGGCCGACTC
>NW_006921595.1:7743639-7769650 GCF_000298275.1 Orycteropus afer afer | reverse complement strand
GGGCAATCCTACTTCCGTAGTGATACTGCCTCGGAAACCCAAGGAGGGGTCGCTATGAGTCGGGGCCGACTCGACAGCATATAACAACAACAATCTTAAATCTTTGTTTTCTGCATTCCCATTATGGTCCTGTGGTGATTTTTCTTTTAAAATAAAGCAGATTCTAATTTGTAAAATGCCCAGCATAACTAAAAAGTACCCCATTTTTTTTAAGTCATTCAATATTTTTCCTTTATTTTTTATCGCACGCAGTCGCGTTTTTTTTTTTTTTTACCCCTTAACAAACAATACAAGCCTAAAATGAAAACGCAAAACAATCTGATTTCTATAGGTTACTCTTGTGACTAGAGTTTTGCAAAATCAAAACGCATTGCCCTAGAGTCCCATCATACAGACCCTGTAGGGCAGAGTAGAACTGTCCTATAGGGTTTCCAAGGCTGTAAATCTTCACTCAATCCCGCAGAGCGTCTGGTGGGTTCAAACCGCCAATCTTTTGCTTAGTCGCTGCGCCCAGCCGCACCAGTGCTCCTCTCAGTTTTATAAACACATGCTTAATAGGAATAAAACTTAATGGGCTGTTTAAAAAAACTGGAGACGTGTTTTAGTTGTATCAGGAAATATTGAAAAAGAAACATTAGTCTTCATTTTTTTTTTTTTCCAATAAACTCAAAATGCAGTCTTTTCAGAATACTTTGCAGGACCTGATTGGAGTTTAGGATTACCCCTCTTCTAAACAAAGGTGAGCTCTGGTAGCATAGTGGCTAAGACACTTGCCTGCTAACCAGACGGCTGGCGGTTCAAACCCACCAGCCACTCCTCGGAAGGAAGGTTGGGCAATCCTACTTCCGTAGTGATACTGCCTCGGAAACCCAAGGAGGGGTCGCTATGAGTCAGGGCTGACTTGACGGCACATAACAACAACAACAACAACAAACAAAAGTGAAAGCGTTTGTAAGCTAGCGACGACTGAACGAGGTTGCTTGATTGATATTTGGCTTGCATTTCTGCAATCGAAGGTCAGCTAAATTTGATGGCTTGTGTTATTAAAAATAAGGCTCTAAGACGCTGGGGATTCCAGTTTAGCTCTTCAAATACTGACAGCCACAGATTGTCGCTTTGGACAGCAGGTTGCACTGAGATGGGGGTGGGGGACTGATAGAGATGAAGTTGTATTGCAACTTTGTATTAATGGTTTGGGCTTGTTTTGTCACTCTGTGTGTGTGTGTGTGTGTGTGTGTTTAGGTACATTACTAAGTAATGGAGAAAATCAAGAAATATGAACCAGAACGATTAGAGAGGCTGCTACAAACCAGAAGAAAAAAGGATTCAGGGTGGGACCCCTCCTGGAGTGTTCCTTGCACCTCTCTAAGCCCTTCCTAGGTGATATCTTTGACAATGTAATAGAGGTGGAACTTTGGTGCAGGCAGTTTGTCTTTTATTTATTCTTCCTTAATCTAGGTTTCAAAGCCACCAGCCACTCCTCGGAAGGAAGGTTGGGCAATCCTACTTCTGTAATGATAACTGCCTCGGAAACCCAAGGAGGGGTCGCTGTGAGTCTGGGCTGACTCGACAACATATAACAACAACAACATAGTCTAGGTTTAAAGAGCTCTGGTGGTGCAGTGGTTAAACCATTTGGCTCCTAACCAAAAGGTCAGCGGTTCAAAGCCACCAGCTACTCTGTGAGAGAAATGTAAAGATTTACAGCCTTGGAAACCCTATGGGGCAGTTCCACTCTGTCCTAGAGGGTCGCTCTTAGTTGGAATCATCGACTGGATGGCAGTAGTTTTAGTCAAGTTTGAAAAATAAAAAGAAATTTGTTTTTTACCTGCTCTATCTGTATTTTAAGAACATATTTCTTTAAAGGAAAGTAGCCCAACATTTCATTATTCAAGGTGAAATATTCAACTGGGAAGCTGTTTCAAGGACTCTGTAATCCTGACAGCCTCAAAATCAAGGACGTGACTGAGTGGGTGACCAGTAAACCAGAAGTGGAAAAAAGTAAACACCATTCAGCTTGAAACAAATTGTGTAAAACAAATGGAGAGCAGAAGTCAGATAAGGATTTTGGAATTAAGAAATGCTCTGGACTCAGGTTCTAAGCCACCCGGGTTTTTATTTAGGAAATAAAAGTACTGATACAAGCTATGTGCTCTAAGTCAAATCAATCTAGCTCTGGGTGCCTTGTCTTCCTGACAAGGTTGAGTAGATGAGTTCCTTCTAATTCTAATCATCTGGGCACTGAGAGTCCTAAAGCAAAACTTTTACGTGCTCCTACAGTGGAAGGTCACCAAAGCCAGCCAGCCAGTGGGTAGCGTATCTGATGCTAACTTGTGTTCTTATGTGTATTGAAAAAGCCATACATAACATTTCTAAGAATGAGAGAGCTATTTCATAGTTCCATCCAATATAAAAAAAGATGCTATCCATACACCAATTTTCAAATTTAAAACAGAAGTTTTACCAGTCTTTCAAACTAGTAAATCATACTCAAACACCAAGAGCTTCTACCTCAAGAATGATTTTTCTTAAGAAACACAAACAGTAGTGACCGTTTTTCACAGGCGTGCTCAGCCATCAGAAAAGCTTTAAAAATCCCTATTTAGTATGCATTTATGCAGTGATTACATGAACTTTGACCTCTGAAGAGCTGTAGCAATTAGCTTCAGTGTCCAGCATCTTCTGCTTGCCATTCCCCACTGGCTTCCTTGGGTCTTCCTTTTTCATCTTTCAGTAGTTCGTGCACTAGGAGGGTGTAAAATGTTTAAGTTGGCTTTCCATCTGAGCTATTTGCTTCTGCACAAACCAGTTCCCCCTCCTCCCCCTCTATCACTGTCTGAACAGCCATCTCAGATGGATATTGGGGCTCTGATTGTCAATATTACTCAAAAGCAAATGGATTTCAATTCAATCTTGCCCTGTACTTTCGAAAAGAAGATAAACTCTAATGGCCCAACGAGCTTCATTTCATACATAGCTTGTGGCATCTGAAATAAATCGGATCTCTCTGACAGACTAATTTAATGTTTTTTAAATATTCAATGTAATTTCTTTTAAGTCAAATGAAACCTAGGAGATTGGCAGAAAGCTAGAGGAAGGGATAAGAGAAGAGCAGCTGGAAGCTTAAAAAAAAAAAAAGCCAGGAGGGGAGAGGAAAGTGTTTTAAATTTCCAGTAAACACTGTTTAGCAAAAGAATAATAGGAAAGTTGCCCCTTCCCCAAAGAGGGATGGAACTGTAATTGTTGCCTTTAGCAGCGAGCTCAGATAAACCGCTGGGACTCATTCTAAAGTGACCCATCACTGCATTCATCTCTTCTTGAACTTTCGGTGAACCTGAGATTAAACAGGGGTGAGCAGCTAAGCAGTTTGTTGTTAGCAGCCTTTTCAACAACCCTTTCAGACTGAGTAAATATTGATTGGTTTGAATCTGATTGCCCCAGAGGAAAACACCACGGCATCTGAATAGCCTCCAAAAGTAAACTTTCAAAGGTGAAGACGAGAGCATACTTCAGAGCC
This sequence comes from Orycteropus afer afer, assembly GCF_000298275.1. Classification (NCBI taxonomy): domain Eukaryota; kingdom Metazoa; phylum Chordata; class Mammalia; order Tubulidentata; family Orycteropodidae; genus Orycteropus; species Orycteropus afer. Next base: position 7,766,133 of record NW_006921595.1, on the reverse strand, counting down.
ACAGCAAGATCTCAACTCTGTCTAGTTTGGGGACACTTGAATTTCGGGAATACTTTGAATGAAGGCAGGAGAAGTGAAGAAAAAGTATTTGAAAACTGGAGCTTTGTATTGCAATTGCAATCCCAGGTCCCTAATTGAGATCCTTGTTGTGCTTTTAAAAATTATCAATCAAATGTTATTTTCTGTTTTCCTGCTTTCAATTACTATTGCTGTCATTTTCAAGGAGCTAACTACTGCCTCAGAGACAAAAACAGTTTAAAAAAAGAGAGAGAGAGAGAAACCTTGAAGGAGAATGTGTTAAATGCCTTTGATTTAATCGATTGGGACAGCTAAAAAGATACAAATGTTTTCCTTGTTGAAAGGTATATTAATGTTTCCTAAATGCATTGCTTGTTAACTGATTTATTCCACGACCTACTGAAGGCTTGGGATGTTTAGCCATAATTTATCGTTCTCCTCTCTCAGCTGCATTAAAACCAGCACCTTGAAGATTGGAATCTCCGGGATTCCAACGGGTCGGGCCCTGCTTTTAGATATTGAAATCACGGCAGTGGCATGCAAATGACACTTTAACACATTAAAGTATTTGGAAACCAGCCATCTGTTTTGCTTTGTGGCCTTACACTAATAAACAAAAGATATAGTATAAGGCCAGGCGGGGAAATGAAAGAAAGAGTTGACTGTCTTTGAAGTTCTCCATCCACTTGAGTCTTTTAGAGGGCAACCCAGAGTCCAGAAGCCGAGCAGAGGACACTGCGCCCTTGATATGGCCGCAGCAACTGTGCCTGCAAACTCCAGGCTTGCCCCCCTTTGACAAGGAAGTGCAGGAAATCTCACGGGTGCTCCAGGAGGCCTGCAAACTCCAGTTTTTGTAGTTTTCTTCCTAGCCTGCCCTCATAAAGCACCCTTTGGGGAGGAAGGAAGTCATATGTCTGTATTTGTTTGTGATGCTATAAATTTTCTGTTCCACTCTTAGGCTAAATTAAAGCCTCCAAAAATGTGTGAAAGTAAAGGAAAAGTGGTTAAGAGGGTTGAGAGGAAAGCTGCTTTGAACTCTCATGTGCGAGTTTCTCTGAGAGCAGACAGATGCAGTGTGGTCAGCAACAACTTGGATATCGAACAAAGTAGTTGGGGGGAAAGGGTTCACCTAGAAAAATATGGTGAACTGAGGGAAGAAATACAATTTTTTCCTGGGTTATGTGGCATGGAATTAGAACTGTGGACCCACTATAGCCATGATGACAATGAAATCAAAGTTGAATCTGAAGGAACTGAGATGGGGATGGGAGAGGACGGTGAGGAGTGGATGTTGACCGGAAGAATTGGAGGGAGGGGTGCAAAGATTTACTGAAAACAGAACACATTCAATTTAAAAGGTGGGATATATTGGAAGATTGCCTGACAGTCAAAAAAAAGGGGGGGGGTCATCTGCACACCAGCTTTATACTGGAGCTAATTAAATGTGAATCTTCTGGCTCTTGGTTCACTGATGTGAAGAAAGACTGACTGAAGACAGTTTCAGCTTTTGAAGGGGGTTCTGTTTATATATATGTCAACATTCAGTTGGAGGTGAAAAGGTTAGCACTTGACCCAGGAAGTATCCACGTTTGTTTCAAAAATAGATCTGCTTCATAAATTTCACCATTCATTTTTTTCATTATAACCTTTGATTATAATAAAAAAGCTGTTGTTATTTTAAAGAAAATCAACCTATTAAATAGACATTGGTGAGGTGCCACACAAGAATCTTGTGAAATTGCACTCATGGGAGGAGCTTCTGCTACATGATAATGGAAAACACTTTTATTAAAAAAATGACCACCTCTTTGAAAATACAAACCACCATTCTCTTTCACCACATGAAATGAATCAGCTTTGTAGGACTCAACAAGTTACAGCCCAAATACACTGACGCTTAAGCACACCTGAAACTTGAATATATTTATTACAGACATCTTAAGACCCGTAACTCTGCTCTGATCACATCACTCCGGCATCTCAGAGCTATTCATGATTGTACAGAAAATGGGGAATATCATAGGCTCACAAAGAAGAACTGATAGAACTCAGTGTGATACTTCAGGAAAATCAAAAAACATTGTGCGACATGCAGAACACTATTCACGAATCACACAAAATACACATTCGTTGCGCCATCCATCACATTAACAATAGAGCTGAAAATACATCATATCCAGCTAAAATAACTGTGAAAGGAAAAAGCTGGTTTGAATGATATCTTTAGGTTCAGAATAATCCAGCATAAATTTTAAATGGAAGGGGGTGGCCAGAGAAGCAAGAAGAAAGGAGTAGGGGCTGGGGGGGGGACTTAGCACAGGAAGCCAGGTTTCTGAACCTTGTGCTCTGTAGGCAGGCCTTCTTAAGTCACTAAAAGAAAGAATCGAGGATACCCTCTGAACCATCTCATTGGGCTTAAATGAAAGAATGCCTTCATTCACCTATAATCACATAAAAAATTGTATCAGCTTTGAGAGTTAGTCCACCTTGTTTTAGTCACTTAATCCAAACATTTCTAGAAAATCCGTATAAAGATAAATCTCTCAGGACAAAGTATTTACAACCAGCAAACTCACACACATGAAACTGAATTAAATTAAAAGATGAATTGTGTAAACACTCATAGTGCATCTTTCCTTGTGAGCTCCTGAACTCTCTCCTCTCTCTAGATAGATATATATGTATCTCCTACTTTTAAGGTCAGGGTCAGGGAGGACTGTAAATATGCAGACAGGTAAAAGATGAGAGAGGCCACCCTTTGACATGTTTCTGCTAGCAAAGACGACTAGTTTCCAAAGGGCATCCAAAAGAACAGTAAGTTCTGTGGAAATATTAAAGTGGGAAAACCTGTTAAAGTCCATAAGAAAATTGATTCTGATACCCAGTCTGGATTAAGAATTTAACCCCTCACAAAGTCTGTGGTCCAGAATTCTCTGGAAACACATTAACCTGGCCAGGAACTCCCCCAGATAGGATCAGAAAGGAAAAGAGAGGCTGTGAATGGAAAGGAAGGTAAGCTAAGAATGTGCTTTGGTTTATAAGCTCCAGCCCGAGGAGAAGCTTGGGCTACGGAGTGTGGGGCTGGGGTGGCCTCAGTGGGAGGTAGTCAGAGTGTCTGAGGTAGAAGACCCTGGGGAAGGAACACAGGGCGAGGAGCTGGACTTCTCTGAGGATTCCTCGGCCTTCTCATCGCTTCCCGGCGGGGTGGCCGGAGAGATGGGCAAGAGGCCCTCCTTCTCTCGTTTCTTCTGCTTCATTCGGCGGTTCTGGAACCAGATCTTCACTTGGGTCTCATTGAGCTGCAAGGACGCGGCGATCTCCACCCTGCGAGCGCGCGTCAGGTACTTGTTGAAGTGGAACTCCTTCTCCAGCTCGGTAAGTTGCTTCGTGGTGAAATTGGTGCGCACAGCGTTGGGTTGACCCACGTAGCCGTACTCTCCAACTTTCCCTGGGGGGCAAGAGGGAATGCGACGAGAAAAAAAGGTGAAGAAAAAATTAAGTCGACATGACGGTCATTTAATCCCTGCACACGTCAGAGCAACAGTCAGGTAAAGGGAAGATCAAGAACTTCTCCGCACAAACTGGACTAGGGAGGGTGAGTGATGAGGTGTTAAAGTGTTAACCAACAGTCAGGCATTAGTTTGGTCAAACCCGTGATTAATGGGGCCTGGAGATACTAACAGAACGCACATACATTCACTGGCTACTTCCAGAACCTCTTAAACTGAGACCATGTGACAACGCACGGGTCCTAGAAGTTCCTTTGCCCCGACACACCTGGGCCATCTCGCTGCCCCACACCACTGATCAAAGCAAGAACTTTTTTTTTTTAAAGATCATTATTTTCTTTCCTTGATAATTAAACATACCAGCTCCTTGCGGTATCATTAAGGAGCATCCACAGGCTGGCAGACTAGAACTGACCTGTTTTGGGAGGGTTTCTTTTGACTTTCATCCAGTCAAAGGTCTGCGCTGGAGAAGATGTCTCCGACGCAGGGGAGCGACAGGCTTCTTGGTGGCTGGCGTGAAGAGGGGACAAGGAGTTATTATACGTGGCCAAGGCCAGGCTCTGGTGCTCTTGTCCATATGAGTGGTGAATGTACTGAGACGAGCCCACCGCGCCCCCGGCATAACCCTGGTGGTGGTGGTGATGCTGCACCATGGGAGATGAAAGATTTCCAGAGTAAACAGCGGGAGCGCACTGGGGGTACCCACCACTTACATCTGCTTCCTGATTTAACGCATAGGGGCTGTAAGATGCGCCGAAGTTCTGCGCCCCATAGCTTGTGCCACAACTTGAGTGGGAGTAGGACACTCCCAGGTTCCCAGGAGTCTGGTAGGTGGCTGGCTGGGGGTGGTGGTGGTGGTGGTGGTGGTGGTGGTGGTGGTGGGGTGGGCTGATCTGCACCCCCCTGCCCACTAGGAAGCGGTCGTCGCCGCTGCTGCAGCTGTTGGCACTGACCGCGCACGACTGGAAAGTTGTAATCCCATGGTCCGAGGGGTAGGCTCGCGCTGAGCAGGTTCCCGAGTCGCCTCCGCTGAGGATGGGGTATTCCAGGAAGGAGCTCATTCTTGCATTGTCCATCTGTCACTGAGTGACCGGGTCCTGCGACGCCCTGGGTGACCGTGCCAACTTTCTCACTTCCTCCATGGGGCCAAAGAAGAAAAATGATATGAATGTACAGTGAGCAAGGGGGGGAGAGGGCGGAGGGCGCAAGGGGAGGGACACGTGACTATGTCAGCCAATGACTGAGCCTCCTGCTAAAGTTTGCCGGCTTGGGCTGTGATGGATCACCGTTTCAGTGGCATTTAAATCCCCAGCGCTCCTCCAGCTAGGTGTCGCGCAATCGCCCCCCCAGGCAGCCCGGGCTGCGGCAGCAACTGCAGCCGCTGCAAACGGCAGATTCGGGGCACTGGGACGAAAGGGAACAGGCTGCTTCGGCGCGCTCCCGAATCCGCTCGCCCCACCCCCGCCGGAGGTGGGGGTTGGGGAACATTCCCCACTCCGCTCCCCTCTCGGTCGTGCACAGAAAGATGAACTGGCAAGAGGTGAGAAGCGAAGCGGGCTCCCGCTCTCTCGGGTGGGGAATCAGTGGGCTGGAGCTCGCGGGGCGGCCGCGGGGACACAGGCCGACCGCGATGCGCGCGCGGAGCAGGAAGCGTAGGGGCCGGCGCCGCGTCCCTGACTTCCCCCGGCATTTTCACTGTACAGTCCCCGCTGTGGGACCATGGGGCCGAGAAGAGCTCAGTAAACTCTGGCGTAGGCGAAGCTGAATCACCGGCTCGCCGAGCCGAGACGGAAGTGCGCAGAGAGCTGATTGAGAGGAACCTGAGTGAACGAGGAAGGGATGGGGGACGAGAGAAGAAACTTCCCCCCTCCGCGGAGGGTCGCCTCCGTGGAGCTTCAGCCTTCCGGTCCCCCACACCGTCGCCATTAGCATGGCAATGACGAGCTTCTGTAATTCGACGCCCAGGGGCGGGTGAGCCCCTGCTGCCCAGCGTGCGTTAAAAGGCCAGAGATGGCCAGGCTCTTCCCCGCCCTCTCCCTTCGCTCTCCGCCCCTTTCTTCCCCCTCCCCAGCTTTGCTCTGGGAGCCCTCCAGCAGCCCGAGCAAGTCCGCAGCTAGATTTTTAGGGGTAGGAGGCGGGGGGAGAGATGACGCTAGCGGACGTGGCCAGCGTGGGGGCCGGACCGCGCGCTGCAGGCCATCTGCCGGCTCCCCAGAACCCAGGAGCCTGCGTACCCGCGAGGGCCTGAAAGAGCAGGACCACAGCTCCAACAGAGTACACTGAACTCCCCCGGCCCCGCCATGTTTCTCTTTTTGAAGGGGAATGTTGTAAGTGGGAGAGCCTCCTCCACCCACCCCTATCCCACATTCTACTGCTCGTCTGGAGTGGGCGTTGGCAGGTGGGAGGGGCGGTGGACAGATGGCTGATGGTGGACTGGACACTTACCTCTTCCCCGACAACACCCCGCCCCTTTCCAACGGACTGTGTAGCTGCTTGTGTTAGCCTTCATGTCTTTCCCTAGAGAGACACGTGCAAATCTCAGCGTCATCCTAGGCCAGGGGTCCTGTTCTCCATCACTCTCGTCCTACTCTGATTCTGATGGGGTCGTTAATTGCTGTTTACTATTAGGTTTGGCGTCACCCCAGGGCTTGTAGAGAGAAAAGGCCAAACGGAGGCCGAGCACCGATTGCATTCTTTCTTAGGTAGAAGAAATCCAGAGACCATCCAAGAAGCTTTGCAGTCGATGCTTTACGGATTTCACTCTATGTTTACAACATCAAATCTACAAGTGATTTTTTTTTTCTTTTTGTGGCTGAGGATTGCATGTGAGTTTGGGGTTTCCACTGTCCTCTTGCTTCCCCTCCCCAAGTTTAAAAGAACTAAGTTTGATTGCTGTAGGTACATTTGAGATGTGTTAGTCACCTTTACAGGCTTCCGTGTTCTGTTCCCCAAATAGAGAGATTCCTCCAAAAACTTCCCCGCTTAGGGGCAAAAAAAAAAAAAAAGCATGCACGCAAACTTTTGGCTCTGAACTCCTTCAGAACCAAAGAGACATTGTCCCCCAAATACTTCCTTTTGAAATGGTATTTCTCTGTGACCTTTGACCCATTCCCACGAAGGGTTTTGAGGGGGCACGGGCAGGAAAGGCAAGATTCAGCTTCTAGGGAATTTGCTCCAGATTTAGCTCCCGGGGAACCTCCTCAAATAGTGGGGAGAAGGCAAGGCGGCCCTCCTGGAAGCGGCTTCCCTGAGAGCCTGCCTTCCAGCTGAATGGGGAAAGAAGGGACTCCTGTGGGGAAGAAGGGGGAATCCGTGCTGGCACTGCAGCGACCTGCTCTCAAGGCCTAAACTCGGCGGGACTTTCCGCCCCCCTTGTCTCATTTTTGTACTTTTGTTGGCCTCCTCAGGCCGAGTTTGCGCGACTCCCTGGGCCACAGGGCACCGGTCACAAAGCTGCCCCTGGTGGCAGCTACGCATCCTCTTTTCCTGGCAACCGGGCCTCCCGCACCTCTCGGGTGCCTTCTTTTTAAGCCCCCTAGGTGTTTTTTGTTTTTCCCTTAGGGTCCCAAGCGTGCACTCGCACACAGGCCCGTACAGACAAGGGCCGGTGACCTTCCCCACCTACGGACTGCCCGGGTAGGCCGGGCTCTCAAAGCCCAAGCGGTCTCCTCCTCTGCGGGCCGCCCTGAGCGCCCTAGCTCCGTGCGGCTCACAAAGGCAGCCTGCGTTGGCCTCGAGCCGGTAGGCTTCCGTAGCTCGGTTCCTTCTTCGTACTTCCCTACCCCCTCTAAGAAATCCAGGGACCCATTAGAACGGATTGGAAACACTCAGTTCTGTGGGCACGCAGGCCAGCGCTTTCGACTCGAGCAAACGTCTTTTTAAACACGCGGGATGAGTGGGTGAGTGGCGACTTTAGTCGCGATTAAAATAATCTCCCAAAAGCGGTATGCTGGGTTCAAAGCGCCTCTTTCTGGGCTCTTCTACTGGAAAGGGAAGGAGCACGGAGGAGACAAAACGCCGCCCGCCGAGGCCCGGAGCTGTTCATGGCATCCGCGGCTCAGCCAAGCTGTTGTTTTAAAAGAGCAATAAAAATGAATTATGACTAAACGCCTTCTAACTTAATGCTTTCGGACGGGGATCCCCGGCAAATACGTAAGAGGATTTTTATTTGTGCATGTGTTCCTGCAATTGATCTCTTTGATGACATTCTCATTCATAGAAAGCGTATGATTTATGAGCATAGGACGAATCGCATCCAGCAGCCGCGCAGCCCTGGCCGGGGCTGGGCGGCCCTGCTCCGCGCCGCGCCTGGGGCCGGAAACCGGCTGCGGTCCCCACATGCCACACCGCCACTGCCAGGATTTAGGGGGTGAAGGGGAGGGGAAAAGTGGGGATCAAACACATGGAGCAAGACAGCAATTTCATTGTAAGTTCCAAGCCTTTGCAGTTAAAAGCCGGGTTGTTAAATTAACCTGTCCCCCCACACATGTTGCTTACACGCTGCATTTTCTCACGGTAAATATAGCCGCCAGCAGAACAGACCTCAGAACGGGAAAAATAAACATGAGGACACGTAAGAAAGGGGGGGAAAAATAGAACAGCCCAATAACACACCCTAGATCATATTTTATTGATATTCCATTTAAAGTGCTTTTTTCTCCCTTTCTCTAGAAATGGGGTTAATTTATAACCTAGGGTGCAGAAACACACTCCATTTAAATCTCAACTTGCTAACCTGACTTCAAAGCTTTAATGATCCATTATTTGCAATGTAAACAGGTTTAAGAATGAATTATTGATTTTTCTGATCCTGAAAAAAAGAAAAAGAATTCTAGAATGACTGAACCAGAGGACTGAAAAGAACCCTTTCTACAGTGCACTTTCTAGCTCTAACCATTGTTTTGTTTTATTTTTGTTTTTCTCTATTTTTTAGGTCTGTTTGCCTGGACCCATCAACAGCTGGGAGACTAATCAACCATTCTGAAAATGTGGAGTTGGGGGGGGGGAGTTGAGGGGGAAGGGCTGGAATGTAGATGTTTGAAACCAATGTGTATAAATAAATGAATGGCTGATAACTTAGTTTTTGACCTGGAGACTAGTAGATTGTTAAAGAAACTCCACGTTCCTGGTTCCTGGAGTGGGAGGTTTCTATAGGCACTTTATTTCTCCACTTTCAAAAGCTTCAGTTTGGCCCTACTCTCTGCCCCATCCTGTTTCTAACCGGTTGAAATCTGTGGCTTGAAACTCTACACTGAAAACCAAATCTATTCCCTTCAAAACAACAACAACAAAAAAAAAAGTCTCAGAAAGCCCTAGCCATTTTCTGGCTTTCTTTTTTGTTGCTGTTTAAGGACGACTTTAAACATGCCCCTTAATAAATATATTAAAAGTGAAAAAAGAAGATAAATTGTGACCAGTATTTTATTTACCAAGTTAGGCTAAAAGAAGAAAAAGAAACCGTTATGAGCCATGAGAAAGAGGGGGAGAAAAAAAATAAGAAAGCTACTTGTAGCAAAGGAGAATTTATTCTACCAAAAATACTCATGACAATGCATCCTAATGTAATACAAAAATAAAAAGAAAGTGAAGATACAATTATATGATCACTTTCTTACAGGCCTCATATATTGCTTTCAGGAAATCACACAGAGAGTGGCTGGGTTAAATTTAAGATAACTAAAACTCCAAAAATCTGTAAGAGATGGCTCTGAAACTGGGTCAGAGGGAATCATTAAACAGAAAATCCTCAATGTTTAAGGGAAGGAGAGGACAGGCCAAGAAGAAAATGAAGTAAAAATCAACTCTCAGAATTAAACAGGCAAAACCACCTGGCCAAAGGGGTTTTTGTTTTGTGATGCTTTGTTTTGCTTTAATGTTTTTAGTAATTCAGATGCTGCAAGTCGATTGTGGTGAGTGTGTCTGTAAAAAAGTCAAAACTGTCAGCTGAAATATCTACAGGGCTGTCGAGGGAACCTGGCAAACTGGGCGACACTGCATCTGAAAGCTGCAGGCAGGAATCTGTGGAGAAAACGTTAAAGTCCTGCAAAGAGGGGACCTCAAGGGCCTCGGGACTGTCATTGTTTAGGCCAGCGCCACAGTTCTGGCCCATTGTTGACAAGCAGTTAGGAACAGTGGGTGACTGGTGCTGAAAATGTTTCAGATTTTTCTCATTGCTGGTTAAAGGCGAAACTGGAAAAGTTTGGGAGTCGCCATTGTGTCCATTGGGAGCCTGCTGCTGAGAGAGGGCATTTTGCTGAAAAGTGTAACCTTCCCTCTCCAAAAGGGCCCCGGAGACGCTGAGGGCTTGCTCAAAGAGTGACTTCTCTTCCTCGTCCTCCTCTACTTTCTCGGAGTCCTCGAGGCTTTTAAATTTCCCCTCACTGTTCTGGTTCTCCTTGCACTGGGTCTGCCTCTTGTGCTTCATCCTTCGGTTCTGAAACCACACTTTCACTTGTCTCTCAGTCAAATCCAGCAGGGCTGCAATCTCCACCCTTCGGGGTCTGCAAAGGTACTTGTTGAAATGAAATTCTTTTTCCAGCTCTAAAAGCTGCGTGTTGGTGTAAGCAGTTCTCAGGCGCCTCGAGCCCCCGCCGCTGCCGTCGGCGATTTCCAGGGATTCTGCGGAAAGGGAAACCAACAAGAGACACACGCACAGTTGGAGGTGGAAGGGTTGGAGCAGGGTTATTCCACTGGAGATGAAATATAGCAGAAAAGATCAACTGCAACAAAATGGCCGCCCCTGGATGCAGTAGAGCCATTGTGCAGCCTTCCTGGGAGCCCAGCCCGGGGAGACCCCATCTCCTCCACCTCCGTCAAATTCCTGCCTGTAGCCCTCCCCCCACCCTCTCCATCCGGGAGCAAACTTTATATTAGCCACACCACAATTTATAATTAATGCATCAGCTGCTTAGCTGAGCAAGAGCGACCTATCACTCTTCATTACTGTCAAAAAGCCAAACTCTAGGACAAGGAGACAAGAGGAGGTCAGTTCCAACTCAAATAAATCATCCCCCATTACACAACTTAGGGAAAGTTTTCCCCCCCTTCCTAAAATATATGTGTATATATATGTGTGTGTGTGTGTGTGTGTGTGTCTCATTGTGGAGTTCAGGAGTCCTGCTCTCTCCAGCAAATCCACTCCTGAACCCACAAGGGAAGGGAAAAGGCAGCCAAGCATCTCTCCCTCTCCCCCTTCCCTCCCTGCCCACGCTCCCCTCCCCCATAACCGCTCTCGGGGCAGTCCGGAGGGGGAAGAGGGTCCCGGGGACTTGGGGCCAAGTCTTGGGACTGACCTTTGTGGCTGAGGCAGGCAGGGCCGGTGGCGGCGGCCGAGGCGGGCGGCAGTGCGGTTTTCTTGGCGGCCTTCTTCTCCTTCATCCAGGGGTACTCAGGCGGCTGCAGGGCGCCGGCGGGCACCGGGCTGCAGCGGCTGCCCGCGGGACTCGGCTTGGGGCGGCCGCCAGCGCCGTGGCGAGGGTGACTGCCCGGGTTCAGGCTGGGAATGGTCTGCTCAAAAGGAGGAGGAATCAGTGTCGAGTGTGAAAGCGTCGAGGTCTTGATTGATGAACTTTGAAATGTATCAGCGACAGGGGGAAAAGATGTCAGGCACTCAGCGAGCGACGGCTGGCTATTGATAAAACCAATCTCTCGCTCAAATTCGTAATTCATGGCCTTCTCCTTGGAGCCCCCTCGGAGAAAAAGTTCCCTCTTCTGGAGGGGTTTTGGGGGGGCAAGGCCCAGGAAAAAGGCAAGCGCGGAGGAAAAAAAAAAATCTATCATAGAAGATCGCTGCTGGGGTGTTTTTTTTCTAATTCACTGATTACAGCCGTATGGGGACCGCGCTACTATTAAACTATTGAATTCATGGAGACAAGGTTGAAATTGGACCGAATTGGCTGTCACATGATTGCTTCTGCCCAATGACAATTTGGGCTTTAATCAAAAGAAGCCACTGTCTGTTTGATTGATCCAAAAAAGTCGGGAAGGAACGCCTCATTGGGGGCCAGCGAGGCTTTATTTACACTTTTTCGGGGCAAAAAAAAAAAAAAACATATATGTGGGTGTGGGTGGGGATGCCCCAGAGTGCGTGGGGGCGAGGGTGCCCGCCCGCCTCTTGATCAGCAAGGATCTGCTGTGTCCGCCTGGGCGTCTGTGTGAGTGCCTGAGTGTGAGCGAGTGTGAGTCCTGCTGCCGGTCCCGCCGGCGGCTGCCCTCTGCCTCCCCCGCACACTCCGCGCATTGTTTGGGACTGAAGGGAAGAGGCTTCGCACCTCACAAATCATTTAAGCACCTCAGTCTGACGCCTGCAGTCATTAACAAAGTAATCCATTAATCTTCAAAGTTTTGACACCTGAAGGCCCGCATCCCAGTCACATAAGTTCTGTTAAAGCTAGAGGAAGGAGCAGAGGACGAGGGGAGACGCGAGAAGAAGAAGAAAGAGGGAGGAGGGAGAGAGAGATGGAGAGAGAGTGAAAGAAGGACCAACAGAGAAAGAAGAAAGAGAAGATTTTTTGTGGGGGGATCCTCCCTTTTCCTTTGCCTTCTTTTCTAAACCAGTTCACAACTGCTCTCTCGCGCTGACTTCTCTGTTTTCCTCCCTCTCTGTCTTGTCTTTCCCTCTCTACCTCTTTCCGCCTTCTCCCCCTCCTTCTCTCTTTCTCCCACCCCCCCTTTCCCGAAGCCCACCGCCCCCTCCCAATGCCCAGCCCCGGAGTCTGCGCCCCTGGACCCCGGCCCCGGCCCATTGTTAGCCCGCTCCTCCAACGACAGCTTTGCTTCTGGCTCCGGCGGGAAGCGGAAAATGGGAGGCGATTCTCGAAGCTTCCCGACCTTCCTGCGCCATCAACTTCTCAGGAGTGGCTCCAGAAAGATAGATGCATGTGCCAAGAGAGACAACAGCCCCAGGTCCATGTGTCCAAATCCCCGTAGCCAGGGCGGCGGCCAGCCAAAGAAATGCCAACCCGAGCAGGCGTGAGCGGCTCCTGGCATTCTGGGTTTCATACCCCCGTAGGGCTCGGGTGCGGTGAGTATTTCCGATTTCCAGGAAGTCTGGTGGAAGTTAGCAGCAGGGAGGGAGAAAGCGCTTGCTCCTCTTTCTTTTCCCTTCTCCTTGTCCTTATCGCTCTGGTTGGAGGCTGGTAGATTGAGATTCAGCGAGTGGTCCCTGGCAGCCTGGTTGCTTCCAGCACCTTCCTGCTCCTTGGGCACCGAGGGATGTTTGCACCCGGCTTGTATTGCAGGATGCAGCACCGCTGGGGACAGAAGGCAGGCAACCCAAGGAGGAATTATGGTGGTTCTTTTCTTCATTCACTCTCTCTTTTTTTCCAGTTTGGAGACTTGAGACTTAGCGCATCTTGGACGGTGCTGGAGGGTTCAAGAGAGAACACCTTTAGGTACCAAACAGTAACTTTTTAAAAAATCCACCAAGACCGAAAGAAGGGAGGAGGCTGAGAGAGATCTGGAGGTACCTCTTTTTCCCCAACCCCTGAGGATGATGATTCTCTTTTGCTTCCTTTGAAATGGACCAAGTGATCAGACTCCCCCAGGCCAGGAGGCAGGCTTCGGTGGCAGGAAAATAAATCATTCTGATGGCCAACGAAAGAGAGGTTAGCGGTGGAGAAAAATCTACATAGAAAGGCCGACCAGGGCGCAAGGGCAGAACTCCATCTCTGAGGCATCAAAGAGGGTTTGGGTTATAAATTAGATATAAAGTGGTCTCCGCCATTTACTGGCCCAGAGCACGCCTTACAGATAGAGATGCTATTTTGGAAAATGCGAGGTTTTTCAGTTTTCTTGCTTTTATTCCAAACAAAGCTCTGAAGGAAGTCTGGGCGCGATCAATCTTGCTCACCAAAAGCCTTGACAGCTTCTGGCCCTTAAGAACACATTTCAGCTTCGAGCTCTTTCCAAGATCAAATGTGGCCGAGAAAAGAGGCAAGCAGGAAACGCAAGTAAACAAGGAAAACTAGTCTTTTCAAAGATAATTTTTGGCAGTGGAAAGGGGTAGAGGGGTGCTTTTAGGAAAGGTGCTCTGCGGACTCTGGGGGACGGCTTTTGGCATTTGCTTTTACCACGAAGTATTGAGGGGTTTAAAGGAGGGACCGCTGCAAAGAAGGAGCCACGCTGCCCCCGCATCTCTGAGGCTTTGTCAGGAGCTGTGTGGGTGAGAGCTTTCTGCCCGACTCAGTGGCCTTAATTCAAATACCATCTGGAAGAAAATCTTTTTCTCTGACCACTCAACACTGAAATCTCCCCCAAAAATCTATTACTTTAACTCAGGAGATATTTTAATAAGGATTTGTTTTTAATATCTAGGAAGCTGGGAGTAAAGTCGATATTTTTCCTTTGAAAGCCAAAATGAATGTCTTGACTGGCAAGATATAGGAAATCTTATTAGAATCTCATTCCAAAATCTTACCCTTAGGGGAGGAGGAAGCCCCGGAAATCATTCTTTCCTCACTTAAAGGGTGGGTTTTAGACATGGTTCTGATAGTGGTATCCCTGAAAGATTTCCCTCCCTGGATGGATTGATTTTGATCTCATTCTCTCTTTCTGTTCAGAGATACTAGTCCTTACTTTCCCAGGTACTTTTATACACTTCTCTAAAATGATTACTTAAAAGAAGACTCCCATGTCAGCTCCGCGTGAACTACCAAAAAGGTGGAAGCTCCAGTTCTCACAAAGACTGGTTTCCTAGCCTCAGCCTTTCTGAGGTGCGCCATATTTCAGCAGGGAGGTTGGGAGTAGGGGGAGGAAACTAATTTCTTCTACAGTACACACTCTTTTTTTTTTTTTTTCAATGTATATCTATCTATCTATATACGTAGATATCCATCCCCAAGGCAGACATGGGGAAAGCACCTCTAGCTGTGTTTTCTACAGCTGCCTGGCTTTTCATCCTCCAAGCCTTTTTCTTTTTCCTAAAACACGTGGAGGTTCCCTAAAAGCAGCTGCTGTAGGCCCAGCAGGTACCCCCAGAAGTGGTTCAGTGCCTGTTTCTAAGGATCATCTAAGGGAGCTTCTCAGGGGAAAGATAGAGGCCATGATGATGGCTATTTTGGATTGCAAACAAAATGGCGACATTTTTCACCTCTGTCTCTGACAGATACAATCCTGGCGGGGGGGGGGGGTATTCCTCACATCAGATGCTCCTGATTTCCAGATGCAGGTGGCTCCTCACTTCCAGTTCTGACAGGGGTACTAATGGGGATGCAGATCTGAGGTTTGCATTTTCTGAATTCTCTGTCTTTTCTGGGCGATTCCTTAATGTGAAGGTGAAAATATTTCCCTCTACTGTGTCTGCCTTTGCTTCTGCTGGGCAGTCTGCAGGCAGCCCTATCTTAAATCCAGGAGTGGAAATGTACTATTTAGCTTCTGTAGCATCAAATGAAAGAAGTACTTATACAATTGCATTTTTATTAGAAAGATACCAATCTCCTTTCTCTCTCCTACTCCCTCTGGGACCATAAAAGGAAAGCGGGGAGAGAAGGAGAATAAATAAATCCAGTGGAAGCCAAATACTAAATTCCGGGAGGAAGCCGATAGATTCTGGCAGTCCAGGGAAAGGCTAGGGAGGCTCCGCCGAGCTTAGCCCCCCTTTTTGCTGGCGACCTGGGTTAGCCCCAGTTCTTTCCAAACTGCCTTGCTTCCAGTGGTGATTTATGGAGCGATTCTTTTCTCCTGGGGTGATAATGGACCGCTAGGGAGGACCCTGAAGAGTCCGATTGCTCTTTGAAAGTACTCGGCATCTCTCCTACGGCTGGATATTCCCCAAATGAAGGCGTAGGCAGGTCAGCTTTGGCCTGAGGAAGTTCGGGAAGGAAAGGACCGACCTGCCTTCCCCCCCGCAGGCCCACGCCGGCACCTGTGCATGCCCCTGCCGCGCCACAGGCCGGCTGCCTTTGTTTCTCCCGCACCCAGCGCTACTCAGCCCTTTCGCCCTCGGCTGGCCTCGGCAGCAGCTGGGAACCAGACAGCCCAGCAGGGCTGTCCGCGCGCCGTTTGTGGAGCTGCCGCCGCCAGGGGCTTGGGCCGCCTTTCCCGAGAATGCACGATGCCCCAGGCACGCAGCCTGGCCGGGCCCCACGCCAGAGCCGCTCGAGCTCGGCGGAGGACTGATGCGGCCTGCTCGCCTCCGCCCGAGTTCCACGCAGAGCCCCATCTTCCGCTGAAGAACCCCTTCAGAACACGGAATTATTCAGAATAAAAACTTTATTTTTTTTTTGTTTTGTTTTGTTTCTCAGAATGTGAGCAGCAAGGAATGTAGAACTCTCAAAAACAAATCTAGCATTTTTCTCGTTTACAGATTGTTTTTTAAGTATCACCGGATGTTACAAACCTAAATCACTGTTTTCAAAAGCTGGAACCTCTCGGGTTTTATTGCATCATTACCGTTTTTATAAAGGAACTATATTTCCCTTTCAAATAAAAAAATTTTCTATGTACGCCAATACACCATTGACCAAAAGGCCCAAGAAACCTTCTGAACAATCAGGGTACAGAATTTCTTTAATATAAATACAAACGATGGGGATAAATAATATTTAAAACTTAGATTATTCAATGCTTGCAAAAAAAATATATAAATAAATCTGACTGTTCACCAGCATACACACACGGAAAGACGGACACTTAGTCATCCTTGCACAGGGGGCCCCTGTTTCAAAGCGCCTTTGATTTTTTTTTTTTTCTCGCTCTTAGAAGTGCAATTAAAAAAACCTAAAAAAAAAAAAAAGTAATCGCTTCCCCTCGGGAGCCATAATGTACGAACAAATTCACATTGAAGAACTCGACTAGAAAATTTGTTCATATACCCTGTTTCTGATCAAAGAATGGAGAAGGTAAAGGGTGTAGGGCCAGCGGTCGAGCGAGGGGTGGGAGGAGATAAATATCGCTACTGATACTGACAGCCATTCCAGCAACCAAGATTGCTACGTCACATAAACTATAAAAACGCGTTACCAAAGAAAACAAAACGGGAGGGGGGTAGAAAGAAGGGCGGAGGAGAGGAAAAAGGGAAGGGCGGGAAGAACTTTAAAAAAAAAAAAAAAAAAGCAACGAAGAAGAAAGGTGAGGGACTCTCCTGGCGCGCAGCCCCTAGCCCACCATCACAGGTGGGTGAGCTTGGGCGCTTCCTGAATTCTTCCCTGAGAAGGATGGTGGGCGGTAAGGTCCGTGTAGGTGGGGTGCGGCTCCCCTGGCCCTGGCCCGTGGTGGTGGCCGCTGCCTAGCGGCCCAGCGCCCCCGTAGTCCATGGCAGCCGAGGCGGCATGAGGGAGGTGAGTCAGGCCAAAGAGGGCCGGCCCGGAGTTGCTCATGGGTTCCACATAGCTGCCCCCCACGAAGACGGGGCTTCCCTGTAAGTGTGGGGTCCCATAGCTGCCGTTGCCCTGCAGGCCATGCGTGTGAGGGTCATAGTCGGGGGTGCCACCCGCCCCTGCCGCTGTGTAGCGCTTCTGTGGGGGTGGTGGGGGTGCGCAGCTGGGCAAGGGCGCAGGGTAGGAGGCGGGGGGCAGCCCGTAGGCGCCCTGGGGAGGCTTGGAGAAGGGCGGGGGCGACTGGGGCTCATATGGGACGCTGTTCACCAGCGAATGCATAGAGTTCAGATATCCACCAGCGCCGGGGGGCACGGGGCTGCGACTAGGGGACTGGCCCCCGGACGACGTCAGCATGCCTTTGCCCTTCTGATCCTTCTTGTACTTCATGCGGCGGTTCTGGAACCAGATCTTGATCTGGCGCTCCGTGAGGTTCAGCAGGTTGGCCATCTCCACGCGGCGCGGCCGGCACAGGTAGCGGTTGAAATGGAACTCCTTCTCCAGTTCCACCAGCTGCGCGCTTGTGTAGGCTGTGCGGGCCCGCTTGGACGACGCCTGGCCGGGAGGGCTCTTGTCGCCAGCGCAGCTCTCTCCTGGAGGACACAGAAGAGAGGAAGATGGCCATCAGGAGAGGCCTGCAGCCCCGCCCAGCCCCTGACCCAGCCGAGGCTCTCCTTCCTCCAGGTCCCACAGATCGCTCCATCAGTCAAGGCCTAGAGTGAGGTGGAGGTCAGGGAGAGGAACAAGGTGCTGTCCTCTCTCTCAGTGGGGAAACATCTATCTTCTCACTCAAAGAGCAAATCATCGGCTTCTCCAAGGGCAATGGGACAGGAAAAAGCAGAACACCCAAGTTACCCAACTGGTCTATATTCCCTTCTTGGGAATTATCACTTATTGCCTCATTTACTGCTTGGCTTTGGGTCTACCTGACTATAAGTTCCCTGTGGGCAAGTCTCACCATCTTCATTCCCTTCACAGTAACTGTTACTAGAATGGGGGGCATCTAGTATGCAGCCAATAAATCTTCTTTTCTTAATTACTGTCTGGCTAAATGATTAGACAGTTGTCCCAACTAGCCACTTATTTATATCTCCCCAGGGGAGACAGGCAGTAGAAATCTCAGCCTGGAAGGTCTCTGCCCAAAGAGACATCCCATTGATGAAATCTACCTCTGGTATGGAGGTCCAGGCCTCTGACACCTGGCCTATTAAGGTTCTGATGTCATGGACAGCCTAATCTAACCTCGTACCATTCTGTCCTCCTTGGTCCCCCTAATCCTGGCTCTGGAGGGTCCAGGTGCTCAGGGTCAGAGCAGAATACTGGCAACTGGAGAAGGCAAGGGGAAAGGTAACCAAGATGCTGGGAAGCCTGAGGCAGAGCTTTTCCTCCACTGGAGTCTGGATTCAGGAGGCCCATGTGGTTCCCATTAGGATGACAAGACTACATCCCCTCCCCCAGGAGATCCCAGGCTGCCTTCATTCTACTAAGTCTGAGCAGGGCCTAATCAGAGGCAAGGCAGCCACTCCATCTGCTGGAGCAAAAATAGGCTCTGCTTATAGGCAAAACATTGCTTCTGACTCAGAGAGCAAGTACTACTTCTTTTATTATGCCACATTGCAGTTTGGAGAGGGTGTCACTGTCTCATTGAAATGGAGGAGCTGTGCTAAAAAATAGAGAGTGGAGCTCAGGTTGGCTCTGCCTAGAGGTCTAACTCCAAGAGTGAAACAAGGAGTCTCAGCCTCACTAGGCTCCACTTGTGCTTGAAGAGGTCCAGTGAGACCCCATCAGGTCCCTCTCTGGGGTTTTCTGGTCCAGGGCATGGCACCTCCCTAGTTGTAATGACTCTGGAAAACTTTTTGGGGAGGGCAGTGAATTCCCAGAAACCTCCACTGCTCCCAGACCATGCTGGTTGTGGTTGGAGGTGGCTTGGGAAGCTAGGAACCAGGCAGAAGGCATGCCTTTCTTTACCTGAGCTGGAGCCGCTGGTTTTCTGCTTTGTGTTTTGCCGAGACTCTTTCATCCAGGGAAAGATTTGTTTGGCCATGGTGGGCGAGTTGAGCAGGGGGCTCTTGGCCGCGCTGGCTGGAGCAGGGTTGCTGCTGCCATTCTGAGGTGGGGAGACCGAAGAGGGGGGCGGGGGCGCGGCAGGGACTGGCGCAGGAGGCTGCGGCGGGGGCTGCGGTGGCTGCGGGGCAGGGGGCGCGGCCTGGGGCGGAGGCGGTGGCAAGGGCGGTTCGCCCAGGCCTGGAGGCTGGCTGGGCGGACCGCTCAGGGTGCGCAGACAGGCTTCGCTCAGCTCGTGCGCCTTAGGGTGGCCCCCGGCACTGGTGGGCGACTGGAGTGAGCAGGCGGGTCGGTGGTACTCGCCGTCTGCGCCCAGAGATGCGGACGCCGGGTACGGCTGCTGGCTGGCATTATAGGCGAACCCGTTGGCTGCCTGGTAGGGGTAGCCACCGTAGATCGCCGAGCTGTCGTAGTAGGTCGCTTTTTGCATCGCGTTGTTTCACGTTCCTGATCGCACACTCTGACAGGGGCTTGACACCCGTGAGGGCGCACATTGGCACGCCCCCGCGGTCACGTGACGCTCCGCCGCCAATGGCCGCCCCGCGCAGACCTGGGGGGCGAGAAGCGCAGGGCGGTGAGGGCTCGGCGCAAATCCATCTTACTCTCAATAGCTAAGTGACATGAAAGCCATAAAAGAAAAAGTGGTCAGCAATATTTAGCAGCACGACTTGGCCCCAGGCGTAGGGAGCCGCGCTATAAAAAGCCGCTGGAATTTACTGGCTACAAATATTTGCTTAACTTGCGTCTGGAATTGGGGGGTTTTCCGGGCAAAGAGGAGAGTGAGGGCTGAAAACTGGACTTCGGGATCCCGGGTCCAAACGAAGAAAGGTCCAACAGGCTGGAAAGGAATGGGGTTGGGATCCTTCTTTTCCGGGGGAGGAGGAACTTGCGGTGTACCTTCGTTTCCGCTCCTTAGCTTCATTCAGTGGTTCCGCGACTCTCCCCTCTGGGGATCTTGAGAGAAGGCCCCACAAGGAGAAAAAGGGTGCCTAGCTTGCCAGTGGTTTTCTCTAATCCCCACTTCAGGCCTTCTCTTGCCAAAAGAGTCTTGAGGCTGGATGACTTCTCACTCAGACTCTTCTTGGACCTTCCTGTCCCCAGGAGAGGTTTGCACGCAACCTTTTTGGCCAGTTGCCCTGCTGGAGTTCAGAAGCCCAGCTTGTTAGACAAGTAATCTACCCCTGTGAGAAGATAAGGACCACCTCCTCCAAACAAGCCCCTTGTGGCCAAGTAGGGGAGAGAGAAAACTCTGGATGGAATATGGGAGGGGAGGTGTCAACAACACCACACACACACCTCCAGCAATCACAACTCCAACTGAGGACAGTTCTTCACTCATTTTGCTCACTATTTCTCAGGCACATTCCAGGAAGCAACCACCACCTCTTTTCTCTAGTTACAGAGGTCCCTCCTGCCTTGGACTTTCTGAGGTGCTGTTATTCAGGGCAACTATCAAATTCTACCTGTTAAAACATGATGGATTAGAGAAGAAAAAAAAAAACCACCAGGAACCTGAAAAACCAGCGTTCATCTCCATGACCACGGCTTGAACTCTCCTTCCAACTTAACGATAATAGGTTCTGTCTTAGAAACTGCTATGTAATTTGATGTATGGGGGTCATTTGGCTCTGGACGAGGGATGGAAGCACAAGCCATAAAACCCTGCCAGAGTTCCCTGATCTTTGTGTGCTGCTGTTGTTGTATTTGTTAACTTGGCCTATTTACCTCCGTCAGAAACAGCAAGTAAAGGATAACCCTTTAAAAATCTAAAAAGCAAATGGAAGCCTTCTCAGTCCTCTTGTATTTAGAAATCAGTTTGCAGAAGTGAAATCTATTTTCTTTTTATTTTCAATCTTTGAGTGGATAACGTCTGGTTCTCAGTTCAGAAAAGTTCCCTGTGGGTTCCACACATTCTCGCACACGCATACCCTCCTTATTTCAAAATGTTAGTCCCTCTAGTCATTTAAAACAATTATAGCGACAGGTTCAAGAAGAAAATAATTTACGTTTCATGCCCCAACTGTATGTATTTGAATCCTGGAGTTATTCAGATTTTCCAGGAAACAGCAGATACTTTGTTAACTAGAAAAATACATAATGTAACAACTACCAATGGGTGATTGTAATTTTCCTTTTAATAATGAAATCCTTTACACCACCAATCTGACCAACATCTAGAAAACAAGCATAATTAATTTTCCAGAACCTCAATTAAAATTTACAGCATCCCTTATCCAGAGTTCTTGTGCATGGTACTGAGTCTTGGAATACTGTTTCTCTTTTGGAAATAGAGAGCTACAGATACCATGACTGTAAGCAAATAAAGGATAAAATAAAATTTAAAAACAGAATAGCAATTTAATGTCTCAATTTCCTGTTCTTTCATTGAAAACAGTCCCTATTACATTTGGCAGTGTTAATGTCTGCCATTATAAATTTTTCAGATACCAGGCTTGTGTAAAATAAAACGTCAGGTTAAGAAAATTACTCCAGACATTTGAACAGCAAGATATTAGATAAAACAAAATTAAGTTGCTCTTGAACATACAATATTTCAAGTGACTTGCTAATCCATTATTAACACTGGCCTGCTGCTTACTTAAGTCTTTTCAAGTTGTGCATTGTTTTGTAAAATAACAAAAATATGTTTAAAAAACAAAGAGTATACAACAGCTCCCATAAACTTAAAATATGAATTCACCTTTGAGATCCCTCCAAAGTCCTTCCTATTGTTTGAGGTCAGCAGACAACCAACCACCTTGGGGCACACACAACCTTCTCTAACCCACCCCCAAACTTTGTAACTAGTGAAGAAGTTGAAGATCTGCCAGCCAGGAAACTTTGCTTTATTCCCCACAAGCAAGGTGTGTGTGTGTGTGGGGGGTGGCGCAGATTTCTCCACAGAGATCTCTTTCTGGACAATAACCTCCAAATACTAGAACCAAAAGGGAGTTGATGAAGGTAATTGAGCGATGGAAGCAAGCGCTATTGTCTCTCCCCAAGATCTGCCCAAATTCAACCTCCTTCCTTCAGACAAGACTCCCTCTTTCCATTCCCTCCCCGTCCTCAGCCCGCCCTCACCCTGAATCCGGGAAGGAACGTGGGATAAGAGCCCCTGCGTCCCCTGGCCCACCTTTCCCTACCTCCCCACCCCAGAAAAGTTGAGGCTGGGCTAGGGGAGAGGGAAGAGGTGGGGGCGGGGATGGGAAAGCAGCCTGAACTCGAAGTGTAAGGGTATCAGTCACTGCCGGGAAGGAAGCTCCGGCTTGTGAACTCTTCTTGAACCGAGATTTAAGTCTGCAGCCATAAATCACCGAGACATAAACTCCGCCATTCAGCGCTGAGAGTGGCCGGTTGTGGCCGTGCTTACCTTAACTTCAGATGAGCGTCGCGAGCGCCGGCTTGGGCTCGGACTGCGGCCCCCGGCCCGGCTCCGCGGCCCAGCCGGGTCCCCTCGGCGCGGGATGGCCGCCGACCCTCAGCATCAGCCGAGACGGCGGGCAGGAGAGAGACCCCGAGGCCCGGTCGTCGCGGCGCAGAGCGTAGCCGCCTAGCTGCTCCGGCTCGGCTCGCCCTTGGCGGACTGGGGC
>NW_006921595.1:7727759-7743369 GCF_000298275.1 Orycteropus afer afer | reverse complement strand
GGTGTGGGGGATGGGGGCTGAGGCAAGGGGAGGAACAGGAGCGAAGGGGGAGCGCGGCGGCAGAAGGAGGGCAGCCTCCCCCACCCTCCAGCGCCCTCCCTTTCCTCGCTCCTAGGAGTCACTAAAGTCCAGGAAAATTATGCTAATGAGGACAAACTGCGCTCACAAAGGGGCTCTCTTGCCGGGCTCTATTTCTTAGGATTCCGTCTGAGAACCACATAACCCTCAGCACGGGCATCTCCAGTCATAGGGCAAAGTAAAGGGTGCCAGGAGAAGGGAATTCTCCAGACTCTGGGCACTTAACTTGCCTGCCACCCCCCAGCTCAGGTACCCCAAAGCCAAGCTGGGAGGGAGAGCAAGGATAGGGCCTCTTTTCTCCAGAGACTTCTTCAAGAGCCAGCCTGGGCTACCTTTGGATTTATTTCTAACCATAAGCCCTTGAAATTGTGCCAGCCTGGAGGGAGCTGACCTGGGGAAGAGGCACATTGGGTGGGCAGTGCAATGGGACGCTCTGGGCAGAGGTGGATACGAGGGTGCCTAGGACCTGAGTCTTTAGCCCTCCCATGCACATTTCACAGCATAGACACGCAGTTCACTTACAGATAAAGCTCTGACCCAGCATAAACCCACACCTGTGATATTTTCTTTCCTAATTAGCAGGGTGGATAACTGAGCTGAGCAGAGGAAAGGCCCCGTTTGCCCGGTGCTATCACCATAACTTTAAGGATAATAGTTTTTCTCCTTCCCCAAATCTCCCTCAGCTCCCTGGGTTCACAAGTGAACTCTGCAAGGGTGTATGTGGCAAAGAGAGAAATGGAGCTTTCGTGCAATTCCAAGGCGTCAACTGTGGTCCTTCTCAAAGGAAGGTGTTAAAAATATAAGTAGTATGTTTAAACTGTCAGGGAGCCAAAGTGTCACCTTAAAGCAAAAACAAAGCCAGGGGAAAAGGGAGAAATCAAAAAGCACTCCCAGCCAGGGTGGCCTCATGCATACCAATGGTTTTTGTCATTTATGGCTGGGCAAGATTTATGACTCGACGCCCCAAAGCTGTAAACAGAGCACAAAACAGCAAACACTTGCTCCTTATGGCATATTGCAGCGGCACAACATGAAAGGGGGAGCCGGGCTGCGTAGGAGGCAAGAGCGGGTCGCAAAAATCCGCTTGCCGGCATTTTCTCTTCAAATCTGCGCCCAGTCGGATGTAGCATTTGAAGAAAGAAGGCGTGGGTCAATAATCAACCCGCACTTTCTCCTCCAAACTGCTGACGCGACTGTCGCCGCCTTCTCTGCTAAGGCAGCTGCAGGGAAGGCCAGCTCGCCTGTGAGAATCTGCCTGGGGAGGGAACGGTGCAGGCCTAAGTGGCCTACCTTTCCTTCGGCACCCTACAGGAGCACACCCGGCAAAACGCAGGGACTAGACGCGCCAAATCGCCGGAGCCGAGGGAGATCGAGATTAGGAATTTGGGCCTGGGCCTGCATCGCAGCAGACTAGGTGGCTTCTGGGCCGCGAGCAGCGGCGGGTCAGAAGTGGGACTCCCACCTCAAGACCAGGGTCCTGGCACTCAAACGCTTGAGCGCCCCAGCCTCAGGCCTCTCTGTTACAATTCAAAGGACTCGCTTTCCCCGGCAAGGTGATTTTTAATTTTTTGAAATGGCTAGAGGTTTTTTTTTTTTTGTTTTTGTTTTGTATTGTTTGCTACTGCCCTGTAAGAGAAAATACAGCTTGTCGATATTCACCGCTAGAAACCAGCAGCCTCTGCCGCTGGGATGCCCTTTCTGAGCAAACCCTGCCATTGCTTTCCCGGCTCCACCAAAACCACCGACCTTTGCTTGGCTGAGAAGACTCCATGGCTTCGCAAATCCCCCAAATCTCCGCACTGCCCGATTTCTTGTCCATGGGGAAGTGAACGGAAACATCTGATCAGCACTAGAAGGCTATCTGGAGCAGCGAATGGGCCCTGGTACCTGCCTTTCTACCCTACAGGGGGATCTCCTGTGAACATATCTGAAAAAGTCTGGGGGCTCCCCAACTCTGTGCAGCCAAAAAAGAAGATGAGGCATAATTGTTGGCAGGAAGAGGCTCAAACCCCCAGAATGAGGAGGAAAATAATTGTGGAATGCTACTTGCCCATGAGGCTGACGCTGGCGTTTTGAGGGGAGAAAGGAACCAGCTTTTTTATAGCTCTGGTTTAGCGATAATGGGGTGGCTTCAGCTTTTCCTGGGAGTAAAAACAACCTTTGTTTTTTAAACAAAACTACTGATTCCTTCTCAGTGTGGACGCTTTTCTACAGAACCAACTCCAGAGTTCGCCTTTAGATATTTACTTCGCTTGCTGGCACTAAGGTGACAATAAAAAAGATGCTTCTAACCAACCTCTATTCTCTCTCTCATTCTTTCTAGCAAAACTATATTATTTATGAGTCTTTAACTGGGTCAAAAATGTGCCAGAACTGGGTCATAAATCATATGAAATGCTGACAAGTAATTGAACAGCAATTAAAGCTTACATTTTATTTCCAAGGGGTGTTTTGGAGCACTCGAAATGGCCTCAGTTAAACACTGTTACCGCTGAGGCTGGCAGTGGGGAGGGCAGGACCCACCCTTCCCTTCTGGGAAAGCAAAATCCTACCAAGTAGAAGGCTGATTTTATTTCATTTTCAAATACAGAAGGAAGATTGAAGGGTAACGGGAAAAAAAAAAAAAAAAGATGCGTTGAAAGCAAATCCCTTGTAGGCACTTCTTCCCTCTGCTTCAAGGAGCAGAGGAAAGTGGTACTTCCCATACCTTCCTAGGGCATTTCCTCCCTTCCCAGGGGTGTGGGCTCCCCAAAGCCCTATTAGCTTGGGCTTTCCCTGTGATTTGGAAGTACACATTTTAACTCTCATGTGACCCCATCCTGGCTTCAGCGCCTTTTCTGGGGCTTTGAAGAAGAGAAAGGTCTGCCTCTGCTTCTTGCAGACCAGTCTCTGGACTTTGCTCCAGCCCAAGGCACACCAGCTAGTCCTGAACTCTCCAAGGCGCCTCGGGGCGTGAGGAGAGGCGTCCAGGCCGCGCGCGCGCGCATCGATGAAGCCTGATAATCCCAAACCCAGCCCCTGCTCACTGTTTCCTTGGTCCCTGGAAGGTTAGAATAGCAGACCCTCCGTGCGCCTAGCACACATACTCCCACCCCAAGCCTCTCAGACATTTGAACTGCCCTTCACCACCCCTCCCCAGCAGAGCGTGCTCGTGCTCAGGGGAAACAATGGCCCGCCCTCTGCGTCCAGCTCCCTCGGTCCCGCGTGTGTGGAAGTGCGCCCTGCAACCCAACACTGAACAAAGTGGCTCGAAGCATCATCAATAAAATGGCAGCGCATCTGCACATTCATCGATTTCCCTCTCCCGGCTCCTCCGGCTGCCCAGGTCAGCCGTCACCCTGTCTCTGTTTGGCAAACGCCGCCAACCGGGGAGAGATTCCGCTTCTCACCCATTCAGTCCCTATTTCTCCTAGGCGGCCTCGCCCATGCGGGGTCTCGGGACCCTCTCTCTCCGCCTGGGGCTCAGTTCCTGGGACTCAAACCCTGCTCCTCTCAGTGGATAAAGCCCCCGCGTGCTGGAGGCCTCGGGTCCACCTAGTAGCCCCCAAGTGCCTCTCCTTTATGCCCCCCAATACTTTCCAAGGAATTAGAGTCTGAGGCACTACTGGGGACCTCTCAAAAGGTTTCAAATAAGAAACAAAGGGGGAGAGAGAGGCTGAGGGTCCTGTCCGCGAATCTGGGTCTTCTCGCCTGACCTTTGTCTCTCACAGCCATAACTCATTCTAGATATGAACAATCAGCGGAAATACCTTAAAATAAATTCCATCCTCCTGGTGTGGCCTCTCGTCCCATCGGCTAGCTGGCCCAGAACAGCTCCATGAGCACCGAAAACTGCAATCCGCTCGGAAAGAGCTCTCCGGAGAAGGGGAAGAAGGAGGAGGTGGGTACGTGTGGGGGTGGGAGAGAAAAAGCGCTGGCTCTGTACAGAATCTAGAAAAACGTAATCACCAGCGAAGCCCGCCCGGGTCTCCGCTCCAAATGCCACAATAATGCGCTGTATTATGTGCTCACGTGGTCACACGTCAACTTAAATCCTTTTATTTGAAATAGGGAATCAGTGAAGGAACTAGATTTCCAAGCAGAACATTTAGCTTTGGGGGAGGGGAGGTGGGGGACCTTGACTAGCAACTGGGAAGAGTTTTGTCTCCAGCAGTGGGAAGATGGGGGCTCTGGCTCCCCTCCCCTACTTCACCAGGCTGCTTATCTCTGCTTATATTTCTTTACAATCACTCCAAACACAAAGGAACAGCAATGCTTTCTGTATTCTGAGTCCACTTAACTTTCCTTACAGCCTCCTACCCATACTTAAACTGGCTGAATCTAGCAACATCCAAGCACCCCAATTTCCTTTGGCCCACTGGTCAGAGCATCAAAACACAAGGCCTAAGCCTGTCTTCATTGAAAAAAATCCAATAATGACTGAATGACTTCAGTGGTCAGCTGCCCCTCTCACAGCCTCCCATTGTACAGAGCTTACTAACACCCACACCATACACCACAGCCACTGGAGAAACCAAAAGGGCCAATAATTACCTGACAAAAGTCTAAAGCACCTTCTTTTCAAGTTCAGTTGGTTTTGGTGGATGGGAGTCCACTAGGAAGGATGTGCTTGGCTCCAGAGTGGTGGGTCGCAATTTTGCAAAATCTGGAGGGACCTGGTGCCCTGGCCAAACCTGTGCTTATACATTTCCTCAGTGCATAGCTGAGTGATACATGAAATTATAGGTTTCTAATGATGAAAAATTTAACAGGGAAATGATCTAATTGTCTCCAGAAGAGAAAAAAAAAAAAAAATCAACTTTCCCTGGCATCCCTTGAGTTAGCCTACAAGGCAACCTGGGACCTTCTCTGCAGGTGGGTCTCTGCCCTCCCATAAGACACCCCTGTGTCCACTAGCAGAAACTGAACTGGACCAACTCAGCTCAAGAGCAACCTGGCTTAAACAAATAAGCACACACACACTCCCAGCTTCCACCCCTACTCATGCCTTCTGCTTGGTAACTGTGCCCTCTGATTTCAACACTTCATCCTCTCACAAGCTGACTGAAAAGTTCTTCCTTTCAGGTCTTAGTTTCTAAACTTTGGGAGTGCTCTGGGGCCCAGGAGATCCTTGTGTCATATTCTTTTGTTCCTCGAGAGTGGGTCTTTAGCTGACTCTGCCTCTCTAAGTGTGAGGACTCACTTGTAGCAGCTGCAGGAGGCTGTACATGAATCCTTCCCTCCCCTCCTCCCCTACAGGGGAACAGAAAGGGCCTGATGAGATTATAAGGCCCTCAGGAAGGAGGCCTGGTCGTGGGGGTGTCCAAATCAGAAGAGCAATAAAAGAGAAGGAGACCTCCCTATTTGGAAATGAGCCCTGGCCTAAGCTGGTGGCAGTATTCCAATAAAGTTCTGTCTGTGGCGTAGCTGGGAGAGGACCTCTTCATGAACTTTCCCAGCTCTGACTTAAAAGTCAAAGGCCCCCCACTCCAGCCAGCCTCATGCTAGAAAGTGAAAACCTGTCTTTCCCAGGGATGGGGGACAGGACCTAAGGATGATTTCCAAAAATTACTCTCCTGTACTGTAGCCTACTCACCCTCACTGTCCTCTGTACCCCCTCCTCCCTCCCCAATAATTCACCCTGACTTCTCCAAGCATCTAAGGAAAGGGCCTGGAAGTATTGATGAGTTGGTGGCAAACTGCCCCCCCCCACATACACACACCAAAGGTCCTGCAAAGACTTCAACCCAAAGATGAGAAGGAGCCGCCTTCAGAACTCTCAGAACAGTCTGGAGCAAACCAAACCTTCCAAGGCCATAAATCAACAGAAGTCGTCGGTATTGCTTCAGAGAAATGCCTTAACGCCAGCAAGGCCTAGCAGCATCTCTACTCTAGCCTGCAGCATCCTGGCCTCTGCTAACAGCCCAGTTAATGTTCCAACTGCTGTTTAACAATTAACGACTTGGGGAAAAATAGGGTGATTTGCTGGGATCAGAAGGGAAAATCTAAGGAAGTCAAAGGAAATTCCAACTACTTCCCTAAGGGAGAGCTTGGGCTGGGCACGGCTGGTTCCCTGGTCTGCTGTTAAGGAGTTAAGGAACCAGCTGTTAAGAGTTCTCCTCCTTCAACCTTTCTGAAATCCATTTTCCTGGAGCAAGGCTGGAGTCTTTTAAAATCCAATTATAGAGAATAAGAATAGAGAAGTTCTAGTATCTGGTCCACCAGACTGGGAAACTCAGTCATCCTCCACTCACACCTCAGTCTCTAGCTTGGCCAGGGCTGGGGAGCTATGGGGTTGATCAGGCCACCAGAGCCATAATTGGGGGAAAGCTGGTTTGGAAGGAGCAGGCGACTAAGGATACAGACCTTTAATCAATATTTGCAAAGCTGTTGGCAGATTAGATATATCTGTACTCAAACACTGCAATCTGATTTCTCTATCAAAAATACACTTAACATTTTCCTCCTTTTAGTTAATCCTAGTGATTTTTCTACTCAGCATCAGGTAAGGCTCTATTATCCCACTTTTTTTTTTTGTGTGTGTGTGTGTGTGTGTGTGGAGGTGATAGATCATTATTTAACATGAGATATTTCCTGTGGGTGCAACTGCAGTGCAAATGGGCTCCAATTTCTCTGGACACATGTGGATGTGTATGTGTATATCATTTTATACACATGGCCCCAAACTCCTGCAGCTATTTATGCATGCAACAGTTCTGTTGTTTGCAGATATGCAAACCATATATATATGTATATGTATGCATATGTATATATACATTGATTTGCAGATTCCTGAAATGCTCCATCTATACTTGATACAGACATACAGTAGCAGAGAAAGCAACCCAGCTTTACTATTACTCTGTTTACTTCATATCTGATAATAATAATAATTGTATCCAAAGTACTGTGTCTGCCTTAGAATGCCACTGAATAGCATGTTGCAATTAATTAACAATCTGATATCTATTTGGGGAGCTAATTTAGGGAAGACTGGCACCTAGGGTATAGAAAACAAAATCTTAGAGAAAACTTTTTTAAAAATAAGTAATTTCTGAAAGAACAAAGCAAACCCATTCCTTCATAGTCTCTTTACCAAGCCTTTGAAAGCTACTCCAGTAGCCCCCTCCCCCAAATAGGCACGTAATTTATGGATCTTTTACAAGGTAATAAACCACAGTAATTATCTCCCTGCATCCCAAACTAAGAGAACAAATTAAGGCAGAACTTGAAAAGAATTTTAAAGAGTTTTCCCTTCTTCCAAATAGGAAAAGCAAACGTCGAGATCCGGAAAAACCGTGCTTTCGCGTAGGAAGAACCGCGGATCAGCTCCAATGAATGAACCAAAACCTGCTGGCTGTGAAGGCCTAAACATTACAAACACAGCAGTTGCCCTCCTGCCAAAGATAAGCAAAAGAATCTTGCAAGGCAGCGGAGACAAGTTTCTACAACCAAGAGCTGGGACTGACGACCATTTCTGAATTCACAGCCTCCGCAGTTGTGGCTGTCAACAAGGAGAGCGGCCCACGCAACAGCCGCCGCGCGCGTGGCCTCTACTTGCGTTTGCCCTGCTGCTTCGTGTACTGGTTTGTTTGGAGCTTGCAGGAAGAAACAACACACTCCTCTGACTTTTCCTCTTTATCTTTCATCTCTGCAAACGCCCCTACTGCACAGCGCCAGCTTTGGGGCAAACCCTTTGTCTGCCTGAGCCCCACATTCCCAGGGCATGCAGCTGAAGGGGACCCAGCCCAACAGCTCCTCCGAAATTAAATATTGACCAG
Source organism: Orycteropus afer afer (assembly GCF_000298275.1). Taxonomy (NCBI): domain Eukaryota; kingdom Metazoa; phylum Chordata; class Mammalia; order Tubulidentata; family Orycteropodidae; genus Orycteropus; species Orycteropus afer. The sequence continues at coordinate 7,735,531 of NW_006921595.1, read as the reverse complement.
AACCTCTTTCAATCGGCAGCAGTTACTGGATCCCAAGAGGGTAAACGCATCCCAATAGCCCATGCAAAGCTCCGCGCGGCTGAGAATTTTGACACAGCGCTTACCCCGAAATACGTTTAAATCTGAGCCAGGAATTGTCTCCCACTCTGGGCCGTTCAGTGAATCGCCTTTTCCGGTGTCCAGGAGCTCTGCGGACAAATAAACAGCAGAGAGTGAACGGTGGCTGCAAAGGAAGAGAGTTGGAGAGTCGGAGTTGGACGCGCAGACGGCGTGGGCGCTGGGGTGGCCCCCGGGGTGACGCGGACACGGAGGAGTCGCCAGGGCGCTCGTCCATGCGGCGCACTCATTGCTCGAAAGGTTCCACTCTACAAATGGCCTGAAGATGGTGATTTATTTTTGTAAAATAAATACATACTCCATCTCAGCACCCACACTCTCTCCTTTTTTTCTTTCTTTTTTTTTGGGGGGGGGAGAGTGGGGTGGAAGAAGAAAGGGGGAGGAAAATGGGAGAGGTGGAGGACGAGGAGGAGGTGAAAGGGGCTTTGCAGCACTGCCGGCTCCTCTGGGAGAGCTCCCCAAGCACCCCAACTTGGGGAATGTGAATGCACGCTTTATTTTCTTTTGCAAACAAAGGGAAGCCTTGTCTGGGAGCGTTCAATCACCGACTATCCTGAAACTCACTAAGAGTGTTCATTTCTGTTGGCGGGAAATCAGACCCAGGCAGGGGCAGTCTTGGGAGGTTTTGTCTTCTGGTTAATTAAGCCCTGAGCGCCATTTCTTGGTCTTAGTGGGTTGGCAGGATTACCGCAGAACCCAGTCCCTCAGAGCAGGCCAACTACTAAGGCTGCTGGACACTAGGAAAGACACAGTAGCCAGACCAATACGGTTTAAGGGAGCCCCATGCAGCCCAGCCTCACCCAGCACTAAGAGCTGGCTGATGCTTTAATTCTGTTGCAATCTCACTCCTCTGGATATCTGCAACCCTCTCCTTTCCTCAGACCAACAAATAGTCATTGAGCAGTCAGCCAAGTTTCCAGGGACAGAAACACTGGGGAAGGCAGAGAATAGTCCCCTGTGCTGGGCCCTGGCTTGAAGAAGTTCTGCAGCCGGTTGCTTCCATACCTCTATCCCTGCCCCCTCCCCAACTCCTTCACCCAGACCTGGGTAACCTTTCCTTCACGCAGGGCTAAGTAACTTCTCCTTCACCCAAGCCTGGGTAACCTCTCCACACTCCAGCCCGCCCAAAGTCAGCTTTCTGCTTGCTGTCCGACACCCATGCAGTCCTGCCGGTAGCCTCAAGTAAGGCTAAGAAATAGCTGACCTCTGCCAGTCAGGATGCTAAATAAGTGACCACAAACCAGCAACTGCATTCCTGCCACCACCTTGACCTGCAACCCTTTCTGGGAATCCACCCTTGGCCTCTTTCTCTGGTTCAAACTTGCTCTCTGTGTCCCTAAAGGGGGTGCCCCTGAGCAAGGTGAGACTTGGCCATCTTGCACTTTCCAACTCAACTTCGCCCCAGAAACATCCGCTTTGCCACCATCCACCTCCTGCCCCAGGCGATGCTTAGGGGTATACTAATTATTATCATTGCTATTTCCTTATCCCCAAGTCTAATATTCATGGTTGCTGTTCCCCATAAATCGTTCAGACTAATGAGTCACAGAGCGATGTTGCCCAGGTCTCTCCCTCTGCAATGGCCGCCGCTGCCGCTGCGGCCTCTCCCAGCGTTTTTTGGCGCTCTCGCCTGCTCCCTTGCTCGCCCCGGCACTGGTGATTTATGAACGCCGGGAAAATTGAACAAAGCCGCGCGCCTGTCCTGTGGTATCTCTGCAGCCTTCCCCAGCGTGAATCAGAACATTACCAACTGTCTGTGCATCCGTCCCACTTCATCACCAAAGCCAGGATGTGACCACAGAAAATCTGAGCCAGAACTCACGTTTTCCCGGACGCGGCACGCTCCCCGGACTTGTAGAAACCCCTCAGAAAAAGCCCCAAGACCCAAAGAGGGCCTGCCAGCTCCGTCCTTCTGGGCGAAAGGCTGGCGCCTGCTTTCCTGAAGGAGTTAAAAGCCTTTGGAGATGAATCTGAGAGTGTGTGTTTTTGAAAATCAAATAGGAAGTTGGGGTCTCCCTTCTGAGAGATTCATTCCTTGTGAGGCCCTGTGACTCCGATCTGTTCCTGACGATCCGCATTAATTATTTAATGAGTCACGTGACCCCAAAGATTACAATTTCAATATCTCCCTTGAACAGTTACTACACCTTTATCTGCTGCAATCAGGGTCTTATTTTCCCTTTTTTAGTTCCCCAGGCCTCCGGAGCAGGGTCCCCTTGCAGGGGTCCTGGACAAGCTACTGCCATTGATAGCCAAGGGCCAGATCCAGTGAGTGTAGAATTAAGTTATTTGGGCCTACGAGCATTTTAGACAGTAAGTGGGAAACCCACCCCTCTCCCAGGCACCCTGAGCCTAATTGTCAAACCTGTCTGAGTGCTTTGACTATGGTAGCTTGGTTACATAATCTCCCAGGACATTATGATGGCAGACCAGGCAAGAACCCACTCTTCTTTCCTGGCCACCACACACCTGTGGTGGTACACCTCAAGGCCAGATACATACATTCATTCTGGGTAGAGTCGGCTTCTGTTGAGGAAAGAAGCCCATGCATCTACCCCTATCCAGGGTCAGACCAAAAGTTTTATTCAGCCTACCCACTCATTAACATAAAGAACATGGTGAGGGATCATTCCTGCTGTTTCAGTTACCTATTTGTAAACTGAAAAGATTGAACCAAAATGGCCACCATTTTTTTCACCTGGGACATTCTTGCAATCTGGAAATCGCTTTCAGCTCCAAGAATCAACCCCAGAGAGAGTGGGACAGGCCTCAGGGTGGGCAGGGCTTTTTACTTCATGAGTTTGGGGCTTTGAGAAGAAGAGATCCTAAAGTTCCAAGGTAGATGTTCCTGACTAGGTTTCACAGCAGCCCCAGCATCCTTCCTAATGTTATCAAGGAGACAGAAGACGTATCTTTTCTTCTGCCTATTGTTCTCAACCCAGACTTTTTGAAAGAGAAAGCAGAACTATTTTGGGGCCAGTACGTGAGAAGGGGCAGCAGGAGCAGCAGTTGAAAAGGGTGGGCCTGGGTTCTCCAGTGCAGGATTCAGAGACCAAGAGAGTACAATGGAGGGCCTACTGCCTGCCCAGAATCCACTCATTCAGACAGCAAGCTCCAGGTTTCTGTTTGCTACATTGATTTTTTGGGGGTTTCCTACAATTGCATTCTGAAGAGTAGCTGATCTGTTTCCATATTAAAACTGCTAGAGGGAAGGCAGTGAGTGATGAGAAGAGCAGGAGAGTTTGGAAGCTTTGGAGAGCAGGGAGACAGAAGGATGGTGGCCGTAACCACCACTTGGGGAGGAGGCAAAGGTGGAGGGATGAAAGCACCTGGGTATAAAGTCAGAGGCTCAGTGAGAGGGCTCAATCCTACCAGCCCACCCCCCCCCACACACACATATCTAGGTAATCTTCCCATGAGCTCCATCCTGGGTATTAAGTACTCTACTATGTCTGTCACAGTTGAATTCCCGCTGTAATAAAACATCGGGTATATCGTAGATTTCAGCAAAACTAGGGAAGAGAGCCTACCAAGTGCCATTTTCCTTCAAGGGGGAGAATGTTAAGTACTTAATTCAAACTGTGACCATTAAAGTGTCTCCTATCCGATTTAGGTTGATTTCAGACATTGACAAAACTTTTATCTCCAGAGTCATGCACAGCTTGGCTCTTCAGTAACGCAGATGAGTATGTGTGCTTGAGGGTGGGGGAGAGAGAAAGAAGGAGGGAGAAGAGGACAGCATGTATAAGGGTCATGTTGGTAGGAGAAGTATAGAGCTTACACAAAATACTGTCTTTAAAGGTCAAGGGTTTGAGGGGCCAATAGGGTTTACTTAAAAAAAAAAATTAATGAGATAGAAAATTTGTCCTCTCGGTGAACTCTTATGGTTGCCCTAGCAAAGAGCAGACATGCACAATTTTGAAACACATAGTGGGATTTTCTAAACCGTTATAGCAAGTTCTGTTAAAGGCCAAATCTAAAACTGGCATAACACTGGGGGGAAAAAAAAGTCATAATATTTTATATCATTTTGGATAACTTTAGTTTTGCAAAATTCACCAATATCTTAATAATCATGTCACCCCAGAAAAAAAATACCATTCTGTCCTAGAATATTAGAAAAACTGTCTCAATCCTCTCTTCCTTTCCTAGGAGACTATGAGCAAGTGAAAGGAAGTTATCCCTTCACCCCCAAAACAAGAGTCTCTAGCATAAAGCTAATGAATGCCCCTATACCCTCTCCTCCCCACAAAGGAGAAATATAAGTTTTTACCTGAATGATGATAATCTGCCATTTGAGGATTTGCAGTTGGACTCTCACTTTCCACCGAGAATCTAGGCATTTTTTGAGCAGACAGCCAAGATGCTGTGTCTTTGCCTGAGACCACATTATTTGCAAGAAGATCCCTTGCTCCTCCACAGACTTTTCCCAGAGAATGCCTTTCAGAATTGCTGTTGAATTACAAAGAAGTATTTATTGTATGAGGTGATTAATGATTCCTGGGAAAATTGCTATTTTCAGCGTGATTTAATTTCGTTTTACAAGTAAGTGTAGTAGGGGGAGGGTTAATAAGTTTCAGCGGCAGTTGCGGTGCCTCCTGGCACCCATTCACACCTTATAAAATGCACTAAATGCCTGATTTGGACTGACTTGGGAAGGCATAGTTGTTTGCCCCCGAGTTTTCTTGGGAAGGATAGAGAACCCTAAGAGATTGGTACCCATCACTTTCCTCTCAAATTTGGTTTGTTCATAGATAGACAGCTGATCACCCCTGCCTGTTACCATAAGCAGCAGGGATGACAACCACAGACTAAGTGTGGTAGCACTGTTGGAAAGATGTGTTTAAAAATTCCTCTGATGTTTTAGAGGTACATGAGCATTCTCCCACCATCTCTGCTAAATTCCATCAACTAAAATACTGTGTTCATTCAAGGCCAGGTGATGGTTCTAATATTCTGGGGTTACCATGTTTTGCTTTTGTGTCTCCTTGCAGGGAACTGTCTTTACTGAGCACCAAATCTAAATCTAAATTGGTAAATAAATAATAAAGTCATAGAGATTAGAGATAAGGGACTTGATTTTCAACCTTTTGAATCTACATTTCTTGGATTGGGTAGAAACATTCTAGAGCATTTGAGGAAAGTGACCCTAATTCAGTTTGGCTTTCTTCCAGCAGCAAACCCTTCCAGGTATACTGGAGTGCACTTTGGGTGTCATTATGTTTTTTGTTTTTCTCAGAGGAAACTTTGGAAGGTGTTCTGGGAATATTCATTTTATTTTAAAAGCTCTTCCTTAGAAAGAGAGAGCCAGCAGCAAACAAGCAACCAAACAAACCCCACCCCCAGATGTAGTTAGTGAAGAAGAACTTGAAAACAGCCAAGAAACAAAAAGCAATCTCAACCCTTTGTACAAACTATTTTTTATCTCAAGGGAAAGAGGCAGATTAAGTACGAAGGTGCAATAAATACCAAGGAGACCACTTCTTCCCAAGTATGCTCAGAGTTTAGTGTGCAGAACAGCTGCAGAAACCCCTGGGCCCGCAGCACTGTGCAGTTTCACCTTTCATTGTGGGGAAGGACACATTTCTACGCCTTCCTTGAAGCTTGAAAGCCTGGCCAAGTTTGGGAAGAAGAGGAGCTCTCTCAGCCTCAAGAGCCTTCCTGCTCTTTGGAACTTTTCCCACAGTGGGTCAAGCTTGACAAGAGTTCAGCTCAAGTTGAAAACATACACACACACACACACACACACAATTATGTGAGCAGTCAGAATCCAAGTGAACACAACTCAAGTTATCTGCAAAGCTTTTACATTACAAAGTCAACCATCTCAATCCAGAGGATTTCTTCTTCTTCTTCTTCTTCTTTTTAATGAAAAGCTTAGGAGGCACACAAATCTGTGTTATAGATTTTTAATGGATTTTTAAACAGAGTTTATTCTTAGCATGTGGCGCTCTATATAGCCACATCACAATTTGTACAGTTCCACATAGGTCTAAATGCACTCCCCTTACCACCAAGATTTTGACCCGGGATAAGACAATAATATCTCTATTGTCAATATTTTAAATAAATGCAAGGAAGGGAAACTAACATGTCACACCTACCATCAAGGTCTATACATTTTAATAATTAAATAATCTTGTGAGGTCCACAATGTCTGCTCATTTATTCAGTTCAATACAAGCTTGTAGGAGCTGCCTTAACAAGGAAGAGGAAAGTAAGTGAGGTGGGGGAAAAGGTCTGTTTTCTTCTGCTTGCAACAAATATGCATGTTCATATATCCCTAGTCAGCATGGGCTGTCCAACTGACTTCAGTCATCTCAAGAGTATTTGATGCCAAAGTGGTTCTTCTCAGGTACCCAAACCTGGCAGCCTGTGCAGGACAGCAGGTTGTTCCACCAGCCAGCATCCTGGCCAATCCTCCTCTCTTAGGCAGCAACCAGCCTACACTCTTGCTGGGATAATGTCTTCATGTCTGTTATCCTTTCTACCAATGTGGGTTTTATTTTGGTGTCTGTGATGATTCAGACAAGGAGGGGTGGAGGGGAAAAGGAACCGAGAACAAAAGCAGGTAAGGGGAAGAAAGTGGCCAAGATCTTCAGAGGATTATATGGAGGAGGGAATGGGTGTGGAGGCGCCTGGGTGGGCATGAGGGTGGGCGTGGGGGCTCTGAGTTTGTGCTTTCCCTGGGGGCACAGCGGAGGCCGAAGCCGAGTTGGAGGAGCGCATCTTGGTGTTGGGCAGTTTGTGATCTTTCTTCCACTTCATCCTCCGATTTTGAAACCAGATCTTCACCTGGCGCTCGGACAAGCAGAGCGTGTGGGCGATCTCGATGCGGCGGCGCCGGGTCAGATAGCGGTTAAAGTGGAACTCCTTCTCCAGCTCCAAGACCTGCTGCCGGGTATAGGCGGTTCGAGAACGCTTGGGCTCCCCTCCGTTATAACTGGGGTTGACTGAACGCCCAGAACCCCGGAGGAGAAGGCCAAGGAGAAGGGAGTGGAAGAGAGGAAAGGGAAAAGAGGAGGAGAGAGAAAGTGGGGTGGGGAAGAGCAATTGGACATCATCATTATATAATAACCTGACACCAAGTTCACGCAAGATACATAAAACGGCAAAGAAAATGTTTCACAGGCTATTGACAACGGGAAACACCCGAGAGCCATAAAGAATGGTGCTGGGCATTGGGGTTGAAGAAAAGCTTCAAAGACACATGGCCCGAAGCCTCTGCCAGGGCAATTAAATTTATGGGGGCTATAATTACTGCCCTAACAGTTTGGCGTCTCGTAAATCTCCCGATAAAGGGACTCCGGGTACAAAAGGGTTCTCACGTTGGGATCAAGCGGCTGGAGCGCACACACTCATCTCCACTGCAGCCTGGGCCAGATGGGGACTCCCCTCTCCGAGGCCCCCTTCCCCTCGGCCTCTCCCTCCTGACCCCCGCCTCGACCCTGGAACTCCAGCCCGGCCCACCCTCCCCGCTGCTCCCCGGCGGCGGCGCCACGTACCCGCACTGACATGGATCTTCTTCATCCAGGGGTACACCACGGGCTCCTTGCCTTTCAGGCCTGGCAGGCTCTTGTCCGCCAGGAGCAGCGGGCACGCGGGGGCGCTGCCCACTGCCGGGGCGCCCGGGGTGGCCGGGGCCGCCTCACAGC
>NW_006921595.1:7657903-7727348 GCF_000298275.1 Orycteropus afer afer | reverse complement strand
CTGCGCGTACTCCTCGAAAGGAGGGAACTTGGGCTCGATGTAGTTGGAGTTTATCAAAAACGAGCTCATGGTCATTAATTTGTGAAGTGCAAAAATACTAATTTTTCTCGCGTTGTCGTTTTTCTGGGCTCGCGGAGGCCCCTCCCCCTCCTGCCTCGCTTCCCATCCCCCCTTTCCTCTGCGCTCTTCCCCCCCCCCCCCTGTCACGCCCCCGCCCCTCCCCCTCCGGCCGCCTAGGCTGCCGCCGCCAAAGTTCGCGCCGCTTCTCCCCCCGCCCGCGCGCGCGTGCGCGCGCGGTCTCTCCACGGCCCCGCGCGCGCCCCGCCCCACTTCCCACGTGGCTCGTCCCAGCCAATGGGTGCACCGCGCGCGCGGACCCGGATCAGGAAGCGTGCGGGCGGGTGATAGATGCTGCTGTCTGGCCTGGGGAAGTGGGAGGGAGTGGGCAGTTTAGTACCCCAGCCCCGCAACTTTGAGTACCGCTAGGAATTCAGGTCCGCGCGGCTGCTGATCTTCTTGGACGCCCTGGGCTGGCCCTATGTGTGCCCTGCCCCTGGCCTAGGCCTCAGGGCAGCCCCACACTGACCTCGGGCGCCCTCCGTGGTTCGAGGCCAACTAAAGGAGGAAAGGCGCCCGGACCAAAGAGACATCCTGATTTTTATCCTAGGCTCAGAATAAAACGAATGAGGCCGACGGACTGGTTTTCTCACCCTCAGATACCCTTACCCACTCCCTGCTCCCCACGTCTGAGAGCTCCTGCGTTGAGAAACCGGCCAGGAGCCCCAGCGGGTGGGTGGGTGCGCAGCTGAAAGAAATTGGCCCTAGTAGGTAAAGTGAGATCGTTTCAATGTAACGAGGTGGGCACTTTAATTATTCTTTTTTAAAAAATATAATTTTTGTTTCTTAAAAAAATTTGCGCCTTAGTAATAGCGTCTCATTTCTTAAAGACACCAATGTGACAGCTAAACACGCCCGCGTTTACGAGATGCTATTGTGAGAGAGATGGTGGCCCCAGGGCGGCAATGGATAGAAGCGACGACTCCATAAAACCGAGCTTCCGAAACCAACAACTTTCCATTTTGAAACAATTCCCCCAAACAAGCTAACGATAGACTAAACACAGGGCTTGGCCTGGTAGCTGGCACATCTTTTCAAGTTAGCAATTTTGTGTTTTCTCCTTTGAATGCTGCTTTCTCAGGCTAGAGTAATATTTTCAGGACAGTCAATAATTTCTGAATTGCTGAAAATTAGCATTGTAACGCTATCAGTAGTTTCGGAAAGGAGAGAGAGAGGACTGTTGCCTGCCATTTGGTAATTGAAATTTGATGGGTAAACTAATTATGCCATTATTAACAAATAAATTACTTATTAATTCCACCTAATGTTGCTCTTTGAAGTAAATACTGATGCCTTTATTCGTGCCGTGTACTTTCCCTTTCTGACTTACAGACACACCTAAATCCTCTACTTTTCCACCTAGATTAAAGAAGTGCAAACTAGCATAGTCACCATTCTAAAAATACTTTCATATTGGCATGCAAAACAAGGATTTTTCAGCTGGTGCACCTTAGATGATTTTTTACAAAGCAGTATAAACAGCCTTCTCACAACTGAGTCTGGAACATGCAGACAAGGAAAGTTATAGCCTAAGCCTGGAGACACTTCAAAAGGAATGTCAATCCTATCTTCATTTATATCAGTTACTCATAGGAGTTACTAAATGCTGGAATATATCCATTTGATGGATAGTCATATAATGCTTAGGCACATAAAGGCTATTATATGGGAGTAATCTTTAAACTAATTTAGGAAAAGAGGTTAAAAAAGGAATCCTGTTAGCTTTCTGACTGGAATCACCCTGAAGTGGTACAAAGAGGTTTTGTACATTGTGTGTGTATAGAGTGCTGTCCATTGACGTGTGGCACCCTGCTATTTTTTTGTTTTGTTTTTAATGAAACATGAGCTGTGAACAGAAATCACCACTGAGTATAATCTGTAGACATCCTCTCTAGACTTGGAAAAAAAAAATCTAGCTTCTGATACAGCTGCCCAAACCAGCGTCTTTCCACAGCAAGAGCAAATCATATATACATATATCATATAAATAGTATGTACATATATTATGATATAATATATATTACAATCTGGGCTCTCTAAGCCTCAGGGGGAGAAAAATCATGACAAGGAAATCTTGCCCCCCCATGTCATCAGCCTTGAGTACTAGGACTTAAGGATGCCTGTTAAATATTATTTACGGACACTAAAATACAAAACTCATTGTTGTTTAACCTCAGAACTCCTACCGAGTTTCTGTTTTTAAGTATTATCGAGTCACTGGCACTTTTTTGTATATGGCTGACCTAAATGAGTTAACTGTGCCTGTGTTTCATGTGGTTCTATTACTTGAGGAAGATGGGCTTACACAGAATCCCCCAAGGCCTGTAACTTGTCTTTGTGGTTCGTATCATAAACACAAACGGAGCCAGGACCACCAAGTGTTATCTTACACACCGACATTTTGACATTTTACTGCAAGATTTATGGCTGTAATAAACAATCTCAGTACCTTTTCTCATCCTTCCACAATCTCCCTTTGCAAGCCATAGCATCATTCCATTGAATCAAATAACCTTTTGAAAAACATTTTAAAAGACACCTCTTGCCTTAATATAAGACCCAAGACACCAAAGCAATGCCAGAAATAAACTAACTCAATTAATAAACAAACTAAAGTTTACCAGCAGCATCTCACCAGAGAAAAGATGGGATGCCCTGAAATCAAGCAGAGAGGGAGCGTGCTAATCTTCGCACACCAACTGGCTCCAATCCCAAGCAGGGTAAAAGTGTTATCCTTTTCTTGGGAAACTAGTAAGCACATTTGCTCATTTCCATGTGCAGGGATAACATATATTCCCAACAAAAGCTTTCTTAAAATCCCATTAAGTGAAGTAACTTTTCATCCTGTCCTCGCATCCCAGATGGAGGAGAGTGAAGGGAATCCGAGGGAGAGGGAGGGCAAGAGGGAGGCAGCATTTGCAGCCTGGTTTGAATCTGATTTGAATCATTTTGAATATATTTGGAACAGCCTTCCCTCTTGAATGCAACCCTGTCCCAAGTTTCAAAGTGACCGAACAGTGACACCGTGTGCATTTTGTTTCTTATTAATCTTACACATTGACAGTCTTTGTTAAATCACAAGGCGCGCCCTTCACCAGCCGACATTTTCATATTTGTTAGACGCGCTGACCTGAAGTTCACCTCGGCCTTGGACTTTGCGCTTCTAAAAGGTCTATACAGTGTCTTTTAGAGAGTAGGGTGCTTTGCCCAGGTCATTCCTTCTCAGGGAAAACCAAGGGGGAAAAGCAAAGGAAATGTAAACGTTATGGAATGTATTGACTGTATTTGTCCTTTGTTCTTTGGAGTGAGAGTCCCCCAGACTGTTCTCTATCTAGAACGTGTCTATGGAGCAAACACGGGAATGGCTGAATTTCAAAATGCCTATGATGGCATCAGAGGGCTTCCCCCCACATACCCTAGCCATACCATTCAAGAGGACCAACACTTTATCTATTAGTCATTTGATCAATTAATTGTTTGAGAGCAATTTCCTTGTAATAGTTTAAAATAACAAACAACCCAGGATATAAGATTGAAATTTACATGTCAACTATACATGATTTTTGACCAGGATTATATGAGAGGCCTAAAGACAGGAATTTTCAGGATAAAAAAGCACTCTCAAACCAAAACTTCTGTAGGTTCTATTTTCTTTTAATTTAAAGACTAGCTAAAAAGGTGTCTATGATTATTGAAGCTGACTGTTTCCAGGTATGTCATGTGTTTTGAACCTAAAATATAATGAAAAGATTTTCTTGAAGAGACACTTAATTGTCTTGGTGAGTAATAGAGAGGGTTTCAGTTTTCTTTAGCTCACTAGCTCAGATGTGGTAAAGTGTTCCCTGTTGTAACAGCAATCACCACAGTTGTTTCTTTTCTATTTTCATCTGGCACACCCCCATTTGGCTTCAAACTCTTGGCCAGAGTGAAAACTTTACACATTGCACAGTGGAAACAACCTAATTACTTCCATGAAGACAGTGTTTGGGTAATATTTATTTTGCCACTGAACATACCTGGCACCATTAAATCCAACCAACAAAAATGCATTGGGATAATCTTAAACAAATCCCTGAAAATGCCTATTTTGAACAGTAGAGTTACCTATCTAAAGTTTTTTTTTTTTAAACCCTAAAAAAATCCAAAACATCTTTTTCTTCTCTTCTTACCTAGGCTGATCAGTTAAAGATCAGTGCATAGAAAAGGAAAATATGACCCCAGAAAATAAATTCTAATGGTACCAACACTTACAGCCAATCTATATGCAGGAAAAATCAAATATTGTCTAGCTGTCTAGTTGCAACTCACACACAAGGCATGGTTCCAGTCTGCTTCCTTAATACATTATTCCCTTTCTTTTCCATTCTCTCATCCTTCTGACTTAGTTTTTTTTTTCCCCCCTCACTCTCCTTAGCTTCTACTCCAAATGTATTTTTTAAAAGTATTTTCTGGAAAGCAGCACTCTGCCATGGTCATTGATCTTAGAAAGTGACCTGGCATTTGTGTATTCTACCTTCCTGCTCAAATGGCACATACTCTGGAGTTTAGTTATTCACTTATAGATGGTAGTAGCATTTCTTATGTTTGGTTGAGGCTTAACAATAAAGGTAATTTAAAAATTTCAAACAACAGGGGCACTTTTATGGCAATAACAACCATTTCCTCACTGGAGGAGTGGAGGGGAGAATCCCATCATTGGGTGGCAGCTCCAGAAAAAGCATTATCTAGTTTTGAAAATCATAAAAAATACATTTTAAAAGAAGTGTTTGTGTTTGTTCATGTCTCGCACATTTTAGGGGTCATTAAAAAATAAAAAACAACAACCCGGCCAATCAAAATCACTTTTAAAAATAAATAAAGGTTTCTTGTCCCATGCTCTTGCCTTTGAAGCTAGAATGGAACATTGGGAACTTGCTACATTATTCTTTTAGGGATTTTCTGTTGATTTTTGAGCACTTTTGTTTTGTGACAAACCCACAAGTAGATTCCTGGTTCTCCAGCATCTAAGGTGTTGGTGTTTCAGTAATCTATGCCTATTTACCTGCTGCTATTCTCTCAGAATGGGAGTGATAATTCAAGATGAAATACAGTGTATATTACTCTTGAAAAGAGGAATTCTCTATCCTTTCCTCCGTAATTGAGGTCATTCAACCACTAGGGTTCACCTGGAGTCCATACCATGATACACGCGTCACTCCGAGCCATTTTATCTTTTGTGCTGATAGTCAAGATCGCAGCTCTAACATTGACATCAAACTCTGTCTGGGCAGATGACTAAGAGTGCTGCACAACGTAAACTTTTGACCCTCAACTTTTTGACCTGCAGTTGTAACGCACCAACCACAAAGATACACAAAGCTGTGCTGCTTCTTTCAGGGGGAAGGGGCCCCCTAGGATCTCAGGGACGCCCTACTTCTCCCACTGCCTTTGGAATAAGAGAGTGAATGGGATTTTTATTCTTGGGGGGGGGATTGTGACTATATTTCCTGTCAAATCAGTTTCCTACCTCTTTTTGCCAGAGCTTAGATAGGAACTAGATTACCTTGAAATCACTGGTGATTGCATTTACAAGGAAAATTTGGAATGGGCTGGGAGAACCTTGCAAAAAAAATGAAAGGAAAAGGAAGATGGGGAGAAAGCAAGCAGTGGGAATTGAAGATATTTTTTTCTTTATTTAAAAATAAAGACGCAGCCCTAATTGTTGGGAGAGCTGGCCCAGGCGGGCGAGTTGACTGTGAACTTGTACTAAAGCGTGCTCTGCTGGCGAGTCCTAGGGTGTGCAGATTTATCTTCCCCGCATTTACTTAACCCGGCAGTGAACTGCACGGGCGTCATTTGTTAGGCGATGACAGACTTCACCTCAAGCAAAGGCTGCTTCACAAAATCGCAATAATTACCCAATAACCTTCATAACAAATATTATTATTGAAAAGAACAGTTTATGGGGAGGGGATCTGGTGAGGGGACAGACTTCCTTGAGAAAAACACCAAACAAAACAAACCTGGGCAGATCCTCCAGTTCTGGGGCTTAGAATGGTAAGGACTATGGATCCCCTCTTTTATGTCAGTGGGAGCCTGGACTGAGCCTCTCAGTCATGCCTGGGAGCCCCGTTTATAGTTTTGTCATTGACTGAAGGGAAATTCCCTCTGATCAGCCAAAGGGATGGAGACACTATACTTTGTACTCTCCATGGTGGGCAAGCCACACACAGACCTCCCCTCCCCAGCAAAGACAGGGGAAGAGACTGCGAAGGGCATCTTTTAAGCTAAAAAAAAAAAAAAAATTATTTTCCTCTTTCTTAACTCATCTTTCAAGATGTGGTTTACTCTCTCCTTACTAGTTGTTTGGATATAGAATATACCCATCTCCACAAATGAAAATCACTCCATTTCTGGTAGGAAATTCTGTCTTGCTCTCCTAGAGTCTCCAACAATGAAGCAGAGGAAAGAGCAAGAAAAAGAAATCCTGGCATAATGTGAAATCAGACATGGAAACCCTAACAAATTCCTAAGTGTGACCAGAAGCTTCCTATTATATTTATAGTTCAGGAAATAATGTCTTTTTAGCTTATGGAAACAAACGGGGCCCTCCACATTGCGGACGTTTCTGTTTCTCCTTTTATAAGACAAGGAACACAGACACACTTCTGCCACCGGCTGAGGCTGGATGTCTTCATAAAGCACTCAGTGACAGAGTTCCCCCCCACACACACACACACCCAAGTCAGTCCCTTGGTAAAAACAACCCAAAAGAATGCACACAAAGAAATAACTTATCTACAAAATGAACAGATAACCAGCTGTCCTCTTTAGTATGCTTCCTATGAAAATAGGAAGAAAGGAAGGGGGGAATTCTCCACCAACATTCACAGGAGTCTGACTGGGTGCTGAATTTTTAAAAAGTCATTTAACTCCATATGGGTTGGGTTGCTTTCTTAAACTCCACTTAACTTTTATAAAGATTAACACTCACAAATAAAAGCAAGCTAACAATATTTGTAACCTGGATTAACTCATGAGAAAGATTCTATATGTTGTAAGATGTCGGATATGAGGCAAATAGCCTTTCTGCTCATTCCTACACCCCAGGGTGGGATGTGGCCACAGAGATGATGTGGATGCCTTCTCTAAGCAAGTTACTCAAACAAAACTGCCAGTATCCTCACCACTCTTTGCTTCTGATTTCAGTCACTAAGAAGTCACTCAAGCAAGATCACCAAATGAGTAACCGAAACAGAACCTTGAGCCAAGATTTTCCAATAAAGAACCCAAACCTAACAGCAGTAAAACAAAAGATTCAGAATTCTCAAAGGTACATATAACAATAAAACAGAATGCATACTCAAATAGAGTTTTCATTCTGGGTCCACTAAGATGTGAACACACTTTCCCAAATGCTGAAAATGTAATGGTCACTCTAATAGGTTATACAAAATGATCCACCTTGTCACTATTCATCAAAAGCGGAAGTTGTGAAAGGGTTTGATTTTTCAAGAAAGCTTCCCAGCTTTTCTTTGCCAACCTCTGACTGACTTTAGGGACATCTGTTGGACCTATGTTGAATGTAGAGGCCCGCACACAATAAAGTATCAAATCCATTCTTTGAACAATTTCACTTTAAGCATTTGGTAAATACCTTCACTAGTGAGCACTTGGAGAAAACTACACAGCTCCTAAAGCAAAAAAGCATTTGGAGACAGGAGACTTCATCTTTTTTGTTTGTTTGTTTCATTTGAGTCCAGTTGGAGAAGTTGACTTAATTCCTCAGCAAGATGGGAAAAAATCCCTCAATCTCTTGTGGATACCCATCCAGAGAAAGACCTCAAGACAGGCCACAGCATCCCCGTCACTCACATTTGCCACTAAGAATGTAGAGGGTTGGGGTGGAGAAAGGGTGGCTGGGGCCAAGATGGAATTGTACTCAGGGAAAATCTATTTCACCTTACTTCACCCGTTGGTGTAATTTTGAGGACTGTTTTGGAAATCATAGATTATGTAAATTTCCTGGGATCAAACAGAAGGAGTTGCTAACAAAAGAAAGGCGGAAATCTCCTACTGACGAAGGACCCATTTCTTCCCTTTATGATGTGTCAGGAAAAACAACCTAATAGCTCTGGGGACTTTTAAGTTGGGCATTGAAGGCACCTCGATTTCCCCTCAAACTTTAGGGTGCAGCTGGGAAGAGAGAGAATTTGTTTGTATGTTGAGGGAGAGTAAATTGCTCTAATCTTTAATGTTAGCCCTAAGTGGCCTTTTGAGAGTCCTGTAGAAGTTTAAATTCTACAAAGGAAGAGAGGAAAAGGAAAGAGGAAAGAGAGAGAGAAGCCAGGTGGAAGTAAAGAAAGCGCTTTCACCCCTTTCATTTAGCCTGGGGATTCAAAGACTAAAGTTAAATCCGGCCATAAAGTTTATTGCTTCAGACTCACAAGCGGGTGAGAACAGTCCCACCGAAATAAAAAGAACATTCAGGCAAACAAGATTCAGGGTCTGGGCCTGGGTGCGGGGGAGGGGTGCTGAGCGCCCCTCTCCCAGGTGGGGACCCTTGGCGCCCAGCGTCCTGCCTGTCGCTTGCACTCTGGCCTCGGCCTCGCAACCCAGGGGCCCAACCTGCGCCTAGCTGGCCTCGCCATCCTCCAGCACTCTCGAGCCAGTCTGAAACTCGGCCCCGAAGGCTGCCGCCTCACTCGAGTCCTGCCAGATGACCCCGGCCCTCAAAGACATATTGCCACAGCCCCGTAAGGAATCCCTCCAGAGTCCGCCTCGGCTCTGCCCCGGCCTTTCTTTCAAACTCCCAAGCGCTGCGAGGCCCTCGGCACCCGCGGTCGGCGGCCCACTGTCTCCCAGCCCCCATCCCAGGGCTCCACGACCCCCAAAGTCCCTAGACCCGGCGAGATCCCTACTGGGGGGAGGGGAGCATCCCTGCCAAATCGCCCCACACAGATCCGCTCGCACACAAAAATCATCCTTTTGCACGCCGGGGAGAAGCAGCGGAAGTCATTAACATCCGCGGTTGTGCAGCAATTAAAGTCAGGCCTGGGGATGCGGCACGGCCACAAGCGCTTTGCACAGTGGTGCCTCCGCCAACCGGTTCCTGGTGCTGCTGATGTGGGCAGAAGTTTGCTCTCCCCATTTGAATGGAGAGGCAGCTTCAGAGTTAGGGAGCCGGAGAGAGAAGGAGAGAGCGAGGAAGAAAGTTTTCAGAGTACAAATAAACTTGAAAGCGCTCCGGAAGCGAGCTTACCTTAACTCGAAAGGAGGCATTTTTCAGGGTTTTGAGACTTGTGGTTTGGACACTTCTGGACCTAAATTGACAATTTGAATGACCAGGCGGCACACGTAGCCTGCAAAAGAGTCAAATGGAGTCCAGCGTCAGTGAGATTATATGTTATGTGGTATATAATGTTGGATGTCAACTCCCCAAAACCATAAAACTTACTTTAATGGCCCCACGTGACGTTTTATAGCCAGTGAGCCGATCTGTCTGTGCTATGGATGATTTTACGATCTAATTCATAGACAAAACCCTATTCATTTGGCACCCAAATGTCATATAGCCGGAACTGGGGCTTATAAAGTTTACTGTTTTATAACTTTTAAAAGGAAAGACGGCATCAGTGTAAGCAGTCCGTAAATGTGCGAATCTCTAGTTGCGCTTTAGCTGCTCTGAGGAGTTCCCCAATCGGGCTAGGATGGGGTAAGTAACCTTCCATTTGTAGCAAATTAATTGTAGTTTTTTTTTTTTTTTTTTTTAAAGGCCACTGGGTGCAGGGTGAGGTATGGGGAATGGGTGCTGGGGTGGGGTAAGGGTACAGGGTTTGGGGAACATAAGCTGGCATAGTAGCCCATGCAGCAAGTGGAGGCCCAGGACAGCCTAGGAGAGAAATAGGACCTGTGTGGGCCTTGAGGGCCGCTAACAAAGCCCTACTTTCTTTCTCCTTCTTTTTCATCTCCTCCTCTTCCTTTTGTACCCAGAAAGTTCACTTCATTTCCTCAGAGATGGGCAAGGTGGACTGAGGCTTTGGACTGGCCTGAAGCTCCTCCACTTGGTGCCCTGAACTTTCTGATGGGTCAGAGAGGAAGGCGGCAGGTCAGGGGTTGGACTGAGGCCTCCTTGCATAGATAGGCAGGCTGCTCAGGTAGCCCCACTCCTTGGCTTTCAGGACTGGACAGAGAGACAGGAAAGCAGAAAGAGCCGCTCACTAGTTGGCATAAACCAAACCAAGAGAACTTACAATAGAAAGTTTATTTTTTTGTTTCCAGTCAGTATTTTTTTTTTCCTTAAAAACAAATACAAAAAAAAAAAAAAAAAGCTGATCACAGTTTGCTTAAACAGCCAGACTTGGACAGTATTTGTAACTTTGTTCACAAAAACATACATCACTGAAGCTGCGCTTATAAGAGCCACTTCCAGAGTTCGTGCAAAGGGTCCTACAAAGGCACGCAGGGACACACCGCTTGGAGTCACAGTTTTCGTCACAGAGTCACTAGTCACTACACGTTGAACAAGTTAAGTTGTGTCTCATCAAGTCACCTCTACAACAGCATTAATTACACAGGGAATATAGGTAGTTTGAATAAAAATATCTTTAACAGCTTGGAGCTATTGAGACAGGAACACTTCCACGCACATGCACAGTTAACAACTCGAGTGCAACACACAACATTGGCACTAAACGAGGTCGAAGGGGGACTTTTTTTGTGTTTTTTTTTTTCTCTTTTCTTTTTTTGTTATAGTTACTTCAAGTAACAGCTTGCTTCATATAAATAAGTTAAAACATCTATTTTTTTTTTTTTCAAGACAAAGCCATTCAGGACAAAGAGATGAACAGAAAGCAGATCTACTTATACAGGCGCTATAATGGCAATAAACAGGCTCATGATTAAAAGATGAATTAGGGCAACGAGAACAGGGCTTCTTCACAGAAGGAACACGAGGGAGTTTCAGAAAGTCACCTTAGTACTGACACTACGCGGGATCCGCTAATACCGCTCAGTACTTTCAACGCTCAGGGGCGGAAGGCCCCTCCCGCCGCCGCCATGCTCATGCTTTTCAGCTTATTATCTTTTTTCCACTTCATTCTCCGGTTTTGGAACCAGATTTTAATTTGTCTCTCGGAGAGGCAAAGAGCATGGGCTATTTCAATCCTTCTTCGGCGGGTCAGGTAGCGGTTGAAGTGGAACTCCTTCTCCAGCTCCAGGGTCTGGTAACGCGTGTAGGCCGTCCGGGCTCTTTTGCCTTCCGGGCCGCCTATGTTGTCTGCAACAGAAAAGTCAGCGGTTTAGCCACCAACTCCTCAGCCCCCCGGTTTCTGAAGTCCACCAGATGGACGAGCCAGGGTCCTGAGCAGTGAAGGGGGGCGCGAAAGGCTCAACAAGTCCTCCCTCCACGCCCTCCCACCCCTCCCGAGTTTCCTTCCCTCTTCCTCTCTAGAAAGAAAACAATACGATTTGGACTCTGGGAACAATCGGCCCATCTGAGGCTGGAGCCGCGTCCCAGAGGGCTGCCCTGGCTGGCCCTCGGCCCTCTCCTGCCCTCTGGCCCTGCCCCAGGCGCGCCCTGAGCCGGGGCCATAGCCCTCCCAGGCTGCCCACCACTCAGACAGCCATTGAAGCACGGCCCTTTCCTGAGCGCCCAAGTGGCCTCCAAGTCACCCTTCGTTAAAGTTCCAGCCCCGAGAGCCGCCTCCTGTTCCAGCCTGCACCTTTGGGGCGCCTGGTTGCTTTTTCTTCCCTTCTTTCTCCCTCCTGCCCCCAAACTTGAGAATCCCGCCGGCTCTCGCCTCGGTTATTCCCCCCAAGCCCCTTTTCGGGGGCTCTAATTAGTAACGCTGTTTCCCCAGCCAGCGTCGCCCTCCTCATAAATTATCCGTCCTGACAAGCCCGATTCACGGCCCCTACTGCTGTCCTCTACCTCTCTGCGCCCTGCTTGGCTGGTTTGACCGGGAAGCGCGTTCCAAGGCGCTGGGGTTCAAGATAGGGTTTTTTCCTCCCCTCCCCCTTTTAACGTATAAACTCGCCGGGTCAGCGACGGCTCCCCCAACAAACCCCCGCACCAATCTGCGAGTGCAGGACGCGGCACAGAGGAGGAAAGAGGAAGGCAGGGGGAGAGAGAACCGCAGGGAGAGGCGCGGTGGGGCTGCGAGAGGCGAGACCAGGGGAGAAGCAGGGAGAGGGCAGCGAAGGAGAAAGAGGGTACCGAGAGCTGCGTCCTCGCAGCCGCGTGGATTTAGAAAAAGGCTGGCTTTACCATGACTTATGTGCAGCTTGCGCATCCACGGGTAGATCTGGGGTTGGGCAGGCGGCGCCGGGCTCGGTTCGCTCTGCGCGCTCGCCTGCTCGCTGCTGGCGGGGGTGTCCTCCTCGGCTCCGGACGCCGTGCCAACCCCCTCTCTGCTGCTGATGTGGGTGCTGCCGGCGTTGGCCGAGGCGCCGCTGGAGTTGCCCAGGGAGTTTTTCCCGCCGTGATGGCTGTCGCTGCCGGGCGAGGGGGCCACGGCGGAGCAGGGCAGCGGGTCGGGCGGAGGCGAGTGCGTGGACGTAGCCGGCTGGCTGTACCTGGGCTCGGCTGGCGCCGCGCTAGCGCCGGCCGCATAGCTGCGGGCGCGCTCCCCGGAGCCAAAGTGGCCGGAGCCCGAGCGGCCGACGCTGAGATCCATGCCATTGTAGCCGTAGCCGTACCTGCCGGAGTGCATGCTCGCCGAGTCCCTGAACTGCTCGCTCACGGAACTATGATCTCCATAATTATGCAACTGGTAGTCCGGGCCATTTGGATAGCGACCGCAAAATGAGTTTACAAAATAAGAGCTCATTTGTTTTTTGATATGTGTGCTTGATTTGTGGCTCGCGGTCGTTTGTGCGTCTATAGCACCCTTGCACAATTTATGATGAATTATGGAAATGACTGGGACATGTACTTGGTTCCCTCCTACGTAGGCACCCAAATATGGGGTACGACTTCGAATCACGTGCTTTTGTTGTCCAGTCGTAAATCCTGCCTGATGACCTCTAGAGGTAAACTCGTGCACTAATGGGGGAGTTGGGTGGAGGCGAGAGGGGTGGCGCGCGCACCCCAGGCTCGTGCCCGTCGTCCGCCGCCGCCGTTCAGTCGGACTCGAGCGCCACCCGCTGGAGGCAAGTCGCATCGCCCCGCTTCCGACCCCGGGCTGCAAGGGCCGGGGTCGAACTGAGGTTACAGCCCATTATGGCAAAATTATTACATTTCCCTCGCAGTTCCATTAGGATGTACCAATTGTGAGGCCGTCAGCTGCCGATCGTGCGTCCGGCGAGGATGCAAAGGATCAGGGGGAGAGGGTGGCTCGAATTTTGGCATTCACAACAACTTTATTTCCCCCGTTTTGCAGCCCCTCTCATTTTGTGTCGAGATTGGTCTCGATTGTGCCCGTCCTGCCGGCAGCTCTGAATTTTGAAAATACAGATATCACCTTCGGGGAAGGGAGGAGGCCATTTAGCCAATTGGGGAAATAAATCCTGCCTGCAGCAGCGGCAGCAGCTACAATTATGGCTCTGTTTTTGTGAGTGCATGAGGGACAGTGTCCCTGCCGCTCTTAAATGACAGGCGTCTATTAAAGATAGCTTTTGTGTAGTGTTTTTCCGAGGCGAGGTCAAATTCCACACACTTTTATGACCGGAGTCGATTTTTCTTTCGTGAAAAATATGGTTTTTGTGTCATTAGCTTGCCATTTGATTTGCTTAATTATCCAGCCTGGAGAATCTTTGCCAGCCGGTTCCCTTCCTCGGGGCAGCCGGGCCCCAAGCCGGAAGGTTCTCAGTGAACCTGGCCAGTGGGCCCAGGCTCCCTGCGGCCACAGAGGCTGTTTAAGAATTGGGGATCCGTGGGCCGAATTACTGGTGTTTTGCTTAGACCTCCAAGAGTAAAACGAGGGCGCTAATAGAAGCATGTCGTTGCAGTGCCTGGTAGCTCCGTGGTTCTTTTCCTGGGCTCTAGAAGACGAAAGTAAATCACAAATATAGCCAAAAGGCAAAGGGGACCTCTTCGCCGGACAGCGGGCATCGTAGGCGCCCCAGGCACGTTTGAAAGCTAGGATTCCAGCTTCTCCCATGGTCCTGGGCCCCCTTGCTAGGTCCTTAAAGCTGCTGTGGTGGTGAAGCCGACGCTGTGTCCGAGAAGGCTGGGAACAGGAATCGAGAGCTAGGAGTCTGCAGGAGCCCGCAGGAGCCCGCTCGCTCCCCAGGCTGTAAAGTTCCTTCCGGGCCCAGGTTGCCTCCACTCAGCTGAGGCTGCGTCTCTTCCACTGGCGGTTACAGCCGGTGCCAAGAGGCTTAGCTCTCTCGGGGTCCCCCTTTGTTCCTCACTCTCCTTCCTATCTGAGGGCGGTCTGGGAGGTCATGGAAGGGCTGGGGCCCTAGGCCCTAGGCCCCCTCTTTCCAGTGACAGAGTCGATTTGATAGTGCCCTCCGGGACTTGGTGGCAAGGGAAAGAGGCAGAGACGCCCAAACCCCAAAATGGGCTCTTTTCTCCCCAGCAATCCTGAGACCGACAGCGACCCCCGCGCTCTGAGCTTTGGGCGCTCAGTGACGCTCGCACAAGAGCCAGAGATGAATTCGGGGCACGCCCTGGTGCCCCGGAGCGGGTTTAGGCAGCCTTGGGGAGCCAGACTGTATGTGTGCAACGCACCCAGCTCCACCGATCGCTCAGATCCAGTGTTTGTAGGCTTTTTTTTTTTTGTTGTTGTTGTTGTTAGAAATGCTTACAAAGCTCCGGGCTTTCCTGAAGCTGCACCCCAGGTGGGAGCAGGCGGAGAGAAAATTTGGGGAGCAGGCAAGGGCAAGGGGGCAAAGCCCAGGGAGGTTGCGGCGCTGGCCTGGTCCTTGCCCAGACATCTACTCGCCCGCCTTTGCCTCGGAGTCCTCCCCGCTGGGCTGCGTGGAATTGATAAGCTTATTCTCCTTTTTCCACTTCATGCGGCGGTTCTGGAACCAGATCTTGATCTGGCGCTCGGTCAGGCAGAGTGCGTTGGCGATCTCGATGCGGCGGCGCCGCGTCAGGTAGCGATTGAAGTGGAACTCCTTCTCCAGCTCCAGGGTCTGGTAGCGAGTGTAGGTCTGGCGGCCTCGGCGCCCGTGGCTCCCGTACACAGCACCTGCGGGCAGGAATGGCCAGGCGCGGGTGAGCGAGAGTCGCAGTGACCGAACCAGCCAACCCGGCTCCCTGCTCCTTGGGCCTCTGCGCTGAAAGCTATTCGGTCTGCACTCTAGCCTCTCCCGCTATATTTGACCAGAAAGCAGACTGGATGGGAGAAGATTATTTCATACTAGTCGAGATTTTTTTCCACCTCAAACGACTTAAGGTGAAAAGTTAATGCTTTTAAAAAATCTGTCTCTTAAGAAAACTATTACAAGTGAAAGAATAGAAAAAGTGTTCTTAATTCAGGGCCCCTGAGCCGTGTTTTAGTGGGGTAGTGTGTGTGTGTGTGTCTGGAAGGAGATAGGTTTGCAACCTTGCGAGTAGTGTAGTAGTGTAGACCACTCAGAATTCACACATGGGTCTCTGTGAGGATGTTCCCAATGGCCAACCATGTCAAGATTCAGCATGCTCCTTGGAAACTTAAATTGTCAGCCCTGTCAAATTCTTACAATTTCTCCCAAAATTATATGGCCCTTCTGAGTAACAGTAAGCTCCCTTGAAAAAAAGAAGTGAATTTTAAAACAAAATACTATAATTAAGTTTTTTTAAAAAAATCTGCTTTAGACTGTGTCCTGCAGCAAGGGAAAAGAAGATTCCCTGTGGAGTTTTTGGAAACCAGAGGTGAAGAGATGGAGCTAAGGATGGCAGGCATTTCTGGAAATGTGGAACTGTGTGGTACTGTCAGTTCTGATGCCAAAGAAGCCCACGGGTGGGGGATTTCCCCCCCAAGCCAGGAGTGGGAGGCTCAGACAAGGGGTGGGGAGGCTTAAGTTGGCTAAGACTGAGCAGTGGAGTGGAAGAGGGAGGAGGGGAGGAAGCACAGAGAGAAAAGAAACCCTGAAGCTGGGGATGTGGCTCTTCAAGGTTTTAGGGAGACACTGGTAGAGACCAGAGGGGGACTATTGGGGTTTCTGAAAGGCAGAAATGAGAGAGGGTTGGGAAGTAAAGTGAAGTTATCAGGGATGCAGTGTGGAAGGCCCTCTCAGCTGGGGAACCTGAGCAGGGGGCTACTAGGGTATAGCTTGGGCAGACACTCCCTCTCACCCAGTCTTCCTCTTTCTTGCCTCCTTTCTCTTGAGATTGTCTTGAGACGGTCTTACATAAGGTGGCAGTGACCCCCCCCCCAAGGTGTCACATTACATGGACACTAGCGCCTTGCCTTTTCTCTGCCTTGGCCTGACTGGACCATTGGGAATAGGTTTGGGGTTTGTTTGTTGGTTTGTTTGTTAATCTCTTTAAAAAGTCAAAGAAACTTTGTTCATGCTTCCCTTTCTGGCTCTTTTTCACGTCTACTTTTCCTTTCTCTGTCCCTCTCTCCTTCCTTCCTTCTTTCCCTGATCCCTTCCCCCTCTCCCTACACTCTCTTGGGCGGGGGGCGCTGCAGGGAAATGCCTTACCCGCGCAGGAGTTCATCCGCTGCATCCAGGGGTAAACAGGGCTCGTGTACTTCCGGTCGGTGCCTTCCTCATGGAGGGCTTTGCCCTGCACGCTGCTGCTGTCGGGTTTGTACTGCTGCTCGGGAGAAAAGTGCAGGTAGTCCCCGGGGCCCCTCTGCTTGCCACTGCCTGAGGGCGAGGCGCCACTGAGGTCCTTATCAGAATAGAAACATGAGGCCCCGTACTCGTAGGACGCCCGGTTGCAGGCCAGGACGGAGTTGGACTGTTGGTAGAAACAAGGTGAGGTGTACGTCTTGTCCGGGAGGCTCGACGTCCCGTACGAGGCCGGGAAGGGCCTCAGCGCGTCATAACCGGCCGGGTAGAGGGGCAGCTGGCCCAGGAAGGAGTCCTGGCCGCTGGGCAGGCTCCCGGGGAAAGTGGGATTCACAAAATAGGAATTCATTTGCGCACCCCTCTGCAGGACTGTGATTTGTTGTGTATTAGTACATCTGGCTATAACTATTAGTAGTCATCGAACTGGTTTGTTTCTGGATGGCCGAACGCCAAAAGCGACAGCAGCAAATCACACCAGCTGACGCGGCGGCGGCCAATGGGAGCGAGCGCAGGAGCCTGCTCCCCGGGGACCACGGCGACCGAGGCAGCAAAGTTACAAACAGCCCCCAGCCCGCCCGCCCGCCGCCCGCCTGGCAGATTAATGGGCGCGCACAGCCAGCCGGCCCAGCTCTCTTCCCGAACGCCAGCGGCTGGCACGGCCCGGGCCGAGGTGCAAAGACCAGGCCAGGGTTGGGGCACCAGCGCCCGGGCGGCAGCAGAGGCCTCGCAAGGCCCGCTCTTGCCTCCTCCCCTTTTTGCCTTATTGGATTTTGCTGGGCTTCTTTTTTTTTTTTTTTTCCCCCCTTCAAACAGGAAACCTGACAGCCCCGTGCCTGGAGGGGCGGTGACAAGGATGACTTTGCTCCTTGCCGGCCTGCCCTCCCGGCAGGGCCCTGAGTTGCTCCTCCCCCTGCGCAACTCTACCCATGGGTGTGGGTAATGAGGCTAGAGAAAGGGCGGTGAGAAACCAGGCCTTTACTCCTCCCTGATCTTCACTCCCGCTCCCCAGGAATCTCTGCATCCCGCCTACCTCCTCTTTTCATCCCCACCAGGAGAGGGTAAGGCCCACCGAGCTGCTGACCAGGACGCCACCAAACAAACTCTTCCCGATGGCCCCTCCTCCCACACCTATGTCTTGTTTGGGTTCCTACTGGCTCCCCTCCAACGGGCCGGCCTAGCCTAAAAGCACCCCCATCAGCTGTGTGCCTCGCCATCCTGCTTTTGAACCCAGAGGACCGAGAGGCCAGAAACCAGTGTTTACAAGAAGAAAGAGACTTACAGAAGAGCCACCATGAGACCCAGTTCCACCGAAACCTGCCATGGAACCTGCTCCCCTCACCCAGATCACTAGCACTAGCCTTCTGCTGTTAGAACCGCTCAGAGCTGAGACAGATCAGAATCCAGATGTGGAATCTTCTCTGTCCTCATTCCAGAGGCGCAGGCAATGCAGGGCCCCTGGCGGAGCCAGAGCAGAGAGAGGGCAGAGCTGCAGGGCCCAAGGCAGAAGGATAATTGATGGGCTTGGTATCCCGGGCACCCGACAGCCAGGGCTGTCCTGGGCGCCTCTCCCTCCTGCCTTTCCTGAGGCTGCTTCTCTGGCCTGCCGCCTTCGGTTGCTCCAGGACCACAAACAGTTCTCTCACGGGCTCCAGAAATCCTCTGAACTGCCTTCGCCGCCATCACAGGCCTGGCCATCCCCAGACAAGACATGAAAAGCCCGTTCTGGCCTGCTCGCGCTTGCTTGAGAGGTGTGCCTTCGAGATAGTTGACTTTTACAGCACACGGAACAACCTTGTTTTGTAAAATGTGATATCGTTCCAGTGGCATTTTTATGACTGTGTTTGTTGGGCTTGTAAAACTCCTTAAATTAGCTTTAAAATCCCCAATTCTGTGGTGGCTGAGGAAAAACTATTTATATGATTTGGCTAAATTTCCGGAGGGTGTTTATAAGACTGTAAAACCTTGTCGAATGTAGGTTGATGTAGTTCAGGACTGGGGATGGGGGTGAGCAATGCCCCCTAGGAATCTGGCAATAACTTCCTTCATCTCTTCCTTGCTTTCTGATTTTTTCCCCCTACTCTTCCTTCTCCCCAAAGGGAGAAAAGTGGCCGGGGGCTGGCCTAATGTTGGCCTCCACAGAGCCCCCCCCTGGGGGCACCCCTATAAGTGGCCTGCCCGCGGCCTACGATGGGGGCTGCACCCCAATCGATCCAGCCCGGGAAAGTTTCTCCTTTCCGCACACAAAGGAGGGCCTTGTAGGAGAGGTTAGAATTGGAAATTTCCCTCCTATTTCTTCATGGACAGGATCTGATAGGTGAAAATGAAAACTCAGGAGTCAAAAATTACAAGGGATTTATTTCTTTAAATCTATATTAGAAGCAAATCGTGTTTGAGTTATTGTTTCTTAAACAAGTCCATCTGATGACAGTGATTGCAAGCAAGTTATTATTTAAGATGAAAATAATAACCCTTTAGAAATGTTGATAAATGTTTACGTTTCTAATTTTTCTTTCATTCCTCCTTGTCCTACACAGCACTAGGGCTGGTGACAGTAATATTGCTCTTATTATTATTTGTTATGCTTTGACCTAGAGTCTCAATCTAATAATTGCCCCAGCCAATAAGAGAATTTGATTTCTCAGCTAAGAGAAATAAAAAATATTATATCTCTAGTTTGTGTAGGCACTAAGGAAAAAAATATATTAAATTGAAATCTCTGCGTTTAGCCAAGGCTGATGCATATCACGTTATCATACTGGCAACAGACCAATTTATTTCTCCAACCAGCTTTGCTTTAGGTGCTATTCATGGGATGGATATATATATATATATGCCACGATCTACTCAGGCACGAACAGGAGCCTCAGACGCCCATGGGAGCCTCTCCAAGAGGCTCTCTCTCTCTCTCTGTTTCATCTCTGTCAAAGCCACATGCAAAGTCCACTTACCTTTCAGCTGCTTTCCAAGCGGGGGCGGATGGAGAACAGCGCCTCACAGCCTGCCCTTTCACAGGGCTGACCACTGAGCACCTCGACCTCTGCTGCCCAGGAACGTGGCCTGGCAGGTGTGTGTGGAGGGCTTCCAAGACCATCTTGTTCCGTCCTGGATCTCTCTAGCCCAGATCAGAGCCCGTCGCACACAGGTGTGGCCTCTGCCCGTCGCAGGCCCTCGCTTAGAGCCAAAGAACGCTTTCCTTCCTATAGCCAGTCCTCCTCAGCGCCAGCCAGGCCCCGCAGGCCTCAGGACTACAAGTGGTCTCTCCGATTACAGAATCCCAAAACAGGCGCGTCCCTTGAGCCAGCGCGCACCCCCAGGGCGCTTTGGGACGCGCAGTTTGGACAGAAGCAGCCATGACGTGCCAGGCGGCCTGTGCAACCAGTCTCTATGGGGGAGGGGGCACCGAGTCTAGTCCTCCATCCAGCTCCTGTCGGAGTTGGACAAAGCGGGGGACGGTTCCAGGCCAGCCAGGCCCGAGAAGACAGCCCCTACACCTCCACTTCGCCCCTCTTTCCCCCGCCTGCTGGGGATTCTGAGGGGCCGGCACAGCAGTCGCGGCAGGCTGCACGACGCTGGGCTGCGGCTGGCGTCGGTCCCAGCGACGGCCACAGCGTGGCAGCAGCGAGCGCTCAGCATGGTCGCAATAAATAATCCGCCCGCGGCAGCCGCAGTCAGGCGGCCCGCGGCCCTGCTATGCAAATACACAGCTTTATGCACCGGGAGCGCACCCAGAGTGCGGGCGAACGTCCCAAACATCCACAGTTCCTTCTTAATTATCGAATGTACACCAAGATATTATCTCAAGATGGGGAAACAACAGCGACCAAAAACGAAAAACAGACAAAATAAGCATACCAGCTTAGACCTCGGGGCTCCTTTCTTAAAGCTGTCTCGCGAGCTCCCGGGGCAAATCTGGCACCGCGCATACCCAGACCCAACCACTGTCGGGTGCCTCCGCGCTGCGCTGTTAGCGCCCGCGGCGCCTCCGGGCTGTGGCACACTCCTCTCCCGGTTCGCGGGTGGTGGGGCGCGCTGTCTCCAGTCGGCCGTGCTGGGATGGGTGGGTGGAGGTCCCCCTATCGCCCAGACCCGGTTTGCGCCCTTTTTTCAACCTTAGCTGATGGCCCCTGCCATCCGCACTAACCGCACAGCGTCCTCGGCATAGAAACTTCCCGCCAAGCAACATTCAGCCAATTAACCCCAGCCTTTCCTCCCACGCAGAATTCCACCCACGCATCTATTCCCACTCCCTACGTTTCAGACGCCTCTCATCAGAAACTGCGCTCAGGGAAGAAAACAATCAACAGAGGACTCTGGCTGAATTAGTAAGTTTCCCCCTCCCCGGGGTTCTTTCTCTGCAGAAACCAACTCTCATGGAATAGAGGATTCTGTGCTAGTCCTAGGCAAAGGTCATGAGTTCACCCCCCACATCTTCCTACCTTCCCAGGTCAAGAACTGTCTCCAGCTGTAGGAGAGTTCAATCGAACAAGTTGGGTACTAAATGAAAAAATAAAAACCCCAACCCAAGAGGCTGGCGGGGGACGGAGGAAGCAGGGCCACTTCCCTTTGGGTTCTTCGAGGTTGCTGGGGAGTGAAGGAGAGGACCCCAGAGCTGCCGCCCTGTGCCCGGGCTCTGTGCCACGGAGGGAATGTACTATGGCGTGCATGTACTGCCATAGTGAGCGGGGGGAGGGGGATGTCTGTGAGCGGGTGAGTGTGGCTGAGCGTGAGCGCGCCCCTCTCCAGAGCCGCCCGGGGTGCCGTGTCCTACCGCTGCCGCCTTAGGCTCTCATCGCACTACCTTTGCTGCTGTCTCCTCCCCACTGTCTCACCTTCAGATGGCGGCTCCCAGGAGCTCCTGCCCCTCTGACAGCTGTAGCTTGAGCAGCCCGAGAGATGAATAGTCCTCCATCCTGGTACCAGAGGACGCAGGATATTAGCCAGGTTGCGACTTGCAAAGCGGCGGCCTCGGCGACGGGAGCTGAATGAGCCCCACCTCCAGCTGGAGCGGCCGAGCTGGGCCAGACGGAGCCTCCCCTCGCTCGCCATCCCTGGACAAAGCGCAGTGGAGCTCGGCTGGAAGGCAGAGCTGCGAAGCAGGCAGGACGGAGCCGAGCAAAAGAATGCGGCTCTATTCTCGCAAGGGAAATTATAAAAAAGTTCATGTTCACGGTTCCCATCCACATGACCGACAGCGGCCAATGGAAGGGCCGAACAACTCATAAAGTTGTATTGCAAAGTTGTAAATTTTCATAAACAACAACGGATTTATGACCCTTTCCCCATCACTAAGAGGAGGCAGCTCTTCCACCGGCGCCATCTTACCACGCAGGCCGCCCCGACTTGGGGCCTCGGGTTTTTCAGACCTAGTTGGGCCCGGATTTATTAAAAGCGCCATTAGAAGCGGGCCCTGCTCAGTCAAGGATCCTGGACTACAGGTCTTTGGCAGCCCAGTTCAGGCTGTTATGCGCTGCCCACACCACTGTCTTCCCTTCTCCAGCCCATGGTCCTTCCCCAAACCGTGACACCCCGCCCAGGCTGCGCAGCCGGTGCTCTGCGCCCCTGCCCCTCCCAGCACCCCTTGCCGCAGTGCCGGGCCCTGGGGCGCCCTTGCTTTGCCATATGCAGCGTGGGGGGCTGCAGCAACCACCCCGAATCCCACCTTTTAGGCTGGGGCCAGGTTCAGGACGCAGGGGGCATATAGAATGAACAGCAGGGTAGTACACCTTTCCAAGCCCACCTCACATAGCCTTAGAGGATAGGGTGGGCTTAAGATAGGCTCAGGTAATTTATGGAGGTTTTTAGGTGGGTTCATGGACTATAATATATCCATCGGAGATTCCGTTTTCAAGGAATGGGAAAGATGTTTGTGCACACATACAAAAACCAGACATCTCCAGACAGAGAGATGCATGTATACAATTATGGACACATGGCAACATATACACTCAATTATGGACACAAAAATACGTACACTTTTGATCACAGAAATACACACAATTATGGACACACGGAAACACATTCTCTTAATTATAGACAGAGAAATACACTACTATAGGCACAGAAACACACTCTCAATTATGGACACAGAAATACATGCAATTACAGATACACAGAAACACTTAGCTATGAATACAGAAATACATGCAGTTATAGGCACACAGACACATACTAAATTATGGACACAGAAATACAATTACGGACTCATGTAGAAATATGTGCAAACACATCAAAATATGTACACATAAATATAGGTACACATATACCTATACACATACTTACATAAAAACATCCACAAAAAGGACATTATCACTCAATACTTGGACCCAAGGACAGTCACTGCACTCTCCCTTCCCCACTGCCCCTGTGGGTGCACAGACACACCCGGGGCTCATCCTTCAGCTATGCTCACCCCTCTCCCCCAGGTTCCCCTGGATCAAGCAGTCCGTGTTTATTTGTCACCAAGCATCTTTATTTTTCTGATACATAAAACACTGTTAGCTGGGTAAGATGGGAAGTGTGCCTTCCCTGAACCTCAGGCTGGAGCTGAGGGGGTCACAGGACAACTAGGAGATGAAGGACATTGGGAGGGATTTGGCCTCCCCACTCGCTACAGAGTTAAGACAACACACCATGCTACAAAGTCACCTCATTAACACATCCTTCCCGAGTCAAGACATTGCCTTACAAATGAGCTCCAAGACTATATAAATGATCAAACAAAAAAAAAACTTATTCAAATATACAGTATTTGTTACTGTAGGAAAAGTCAGGGTGTACATATTCAACATGGCTGGACAGTAGAACACAGGGGCCAGGGCAGGGGGCAGGGTGGCTGGCGGGCAGCATCTCTGCAGTCCTGCTAAACGGAAGCTAACCCAGAGGTGTACAGCCAGCTCGGAAATGCTCCCTTCAAGAAGCGGGGTAATAGGCCTGAACTTGGGGTGCCCAGGGAAAACAAGGAAGGACTCTAGGTTGCAGCACTTAGAATGCTTTGGAATAAATATATTATTTTTTCAATTTAAATAGAAGCCAATGCCCTGTTCCCCGGATCCCAGCACATCCTCAGGGACCCCAAAGGCTGCCAGCAGGAAGCAGCAGGGGCCTGGCTGGGGTGGGGCCGGGCACTAGGTAGCAGGCAGCCAGTAAGCACAAAATAGGTAGTTTGGGGTGAGTAGGTAGTACTGAGTCAGGTCCTAGGGGATATGGGGGGTGGTACTGAGTGTCTGCCAGTGTTGGGACACAGTCAGGCCTTCCTGGGAGCGGAAGCCCGCTGGGGCTGGGCCCATAGGTAGTTTGGGGGTGCCTCATGCCGAGGCCTGTGCTAGGTAGTATTTTGGCTGTGCCAGCGCAGGGCCGCCGGCAGGCCTAGATTAAAGGGGTGTCTATTAAGGGTCCTTGGAGTCAGAGAAGGTCCCCAAGGGAACACAGTCTCTGTGGCCGCTCAGTCTATAAAGTTGGGAGCCGGAGTAGGTGATGGGATGGGTGGGATGGGTGTTCCAGGGCTGGGTGTTTCGTTTTTGATTTTTTTTTTAACATTTTTTTTTCTTTCACGTTTGTAAATAAAACTAATGTCTCTTAAAGACGCTTTCCCGACTGTCCCATGCAGCCAGAACCCCGCCTCGGCCGGCCCCTCATTCTTCCTCCTCGTCATCCTCCTCCTCGTCCTCGTCCTCATCGTCGGCCTTGGCGGCGGCAGCGGCGGCAACGGCGGTGGGCGCGGCGCCCTCGGGGGCTGCGGCAGCGGCGGGGCCCTCGTCTTTATGCTCTTTCTTCCACTTCATGCGGCGGTTCTGGAACCAGATCTTGATCTGGCGCTCTGTCAGGCAGAGCGCGTGGGCGATCTCGATGCGGCGGCGCCGCGTCAGGTAGCGGTTGAAGTGGAACTCCTTCTCCAGCTCCAGGGTCTGGTAGCGCGTGTAGGTCTGGCGGCCCCGCTTCCTGTCGGGCCCTGCAAGCAGACACGCGGACACATGGACAGACACGCCGACAGAGGCACGGACAGAACAGGCCATTAACCAACCTGCTGTCCCAGAGTCTGCACCTTCCCCCCCTGACCCAGACGCGCGTCTCCCTCCGCCCGTGCCCGGGGACAGAGCTGAGCGAATAGGGGGAGTGTTTTAGCCCGACCCAACTGCGATGCCATACGAGCAGGCAGCTCTGTAAGGAGAGAAAGCGCAGATTCCCAACTTTACAACCACCCTTTCCAGCCGGCTACGCTTCCACAATGTCCTGCTTCCCGCTGACAAAGGGAAATTGTAAATATAGAGTGTGGGCAAGTGGGAGACACTGCGCTTTTGCCATTCAAAGGCGAGACTGGTCGCCTCCCCGCCTAGCTAGGCAAGTGGGCGACCCCTGGGCGGCCCGCACTCTTGAGACGCCCTCCCTCCCCAGCAGCCCTCGCCCCCATCCCCGGACCTTCCTAGGGTGCTTCGTCCCTCTGTCCTCCACTCCTCCCGGCCCCAGCCGGGAAATGGCCCCTGGCACTGAGGCTTGTGAGGGGCCCTGAAGGGCTTGGCTCTCCTAGCTTTTGAGAAAGAAAAGCCCGGCTGAAAAAGAGGAGGAGGAGGGAAGGAGAGAGTGGACGAATGGGAGGGAGGAAAGAAAAATAAAGAGAGAACAGCAACAAACTTAATGTTAAAATTCCAAGGCAAATGGAGTTAAATAAATTTACGAGGATCGAACCCATTAATTGGGCCATAAAAAGTTTTATGAGCCTCATTTACATACAATGCTATGGGTTCTCCACGCAATGGCGCCTCGGCTCTAATTAAAACCAGAAAGGCAGCGCCTCCAGGAGTCACCGGGCAGCTGGCTGGCAACCTCCAGGCTCCGCGATCCCGGGCCCCGCACTCCCCGCTCCCGGGCCACCCGCCCGCCTGTCCCGGCCGCCTAGCGGCTGCGCCTACCTGAAGACCGCATCCAGGGGTAGATGCGGAAATTGGCCTCGGCCGGGCCATGCAGCGCGCTCTCGTCCGCCTTGTCGCAGGCGCCTTTGGCGAGGTCACTGCAGAGCCCGGGGATGTTTTGGTCGTAGGAAGCGCAGGGCAGGTTGCCGTAGGCGTCGGCGCCCAGACCATAGCCGGACGCGAAGGGACTCTGATAGAGGGGGCTGTTGACATTGTACAAGCCCGGAACGGACGAGGCGAAGGCGCCAGCGCCCGCCCCGTAGCCGCTTCTCTGCGAGTTGGGCGCAAAGGAGCAAGAAGTCGGCTCGGCATTTTGGAACAGAGAAGCCCCCGCCGTATATTTGCTAAAAAGCGCGTTCACATAATACGAGGAACTCATAATTTTGACCTGTGATTTGTTGTCCGGCAGCTTTCAGTGTCGGTTTTACGAGGTAGCGTGATATATGATAACATTACACCCCCAGATTTACACCAAACCCCATTTTCTTTTGGACGGAGCTCGCCGCAGCACGTGACCGCCCACATGACCGCCTCCGCCAATCTCGGCCGTCCTCACAGGTGGTCTCGCTCCGCAGGGCCCGCGGCCGCCTAGAATGGAAGGGGAAGAGGCTCAAATATGTGGCCAACGAATCTGCCTGCGCCAGGCCAGCAAGGCAGCCTCCTGCGGGAAAAGGGCCCGAAGGCCCCGCGGGAGCGCCCAGCGGCTGCCAAGCCCAGCGCTGGGGCCTGCGGACGCCGCGTGAGGCCGGCCGGCTCAGCCCCCTTCTGCCCATTCCGCAGCGTCTGGGGACCTAGAGGGAATAGAACCTCAGAAAAAGCCGGCCACTTCTTGCTGGCTTTCTTCCTGCCCACTGACCCTGTCCCAGGGTGGGTCTCTTCGCCCCACACCACCCCGCCCGCCCCAGGATGGCCCTGGGGAGGAAGTCTTGGCTCTGGGGAAATTCACCTTGCCTCTGTGTCATCCCAACCAGGTCCAGTGGGCAACAGGCCGGACTCTGACTTGGATCTGGACGAGGAAGAGGCAGCATCGCTTCGTGAACGCCACCACAAGCTGGAACCATGTGGTTTGAATAAAGTCAACGTCTTCCAGCTTCCTTTGCTTAATCGGTGGCTCACTGTTTTCCGCCCTAAAGGAAGCAGTGAAATATTTATCTATTAATGAGCCTCATTTGCCAACAGATTTATTAACGTGGCGTCCCCCTCCCTTCTCTTGGACACCGCGGCCCTGCAGGCTCTGTGCATTGGCTCTTGGGCACCTGGCTGGCCTCGGCAGCTGGAAAAGCGGCTGCACACTCCTTTGTCCTCCTGGCAACCTCTGTTTCCCCCTGGCTCCCTGGGAGCCGTGTCCCCTTCCCCCAGCTTGAAAGAACTTCAAACCTCAATCCTCTAACCTTTCTGGGGGAGCCTCCAGCGCTTTGAGTATTTTTTTATAACCTTCAACCCAGCCACCACTGAGCCTCTGCCAGCTCCGTCATGAGGCCAGGGTGCCTCGGAGCAATGCAATTTTTAGACCCCAATTTGGAAAGGAGAGAGGGGGCCCAAGGGCTACTGGCCCATTGTGGAACCTTCTTTTAGTTTGGAAACACCAAAAACAAAAGTGCCATCTAGCTCTGTCACACTTCACCTTCCCAAGGGCCAGCTTCCTGGCATACAGTAATCTCACTCTCTCTCTACCAGGCCCCAATGCCTGGCATTTAACTTTCCAGGCCTCAGACCCTTGCAAGGTTGAGCCCACTGCAGCTCCTGCCACCCACCGATCCAAGGAGGGTGGCGGGGGGAATCCCTCCCCTAAACGCATCATAAACTGCCCAGGCCATGCTGGGAGCGCGGCCGCCGGGTCAGGACGCTTTTTACTGCCCAGCTCGATAGCACACCATAAACCCTAGCTCACAATGGAATTGCCCCGGAAATTTTCCTTTAAATTATAGAGTTTGGTTCCTTGTGTACAAAGCGCTTCCCATCACTTTCTGAGGGTCCTGGCTGCACCGCCCCTCCATTCACCGCACCCTCTCAGGAGGTCCTTGGGGCACAAAAGGCTGCGGAGTGTTTAGACTGGGAAGCTCAGGAGTCCCAGCTCCTATGGAGTGGACGCCCTGGGGGTAGGTGGGAAGGAGCGGTTGGTCAGGACAGGTGGGCGCCTGGCGGCATCCCCCAGGGTATGCGGATCCTGGAGGGGGGGGGCAATATCTGGGATGTCCCCTTCTGGCAGTTCAGGAGGACGGTTTTCTCGGATGGGAAGTGGAGGGGCTAGGACGAGAAGAAAAATAAAATATATTCCGAATAACATTGTTTTCTGGAAGGAAATAAAAACCTAAGTAAGTTAAAGGGAGACAAGGAAATAAGAAGAAAGCTAGATCAAAGAGGTGGAATTAGGCGTCTTTAGACCAATACATTGTGCCTTGGGTGACACAGTGAGCAAGACGCAAAGAGCAAGACCATGGCCCCGCCGCCGCCGCCGTCTGTCTAGACTCGGGCGGACAAGCTGCCTGCAGCGGTGGCCTTTAAGGTAAAATGTGTCCGAGCGAGGCGAACAGGAGCCTGAGTGGGGAGCGATTTCGGGGAACTGGGGCGAAAAAGAGGAACATGCCCACCGACCCAGGGCTGGGCTCCCGCGCCTTACGGTGCTCGCAGCGTTTCCAAGCGGCCCTGGCCGCGCGCGGCCTCTCCAACCTGGCCAAGGTGGATCCAGATCCGGCCCGCAAGGCCTCGGCTCCTCTGGGCCCAAGTCAGCCACCTGGGCCGAGTTCCCCGGGCACTGAAACCTCCTTTTCGTTTTTGGCATTCTTCCCTCCTGCTGCCCGTGGCCGGGTATTAAAACGAAAAGGCAAGACTAAATCAGCCTTTCAATAAAGCCTCTTTATTCGCATGTCCTGGAACTATTGGTTCTGTATTTCTTTAGCTGAAAAGACACAAGTGCACTAGCTTATGTGTGATGATATTCACAAAAATGTTCGTTAACACTTGGCCCGGCTCATGCACAGGTAGGCGAGTTTCCAATCAGCCGACTTGCTTTAAATAAAGACACTGTTCGCTGCTCTCTGGCAGCTGGGTTCCTACCTATTTGGAGAGTGTGTTTCCCCTGCTTCTAGCTACACAAATAGTTCTCAATATTTAAATCGAGCGAAGAATGTAAACCCAGGTCTCCAAAGCGAGTGGCGCCTGCTGAGGAGCCCTGCGGTTCGCGATTCGAGTCTCCGAACATGTCCACCCAGGCCCCTCGCGCGGGCTATGCGTCTCTTCTCCACCCAAGGATCGGGCCCTGGTCGGGGCGCGGTGACAAGCCCATCCTGACGCGTGCAAACGAGCACCGACCGCCGCGAGGTCTTGTCTGGGCAAAGGCCGGCCACGGGGAAGCCTCTCCCTGGCGGCCTGAGGCCGAGAGAGCCGCCAAGCAACCTCCGGCCGGCCAAGGGCAAAGGAGGCCCGCCGCGCGGTCCCGAGGCCTCCGACACTCTGGGCGGCCTGCGCCTACCTGGAGCTTCCGCGATCGGTGGAGAGAAGCGGTCGCCACCGATCTGCTCCTTTGCCAACTTATTTGGAGTTACATAAATCGAGCTTTCTAAAATCTGCGGCTTGGATACAGCACCACGGGTGGCTTTCCGGTAAGCTATAAAACCCTTCTTACACTCAGATGTTATGCAACCTTGTGAACCAAATAAAAATAAAATGAAGACGTGTGTCTGTGATACCTACAGACAAAATACTGTGTGGATACAGAGAGAAAAAAGGAGACAAAACACACACAGTAAGAGAGATGTCAGCCAAAATCCAGTCCCCAGTTTTATGGCGTGTACAGAGTGGAGATGTGGGTCATAAACATTTTGTGCGCTTGCTGGAGACTATTACGACCCAAATAAATGCACCGCGCGTTGTGTTCAGAGGACTCCGAGGTGCGTCAAAAGGATCTGTGTTTGCTTTTTGCGTCTTCCCTGGGAAACCTCTCCGCACGCCTGGGCGGGTCCGCGACAGCGCTCGGGGCCGCCTCCGGGAGGCTCAGAGTGTCTTTCCGCCCAGGCTCGGGGAGCGGCCAGGCCTGGCTTGGGGTCCCCTCCCTCATGGACCCTCAAGCTGCAGACGCCGGTGAAGCCTCTGTACCCGTACCGCCGAAGCAATGAGATGGCGACCGAAAGTACAGGCGGCTTCCACGACGTGAGCTCGGATCCTGGAGCCCGAGAGAGGTTATTATTGGAAGTGTTCATTTGAAAGTCACATTTATTTGAAAATAAATGAAGCAGTTCCTGATCTGACCCCGGGAGTCCTCGTCCTGGCCAACTCGGCCGCCAGACTCACACCCTTACATCGGACAGTCACCAAAGTCTTTACGCCCAATTTTCAATAGCCCAATTTTATTGTCACGTATTCAAGCCGGCCGGGTCCCGGGTCCTGGCTCGCCCGCGGGGTCCTTGCTCCCCGGCCCTGTGCGGAGGCGCGGGCATCCTGGCCGCGGTGGCCGCCGTGGGCCGGTGGCCTCGCTGGGGACGGGAGTCATCAGGATGTCCCTGGGCTGAAGGCGTTTGTCCCTGTGTCCCTCTGCCAGTCAGTGGGGGTTCCCGCGTGCTCTGCTGCCCCAGGGCCTGTCCCTGGCTGGGCACGATGACCCGGGAGTCGTCCAGGCCAATGAGCTACAGCCCCACAGCGCCGAGTCTTCGGGGGACACTGGGGCAGCGGACGATGAGAGGAAGGCGAGCTCCTTGCCGCTTGCCAGCGAGGCTTCTGGCCCGGAGTGAACAACACCCAAAAAATATACGACTGCTGTTCACTCGAATCTGGGCTCCTATTCCAGAAAGGCTCGCGTCAAGTCGACATCTTAGGAACGTCCCAGGCTCTCTGAGGCTGGAGATGGCGGCGTCAGCGCCTCTTGCGTGGAGCCACACTGCCATCTGCTGGCCACACAGCGACACCGCCGCTCCGGCCGGCCTGAACTTCGGCCGCCGCTGCCGCCGTTGCCGCGGTGGCTGGTTTGTGCGCCCGACTCCCAAAGGGCGGCGGGGGCCTAGTCCGGGGCAGGCGGGGCGGTGGATTCCGGAATCTGCGCTGCGGAGGGGGCAGTGCCCATAAAAGAGAGCAGTTTCCGCAGCCGCTTTATCGGCAGCAGACAGAGCAAACAAATGAAAGGGCTTTGGTGGAAAATCCTAATTGGGGCTGGACAGCTGTAAACTCATTAAGGCCCGAATTCCAGACAGTTCGCAGACCCGGCCTTTATGGCACACCCTTACTGCCTATTCTTTGAAGTTCCTCTGTCTGCAACAACAGAGGGCGTCCCAACCCCGCGGCGGGGTGGTGGGGGTAGTGGGCGAAGGGACGCCCCTTCCCCAGTGCCCCGTTCCCCTTTTACGCATTGAGTCCAAACACCAACACCGCCAACTTTGCAGAAGTTGCGGGGGGGGGTGGGGGCGGCAGAAGAAAAGGGGGAGGCGAAGTTGAATCCTCTGGCCATCCCTGCCACACATCTGGAAGACGCTCGGGCCTCGCAGTCTTGGCGGTTCCCCCCACAACCCTTTACACCCCATAAACGGTAACAGCCCTCATTTTCTTTTATGGCGCTTTGGGGTTCCTCGTTGCCTGGGCCCTGCTTCTGCCAGGCCTTGTCGCTCGGGAGTAGTGCGCAGTGCGGGGCCCAGAATCCCTCCCGCCAGGCTGTAAGGACGCGGGGGGTGCGGGGGCCCACGCAGGGTTGTGGTCTACTACGCGCCCCTTAATTTCTGCCTGGGCGGCCACGTTAGGCTTCTGGGCGGCTGGGCTCCTTTTTGCCTCTTCCCAGCCGCCTTACGCGAGGCAGACCCTCAGCTCTTGGTCCTGCCGCCCACCTTCCCTCTCCAGGCCAGGCAAGGCCCCAGGAGTCTCATGCGACGGGGTTGGAGAATTTCCTAGGGCACCAAGACTAAAGAATGGCGTTTCCATCGCTACTGACCAGCGATGCCTGGGTCCCCTCATCCCAGCTCCTGAGAGCCCTCCCTACCGTCCCCCATATGGACACAAATCTGGGAGCCTAGCCTCGCTGCGAGGATTCCCAGACTTCCTCTGCTCCTCGCGCGGCCACGGCAGCCGGCCTGACCCGGAGCGCGTAGGCCAGCCTGGGCTGCCTTCAGCAGGTCCGGATTCCGGAAAGCCGGCCAGAGGCAACAATGGGCTCTATCCCCCCCACCCCAGCCTGTCCTGGTCCCCACCCAGAGACTACCCAGGCACCCCTGCCCTGCAGAAGAAGGTGCAAAGAGCCGACCCGCAAAAAATAGAAAAGAATCAATATATTTTATTTGGCAAAAAGTTAAATATCATCTCAACACAATAATTTGGTCAGTAGGCCTTGAGGTAACTATTGCAAAATATACAGTGTATGTTCAGCCCGATGGAATTCCCAGATTCATCAAGGATACAAATCTACAGTAGCCCGATGGCG
Organism: Orycteropus afer afer; assembly: GCF_000298275.1. NCBI lineage: Eukaryota > Metazoa > Chordata > Mammalia > Tubulidentata > Orycteropodidae > Orycteropus > Orycteropus afer. The sequence continues at coordinate 7,695,272 of NW_006921595.1, read as the reverse complement.
GTTTCATAGTGTATAATTTATTATCAGTGAAATTAACTGCATTACAATAAGCATTCATTCTCCCCAGCTAAAATTAAATGTAAACCATAGGTAGTAACCTGCACATACGTATAGCTCCGAATCTCCTCACTGTTCACCTGGTGTAAAAATAATATCCAAACTTATCTGATTGTGTACTTTTTCTTTAATACATAGATTATATGTACAACATGTAAGGTAAGACAGGACAATAGAATGTGTAGAGACCAAAATGCTTGCATTTCAGAAGTGGAGAGAACCATGAATCTATGTCTTCTGGAGAACCTTTTATTTATTTTAACCATTTTTATTTCACTAGGAAATCCTTACAGCTAGTTTACAATCAAAAGTTAACAGCCTAGTTACACAGAAGACGTATTCCACTACAGAGCTACTCTCTATGCAACTGTTTTCCCCCTCTCATAAACAACCTGAGTTCAAATTGAATTCTAGCTTCCACAATCACAACGGGTACATCACCCAGCACAGAAGTTTGAGTCACAAAACATAATTACCACAATCAAATACAGTGTTCAAGTATCTCAGCGGATCGCTCTGCCACACAAAGGGCAAATTAAATTAACTACACAGACTACAAACTATAGAGTCCGCTGTCAACAGTTGTGCATTATAAAAAGGTAGTTATTTTTCTTTTAAGTCAGGAACAGGTAGATTTTTTTTTTTTTTAATATATACAAGCTAGCACACACAGCCATCAGCGCCAATGCCCCCTTTTTGTTCTCTTATAGAAAATGGAAAGCTTACAATACCTCCTTCATGAAAGCAGCAGGCCAAGGAGACTGCCTGAGCAGGGTTTGCCAGGGGGAGATGAGGCCTGGGGTTTGGAATCGCTTTGTGCAGGGTGGTGGAGGCTGGGGCGGGGGTGGGAGAAGGGGAAGATCAGTCCATTCTCTCTCTCTCTCTCTCTAGTTCGCTCTCTTTTCTAAATGAACCCGATCACATCATTCGTCTTTTGCTCGGTCCTTGTTGATTTTCTTCATTTTCATCCTGCGGTTCTGGAACCAGATCTTGACCTGCCTCTCGGTGAGGTTGAGCAGCCGGGCCACCTCGTACCTGCGGTCCCTGGTGAGGTACATGTTGAACAGAAACTCTTTCTCCAGTTCCAGCGTCTGGTGTTTGGTATAGGGGCAGCGCTTCTTCCGCGTGGAGCGCGCGTGGAGCCAGTTGGCCGCCGGGTTATCTGCGGGGGAGAGAGACACCGGGCTTAGGCTGGGGAGAAGCGCCCTCGGCTGGGGGCCAGGGAGCCTCCTAGGGACTTCGGCCAAAGTGCAGGAAGCTGCTGAATAGGTTAGGGAAGGCGGACGAGCCTAGAACACAATGAAACCCTGGTAGACAGACCTCGGGACGGTCACTTACAATTGTACGCCGTAAAACCGCAGCTCCCCCTCCCCTCCGCGGCTCTCCTCTGTTCTCTTGTCCCCTCTGTCCTCCTGTCCCCTCCTCTCTTTCCTCCACTCCCCTCGCGTTGTATAAAGAAAGAAATTTGGACACAGATCCCCTTCTTGTTACCTAGAGGGAAATCAACCACACTGCTCCGTGGACGTGTATCAAGATTTATACATTTTCTCTTTCTTTCAATTTCTCTCTGTCTTCCTGTCCTCATCTTCCCTTCTACTCCTTATTTGACCTCCCTGGAAGCTTGTGGGAGGCGAGGAGGCCGGCACGGGCGCCCCTGAGCGCCTCAAGGCCATTGATCACATCTCCAACTTATTTGCATAATCTGGGATGGGGACCCTCCTGGCCGGGTAGCCCGCAGCCTCATTTTAGGCAGGATTTACGCCGCCACCGACTGATGGCAAGGAGTGGAGGGAATCAGCCGTCTCCCCCAGCGTCCCGGCCAGGCTGCCCCGGCTGCCGTCGCTGCCGCCGCTCCGGAACAATCTAGCCGCCCCGAAGACTCTCTCCGTCACGCTGCTTTCGAAGAACGGCCCAAAGTATTCCTGTCTCGGGCCCGGGCAGCGAAGGAGAGGGGCGGCGGGTCCTGGTTCCGCAGGCGGCGCCCTGCCCCGCCCCCTCTCGCGGCGGCGGCGGCGGCAGCAGCTTCCCCTCCCCCCAGCCCCTCGGGCCCGCTCGTCACTGCTCTCCAGACTTGGGGGTCTCATCCGAGGCTTCCCAAACAACAACTTCTGGCTCCCAAGCCCCACTCAGAAGGCTCCCAGCGCAGGCGAAGGCAGGTTCGAGTGAAAGCTGGCAGGCCGGCAGATCTGGGTGGCCGGCGTGGAGGCGGCGGCCGGTCTGGAGAGAGGTGGCACTTACTGGGATCGATGGGGGGCTTGTCTCCGCCGCTCTCATTCTCAGCATTGTTTTCGGAGAAGGCGCCTTCGCTGGGCTGTTTTTCTCTATCAACTGGAGGAGAACCACAAGCATAGTCAGTCAGGGACAAAGTGTGAGTGTCAAGCGTGGGACAGTCACCCCTTCTGGCCGACAGCGGTTCAGGTTTAATGCCATAAGGCCGGCTGGAGGGCAAGCCCGCGAAGGAGAGCGCACCGGGCGTGGGCTCCAGCCAGGAACGCATGTACCTGCCGTCCGGCGCCGCCGCAGCCACGGGCGCCTGGGGGTGGACGTAGGGGTGGTGGTGGTGGTGATACACCGCGGCGGGCACTGCGTTGGCGCCCGCCGCGTGCACCGGGTTCCACGAGGCGCCGAACACCGCCGCCTTGGACTGGAAGCTGCACGGGCTGAAGTCGGGGTGCTCCGCCAGCGCCGCCGCCTGCCGAGGGGGCTGGCCCAGGGCCCCCGGCGCGTAGCGGCCCGTGCCCAGCTCGTCGGCGGCGTCGGCGCCCAGCAAGAACGAGTCCACGTAGTAGTTGCCCAGGGCCCCGGTGGTGGCCATCGCCGTGCCCCGCGCCTGGCCGGCCTGGCCCGACCCGTGGAAATTATGAAACTGCAGATTTCATGTAACAACTTGGTGGCACCAGGGGGGGGGGGAAGTACAGTCACCTAATAAGTTGCCGGCGCCCGCGCCCCCATTGGTCGCGCGCGTCACGTGCCCGCCGAGCAGAACAATAACGCGTAAATCACTCCGCACGCTATTAATGGCCCGGTGTTTTGCAGTCATAATTTTTATAGCAAAAGCCATATGTTTTTATGCAAAGGAATCGCGCCGCTCTATGATCGGGTTTGTTTTAATTGTGGCCAACGAAGATTAAAAGATCAAATCTGGCCTTACCTCTGTACACCCCACCACGCGCCGCAGACGCGCACACACTTCTTAAGAGGACTATTTTATATCACAATTAATCACGCCATCAGGAAGGCGCGGATCCCCCGTGCGAGTGCGGCCAGCGGAGCCCCTCACATAAAATTAGACAATAATTGAAGCTATAAAAAAGCAGCCAAATCGCATTCGCGCTCTACTGTATTTAAATCTATATTTATGATATTTCATAAGGAGTTATTGTTTCAGAAGCCACGCAGACTGGTGGGAAGTAGAGAACGACCAACAGATTCGTTTGCCTCGCTGTGGCTCCTAGCTGTAAAAATTTACGAGGACTTGGAAAGGTTAAATTAGACTGTTGTGTTTGGTTGGTGAGCTCCCTGTAAATAATTCCCGCGGTCCCCAGGAGATGCGAGGTTACCTTCGACCGGCCTCGAAAAGTCAAATTCAACGCAGTCACCGTCCCAAACAGAGCTGCCGCCTCCCCTGGCCAAATGTGCCGGGCAGGGACGGGCCTCCGAAGAGGACACCGCCTGGTGCCGCCCAGAAACCTGCCCGTCTGGAGCGCAAGGCGTCCGAAAAGCCCCCAAATTCGCGGCTGCGTCTCCAGCGAAGGCCCCCTCCAAGGAGCAAGCCCGGCGGGAGCTGCTGCTCCGCCAGGGCGACGGGTTTGAGGGCCTGGTTGTGCCGCGCGCTCAACTGGCCTGGGGCCCCGACCCCGCGCACATGGGCATCCAGAGAGCCTTGCCCCTGGTCAGCCCGGAATCAAGAGCTCCGCGTGGCTGTGGCTGGCGACCAGACCCTGTGCTCCGGCCTCGAGGCCTCAAAGATTGAGCCCTGCAAGCTGGGAGAAGCGCACGGCGGCATCGATGGAAGGCGAGTTCGGTTTGCTGCCAGGCAGCCCAACCTAAGAGATCCCACGGCCCTAGGGACTAGGAGGCCGGCAGGGGCCGCCCCCCCCCCCGTCCCAGAATAACTCTTCCTTCCTAGCCCCCGCCTCCACCTTGGTTATCCGCCGGACTGGGAAAGTTTCAAGGCCCAAAGCTAAGGGCTGCCGCTCAAGGCCAGGGCTAGAAATTAAAACGGGTGGGGCACGGGCATGGCTTTAATCGCATCCCGTGGCCGAGCCACTTTGGGAAGGGTATTTCTCACCCCTTAAGAGCCTTTTGGGGTGAAGTAAAAGGCCACAACCTCTCTGTTAGTTGGAAGGGACAAACACACCCCAATTCCAAACAGAAAGCAGCAAGCCTAGAATTGGAGTAATTAAATTCACGTGTGAATACTGTGCCTGCCAGGGTGTGTTTCTCATTAGCCCACTTCCCTCACTGCGAGGGCCGGCAGCGAGGGCACGCTTCCAGCTCCTTCTTTGCCTTCATTCTCTCCAACAGCTCCGGTAATCACCCAACACACACAGAACACACAGACACCTCCCTATCCCAGTGGGGACGCCCAGCTGCCAAGCTCTTCCCTGGAGCAAGGCGGTGAGGCTGCGCGGAGACAGACTTGGTACCCCTTCCCTCGGCCCAGGCCCGGAACAGGGAAGTGGCGGACACAATGAACTCCGACGTGGCCAGTCCAGGCTGCCTCAGCCCCCTCCCCCCGAATATTTTCATTTCCCAGGAAATTCCTCCGCGTCATCCCCACCCCTTCCACAGTCCAAAAGGTCCCAAATAGTGGCAGTCGCCGGGCCTCTGAGATTCCTATTAAGAAAAATTGAACGTGGAGGAAACCCTCACTCCAAATTGTAACTGTCTGCGAACAGACTCCCGCGCCTGGCTGCCTTTTCCACTTTTTGTACCCAGAAAGGACACTAATTGTTAGTATGTGTGTATGTATGTATGTGTGTGTGTATGTATGTGTGTATATATATATATATATATATATATGTGTGTGTGTGTGTATATATATATATATATATATATATGTGTGTGTGTATAAATATGTATATATATATATATATAAATTAAAAAAGGCTGCTCCTTCAAATGGCTTTAGCCCTAAAATAGTATGGTTACTAAATAATTAGCAGGCGTTGAGTGTTAAGCAGCCATTCCTTGTGCCCAGAAAGGGGGGGGGGTAAGCAGAGAAAACACAAAGCTAAATATTGTTGCTCCTCAGCCCAGACGTTTGGGACAGATATCTTCAGGCTTTTGTGTCTGCTTTTATTTTGGAGGCGAAAATGATTGCGTGTGCATGAAGAAATAGTAAGTGGGTGTAATTACAAGCCGCCCCTTCCTGCCTGAGAGTTCTTCTAAAACCTTGGCCTTCGAAATCAACCCAATACCCAGCCAGGGCTGGCAAACGGCAGAGGAGAGTCAAAGGGAGCAGGGTGTGAGCCTTTCAGATAACAGGACGTGGGCTGCGCAATGACAACAGTCCCTGGGCCCCAGCCTGAGCTGGGAAGGGAAGCACAGCTTGGAGGAGAGGAGTCTGAAGGCATGTATGTATGTGTGGGGCAGGGGGAAGGGGAAAAGATGGTTGTTTTTAGTTTCTGATAGCGGGAATGGCTCATCCGGCTATAGACTACAACTTGGAACAAGGATTTAACTTTGTATCCCAATGGCCCTGGAATTCGAGACTTCTTTTCCCTGTTATAAACCGACTGGAGCTTGGAAGAGTCCCCCTATCTCCTGGCTGCAGCACCTGGCTACACAAGGGTGCCTTATCTAACACATATTTTGAACCTGATAGAAGCAAGCAGCCAAGCCTTTGCTGTAGCAGGGCTCCTTCATTTCTGTCAAAGCCCCAGCTCTGCCTGACAGGCCTAGAGAGCCTGTGAGGAACCTGGGTCTAGCTCCAAGCCGAAGAGGATGAGGTTCCAGCGAGCATGGCTGGACCTCAGTCCCTGTCCAGCCAGAGTCCCCAGTGAGGCTGGAGCAGGCCTCCCTTTTCTCGGCATGGGCACACAAAGGCTCCTCAGAGCGTGGGCGCCACCCAATCGGGTCTTCCAGGTCGGCGTTGCCGATCGCGGAGAACGCAAGGCCGCCGCCACCCGGTCGTGATCATAACCGAGGCCTTGTCTGCTCCGCAGCACTCCAGGCCCAGGCCCATGGGCCCTGCATAGCCGCCCCAAGAGAACTCTTCCTCAGCGGACCCCATCCACAACTTGAGCACGCAGAGAAAGATGAGACAAGCTCCCTCGGGCTCTGGCAAGCCAGCCCTGGCTCCTCCACAAGACTGGTGTGGGGAGGTGAAGAGGAGTCTGAGACAGAGAATGGAAGAGAGAGAGAAGATGAAGATGAAGAAGATGAAAGAGAAACAAGGAAAGAGGAAGATGCGAAGAAAAGGGAAAGGAGGGGACAAAAGAGAAAGGAAAGAAGGTGTGGGAAGGAGGGAGGGAGAGAAAGAAAGCAGAAAAGATTCAGAGAGCAGAGGATACTGTTACAGAGAGGAGGGTCAGTGACAAGGCCAGGATCTCGGCCCTGTGTTCCCGGCGTCTCCTGGTGGGAGCCTGGGTCTCCATTAGCAAAGGGATCTTGCCTGAGCGCGCAGGCAAGCAGGGTCTTAGCCTCTCAGGGAAATGACGGGGGTTCCAGGCATTAGCCCAAGCTCGGAGCGGGGGAGGCCCAGGATAGAAGCGTGCGCCCCTGACCTTGAATGGCCGGGGGCCCAGAATTCCTACCACGCCCACGGCGTCCGGGAAGGAGCAGCTAACCTGACCGACCATACCTGCTCCGGGCTAGTGGAGGTGGGGTGGAGGAGGCCGGCCTGCTGGCACAGCGCTGAAAAGGAGGCAGTCTCAAGGCTCCTTCGAGGGGAAAGCCGAGCTTGCCACTGAAGCCCTAGCACTGTCGGGGCCAGGATGCCCGGCCAGGCCCTGCCCCCGCGCGCAGAGATACCTGGAGACGATTTCAACTGAAGTAATGAAGGCAGTGTCGTGCTGTCGAGAGAAAGGTGGATCCCAACAACAGGAAACTACCTAAATCACCGACCAGTTCTGGTGCTGCCCGTGCAGGGCTGCCTCGCCCGCCGCCGCCGCCGCCGCCACCGCCGCCACCGCCGCCGCCAGCAAGACGAGAAACCCAGCGATCGCGCCCGACCGGGCCCCTCGTCAACCTGCACCGCTGCAGCCACCGCCCGTGCCGGGCTGCCACAAATGCATCCAGGAGGGAGAAACCATTGGCCCCGAGAGAGGGTAAGCCTGAGAGGGTAAGCCTGGGAGAGGGAGAGCGGAAAGACCACGGGAAGAGAGGAAAAAGGAAGGCGAGGACAGAGCAGGGAACGGGCAGTAGGCGCATTGGTTTCCCAAATCTGGCAGCTCAGCGTGCTGGCGCCGAGAGGCGGCAGACGTGGGCGACTCGAAAGCGCCAGGGACGGCACCGAGCCGGGTTCCCTGTCTGGCCACGGCCTCCCGCGCTCGCTCTCCGCTGCCCGCTCTCCCCCTCTCCGCCAGCTCGCCCACTGGGGCGCGCGCTCCCGCGCTCCCTCCCCCCACAGCCGTCGTGGGGGGGGGCCCTCAGGCGAACAGGAAACGCGTGGCCCCGCGGAGAGCCACCAGGTGGGGGAGACCGAGCTGGGGGAGGGGGCAGCCCCAGTGGTCGGGCCGGGGTCCACCTTCTCCACGCGGCGGACTCTAGCTAGTGACGCTCTGTGGGCCCGGCCTGCTCCCTGGATCCCTAGGCTGGGAGGGGGGGGGTCATCTGGGAGCCGGGGACCCGCAAAAATAACCGGCCTCTGCAAGCCTCCTCCAGGCTCCCGAAAGAAATCCTGTTTGGCTCCCTCTGTCTATGCAGCTCTTCTCTCAACTGAAATCACTGGTCCAAGACAGCCACAACCCAGATATACTAGCAAGTCATAAAACTGAACAAAAGCCGACAAACCTTACGGCACCAGGGCGATAGGGCCCAGACAAATTACGACCGTCTAGGTAATATTTAAATAGATGCCTAAAGTAATTGCAGGGGGCGCAGGCTGGTCCTCCTGTTGTAAAAGTGGTGGACGGGATAAAGTGGAAGGTGAAGATAAGAAGTCAAAAAAGAGGTAAAATTAAAAAGCTTCATTCCACAGCTTTTATTCTTCTATAAGAACATAAACATCGTCTTTTTTTCCCCCACTCACAGCAGCATTACAATATTAATTTATTCTGATTTAAGATTAGAATAGAGCTAGAACTAACATTTATAATAACGATAGAATGCATTTGCTTAAAACAAGATTGGTAATTTTTCATAATAATAGACATTTATACAGATTTGTATTTATAATTTTTCTTTCTCTGCACCTACAGGTTTGACCCTTTTATGCATGTAACTTCACAGTATAAAGAAATTTAAACAATGTCTCCCTTTCTCTGGTCGTTTCCGCTTGCCCCAGCCCTCCTTGGCTTCTGTGAATATCAGAAAGTTTTAAAAGTGAATTAAAAAAAAAAAAAAAAAAAAAAAAACCTCCACAAGATAGGGAGAATTGTGGTGTGCTTGTCATTGTTACCAGTGGTAACGATTATTTCATGACAAAAAGGAAAAGAAAAGAAAATGAAAATACTACTCCATGTGTATAAAGAAAACTACATTATTTATCTACATCCTGAAAGATATGGAAATTCAGAAGTAATTTAATTCAGCAATGCAAAACCTGGCAGAAACTGGGCATTTGCTTCTCCTGGTCTTTCGTGTTTGTTTTTTGTAAAGCTAGGATATCTTACAGAGGAAGGAAAAATTCATCTTTCTTTCTTGCTTTTCCAATCAGCCAAAGTCAAACCCTTTTGCCAACCTGCATGACCATGCCTATAAGCCCTTCTCTTTGCCAAGGAAGAAAAGAAGAAAGAAAAAAAGAAACCAGGGGCCTGCATCCCCTGATTAAATACAACCCAGCCCTCGCCGCTGGCCAGCCCGTGGTGGCTCCTGCACCATTGACCTCAGGCCAGACACCTCAGCGCCGACAGTGGGACCTCGGCCTTCCGGCTAGTTTTGCCCCCCGTGGCTGACCAGGAAACCAGCTTGGCCAGAAGCACAGGGGCCATTTGGAGCTGTGGGACCCCAAGGCAGCAAACCCAGCCCAGCCAGCACTTGACATTTAGGACAAGACCTAGCTACAGAATTTTAGCGCGATATGGCTTTTTCCCCAGAAAACAACAAATAAACCAGCACCAAGCAAACAGACAAAGAAACAAAAAGTCAGAACAAACCAGCCCTGCACAGATGTAACGCAGGCGAGATGGCGAGTGTGGGAGGGAAGAATGGGGCTCCCCGGCACAGGTGCGAGTTCCTAGCGCAGAGGCCGAAGACAGAGGGGACCCTGGAAGCGGAAAAAAAAAAAAAAAAAAAAAAAACGGCGTCGCCTGGAGCTTCATCAGGAAAAGTTAAAGTTGGCTGTGAGCTCCCGGATCCGGTTTTCTCGGTTCATTTTCTTCAGTTTCATCCTACGGTTCTGAAACCAGATTTTCACTTGTCTGTCCGTGAGGTGGACGCTGCGGCTGATCTCTAGGCGCCGCTCTCGAGTAAGGTACATGTTGAACAGAAACTCCTTCTCCAGCTCTAGCGTCTGGTGCTTCGTATAAGGGCAGCGCTTCTTCCTGCCGCTCTTTGCCGTGAGCCAGTTGGCTGCATTTTCGCCTTTGGAATTGCCTGGAGTTGAAGAGAATAGAGAGGGGAAGCTTAAGTCGAGGCTCTGTGGGCTGGTCGCTGGAGAGAATTCGGGATATCTCTTTCATATCTCTGGGATGCCCTGAGTCACAGAGAGAAGCTTCCTGCTCCCCTTGGCTTGCAGGGAACAAGCAATTCCTCCAAAAGGCATGTGCAAATCAAGTGGACCTCCAGCCTACTCCCACCCTCTCAATTTACATTTTCCTGCACTTTTTTCCAAACACCTGTTTTAGCACAAAGCTGCAGGCACTTGCAGCACGAACACCCCGGAGGGCAGGCTGTATATCTTGAACTTAACGCCTTCCTTTGCTTCTCACCCCACAGCAGGCAGACAAGCATTTCCTGCAGCCCTAGGGCTGGGGACGCAGGGTCCTTACTTGGACCAGGAGCGGGCAGCGTGGCTGGGTCTCACTCTAGCCTCCTGGCTGTCCAAGGCCAGGAGAGGACGGGGAGAAGGACGTAGTTGGGCCAAGGGGGAAGGCACCAAAACCAGATTTGGGATCAAGGACCCGCTCTCACATCTCTCCAGGAGCCAGGGAATTACAGTCTGGGAGACCTGAAGTTCCAAGGGAAGAGAAATGGCCCCTCTCTCTGGCTCTCACTCGGGCCCGGCGTCAGGGCCCGATTTGCCTTTTCTTCTCCCCGCAACGAGGATTCCCGCCCCTCCAGCAACTTTGAAAAAAGCATGGGGGATCGTAAACTCGAACTTCGCCGGTTAATGGGCTTATTTATTGGCGCTGGCGGCTGCTTATTTTGGATGCCTTACAAACATCCGCGCTATCTGCGGGCGAGCCACTTTCCCTCCCTCCCCCTCCCCCCGCGTGGGCCGCGCCGCGCAGGCTGGGACGGGACCACTGCTTGGGGTGCCCCGGGTCACAGGGAAGGGTATGCACAAGAGGGGGCTGCTCGCGTGTGTCCTCGCCCCCAGCCTGGACGAACTGAGGCCAGCACGGAGAACTTCTTGGTGTGGGGCACTAAGCCCGACATGAATTTTTACTGCGTCCCCACGCCCAAATATTAAAAAGCAAGTTCACAAGGTCAGCCTGCCTGCAGCTCGGGCCAAGGCCGACCGGCTGCTGCGCGGGCTCCTGGCTCTCTGCTCCCTCGCTTTCCTGGATCTGCCTATCTGTCTGCCCGCCTAACTGCGGCCCTCCGGCGGCGCGCCCTGCTTACCCAAGGAGTCCTTCTCGGGCGAGGCTTTGCTGCTCTCGGAAGGGGCCGGGGAGAGCTCCTCGGCGGCCGAGGACGACGCGTGCGCCTCCTCTTCGCCCTGGGAGCCCCCGCCGCCACTGCCGCCACAAGCCAGCGTAGGGGGCGGCGGCGACTCGAGGGCTCGCTCCTTCCGGGCCACGTCCGCCGAGCCAGAGGCTAGTGCGGGAGGTGGATCGAAGCCGCGCCCCGGGGGCTGCGCGGGGAACGGGCCGGCCCCGAGCTGCTGTGCGCCGCCGCCGCCGCTGCCGCCGTAGCCCTTGGTGGTGCCATAGGCCTGCGAGAGGCGGAAGTAGCCCGGCACTGGCACCCCACTGGAGGAACCGAGGGCGCAGCCGTCGGGCGGTGGGCCCCGCGGGAAGGTGGCAAGCTCGGCAGCGGCGGCTGAGCTTTTGGGGCATTTGTCCGCGGAGTCGTAGAGGCAGTAAGAGCTCTCCTCTTTGATGTTCTGCGCGAAGGAGCACGAGGTGGCCTGCGGCTGGGGCTGAGGTGGCTGTGGCGGGGGCGGTGGCTGCTGCTGGGGCTGTTGCGGCGGCGGGCCCTCGGGCAGCTCCATCCGGCACGACCGCGGAGCGTCCAGCCACAGGTCTATGGGCGCGGGCGCGTAGCTGTGAGCCCCAGGCCCTAGGCCCCCGCTGCTACCACCGCCGCCGCCACTGGGCGACGCCGCCTCATTGCGCTTGCCGCCCAGCGCGGGGAAGAGTCCGCAGCTCTGCAGCCCGTAGGGCAGGTCGGCGGCCGGCGGCAGGTAGACCCCGCCGTGGGCATAGTAGCCACCGCCGCCGCCCCCTGCGCCGCCGCCACCGCCGCCCGCTTCGCCTCTGCCCGAGCTGATGAGCGAGTCGACCAAAAAAGAGTTCGCGGCTGGGCTCTCCGAGCATGACATTGTTGTGGGATAATTTGGCGAAGGGAGCAGATAGCCCTTTCTGGCTGACATTTCTTGTGCAAAACATGCTGAATACGATTAGCAATCCCCCCGCACCGCGGCGGGCGCCCACAGCCAATCCCGAGCCAGAGTTGCCGCGCGACCACTCCCAGTTTGGTTTCGTAGGCGCGGGGCCGCTCTCTGAGGGCGCCCTCCGAGCCCGCGATTGATATAAATATGTAATCTGTATTGATGGGCTGGGAGATGCACGCCTGACACTTCGGGCCCCAAAGCCGGGAGCTGTGGGGCTGCCCCAACATGGATGGTGGGAGGCCGGGCCCCTGAGTACGCCCCGCCCCTACCAGGACGTGAGCCCCCAAGCAGGGGTCTGTTTGAAGCGTCCTTGGGCCCCGCATAGTTAACAAGTGGCGTGTTTATGGTGTGCGCCCTGTCTGCCTTGAGTGCCCCTCATTCTTGTAGCAGAAGAGACCACTAGCCACCAGCGCGCTGTGACCATTGAAGGGGCCCTGTCGGGGCGTCAACCTCCTCCCTTTCAGTCACGGACCTGGAGCTGGTCCCACCTCTGGATTCTGGCTCTCAATGTGGCCCACCTGGTTCCAAAGGCACCAGGACCCTCACCTCAGAGTGTCGGGAATCCAGAGCGGACGAGGAGCTGGCTCAGGCCACCTCTACTTTCCACATTGCACAAGGAGTTTCTCCCAAATATACACGAGGACGGGACCTTGGACCCTCAGCCCCGGACGCTCTCCTTCCCCAGTTGATTGATCCAGTTAGGGTCTCTGCCTCTAGCATGCTCACCTGGATCACCTTCCCTGCAACTCCTGTCGGCAGTGGGAAACGACTGGGCAGCCTTGGTGCAAAAGATTCCTTCATCCCCAGCCAGAGGCCAGAGCCAGATTCAGGGACCCAGTTAGCCCCATTCCCCTGACAAGGCTCTTAATTCACAGGCCTTTTTAGGGAAGTGAAACTTTGGCCCTTGGGGCTTTAACTTGTCCGGAGGGACAATTTGGAGCGGGGGTAACATATAAGGGGGAGCTTGGCAGTCACATCTGTCACACTGTTCTCCGGATCTCCGCCTTTAGCATTGGCATTTGCATGCTCCCGGAGTCTATGACAAGTACAGTGTCACCACACTCTTGCCTCTCCGTCCCCTCCCCTCTTCCCCTTTCCCCCTCCCCTCCAAACCCAAGGCTGGGGCAGCGCTCGTTCCCGCGGTGCGCGCACTTTAACGAGGCCCGCGGTGAGGAAATCCGTTCCCTGTGAGGCCCGGCTGGGCTCCTGGCCCAGACACAGGAGAACTCAGCTCCTAGGCCCTAAGCTCAGCGGACACCCGGGCCTTCTTTTCCTCCAGCCTTGCGGGGGGGGGGCACCCTCTTAGTCAACTGGAAGCGGACGGGGGCTAGCCCCCAATTGTGGGCCTCATACATGTCTCAGGAAATGCGACCTTTTCTGGCCAGATCCAGCGGAGCCTGAGAAGTGGCTGTCTTGCTCCTGGCCTGCGGGCTACATCTCTCCAGAGCGCCCCGAGGCCTGTTCGCCCGCCAGCTGCAACCCGTGCAGAGGCGTTGGCTGGAGTTGCTGAACGCCGGAATCCCAAGAAGCAGACCGCTGGGGCCTGCGCGCCTCAAGAAAAGACCGGTCAACTCCAACTCGGGAGATCTGCCGGGCACTTGGCCTCGTTCTCGTGGAATGAGCCCCGCCTGAGAAGGAACTAGAGCCTAAGAGGACCCCGAGCGCGCACAGGAGAACTGGCTGCAGAACCTGGGCTCTGGTTTCTGAGATTCAAGCAACTGCAGTCGCTGCCGGCCCCGGCTGCTCCGCGCGCATAGCCGCGTAGTCCGCACCACCGCCGCGCTGCGCTCCTGCCACCAACTCCTCTGCGCCCAAGACCCGCTCTGCCAACCGAGCCTCCGGGTGAAGAGGAGAAGGGAGTGAAAAAGGAGAGAGAGAGAGAGAGAGAGAGAGAGAGAGAGGAAGAGACGAATGGGGTGAGCACCATTGAGCCATTTTTTTCTCCGGCGGACCGGGTCTTGAGGCCGCAGCGCGGAGCAGCCGAGGCCGCAGAGGTTCAAGTCAGGGAGCCTGCCTGCTCAGAGAGATCGTGACCTCGCCTTTTCTGATCGCATCACTCCAGCGCACAAGGCCAAGGCAAATTCTCACTGGGCTAGGCGTCTGAGGCACACTAACCTGAGTTCGAAAGGTGTTGGAGCACCCTCAGCCCCTCTTACCTAGTTCACCAAGCTGCTGGGACTGTTTGGGACTGCTGCGCTAAGCAGCTGCACGGAGAAATGCCACAAAGCCGAGGACTGAGAAAAAGGCTTTGCCCCTAGGACCAATTCCTGTAGGGAAAGCTCTGTCTAGTGAGAAGTGGGTCCCTAGAGTGGCGAGGGTTCCCTGAGGAAAGCTGGCCTGTAGACCGGAACTTGGAGCCGGGACTTAAGGCCTAGAGCCATTCTTCTCAGAGCTAATGGCAGAAAGCAGCTTCCCAGGCCCCAGGATTCTCCAGAGGGCCAGTGGTCATTGGAGAATATGTTGGAGGTAGTGGGGGCTACAACATTAAAATGAAGACAATGATCTAAAGCTATCTCTCATGACCTTTTTTGGAAATTAAGGCCCCTTTAGAAAATTTAAGGCAAGTTGTTACTCTGTCCTATAAAAAGGCACACATGTGCACATTCACACAACTTGATCCATCATTTTTAGCGGGTTCACAGACCCCTCAAAGCCTTCTTCTTAGGCCAGATGCCCTTGAACCTACCGTTTAGAGATCCTACTCTATACTATTTCCAGGTCTTTCTTGAGAATCAGCCACCCTGCTAGCTTGGCTAGTAAGACAAGCTTGGTGCACTGCTACTGGCAGCTCGGGCCTGGTCCCCGTCAGGGCCCTGCAGGGTGGCCAAATAGACCTCTTGGTTGGATGAGATCCAGGAGAGGAGCTCGCACTTGCCAACCAAGTTTACAAATGTCAGCTTGGTGCTGCGGGCGACAAAAGAAGGCTGCCAGGGCTGAGGAGCTGAGGAATTAGAAGCCCCACAGCCGGCCTCGCAGACCGTGGCATTGGCCCTTGAGTCTTCATCCGCCTTTGGGGAGAATGAAATGTTTTCCAACAGCCTCTTTCTCCCCATCTAATAAACCAAACAGGAAAGTTGGGGTTGAGCCTTTTCTTCCATAAACTACTCTCTCTCTCTCTCTCTCTCTCTCACGTGTGTGCACACACACACACACAAGAATGTGTAAGCCTGTGATTTGTGAGTATGTGTAGGGGTCATTTCAGGGCCCAGGACAGTCGCCCCACTCCCACCTTGACTTGCTGAGCTGGGAGCGCTGAGAGAGAGACTGCCGGAGACTCCTCCGGGTGCGCCCCGGGCAGGACTGGCCTGCAGCCGTTGGTTCTGGCGAGGATATCGACTCTAAGTTAAACGCTGCTGCGCTCCCCGGCGGTCTCAGAGTCCCCAGCATCCTAGACCAGCCCCAAGGTCCAAACTCCCTAGACTGCAACACCGGGGTGTGAGCTTCCTCAAGAAAAGACTTCATTCATTTATCGATTGCCTCAGCATTCTCAAGCTCGGCCCTGCACCCCTGAGATTAAGAACAGCCATTCAATTGCAGCGGACGTTGGCTTCTGGCCGCTCTCCCTCTCCCTCTTGCCTGTTTGTCCTCTTTCTCCCTTCTGCCCTCCCTGTCAACCGCTAAATTTCTCCCTAGCCCTTAGATGCCTTTGACCTCAACTCCTCGGTGCCTGCTCGCCTTATCCAGGCCTGTGCAGCGGTTACCCCGCAGCCACCAGGGCCTATGTTTTATTTGGGGTAAGTATCACCCGTTTCTACCTGGCTGATCACTCTCCCCCACCCACACCAAGGCTAGGGAGCCCAAGTAAAAACCAGGGCCTTGGAAACAGCTTGCAGTGAAGATTACGCTGCCCTTTGTTGATAGCTAATTCCTCTTTCCGAGTAGGCCCTTGCAAATAATGAGAAATAATAAACTATGATTAAAAGAAACAAGTTATGTTTTTAAGTGCTAGGCCCTGAGGTCGAGACAGCCAGGAAGTAATCTGTATCTGCAATTTGCTCTCAATGCTTTCAGTGCTCTGCATCTTTCTGTGGGCTGTGAGGTTGTGCTGCGGGCCCCACAGAAGAAAAATAAACCTTTTCCACATATCCGGCTCTAACCAAAATTCAGAGCTTCTACAATTCACAAAGCAGCATTTGCCCCATAGCTAGGAATTCTTTCCTAAGCAATGACATTCTTCTCTGGTTCGTCTATCAGAATGTCAACATTTTTGGGTAAACTTGATGTGTCTGACTGTTTTTGCTTGATCAGGTGCAATCTAGCCTAAACAACCCACTTAATTTTTTTTTTTTCTGAATCAAACTCTTTCCTTTTGGTGGTGATGGGGTGTATTTTCAAGCATTCTATCCCTAGTCCTGTTTACAATAAACCTCTGCTGGCCTTAAAACTAGAGGCATCTGTCTGGAAATTTAAGGAAGGATCAGGCTGCAGAGAGCAGCTTACCCAGTGGGCACCCACTCTTCCCTGTGTTGCCTTAACCTGGCACAGTTCCAGAGCCCATGGGAACAAAGACAAATGACTTTTGATAGGCAAAATTGGTGTACACACACACATGCACACACACAGACACCTATTTTCCCTGGCCTTCCCCTGCTCACCCATATATTGTATATTTAGGGAAAGAAAGGTGTTTCAAAGGAAGGAATGAAGAAAAGGATAGGATAAAACAATTAAATGCTTAAGAAAGATAACCCAGCTCTCCAAAATATAACTGAATTATGACTATTTAAAACTTGAATTATGAAACCCTGGAAGTCGTGATAGCTAGACCAGAGTTTATTCTCTGTACAAGCTTTTGAAAATGCGCAGATCTTTACCAACAGCGGCTCCTCTCAAAACTAAAACGCGCCTTCTCACGATTGGCCTTTTTCGGAACATAGATTTTCCCCAAGCAGTCCAACAGATCGAGGGACAGCACCTCGTTGCAAACCAGCCACCCCAGGGAATAAGCTCGCGTGAGCTATTGTGTTGAGTAGAAACTTTCTGGTTCCCAAGTCCTGCCATCCCCCCCCTTTTTTTGCCCCCACCAACTCCTTTTCCAGCACAACTAGGACCCTTTCACCCGGATGCCCTCCATCCCCCGCTCATTCCATTTTGAGTATTTCTACAAAATCGAAAGATCACAGTGGAGTGAAAGGCTGGCGCAGGGATCTAAAACCGTCAACTTTTCCACTCAGGCCTCCCCTTGCTTTCCAGTCTTAGGAGCCATGGGAGAAGGGGGGCCCTGATGCCTCCCGAATCACCCCCAAGCATGCAAACTCAGCCGCGTTACCTAGTCCTGCTCGGACATCTGCCACCTCCACATCCCGGCCCCGGGGAGACTTAAATTACTAAACTTGTGGCCTCTTACCTTGACACATTTCCGAAATCACTGCCAAGGAACCGCTGGCTTTTCTGCGCCGCGACGCCCGCGAGGCCTAGTGAGGGTGCGTTGCTTTAATAGACCACACCAACCACTTCTTGAGGATGAGCCCCTCTGTTTTGATACGAAGGGGAGCAGGACAACTGAAATAATGTAACGTGCTGCTCTTAGTATCGGATGCGAACAAAGGCCAAGAATCGCGCTAGGGTTCTTGGCTCCCTGGCGGCTTTGACATTGATCGGAAGTGCGCCATCTCGCGGCGGCTGCGCGCCTAGGCCCAGCCGGAGAGCCAGCCCCAAGCCGGGAGAGGAAAACCGACTCCGGGCAGAGAGACCGAGAGAATGTGCCCAGCCCGCTGCTATAGAGATCTCATTTTTACATCTAAGAAATTACTGCAAAACCCCAGCCGGGTTTATAGCGGCGCATTCCAAATATGCAAATTGGCCAGCCCCGGACGGGTTTACGACCACATTGTCACAGCCATCGGAGGATGGGCTTTTATTGGGCTCGGAAATCAAACTGGCGCCCTCTCACCGCCCGCCCGCGAGCAGTCCTCCTGGCTAGACTCTCTCTAGCAACTTACGAGACTTTGGTTAATCTTTAACTATCCCAAAGGAAGGCTTTCCGTAAATCCCGGTCTTCCCTGCCCACTCCTTCCCCCCCCCCCAGGAGGGCTCTTGTTTGGTCTCTGTGTGTCTGTCAACCTAGACATTCATCTTGGGGGGCCTGTCCCACTCCCCTTTTAACTTGATTTCCCCAGTCGCGCCAGTTAGACAAACACACAAACAAATAAACAGAGTGGGGTCTGGGGTCTGGGGTCTGGGGCCTCTCTCCAAATGCCTCTCTGGTCGCTGCCTGGGTGGCTGGTGAGAGGGTGGGGTAGGGTGGGCAACAAAAGGCTCTGGCCTTTCCGCCCTGCCCCTCAAGGTTATGGGTGATGTCCAAATTTAAGGGAGAAGTTCAAAGGCAGCAAACAAAGAGGAAACCAGCATCTTTCTTTCCCCAAAGGAAAAAGGCGGCCTCAGTTGGGAGCTGGGGAGAAAGTGCTCCTGAGAGTCTCTTCTGTCTTGGTACTCAGACTAGCCTCACTCTTTTGTAGGAGACCAGAGGGCACCCCAGAGCCATTCTGTTTGTTTCAGGCCTCCCAGTCCTGAGGTGGGCCAGCCCAGGCTGAGGTTGGACCCATCCTCTGCCAGAGGTTCCATGAAGCCTTCACCTAGGGCTGAGGTCAGTCTGAGGGGAATGAGACCCCACACTCCAGGCCCTGAGGTATCCTGTCCCTGGGACACCCCCAGAGACACACACTTTGCACAAGAACATGAGCAGCCACCCTAGCCTTCTAAGTCTGGTTTCCTCAGTCTCCTCCCCACCCCTCAGAGGCCTGGTCACTTGCCCCTTTACTGGTGAGGGGTGCTGGGGGGGCGCAGTGGTGGAGACATTTGGCAGTAAAAGGTGAGCAGTGAGAGGAATGTCACACCAGAATCCGACACTCAAGTTTCCACCGTCTTTATTTTCCTTGTGCCCGGTCGCCTGTATACATGCTTATACACACATGGTGGATGAGAGAGGAGGACAGGCCAACAAACAGAGCCAGCCACAAGACATTTCTTCACACAGGGAGACAGAGGAGATTCAACCAGAGGGTGTCTGCCTTTCCCAGGCAGGTTCCCAGGCCCTGGCGGTCCAGTTCTCTCTAAGCATCCGCCTAAAGCTTTGTAAATGCAGCAAGAGATTAAAAAGACCAGTCCCCACCCCCCTTCCCTCCCTCTCCAACATCCCAAAGGAAATCAACTAATGGTTAAAAAAAAAATTCAAGCAAAATAGGCTATGGTTCCTTTATTTACAAGTCTTTGAACACCATCCCTGTATGAAGCATACATTCAAATATTCTTAGCAGTGAGTGAGTTTTACGGTGGAATATTGTAAACAGATAGAGCCTTTAAATATTTTCTTCATCATCTCTTTTTCCTCTACATTGCATCTTTTTAAATTTGCTTTGGTTCCTGCAGGGAAATATATATATATATATATATTTATATATAATAATCATCTTTTCAAATATTATCCAAACTGCTCTCTGGCCTTGGGAGGTTCTGAAACCTTCCAAGCGCAGTTCTGGGCTCATGGAGGGCAAAGTGTGAGGCATTGGAACAGGGGTTTTTTGGGGGCTTCTGACTGGGACTGCTGGGCAGGGCCTTGGCCCTGGTATCCCGCTGCCGGACACTGAGCAAATCCGAGTTTCAATTAAGTGTGGTGGAGGCTTTGCCAAGCTGCTGCTCTCCACAGGCATTTCCTGCAAAAAGCGAGCTCCGGCGGCCTGGATACAGCCTCTTGGCTTTTTGACGTCTTCTACCTCAGAATGGTCTGCCCTGAGACCCACACGGCTTCAGGACTGAGTGGCAGGCCAGGACAAGACCCTTGGTTGGTAGGAAGAAATGCCAGGTGGGCTATACAAGATGGCTGATAGGACCCCTGGTTTGTGATAGTGGGCAGCTTGGAGGGGTGGAGGGCCACTACTGCCACCTGGAATAGCATATTTATTTTTTTATTATTATTATTATTTTACATTGATGCTCTGCAGCCCTATCCCACCTCACATCCACCTCTTGGTCCAGTCGCCTTTCACATTGGCTTTGGAAAAGAATCTCAGTGCTATTCCTCACCTCCTTTCCGGGCATCAAGGAATCCTCCCCCTTCCTTTTGCCCATGTCCTGGAGCTGAACTAGGTTTGGGGAAGTGCAAACCTTTCTGATGTAGGAATCCTGGGGGTGGGCAGGCTCCTTGTGGAGGGTCCTGGTTGGGGGTCAGACTCTGGGGGGCCTGGCAGGGGTCCCAGTCACAGGTGGACACCACATCCAGCCCAAAACTCTGCAGGCTCTAAAAAGGCTCTAAAAGTGAACCACCAGGGGTCCCAAACCATTCATTCTAGTTGATGCACAATTCTTCCAGTCCAATTATTAGGAATCTTCTTCACGATTGCCCGGGCAAGTGCCAGGCCACCTCCTGCGGGCCTGCCCCCTGGCAGCCTCCCCTCTTTTGCACATCTCCTCTCTTCAAAAGTCACTGTGTGGTTTGACCTTGTCAAGGGCAAAATCTGCATATAATCTCAGTGTATGAAGCCCCCCACCCCATCCCAGGCAGCCAGGGGCCTTAGAGAAGAGGATTGGCTGAGTAGTACTGTAAACGGTCTCTGTTAATTTTTTTTTCCTTCATTCTTCTGTTCTGAAACCAGATTTTGACTTGACGGTCAGTGAGGTTAAGCATGCGGGACAGTTGCAGGCGCTTCTCTTTGTTGATGTAGACGCTGAAGAAGAACTCCCGCTCTAGCTCCCGGATCTGGTACTTGGTGTAGGGGCAGCGCTTTTTGCGGGTGCGCTGGCCACCTGTGGAGGGAGGAAGAGGCAGCGGGTGAGTCAGGCTTGGGGGCTGCAATTCCACAGCCCAGACTAGGCTCTGGCCCCAGGCACTGAGACCCCTGCCCAGGCCCTCTCCAAGTCTCCCGGGCCCCTGCACTCAGGCTCCTACTGCCGACCAGGGACAGGCTGCACCGGAAGGCTCACCTCCAGATGAAAGCCAGCTCCCTAGATAGCCCCCCCCCCCACCGGGGAAGCTGTTCCCCTACCCCCAGAGCAGAAAGGAAGGCTACTTACAGCTACAGGAGAGTTTGCTCCTCCGAAGCCGCTTTCAAAGCGGCCCTGTGGGTTTTGCCGGCTGCCTCCCGCCCCACCAGACTAAACAAACAGCGGCTTGCCGAAATTTCACCTTCCCGCACCTGGGCGGCACACTCTCGGGCAGTAAAGGCGGCTGGAGCCCCAGTCTGAGCGCGCTGCGGCCATGACTACTCGGCCCTCGTTAACATCTGGGGCGGCTGCCGGGTCTTTGTCAGCGGTGAGCCCTGGCCACCAGTTCCTGCCTCCCCGGCCAGCGTCCTGGCTCCTGGAGGTGGGATAGTGGCAGCGGAAGCCCCTCTACCCCTGGGCCTTCCCCAAGCACAGTTTGCCACCCAGCCACTCTGGCCCCCAGGCAGGGCAGGGGTGCAATCTTAGGTCAGGTGGAGAGAAGGGGAGACCTTCCCAAAGCTGCATGCAGGTTCGGCTTGCTCCTCTTTCCCTAAACCCCACTGGGCACCTTTTAAAAAATTCCCTTTTTGACAGATTGACTAACAACTGTGGGTAACACGCAGTGAGACCGAAGGCGGCACGTAATTGCCACCGCGCCGGAGGAAAATGGCCTCCTTTGGACAAAAAGGCCAACTTTGGGTTAATTTGTTTCTTTTAATATATTGCTCGGGCGAAGCGGGCGACTTTATCGGTTCAACACGCTCCTAGCGCCGTCGTTAAACAGCGATGCCTTTGAATCACGGCCGGCACTAGGGTCCCGGCGCAACACATGGCTTTTATAAAAATCTCAGGATTACCTTGCTATCAAAGGCTCCGGAGCCCTTGCAGGGGGAATTTACAGGCGCCCACCTCCGGCTCCCCGGCCCCGAGCTGGCCCCGCGCGGGGTCGAGCTGCCGGGCTTGGGAGCTGAGAAGGGAAAAAGGGAAAAAAAGGAGTTGGTTTTTTTTTTTTTTTTTTGCAGGCATGCCTTGGCCGGTGGGTATTTCACGGCCAATTTCAGCACTCGCCACGTGATCCCGCCTTTTATAACAAAGTTTTGTTGGGGGAAACCTAAAGGCCCTTCATAAACCTTATATGCTTATAAAACAGCATATAAAAATTTAACAGCGGTGCTGCGCTAGATTTCCAACTCCCCTTTCATAAAGCGCAGGGCGCTGCCTTTATACGTACTGGAGCCGCCGGCCTTGTCCTCAGTGTGGCCGGAAGACGACTCGGGGCTGCTGCTGCTCTCGGGGCGCCGCCGCCGCTCCTTCTCCTCCGCCGCCGCCGCCTCCCGACAGCCGCCGCCGCTGCTGTCCGAACTTGAAGTTGCCGGCACGCCAGTGGCCGCCGCCGCCGCCGCCGCCGCGGAGGTCGCCGCAGTTGCCGGGGGCCCCTTCTCGGCGCTCTTGTCCCCGGGGTAGTCGGAGGAGGCGAGATTTTCCGGGGTGCCGTAGGCCGTCTCGAAAAACTGGTCGAAAGCCTGCGGCAGGACGCCGTTCCTGCCCACGGTGCTATAGAAATTGGAGGAGACGGCGGGGGTGGGGTGGTGGTAGACGTTGGCCGAGCTCTTGGCCAGCACGTCGCCAGGCACGCCGGCCGCGCTGGGCGCCTGCAGGCAGTCTCTGTGCACGAGCTCCTCCGCGGAGTAGCAGTGGGCCAGATTGCTGCGGGGGTGCCATTTAGTGGCGGGCTCAATGGCGTACTCTCTGAAGGTCACTTCGCGCACGGGTTGGACCTGGGGCAGGTTGGAGGAGTAGGAGTATGTCATTGGGCGCGAAGACGGGGTCTGGGGCAGAAAAGAAGGGAGGCTGGAGAAATCTGGACCCGAGACGTAGTAAGTACAACTTGGCAAATACATGTTAGAGGAGCAGGGACCACGCTCATCAAAATCCATCATTGGGCTACCTTGGGCTCTCCGCAGTAGCCGAGCTTAACATGATTCTCCACTGCAGCTGCCTCTTTGAAGCGGATCCGTGAAGTAGAAATTTGGAGACGTAAGCTGACGTGGAAATCTATCCCCATCCTTAGCAGGGAGGTGCTGGTCATGTGACCCGATGTTGAAATTGACAAGCTGCGAGCTAGTCCGGGCCTTTTTTTTTTTCCCCCTTTGCTTCCCCCCACCCCCCTCCTTCCCCGGCTTCCTTTCTTTGTAGCCACCTCAGGGGAAGCAACAGATCGTCACTCGGTGTTCTCACCGAAAGCACGTAATCGCCGGTGTAACTCATGTTGGCTGGGGGGCCTCCCGGCGCGCGACGAGGCTGGGGTGCGCCCCTATCCCGCTCGCCTGCGCTTAGCTGCTTGGTCCCGGCCCTCAAGTGGCGCCGAGGGCGGTGAGAGAGCTGAACCCCCGCCCCCCGCTCCTCGGGTGAGGGATCCCCAGGGCTGGGGGTGGTCGGGTGGGAGCCCGTTGAGCCCTTTGGTCTCCGGAGCCCGTGCTCCCCCGAGTCTCGCGTTCTCGCCCCCTTCTTCGCCCCCTCCCCCTCGCCTCCACCGGCTGGCTCAGGGAACCACCTCTGCCTCCGACCCCGGCCGGACTCCCTTCGGGGGGCCAGGGTTCGCAGCCGCGGATGTGCCGGCCTCGTGGCTTGCCCGATTTGCACGGTGACTCGATTACACGCTCGTATTCATGGCCACTTCCGAAGCGCTTTAGTACCTTCCGTCCCTAAACCACCAACAGCCCGGGGGGCTCCCCCCACGGTTTGTCGAGGATCCGCAGGGCCCGGAAGGGCATTCGTCTCACCCGGGATCCCCCTCTGCCTTCATCCTCGCCGCTGTCCTCACTTCCTCCTCCCCCTGGAGCAGCCTCTTCCTTTGCTGCTCACCGGGATTCGGAGTCACTAGGCAGAGCCAGAGGAACTGGGGCTGCGCCGCTGCGCCCCGGCCGCTGTCTGCCTACTCTTCTGGCGCCGAGGACTCGGGAAACCACGCAGTTGAAGTGAGCCTGAGGCTGCTTTAGAGGCGCTGACATCCGAGGAGCCTTCTCCTGGGTATGCTGCACCTTCCTGGGGGCTCACCAGGTTGCTCGCGAAGCCCGAGGGCTAGAGGAGAGTGGGGGCGGCAAGGAGCGGGTGAGGGCTAGGGAGCGGTGGCTGAGCAATAGGTAACAAGCCTCCACTCTTGTCTTGCAAGGCTTGAGAGTGAAAGACGAGGATGCGCGGGGCAGAAACCCAGACGGCTCGGCGCCTTTCCTAATACTCATCCCACAGAATGAACACAATGCCCAAAGCCAGAGAAATGATTCCCAAACTCCCGCACCTTGGGCAACAGGGATCCCCAAAAAGGCTAGGCTCCAGCAAAAGACAGAGTCAGATGGGAGAGAGGCTGGTGTGCGTGTAGCTTTCTCGGGAGAAGGAAAGACAGAAAAGAAATGGGAAAATGCTCATAGTCCTTCAAGATTGAATGAGCAACGTTTGGGAGAAGCGAAAGGGCACTCAACAGCCAGGCAGAGCCCAGCGCTGGGAGGAGGCCCAGCCCTGAGACCTCCCCACGCTTCTTTTCTTGGAAGGAGCTGAGCTATTGCTGCAGGAAAGTTGCAAAATGAAAAAGGAAACCGTTTCCCTCTTCCCATCCAGGAAATAGCAGAAGGTATTTACATATCTTGGGGGTGATTTAGAGTATAAACTCTAAGATCTTTGGTATTTAAGTGTCAACATCGATTTATTTATTTATTGCTGAGCTGACTGTAACTGACTCACTAACAAATCTAATCATGTATTTCACTAGAAAAGAAATATTCTCTTTGTATATATTTTTTTCCCAAATGATGGCCAACCACTGCATTTGAATACCCACTGTAAATATCAATAATATCAGATAATTACTCTACAGTGGGTAAACTAATTTATTAGCATTAATGTTTATGTGGTTCCCCTCCTCCCCCTTTGCAAGGGTTGCTTATCACAAATCAAGCGACTCTGACATATTGTCTAATGAACTCTTTATTTGGGATTTGCTGCAAGAACTTCCATACTCCTGGAATCCTGAAGAGATGAACTTGAAATTATTTATATGCATCTTCAGCTTAGCGTATTTGTCCACTGTGGCTTGTGCAGAGGGCAACAGTGGTGTGAGTGAGATGGTCCGATGGGAAGGAAGGTTGCTGGAGAAAGGGAGCTGAGACCCCATAAAGCTGGAAGTCATGTTACAGGATCACCCAGCAATGAAGACAAACTTTGATTTCCAGTATCAACCAGCAAGGTGAAAATACTTGTTCCTCCACAGCATCTCTTCCTTGGAGACAGAATGTAAGAGAGAAGAAGAGATGTGCAAACTGAAGAACTTGGGCTGTTCCCTGGCTTGATTCTGGTCATCCCAAACTGCCTCCCCAGCAGCCCACCCAGTCCCCGCCACCCCGACCCTGGAACAAAAGGAATGCCTGAGAGGTTTCAGGGACTTTGCCATAACAAAGGCGCCACCATTGCGGGGGCTCGCCCCGCCCCTGGGTGAAAGCAAACAAATTCTTGCACTTGTATTAGGGCTTTTAAGACCATAATTGAACCCAGGGGCGTCTAGGAGAACCGAAAACAGTTCTAGACAGACCTGTGGTTTTATAGCAGTTTTGGCAGTCAACTTCAGCTTGTGCCTGAGCAGACGGTCGCGGTGGCCCGGCTGCCAGCGGGGGCGGGAGGGGGGATGCCAAAGCAGCCTCCCCAGGCAGCTTGCAGCCCCTCTCCTAATTAGGTTGTTCTCCCCTGGTGACAGGAGAGGGGGTCCCCCAGAAAGGCATGTATGGGGGTGCGCGCTGCTCCGCCGAACCTAAACCTCCTAGTTCCTCCTCCAAGTCCAAGCCGGGAAGGTGCCGGCAGGTCTGGATCCCATGGGTGTGTTCAAGAGACAAAAGCGAATCCCCGAGGAAAGGCTGGAGCAAAGGAAGGTGCTCCAGAGCGGCTGGTGGGATGCTGTAACAGCGGCTCTGGACCCGAGGGTCTTGCAGCCTGGAAGGGGGGCTGGTGGGGGCGCTGCCGTGAAGGTGAACGAGGAAAAGGCTTTTGATGCCAGGAGAAAAGAAAACGCCCGGAGCGGCTTTTAGTTTCCCAGCAGGGACAGGAGGGGGTGCTCAGATCTCCAAGGCTTCGAAATGCTCCCAGGTTTGCCCGCTTCTGCCCCTCTTGCCCAGAATATGCGGCCATGTGCCTCTTTCGCCAGGCAAGCGGGCTGGGGAACCCGGAGGGGCCAGCTCTGAGGACCAGACCAAATCTTGGAGAAGGGGAAGCAGAGCTGCAAGTCCTTGGATTTGACTTTGCTCTTAGCCTAATTATTGACTCTTCCGCTTTGCAGGAAGCCCAACAACCGAGCTGAGTACACTGAGCTGCGGGGAAGGCCCGACTGGGGCTAAGGCTGCCTCGAAAGGCCAAGTCCGACCTGCAATTCTGGAAGAGACCGAGGCTGGCAGGGCTGTGACATTGGCCCTGGCGACTGGTTTCCCATGAGCCGCCCTTTCTCCGGAGCGCCCACAGCGGGCGGCCAGCTCCAGAAAACAGTCTTCGGCGCGCATTTCTTTTATCGTCAACCCGGAACCCCAAGGCTGCTAATGCTGGAGGCCAAAAATGTTTTGGAGGATGAAAAACAAAGGCAGGAAGTGGCGGCGGCCTGACGGTGCGTGTGTGTCTGCGGAGAAGGGAGGGAGCCCTTTTAATCTTTTCTTGTTGTTTTCGCAAACTTCAAGGTCTAGGCGGTCCTCGCAGGGCCGGGCCGCGTTGCTCCTGGCGTTGCGTTTGGAGATGGCCACCTGGCGAGAAGGCCGGCGCCCGCCTGAGCCTTAGCAGGCGGAAAAGGCTAACCAGGCGATTTGGGCTGCAAAACAGATCTAGACTTTCCGAGGCTTCGTTGGATTTGGCCCCAAAGGCATGCGGGGAGTGGGGGTGGGAAGAAGATGTATAACCTCTCCTGGACCCTCCTCCGCGGGCGGAGTGCGTCCTGGCGGGGTAGAGATTCGTGCGCCCTACTGGCCACCAGCCTTCCCGGGCGGGATATCGGAATAAAGTGTGAAGGGGATCCTCTGCCCAGCACTGCTGCCTCCACGTCTTTTTGCAGCCTGAGGGGGGGATGGCGGCTGGAGGGCGCCGGCGGGCGGTGCCCGAGCGGGGAGGCCTCGTGCAGTAGGTGCGCACCGGTACAGTGCGAGGCCTTGTCACTGCGGTTGTTGTGCAGGGGGCGTTTCCTGTACAGTCAGTCATTTGAGCGACCTGAGCTGCAAGGACCATCACTCGGTGGACAGCGTAATGCCCGCTCACTCTTAGGGAGGGTAGAGCTGGGGGCAGGGAACCCCTCCAGACTCCAGGCTTCCAAATCCCAGTTTGGGAGGGCTTCTAGGCTGCCCTCTTGTCTCCTGGCCTGGCCGCTGTCCCGAAATCTGGGAATCCGAAGGCACTTGCAGCCCTTTGAATGCTCTGCAGGTCACCCAGACTGTGAGTGAGAACAACGCTTGGCTGTGGCTCACCAAGTTCCTGCTCCAGCTGGTCGGGTGGTCTTGCAGCCCCTGCTTGGCTCGGCTCATCTCTTCCCTGTCTCTTTTGAGATAATCTCCCTTTCTCTGGAGCTGCCTGCCTCTTGTGACTCCCTTCTTAGGCCAGGCAAGAGCTAAGGTGTCAACCAAGGGCACCCAGCATTCAGGCACGGAGAGGAGGGGCTGTTGGATTCCTAACTCTCCCCCAATTTGTGCCTTCACAGAGCACCTGATCTGGGTCTCTTCCTGCTCCCTTGGGATACTTCTCCTCCAAGACGCAACTGTATTCTTCCTCTCTTCCACTCCTCTCCACCAACACTGCCTCTTTTCTTGGGATCCAGATCCTGCTTTCCTAGACTGGGCAATCTGGATTGGTATCTGGCCTGGGAGGGATCAGGCCCATCCGAGGGGACCAGAGTCTTGCTTTGAAAGTTTACAGTTGTTTCCCGGGGGATGGGCTGATTGCTTAGTGCACTATCAATTTTTTTTTTTTTTTTTTGGCCTCGGCTTGCTGGCTGTAGTTCCTCAGCCTGCAAATGCTGCACCCATTTCTAGAAAGCTACATTGAAGACTATTTTACACTGGTAGACCTTACCCATACACAGGTGCAAGAGCTGGCTGGAGGGTTGGCGTGGCAGTGATCACCAAGGCTCTTCCCAGGGTTGGAGCCCACCTCGCCATTTGGGGGATCTCTCCAAGTAGGCAGTGTGCTGGGGGTACCTCCTTTCTCCATGGCAGCTGGGGAGGTAGGCCATCTGGCAAAGCCAAAAAAGATCTCCCAGCATTTGTTCTCAGGAAACGGTCTATCCACAAATCATGATCCATCACATTGCCAAGTGCCGCCCAGCGACAGTGCTGCGGCTGTGATGAAGTATCAGGAGACACCCTCTATCACTACCAGGTGGAGGCAGGAGCTAATGTGTCCCCTTGGAGAGCCACTAAGCCCGACCCCAAGTTCTGTCACTCTTCCCTAAAACAGGGGAACAGGTAATGCCTTGAACTTGACCTCAGTGGTATCTTAATATGAATTGTAGGTTTGGAAATGCCCCTAAACATCAGTAGAAAGTCCACACCCTTTCTCTGGCCACTGTGTGTGTGTGTGTGTGTGTGTGTGTGTGGTGAGTACAGCACTCGGCTCTGGGTCTCAGACACCCAAGCAATCTAGTTATTATTTAGTTTAGTGGGTCCTAAACTGATGGGAGAAGAGAGGATTTCTTCCTTAGAGAAGAATTATTTTAATTTTTATTGTTGTGGACTACTAGAGAGGATTTTTTTTTCCCCCTGTAGAGGGAGAACAAATGGGGTGGAGGGAGGACTTTGAAGGGTGAAGCTCCAGTTCCCAGTGTCTGGCTTCCATTCTCCCTATGGCCTGAGCCCAAACGAGTTTCCTCAGCTGAGTGTGTCTGTAATAAAGAAGACAAAAGAAGGCAGCCAGGCCAGAAGGCCGCCCTCCAGGTCTAGGCTCCAAAGCTGTGGATCTCAAGAGGCCCCCATGTTCTCAAGGCCTCTTAGGGCAGTGTCCTGCACTCATTCAGTTTCCACTCTGCACCCTTGATGCTTCACATTGCAAGCCTAGAAGAGCAAGCCCTCACCCTTGCCTGGTCCTGCCCTAGGACCTTCCTCCCACTTGCCCTGCCAGGCAGTTCTGTGGTGGACAAAATACATGGAATCCACTCCAAATACATCTTCCCTTGGCCCAGACTCTGTGGTCCACCCCTAGGGAGAAAGCCCAGCTTTTCTGTCTTCTGTGATAAAAAGACTAAGTTACTTGTAGGGTCTCTTTTATTCACCTGGAACAATGGGTAGATAGAGCTTCAATGATCTGCTGACAGCTGGACCCGATGTTGGACAGACAGGCAAGGCCAACTGTGGGAAGAGTAGAGAGGTCCCACTGCTCCAGACCCCACTGAGGGAGTTCTTCGGGCCCCAGAGTCAGGTATCTTTACCTTTGGCAGAGTGCACCTCCCTTCTCCCGCCTAGACTTTTAGGCTGAAGAAGGTCAGCTTCAAAGGTCTCACCGAAGGCCTGGCCAGCACCGAGGGAGCAGGCCTGAACTCAACTCAGGGACCCCGGGAGCTGCTCCCCGGCAGGGTCCTGGCTCCCGGCCCGGCCCCGCCTCTTGTTCCTACCAGGGCCCAGAACGCTGAAGCAGCCACGTCCTCTCCCCTAGGCTTGCAGGCGTTGCCTCTTGCCTGGCTAGGCCTCCGCGGTCTCCAGGTCTTCTGGCTAGGCCTCCGCGGTCTCCACGGTCTTCTGGGTCCGGGCAGATCCCTTTCTTCCGGCATTGGCCGATCGGACTCGGCCTGGGCCACTCTGGGCTGTGGGTACTCCCTGTCGTCTCCAACAGAGTTTGGATAGGGAGAATTGAAAAACAAGAAAGAACCCCTGCCTCCATCCGAGAGTCCAGACTAGCAGAACCCGCTTGCTGCAGGAATGATGGCCCCGCCAATTGTAGGTACTGAGCCTTCCCCCTGACCGAGAAGGCGGCAGTGGCGCCGAGGACTTGACCTTTGCGGTGCGGAGGGGAGGGCGCTCTCTGAGCCGCGGGGAGAGGGACGCTGCTGTATCCAGCTTCTCCCACCCAATAGCAGCCCGGACAACTCACGCAGGCTGCGCCTCTCACCTCCATCCCCCCTCCCATTTTGTCAGTGTCCTCGGCCGGGAACAAAGCCCCCAGCGCTCTTCTCACCACCTCCCTTGTGAGCTTCTGCCACCCTCCTGATCCCTCCGAGGCAAGAAGACTGAGCTAAAGCCAGGCTGTCTAAGGCCCACACCGGCGCGTCTTCACTAGCCAGATCCCGGCCACCCAGAGCCAGGGCCGGGGTTCTACCCTGGGTGCCAGGCGGGCTATGCCCGCGCCAAATCCCTGTGCACCAGCCCTGGCTTCGGGCTGCGAGCAGCGCCGGGGCCTAGAACCGAGTGGAGCGACCGAGAGGCGCGGGCCAACAGGAAGGCCCTAGGCCGCTGACCGGCCTAGGCCGAGGCCCAGATGCAGCTGCTGGGTCCGCAATGTGGCCCTGAGCGGCCAGCGAGCGCCCCGCGCCCATCGCAGCCCCCAGGCCTGGGCTCAGACAGCGGAAGCATTTGCTAGAGCAAAACACGGTTTCTTTTCAGCCGGTCTCTGAGCCCCTTTTAGAGAAAATGCTCCTGTCAAGTTTTATTTCCCGTTGCAAACCACCTTCCACGCTGCCAAGAATTAAGACTGGGAGAGATTAAATACCCGATTATTCTCTTGGGGAGGGAAGGGCGGGGCGGAGAAGGGGGCACCCGCACAGAGCATTCGTTGGAATAGGCTTGTCCCCATCAAATAACCGAGAGGTTCCCGCGAAAGACCGCTCCTGCAGGTTGACGGGGCGACTCGGCCCGCGACTGTCCCCGGGCCTTCAGGGTCCCTGGCCTTCCAGGGTTCCTGGCTCTCTGGGCCCTTCTCTCTGCAGAGTCCTCGGCCCTCAGGGTGCCCGACGCGGGCCTCGGGGATCCACCGCACTGACCTCGGTCTGTGACAGTTCTCGTGGCACACCTTGTCCAGCCCGCAAACAGTCCGAGCGAGGCCGGATCTATAATGGTCTGAGCCTCCATTTTGAGCAGGGGCATCTTTAAGAGACGCGGAGGATTTTGAGCAGCTCCTCTGTCCCCAGGGGTGCGGCAGCAGGCGGTTTCCCTAGCCGTCGGACAGGGCTTCTCCCCCTGGTCCGCATCCCCGCATCTACGGGAGACCCTGAGTCGCTGCCCAACCGCTCGGCAAGGGCTGAGAATCTCCGAGACGTCCTCGACTGATTTTTACCTGGTGGATCCAAGTCTGCAGAGGCGAGACAGAACCGGGCAGAAATGAAAGCCACTGTGGCGAGGCCTTGCTGTTTTCCAGGGGGAATTTTTTCTGCGCCGGCATCTTTTTTCCTCCCTTTAAGATCAAATTAAAAATAGCAAACACCTCACAGGCATTCGGGGGCGCTGGGTAGATGCGTGAGCAGAGAAGCTGCCGAACAGAAATCGGGAATTTTCATAAAGAATGAAACCGGCCGTGATTTACTCGGCGGCAGAGCAGATGAAAATTTGATTAGCGTGCCTGTCCTAAAACCTAGGCATCAATCTCTCCGGCCCGCTTGGGCAACGCTGCATCTTTGTTTATGAAAAATGGGACGTGAGCGACTCGCCGCACATTTCTCTGATTCTCCAGGACTTGGGCTGCTGACACGCATTCGATCAACTTTAAAGGAATGCGCATAAATCAGCGAGCCCCTCACGTCTCCTCTGTCGAGGTCCGCAAGTCCGGAAGGGCGCCTCTGAACCGATCGGGTCTGGAGTGCAGCAGTCCCCGGCTGGCAGCCTTCGTCTGCGATCGGAATTCGCAGCGCGCAAGCCAGAAGCCCCATCTGCACCAAACCCTCCAAACCCACGCAGCAGGGTGTAATCCGCACGTACATTCCGTAGCGAAATCTGTGCGGTTAACTATCCGCATACAAATGGATCGCCCTCAGCTGAGTCTCGCTGCCTCGTGAATGTTTAAGAATGCATTCCAATTAGGTTGCATTTTTACAAAAAGAAACACTTTTCGTTTTCCGTCTTCTTTTTCTTTTCTTTCTTTCTTCTTCTTTTTCTTTTTTTAAATTTCCTTTTCCTTTCCTTCTTCCTTTTTTTTTTTAAAGAACAATTTAAATGAATACCTTCAGGTCCGCATCAGGCATATGTAGTAGTGGGATGCACATTGACATTTTACAATCATCCTCTTAAAACACCTTAATAAATTCGACAGTATTAAGAGCAGATGGAAAAAGTAGGTTGTTTGCCTCTTTTTTTTTTTTTTTTTTTTTTTTAAGTTCCACGTTTATAGTTTGTTATTCAGGAAGAGTTTCCTTTTTAGAAAAACAATACTTGAATCAGCATTTGACCACATTACCTGTGGGTCAATGTGTGACATTATCATTCCTATTTGTCAAGAGATAGCTGCCATCCTCCTTGATGTCTTTTAGCTAGAGGTTTACATTGGTTGATATGTGGGCATTGGGAAGCCATCTTAACCCATGCCCAGCTCAGGCTACCTAGTAGATCCATGAGAATTTTAAATATGAGGGAAGTTAGACAAGATGGATATGATAAACAACCATTTTAGATGGGAGGGGGGGAACCTGAGATATCCTCTTGTCTTCTTTTGTTATAGTTTCAAAAACTGGAGAGAGGAAAAGAAAAGACCATTACTTTACCCAGGGTTCCTGTGGTGGTGATGGTATTCCTTTCCGGCTGCAAAGCTGCCCTTGGCCTCCTTCCTAGGCCTGAGGCTCAGAACATTTCTTACATCTAAAAAAAATACCCCCATCAACAGAAGAGTCCCTTTTGGAGCTTTTGGTAAACACAGTTTGATTCAGCTTTGAGGGGATTTTCCACCACTTTAAATATTTTTTGGGAAAGTTGTGACTTTGGCTTCATGGTAGCTCATTTAGAAATGGAGTGCTGTGGAAGGAGTTGTGCTGGGGTGGGTTATAAGCACCATTTTCATTTGTTTCCACAAGTGGAGTGAAAATCCTCAGGGCATCAGAATAGGATTGCACTTTAGTAGGCCATTCGATATGTGTGTTACAAGACCATCTTGCTTTTGAGACAACTTAAGAAATTCTTCCCATAATTCTCTATCTGTAAAGAAGCTCTAAGTCTTTAGGCAAGGTTCTGTCAGCCAGGTTTGTAATCAGCCAATATTACATTCCATAAAATGACAAATTTGGGTCTTTGATTCACTATTACTTTGCTCTTCCCTTTAACATACAGATAAAATTAACCCAGATCTCAACATTTTGCATCCCAAGGCTCCTTGTTTGACCAACATTTTTATACATCTGTATATAGCATGGACTAGACAAAAGCATATTATCCTATGTGTATGTTAACTACGTACGCATACATATATACTATGTAGGATTCTGAACACAGCACCTGATATGTTGCTAGTCGTCAATAAACAGTAGTTACAATACTTACAATTACTCTAATTTTGATGGTGTTTGTTAATATTAAATATATATATGCCTCCCACAAATCAAATGGCCGATTTGCAAGCATCGATATAAGATCGCACATGAGCCCAGAACAGCACTGGGCTCCAAGTTATCCAGGATAACTCAACTTCTGCATCCATATTATGGTCATTTTGTGGATCTGAAATCTTTAAGCTCTCCACACCGGCCTCTCAAGAGGTGGATTTCTTTGAATTTCTCAAATGTAACTCTAGAACTCTAGAGTTACCAAGGCATCTGAAACTTTTTATTTGCCGTAAAGACTCCCCAATAGCTCTAATTAGGATGGTAGACCACCTTGGAGGGTGAGGGCTAGGAAAGTGGTTATTTAAGAACACCTCTTACACTGTTACAAAAATGTACAGCTTTAAAGTAGCTCTTCAGAGATCTGATGCAGAGCAAGCCACTGTGAAGACAAGTTAAACTTGGGCATTAAGGAAAAGGAGAAAAATTTCATAATGTAAGGTACATTTTGTAGCCCAACTCCAGAAATTATCTTAAATTACAGTATCTTGGGTCATCAGAAATTAATGACACTATATCTGTACACAGTTTCTACAAATACATATACAAGCACACACAAGCACTAATATGCAAATGTATACATGTATATACATATATGATATACATTCACATATATACAGGCACATGTATAATTTACATATGTTCAAATTTGCTCCATCTTGAGCCAAAGAAATGAGTTTAAATCCCTACAACAGTGAGTCAAGAAGGGCAGAACTTTTGATTTCCTTGAAGCTGAAGAATTACAGGAAGGCTTGTCAACGCGAGGTGGCGCCCTTGATCTACTAATCCAGCTGAGGCCAATTCATGAGCTGTCAAAAAGTCAAGGTCACAAATTGTCTTTTTTCGTCAAGGTCAAGGTTTAAGGCCCTTCCTCGTTCTGTCATTTCAACAAATATCAAAACCTGCCCTCTCAGACAAATGCAGGCCCAACAGTAGATCTTAAAATACGACAGCTTAGGCATCGCTGATACTAAACAACTGGTTTTCATTTTCCACACGGTGCCTGGGAATTTATACTCTCTTCCTTCTGTCTTTTTGCCCCCTTTCAGAATACCTGACACTTTAACCTTCTTGAAGCACTCATCATTTTTAGGATTTTAGTTATCAGGGACTTCTCCCTTTACTTAAAAAAAAATGTAGAAAAAAAGAAAATAAAAAGAATGGTCCGTGGTTTGTGTAAGACAAATTTGCTCCTTTCTTTCTGTGCAATGTACGTTCAGCATAGGAAAGTAATAAGTATTTCCTTCAGATATTTATGGCAGTGACCATTTTATTAACAGAGTAACACCACTATAACACTATCTACAGGTCTAATTTTTTTCCTTCTTCATTTTTACGATAAATATTTTAAAAGCAGGTGCACAAATACATTTTCACATTGTGCTGAATGTCTTTATTTACAAGATAGCATTTTATAGTGAATATGAACAAAATGAATGTACTGGTTGAAATAACTGCTTGATTAAAAGTGTGCTGTGATGATGAATCCCCTACACTTTCTAAGGTGGTCTCATAACACAATAAACAAGAAAAAATACTCACTCCTTAAGAGATCAAAATATAAAACGTGGGGCATTTGAATGTTTCGGGGGAAATGGATTTCCATTCTGAGTTTTCTTAAAAAAAAGGGGGGGGTTTCTTTTCTTTGTTTTCTCTAGTAAAATGTTTAACAAATATTGGGAAATGCCAATTTAAATGAATCATGTTCAAACCAAAGTCCATAATGTTGGAGAGGGACCTCCCGAGAACCTGACATAAAATGGATCCTGTAGTTCATCTGATGCATCCAACGTTTTTAAAAAAGATAAATAATCCTTTTAAAACAAAAGATATTGGGGCAATAAATATGATCCAAATGCCACAAATGATGCTTGTTATGTGTAATTAAAAATTATTCTCCGTAGGGTATTTGTAGCCTCAAATGTTCAGCTGGTTATATACATACTACTAAGACAAATGATCCTCAGAAGAACTTTCTCCCTTCATAGTAAATACTCCAAAACCATTATTTCAGTACCTTCTTCTCTTTCTCCCTCTGAATCTATACATGAAACATTTTTGTAGAACATACAACAATGGTGGGGATTTTGCTAAGATTTACCTGAGCAGTCACTTAGCATGCAACGGAGACGGAGACCCAAAGACAAGCAGATGTTTACAACAGCCTCTTGCTTTTGGAACCAACGTTTGCATTATTACCATCTAACATAGTGCCCTAAAATATAACGGTCACATAAATACTTACAAGATTTCAGTAAATGCGTAACTTATCTGAAATTGCGTATTTGGGGGTTGGTGTTTGACTCTAGAGTTTGTCATTGAACAGTCTGGTGGGGTTGCCTGGAGCACTGTCAGTCTTTACCATGTATCACAGTAAAGTTTTTTTTTTTTTTTTAAAGTTGTAGATTCCACCAAAGAGATAGAGGTCCCCCTTGAGAAAGCAAAATGCCAGTATCTTTCTCTTTCTCTTTCTGGTTCTTCAATTATTAGTAAGCATTATTATCATTATCTGGGCAAAGCAATTAGTTCTGAAGCATTTCTTCAAATTGCCCTCTTGCTCCATTTTTAATCCATTAACTAGTGGTCTTCAGTTTGTTGATGACTTTTTTCTCTTTGACCCTTCTGTTCTGGAACCAGATTGTGACCTGCCGCTCAGACAGATTCGTTGTGGCTGATATCCGCCTCCGTTTGTCCTTGGTAATGAATTTGTTTGTAGCATATTCCCGTTCAAGTTCTTTTAATTGCACCTTGGTGTAAGGTACGCGCTTCTTTCTCCCCCGCCTGTAGGAGCTGGCATCTGAGGGATGCGAGACCACGTCTGGAAGACAGGGGAGAAGGCAAGTTATGGAGAGATCAGCCCCAGATGAGGGCACAAGCGACAGCTCCAGCTGCGCAACCCGACTAGCAGCGCCCGGCTGCCCTTTGCCACTCGCTATAAAATCCGGCCTTCCTCCAAAGCCTGGAGGGTGAGTGGCAATGGGGTTTAGTTTTGAAATGGCCCAGCTCTCCACTGACAAACCCTGCCAGGTCATATCACACTCGCTTTCAGGTCGATCACCCGGCCCAAGGGCTCACACCTTGGCTCCCGTTTCAGCAGACAATCCTTCCGTACCTGCCTCCCCTTTGTATTCCCCAAACCCCAACACTTGATGCCTCTAAACTGAAGCCATTTTTGAGAGAACGAATTTGGAGAGCCATTTTTCCAATGTTAAATTGGTGTCAAGAGCTGTGGAGGGCGGGGCACAGAGGACGCAGGAAGCCAGCCGGGGTCTCCACAAGTCCCCTCCCAGCCACCCCTCACCCAGGGAAGGCTAGGGGCCAGCCCAACTCGGGCACAGTGTGGGCAGCGCCAGCTAGTGGGGGTCGGGCTTCCAGGCGCGCAGCTCTGCTAGGGCAGGCCAGGGAGAGAGGAGCGGGCACCCGGGTGACCCGGGCGCGAGCGGAGGAGAAGCTGGAGCAAAACGAGAGGACCCGGGGCTGGGGAAGGGGTGCCATTTACCGGGCAGAGTGGACTTCCACAGATGGGGAGGCTGCGCCTGCTCTTTGGGGCAGTACATTTGGCCGTTCCAGCCGTTGGGCAGCGCCCAGGGCTGGTAGCTTTCCATAGGAAGACCCAGGGGCTCGTGGCGCGACTCGCCGGGGCCCCCGAGGCCCGGCACCACCGGCATATCCAGATAGCCAGGCACTGGCTGATGGTGGTGGTAAGGCCCGGCCGCGTAGCCCTGGTGGTAGAAGGCGAACTCCTTAGCGCGGGAGCTGAACTCCTCTGCCGCGGGGCCAGCAGTATCCATGTACTTGTCGGCGAATGCGGCGGCGGCCGAGGCGGGCTGCGCGCAAGACTTGATGGCGTTGGGGTGCGGGCCCATGCGGGCGCACGGGTAGTAGCCGCTGCCGAAATAGCCGTAGGGCAGCGCCGCGGGCCCCGACGAGCTCTGCGCCGCCGCCGAGCAGGGACTGCACTGCTTGGCCGCCTCTGCGCCGGCCGGGCC
>NW_006921595.1:7632753-7657278 GCF_000298275.1 Orycteropus afer afer | reverse complement strand
CGGCGTATGCAAAGCGTGAGGCTCCAACCCCGGCTCTGCGCCGTGCACCCGTCGTCCCCGCCGCCGCCCGCGCGGTCCCCAGCGCCAGCTCCGGCCGCACGGCCGCGCACCATTCACCCAGGGGAGAGGCGGGGAACGGGGGGCGGGTGGGGCAGGAAAGGAAAGGCGGCCTCTTTCCAGCCCCCCTTTCCTTTTCCCCCCCTTCCCTGTGGGGCCGAGAGCCGCGCAACCAGGCGGGGTGGGGGACTTGAGCGAGCAATTGGGTTAAGACCTGAGGCGGTGGGGACTAGGCAGGTAAATCTGTCGGAGGCCGGGGATGGAAGAGTGACGACCGGGCCTAGCCCTGGCTGATGTTTTTTGGGGCCCCTGGGGCTATTTTCATTCCAGGTATCAACGCGTCTTTCTGCCAAGAGACCTCAGGGCGGACACCCGCGCGATCGACTTCGACAGCTTCACGAACTGGGTCTCTCTTTCCGGAAGAACAGTATGGGGTGCTTGCTGCTTGTCGGTTCTGGAGAATGCGCCTCTCACTTGGGTACCAGGACATTGCTCTGGAAAGCAGGAAAGCGAGGGCTGTATTTAGGCCCTTTCCCCTTCCCTGTCCACAGTGTTCGAGAGGACAATTTCATGCATTCGCATTTAGGACCATAAGATCAAAACGACCCATCCCAGCCACGCTGACGCGCACACTCGCAGACACACACTCTCACACAGTCTGCTGTTCCTCACTCTGACCCAGTAACAACTCTTCCTCCTCCAGAGATTTTGAGATGGAAAGAGCGATTCCTTTGCACTATTTCCCCAACCCTTTGGCGCCAGCATCTCCAGACCGGCTGGCCCATCCTAGAAAGGGCTTAAGAAGAACAAGCCCCAGCTGGGTCCACTGGGGAGACTCGAGCTCCCTTTCGGGGCCTAACACGACTTCCCAGAGCTTGCGCCCGGAGCTGACTCTCCCTGAACCTGGGCACCCGCTCTCTCTCTCCGCTTAGGAGAAGGGCAAAGGGACTCTTTGGAGCCACTTCATCGCCTTCCTCCCAAGCCGGACTCTATTGAGCACTGTTTCCAGCGGCAGAGGATCCCTGGCCCTCCTGCACCCAAGAACCAGCCCGAAGCACCTTTCCCCCGGGAAATGCGACCTTTCCCTGAGAGCGTGGTGGGGTGGTGGTGCTGGAAGAGCCAAGCACGATCCCGCTTGTAGCCGTCCCATTTCCAGTGAGGGATTCAGGGTCCTGCTGCTTTGAGGCCACATACTTCCATTTCCGATGTCAGCGGCTCTAAGCTGGTCCGATGCCCAGAAGGGGAGCATGCGTTTAAAGTGAAAGTGGGTGCAATCTGAAGGAACATCGAGGTTGGGAAGAGGCGCTGGGCTTCCGTCCACCCCAGGAGGGCTGGTGAGCACCCAGGCTTGGACCTAGCCTCTCGTCTCAGCTTGCAAACTCGGCCCTAAGTTCAGGGCATTAGGCATGCCCGGTATCCCGGGAGCTGCTCTGCAAGGCTTCTGGGCTTCCCGCAGGGACTTGACCAAAGGGTGGGTTCTGGCGTTTATCTGCCCTGATAGCAGGGCTTGCGGGGACCAATGTTAAGTGTTGTCCGTAAAAAGCCTCCCCTCCCCTCCACCACACGCACACGAACACACGCACACGCACACACACAGTGTATGCTTTTCCTCCTGCCTTTTTAGCAGCTCCGGGTAAATATTGATTTGCCCCTAGTTTACCTTCTCGAGGACTAGCCATTTGCAGACTAAGGAACCAGCCTCTGCAGGGACCTGATTTTCATGTTACTTTCTGCCCACTTGCCTCCCTTCCCCCTTTAAGTGGCATTATAAAACTCAGGGTGACAAAGAGACAGAGTAGGGTTCGAGGCCCCAGTTCCTGGGGCCTTAAGGGCTGTTTTACATATGGGTCAGACACGGCTGGAGGCCAAGGTCAAGTTGAAAGTTGCAGTCTAGCCAGTGTGAGAACTGCCATGCAAGCCTGAAGAACCAAGCTGCTTGAGAAAGGC
This sequence comes from Orycteropus afer afer, assembly GCF_000298275.1. Classification (NCBI taxonomy): domain Eukaryota; kingdom Metazoa; phylum Chordata; class Mammalia; order Tubulidentata; family Orycteropodidae; genus Orycteropus; species Orycteropus afer. The sequence goes on along the minus strand of NW_006921595.1, from coordinate 7,655,274 downwards.
CCGGTGCCCACCTCCCCTCACTCTTGATTCCCTTTTCCTTAGGAATTCTCCTTTTTGGCTCCATTTTGCTACCCAGTGATTTTGCTGCCTTCGTGGACATTTTTGGGGCAGTGTTAACCAGCTCTTCTTCTCTGCCTCCGCCCTGCTCTCAGCTGGGCTTGAAGCCTCTTCTGTTTTCCAGCCAGAGCCGGAAAAACGAAAACACAGCCCGGGAAGCCCCCACCGGCCGGCGTCCATGCCAGCTCACTTCTGGCCAGGGCTCAGCTGCCCGTGCGCTCGGGCCAAGGCCAGCTCTACAGTCCTCCCTCCACTTCCTCACTTCACCGGCGACCGGAGTCCCACATGCAGAGGATGGGCCCCAGCTCCACAGTCTGCCAAAGTTGGCTGGGTCCTTCCTCACCAAAAATGGTGAGACAGAATTGCATCTTTCCGCTGAGGAGCCACGAACAGGTTTGTCTGGGAGGGATGGTGCTGGGGAAAAGCTTTGGGCTGTATCTCGATTTGGGCTTTGCTTCTTAAACTTGGTGGTGCCACCTTCAGAGAAGTGCTTAAAGTCTGCATTATTGAGCTTTGTAGCAGATCTTTAATAATTAAATTATCCAACTGTCTTCTTATTTCCCCATGTCGTCTCACCATTGCTTTTTAAACTCTCAAGACGTAGTTACTTTAAGGAAGGCATCCTCCTTGTTCCCTTTGTGGATCTTGATATATACAAAGTGCTTTTTCTATTAGGCATGTCAATGGTGTCCTGGCTGCCTTCACAGTTTTTAAATATATGCAGATTCTGTTAGCTATTGAGTTGTAGCCAATCAGTGGGGATGATGTGTAGAATATAAGTGAGTTTATTGAATAAATATGATCTGAGTTTCTAGAGTTTCTATCAATTTTGAAGCAAGAAGAATCTATTTCTCTCTGTCTTGTGATGTGTGGAGGGAGATAAGAGATACATTAATGGTTCTCAATAAGGTTTCTCAGACTCCTGGCTGGCCAGGCAACTACCAACCACTTACTGTGGGGAAAAAAAGATCGGAAGGCAATGAAGACTGAAGCGTGCTCTGGTAGCAAGCACAGACCCTCTCAGGGTTCTTCCTCTTCCCCGGCGGCAAGGTGAAGGCTCTGCATTAGAGCCGTTCCTCTGCTTTTTCTGTCTGCCAGGCTCGGGAATTCCTCTGGGATTAGAGGGAGGCACCCATCACCTTGAACCCCAATGATAACAATTTTATCCTCAGGCCCACTTTTGGGCCAGACTTGGAGAGTCAGGGTACCAACTAGGATCTGCCAGTGGCAGCGGCCCCAGGAGCATGTGATCCAACCAGTGGGTATGAGATGGATGCAGTCACTTCTCAGGACCCTGAAAGAGTTCTGAGTGGGCAGCACGGGCAGAATTGGAGGGTGACATCCTTAATGCCCGTGTGGTCTTGTCTTTGCCAGCCCTTTCTCGGGCTCCAAAATGCCTTGGTAGGCATGGCATGGCTCTTAAGTTTTGGGGCAGACTGGGGCACCCAGCAGGGCCTTACTGGCCCTCAACCCTCAAGCCTCAAGTCTCCTGCTACAGAAAGAGACCCTGGGTGGGTTTTCCTGTGCCCAGGAACTTGCCACTTGCCTGGGCTAGGGAGCCCTGGGCTCCCAGGGTAAGAAGGGAAGAGGACAAAGGAGAAACCAGGTTTCAATCAAGTCTGATGTTCATCAGCAAATGAAATTTACCTGCTCTCACTTTAACTGGAAGGAGGCTGTGAGCACTGCTCCCTGGCACTGTTTCTCCACATCCATCCAGCATTAGGATAAACATTCCTTGGTTGGTTTTAAAGACACTTTGTATTTTAGGATATTCATGTGTTTCTAATGTATCCAAGCAGCTTTACAAGCCGCATTTGCAGAACATCTTAACCCTCTCCCTCCTACCACAGGCGGGCTGGAGGTGCAGAGATAATGGCAACAGAAGAGAGAGCCAGAGAAAAGAGCCAGGGCTGAGGCCAGCCAGGAAAGAGAGAAGGGGTAAAACACCCAAATAGAGGAGCACCCCCAGGTCTGCAGTCTACTAGAACATTTGGAAAAGGGGCAAGTGTTGGAAGGGAGATTGCTCTGTCTGCAATGGGCTTTGCAGCATTCCCACCCCAAACCTCATGGAGGGGTTGAAAATGCACCCTTTCTTAAGGGAAAGGATCAGTTCTGAAATCAGGGTGAAAGCTAGCCAATGGACGGGGTGGGGTGATCATGATTTGGAGTCACTTGCTCAAGTTTTCCTTCTAGATTTCTGTGCATTTGAAGCAATAATAAGGCAACAAAAGGCCCTAGAGTGTGAGGTAGTTTTGGACTGTGGGAAATCACTTGGCACTGTGGTGCCCAAATGCTAATTGCAGGAGAGAGTGGGAGGAAGTTCAAGGTCTAGGAAGACACACACACACACACACACACACACACACCTTTAAGATCTCATCCTGTGGATATGGAGAAGTTTGTGGAGGAGCAGCTCACCCGCTGCCTGCCTGCCTGCTGGGCTCCTTTTGGTGTGAGGCTTTCAAGGCCACCACTGCACAGTGCCTCAGAAAGGACCTGGGAAGTTCAGGGAGGACCCCGTGTTGAGCTGCCCTGCTAGGCTTGCTGCACAGAGTCCTTGGGCAAAGAGAGAGGAGACTCCACTGGTTTTGAACCATCAGCCCGAGATCCCCAGGCTCCCATGAGAAGCTACCTTTCCCCCTGTACAGGGCAGCCCCGTGGCAGCAGGACGCCCGGTTGGCACAAATTTGGAGTGAGGAGTGTGCTCTGGGCGCTGAGTCTAGGCGGCCATCAGGCTCTGGGAGGCCTGGGTAATTCTGAAGTGAAACGAGGTGGTGCTGGTGTGGGTGGTTCCTGCCCCGATGGTGCCCTTGTTGCTTTGCCCTTGATGGGACCCGGAATTTCAGCCTTCACCTAAAATACCAAAGCAAGCGTTGGAAGCAGGGAGAGCTTGGAGAAGGGCTTAGATGGTGGAAGGGAAATGCCGTCTCTCACAGTCTGTGGCTGGTCAGTCAGCGGGTGCACAAGCCTGTAAGACAATAGAGCCCACGCCACCCAAAGAGTAAGCTCCTCATCATCCCACCAGAGTGCCGGGAGCACACGAGATGACCCTGGGAATTGCGGGCTGCCGTGATGTGAAAAGGATGAATAAAAAGGGCGAGGTGGTGCCGACGCTGCCGGTCACTGCCACTGCCCAAACTGAATCCTAGTTGCTGGTCCCCCATCCCCACCCTGCCCTAGCTTGATGCTCCTGCCTGCAACAAAACAGGAAATCGGTGCTGGGGCTGTGGATTCATTATGTCAACAAATGTCCTGAAGACATTCCTCTCAAGGAAATGGAGCTTTCCAAGTAAACCCAGGTCCCGCTGGTCCTGGGCTTTACTTCTTGCCGGAGGCCACCCTCCTGTGGGTCCAGCTCTCCCCAGAATCTTTCAGATTCCTACATCCCCGACCTGGCTATGAATTCTGAATGCATCAATCAACCAAAGTATGGAAACTCACCAGCATGGCCAGGAGAAAGGGGAACTCAGGGCGCCTTCAAGTACACACTGAAGTGTGATCAGGACTTTTACGGGCATGTTATATGCTGTAATCGTAACAAAGTGTGTGCCTTGATATATACACATTCACACATCAAACACATGCACACAGACACATACAACATAGGCATCAAGCTTCATGTAGGTGAAATACAGAAGTAATACCAAGCCCTTAGGGGGGAAAAAAATTACCCTTGTCGGACCAGCCTGGTGACATGCTTTGTGATGGTTGCTGTCTCTCTAGCCTTTCTGATTTTTCTGACCACTCACCTTGTCCTCCCCCACAGCTTTGTAGATACACCTGTGTGCTGTAGAAGGCTAGTCCTCACTGGCATTTACCTGGATTGGATGTCCTCCCCAGAGCTGGCCAGAGGCTCTGGGGACCCGCACTGAGCCGGTCTGTAGCGCCCAGTGCCGCTCTGTGACTCCTTTGTCCCTCAGCTCTAGCAGCACACGGCCCAAGGCGCAGGGAAACGAAGTGACTGGGTCAATAAAAACTTTTGATATTAGTTTTTATGAGTATTTGCACTCTGGTCAGGAGAGCTGAGTACGGAAGCTCCATTAATCAGCCCCCAGCTTTGGGTTTGGATGCTCAGTTTATGGGTTGGGAAAGGCAGCTTGCTAGGAAGAAAAAAGCATCAGGGATGGCTGGGTGATCTGGGAGAAAGGAAGCGAAGGCGTTTTCCTGGAAACCTAAGATTAAATAGGTAACTCCAAGTGCTATGCCTTGGATCTTGTTTTTATTTCAGCCCCCTGGCAAGCATAATTTTTCACCTTTGCCTCATACACACAAAGAAAATAAAAAATTTAAATATCTTTATTATGGAATTTTTCAAATGAACCTCCTTATTACCAACTCATAGCTTCAACCACTATTATCCTTTTTGTAATTCATGTTTCATTATCCCCTACCACTTTTCTTTTCTTTCAGAGTATTTAAAAATAAATCTTAGACATCATATCGTTCTAATCTTAACATAAGATTTTGAGGATAAATTTCAAAGTTGAGCTTAGTAAATGCAAAGGAATTGTCCTGATGTTTGAGGGTAGAAGGGCCAGGGTGTTTGAACTTCAAAACAAAAAACTAAACCCACTGCTGTGGAGTGGATTCTGATACCCCCATTGGGTTTGTGAAGTGTTAAATCTTTAGGGAAGTAGATTGCCCAGTCTTGCTTCCGTTGAGTGGCTGATGGGTTTGAACCACCAACTTTTTGGTTAGCAGTCAGATGCCTTAGGCACTGTGCTCCCAGAACTTCTTGTTTTAACTTCAGTTACTCCAAATATAATGTAGAAAGAACCTGAGCATCCGTCCAGGAGAAATCTGGACCGATAAAAGGAGTTTGAGATTTGGCTGCCTCTTGCCTCAAAGTTTATGTATTTTCTTTATCAAAAATACATGTGTATGGGGGAAATTTATGTTGCCTCTTTCGTGAGCCATCTGTTAGTCAAAGATTTCCAGAGCTCTATCAGAACTTTCTGGGGAGCCAAAAACCATGGTTTGGTCTTTTCTGTGTGCTAAATTAGTGGTCAAATGATCATTGTCATTTCAACACACATCCTCCCTTCAGAGAAACCCAAATGAGATTCCTAATGATGAAACTAGAAAGTTTGTGTAGGATTGTCCTCAATATCATAGGACCATGATTTTCAAAAAGAAATGGGATTCAGTGTGTTTTTTTAGTATCCCAACTGTAGGCAATTAAAAAAAAATGAATAAAAGCATTGTGGTTCATTTTGTTTTGTTTTCATTTAGTGCTCTAATTGACAATGAGTATAACCCTTCCCAGCCAACTAAAGGATGATTTAACTAAAAGCCTCAGCAACTTTAAAAAGACAAAAGACAAAAGTTGAAAATAGCAAACCGTTTAATTTGACAGGTCCTACACCACCTAATCAGGTCTAACCCCACTTGTGTGAGTGGATATAATTCTCCTCCGCGGTGCCACAGACCCTTGTGTTATTTTGCATTTGGATTGTTTACGATTCCTTCATTACCTTTTTTGAGGAGTTGTTAAATATCTAGGATGGTTTTATGCTAAACATTACCACTCACAGCATTAGACAAGAGCTATTTGGCTGAATCCATAAGGGGTGTGTAAATTAAACAAGAGGAGAAATTATTTGCACACATTTTATATAAATTTCTAGTAACTTCGACTGCACCACACACCCCTCAACTCAGATGTGGGCAGTGACTTTCCCTCAGCCTGCGGGGCACCAACAGTATCCACCCCCTGCCCGGCTAAGGGTTCAGAGGCTGGGGGATGGGGGTGGAGTGTCTCTCGTCCCTGGTCTCCTGGCCCCAGGTTGGAGTTCACCGCGGGGTTAAGTCTCCAGTTCGGGTCAGGGTGGGGACCGACGGCAGAAGCGAGATTTCAAGAAAGACGGCAAGGGTAGAGAGCCGCTGTGGACAAGCCTGGAGGCAAAGAGGAAGGGAGCGATGCGCGGGAGAAAAAGAAGAAGCCAGGAAGCCATAATTCCCAGCGAAAATACAGGCTCACAGCAGCCCAAAGAGGGCCTGTATTTTTTAAGCGCGGCAGAAGTCAGTCTCCTCGCTAGAGCCTACCTGCCCACCCCTAACCCTGAGGAGTTGGGGACGCTTAGGCAGGCTGCAAGTCGCTCCGAGATTTCTTTAACAACACAAAAATAATCTGGACTTTGAGAAACCGATTAGGGTCCGGAGTTAAATGCGGCACGAACTTCTGCTGCCCATCGCCGGTCCAAGCAAGCGAATGCCGACCGGTATTCGCTGCCCCAGCGTAGGTCCCGCGCAGAGCTGGGGACAGCCCCTCGAACCTGCTAGTAATTACCTGCTCTCAGCCACTTTAAAAAAGGCCATATTTCTTTATATTTCTAGGACCTAATGTGGGGTTATGTCGGGTCAGGGGACCCTTGGCTGGTGCAAAGTAATTTGATGTCACCGAGAGCAAGTGGACTCGTTTGTCACCCCAGGAATAGACGTCCCCGCGGCCTGTGCTTGGAGCAGAGCTGGGTTGGCTGGGGCTGGAGATCCAGCGAGGTCCAGTGCCGGCCTACCTAGGTGGGCTGGTGGGGGCTTCAGGGGTCAAGTGTGTTTGGTGGGAGGAGGGAGGGTTCACATACGCTCCAAGCACACACACCAGCCCCAGGGACCCTGTCACTTGAAGGTGCTGCTCCAGACCCTTGGATCCCAGGTTTATTTTTGACTGTTTCCAGGTCTTGGTTTTTCAGTCCCTGAGGTTAAAGCTGGTTACCCGTGGCATTCCTTGACTTCCTCCCACCTGCTTCTGCTGGAACTGTCTGTGGCCAATTCAATTAAAATTAAGGGAGTTTCTCTATCTTCAGGACAAGGTTCATCTCAGTACAGGTTGATCAAAGGGGAGCAGAGGGGCCATAGTAACTCTTTGGGGACATGCTTTCGTGTGTGACAAAGGTTGGCTAACATCTTGGTGAACAGCTTCAAGGCATTTGCCTAAAATGGTCTTATCCACCATTTTCAGGTTTTTTTTTTTTTTTGGCGGGGAGGGCAGAATGTGCGTGGTGTTAACACAAAGCCAAAGAATAAGGTTGCCTGAGGTCTTCTTTGAGAATCAGTTAGGGTCCAAGCCCTGGAGGAGTAGGGATAAGGGTAAGGAAGAGAAAGCGACTTTGTGAGGGGTGAAATGTGGAAGACAGGCAGGAAGGAGCCACTCCTTACAGCCCTGGCCAGTCACAAGACCAGGGTCCTCTTGCAGAGGGCAACCCCCTCAGCGGCCATACTGCCTCCTGCAGTCCCTCATCCCAGCAGGCCTGGAAACACTAGCAGTGGAGCCTCAGGCCCTCTGCTGGAGGCTCAGTTGTGTCTCCATGAATTCATGTTCTGAAATGTACAGCACCTGAGCCTTCTGTGTCATCTGGAAAAGGGCATTTGGATGCTGTTCTTCCTACCAGACAGTCCTGGGATGGTAGAATGCCACAACATTGGACAGGGAGCACTTAGACAAAGTGGTCACCAGAAGGCCCAAGGATGCGGACTCCCCCCCTCCCTTTAAGCAGATGGCTCTGGCCAATACAGTAGCTGCAAATTGGAACCTCTGAGGCAGATGACATGCCTGCAGAGTCCCTCTATATTCCTGTTTTAAAGATAGCCAGGCGCTGGTGGGGCAGGAGAACGAAGGTAAAAGACAGCGCCCCACATGGTGGGGCGAATTTCCGCGGCGTGGTAAGAGGCGCCCAGTCCTCTACAGAAACTAGACAGCTCGTGCGCGAGCAGACAGCCGGGACAAGGTCTGATCCCACGGTATTTCCAAAATAAAACCAGCAAAATTGCCGCCGGCACTATGGGAAATTCGACTCCTGGAGCTTGGCTAGTGCTCCTGGAGCATCCCAACCCACAACTTCAGAGGGGAAAAGGCTGGTGGCTGAGCGGGATGGCATCGGCCTCACCTGGCTTCTGCAGATGTCATCTTTTGGTCCCGGGTCACTCACGGCCCACATATGGGCGCTCCAGGGTCCCGCCCTTTCTGAGTTCGGGAGTCCTAGGACCGGTTGGACAGGAATGCGGGGATCCTGGGCCCCGCGTGCCTGGGCCCGCAGATTGGGGCCCCGAACTGGAGACAGGGCAGCACATAGGAGCTGGGTTTTTTTCTCTCCAAGGTAGAAATGGCGTCTAGGCCCTGAGCAGGGGCAACTCAGCCCAGCTGGGATCTTTGGGACAGCCAGGACCGCCAAGGAAGAGAGGCTTTTCTCTCTGTGCCCCCCGCCCCCCCGCATCCAAGCCAACCCCAGGGTTGGCTGACGGCACTGACGACCGGCAGAGGGAGAGGATGTTCGCACCACGCCGGTGCAGTTGCGATCTCTTCCCACTAGATGTCTTCCCAGTTAATAGGAACTGAAAAGCGCTGTCTGATCTTGGTGCCCAAGACTCGGTTTCCCCTTCGCTGTTTGAAGTCTGGCATTCCGTTGTGAAAGCAAATCCTCTCCCCCACCTTTTCTTCCCCTTTCTTAAGCTCCCTCCCGACTCCATGCTTCAAATCCTGCCTCTGGAAATCCACCAGAGTCAAATGCTGGCTCCCTGCAGGCCCGCGTCAACCGGCTCACGCCATTGGAATCTTTTTATGACCTTTGATGTGTTTAAATAACATGGCAAGGCTGAGCACACACCTCGGATTAAACTTTAATCGGCTGCAGTCAAGGTCGCCCAGGTGGTAAACGCGTTTCCTCCGTCGTCTTCCTGCGGACACTGCGGACTCCAAGGTCTGGGAGCACAGCCCTGGGTCGAGGACAGAAAGGGGCCACCCCATGGAGCTCCAAAGACGACTGAGGAAATGGAATCGGAGGTGGACACCCAGGGTGGGCTAATGACCCAAGCACAGTTTTTATAGCCAGGAGACAGAATAGTTAAAAATTCCAAGAGGCACTTCCAATTTCCCCTGAATGCAGAGAATGACTGAAAGTCCAAAGTTATGGTCAGTACCTGAATCATTTCCCTGAACGTGGCCCTGCACACCCAGAGAAGGGTGGTGTGATTGTGGTGATCATTGTGCAGCCAAGTTAGCCGGTTGTTTTGAAGGTTGCCAAGCCTTTTAGTGGTAGGTGGGGATCTAGAACAGAGGTGACAGCAGAACTTTCCCTGTGTCAGGCCACACAAGGTTAGCTTAAATTTCAGGTGGGCTGGGTCACTGGGGCTGAACATAACTTTTTGAACCAATATACTTGTTATGGAGAATTATCCCAGTCCAGGGCAGCATATATAGTGAATACTACCATTGTGCTTTTAAAAAGAGGCTTGCTTACCAAGGGCTGGGAGGACAAACAAGGCATCAGTAACAGTGCCTTTTTCTAGGGAGAACAGAAGGTAGAGGGTTGGGGTGGAGGATTCACTTTTTGATGTAAATTGTTTTGTACTGTTTGCAGTGTGCACCAATTGCATGTGTTAGCTATTGGGACTACCCTCTTCAGAAAATGGGGGACCATTTATCTCATACATTCCTCTGGGGAATTCCCTCCATACATAACCTGGACTTTGGATTCAGAGACGCATTGAAAGAAGGCACAACACGGTTTCCACCTGAGCCTCATATGGACCAACTCAGATTCTCATTCTGTCGGAGAGGCTCTCAGCCCTCCTTTCACTAAGCTCGCCCCAATCTGAAACAAATATGCCATTCTTGGACACAGAGCCCTAGCCATTCACAGTAACAGAGGAACTTCATTGTCACAATACAAATTAAAACTTAGTCTTCAATTTCCCCCAAACCCCTGAGTGCCTGAGGATTTATAGATAAGGTCCACCCCCACACCCTCCGAGACCAGAGATTCCTACAGCCCCTTGCTGGGGTAAAAATTGTCCATAACTGTTACATGTGTAACAGGAACTCTGGTGGTGTAGTGCCTAAGGTATTTGACTGCTAACCAGAAGGCTGGCAGTTCAAATCCCCCAGCCACTCCTCACAAGGAAGACTGGGCAATCTACTTCCATAGAGATACTGCCTCAGAAGCCCAAGGAGGGGATGCTATGAGTAAGAACTGACTCAACGGCAATGAGTTTTTGGTTTTGATTACATGTGTATTTGGTTTGTCAATTTTTGTTTCCAAGTGGCAAGAGATTCTACCCACTTGACTGGGTGCTGACCTATTGAGTTAGAGATAGGAACGTTGTGCAGAGTTATTTTAAAATAAGTGCTTTTTCATGGAGCCTTCTGGGGGCTGGTAACACTCTAGATCCTGGCCTGGGTGGTGGTTATACGAGTGTATAAATATATAAAAAGTCCAGTGAGCTGTTCGCTTAAGGTTTGTATACTTTGCTATATGGAAGTTATACCACAATAAAAAAAAACAAATTGAAAAGTGCTTCCTCATAATAACCTATGAAGTAGGTCTCTAAGGTTGTTATAATCTTCTCCATTTTACAGACAAGGCAACTAAGACTCAAGGGAAGTTAGAGGCCCCTGGACTCGTCAGGAATAAATAATCAGGTTGAGTTTCCCCCTCCCGGTTTTGATTCTTCAAATAGCCAGCTCTTTCTTTTTCAGATTTCTCAGGTAACAGGAAATAGTTTTCTCTGAAGACCCTTGTCTGTGTGATTGTGAGCTGGGATCGTGAGGACTGGGACCTCATTCAAATTCTTCAGTTCTTGGATAGGAAGAGGGTCCGGGAGGGCTCTGTACGAAGAGGTCCAGGTTTAGAGGACTCCATCTGCGTCCCTTTAATGAGGAAGGCAGCCCCCGGGGCTCGGAACATATTTCCTCCTCCTTGTTCCAGTCTCCTCTGCATGTGCCTACCCTGATCCGGAGCCAGCGGCCCAGGAGATCCCTCCAGGCCGCTGCGCTCTCCTGCGGATTCTCCACCCGAGCCGCTTCTCAAAAGCATAGGACTGGCCAGGATCTGCTGAAATAACGCCGGCTGCAGTTAGATAGTGGAGAACATAGAAAGTAGTTATTTATTCCAGGCACAGTCGCAAAAGATCCAAAAATATCGAGCGGAGATGTTTTATTGTCCAGCCCGTCTGCAGCCTGTAATTATGCGTTCAAGATGTTTAGTGTGTGCAAATGCGTTAGCCGCTTTCGCTGGTGAAAACTCTAGTTGCGGCGGGGGAGGGGCAAGTCTGGAGATAATTTTGTCGTACAGTCGCGAACATTATTCTGCTCTTACTCTAAATGGCCCGGCCACCTTTACGAGAGGCCGGAAAAGGTTTGAGAGGGACTGGTAACTTTTACGCAGGCAAGCGGTGTCCTTTTCATTTTCTCCTCCCGTATTGTGCGAAGTATCTATCGTGTGGGTTCTGTGTCAGGTTCAAAAACGAGTCGGAGACAGGGAGCTCCGAGGACAAGCGCGGCCGAGCGACCCCCGCGACCCTCGGATGCCGGCGGGGCGCTGGGACCTGTGGTGTGGAGCTCCCAGGGCTCCGGCCTGGACTGTTCAGGACTCTTGGGCACCCTCCCCATCAGGCCTTGCTGCCCCCACCTACCCTCACCAACCCGACTACAAGTGTCTTCGGAGTGGAAATGCGGTCGCTAGACCCGGGCCCTGGGCCTGCCTGCGCAATTCTCTCCAGACGCGGGCTGAGCCTTGTTGGGGTGGGGTGCGGGGTCGGCAATCCCAGGGCTGACCCAGGGTGAACTTGTTATTTCGGGTCCCCGGTGCTGTGGGGCCAGGAGAACAGCTGGGATGGGGGCCCCCGCCTTCACCCCAGGGCCGGCACGTCCGAGCCCTGGACTAGGCCCAGACCTCACCTGCCCGGAGTCAAGGCGTGCGCCAGGGGCTCGCCCCGAGCCTTGTAAGGTCTCGTGCTGGACCTCTTGCCAGGACACGCACAGCTCTACACATTTCGGGTTCCCGCACGCAGGCAGCGGCCCAGCCCTCTGAGTGCCGGGAGGGCAGTCCAGCCGATGACCAGCCCCCTGAGGGCCAAAGGCGAGTGTTTGCAAGCTAAGAGCTCCTCTACCACCCGTCCCAAATTTCCATTTCAGATCGTGCTTTTAGGAAAAAGACATCGACAAGGCCACCGGGTGGCGCGGGGGCGGCGGTCGTCCCTGGGCCAGGCTGAGTGCGCCTCTGGCTTGGGGATCCCCTGACGGATGCGAAAGTCCCTTGAGGGCGCCCCTCGCGAGTCGGGTTGGGAGCTGCGGGTAATGTCCACCCGAGGGCTCCTTTGCTGGAAGCCCGCAGCCCCCTCACCGGAGTCTCTGGGCTCAACCTTAGCTCAACCTTCCGCCCGAGGCTATGTCCTGTTTCTCTTTAGAAAACCATCGGATTTTGAAACTTGTTTTAGGCCGCTGACCTGTAACAAACAAAAAACACTGGGCGCTCGTTGTGTGTTATGGGGCACGTAAGAAAATCTGTGTGGGATCCAGGGAGCATTTTTTGAGGCCTGGCAGGGTTGTTGCAGCCCCAGGGCATGGAGAATGGGCGGCGGGGAAGGATCTGGGAGGATGACGAAATCCCAAGGAGGGAAATGCTCACACAGAGAAGAAAAACAAACCACCAGGCTTGATTTGTCCCTTCTCCAAATGCATCATCCCTGAAGAATTCCTCTGGGCTGCAGCTACTCAGATTTGGGGTTTAGGGTTCTCACATTCACCAATGGTGGGGGTGGGTCCCTGAAATGTGTTTCCCAAAACTCCCTTTTGAGGTTGCAGGCTCTGGCTACAGGAGATGAAAAGGAGAGGAAATGACGTGGGAGCGATTGGAGGCCCTGGGTGGCTGTAGCCCCAAAGCACACTCCTTGCCTCAGGGGTGCCTCTGAATAAGGTTATCTAAGCTCCCCCAGACCTTATATGAGACTTCTTTATTCAAGCAGCACCTAGAAATTTGGAGACAGAAAGATCTTGACAGGAGATGCAAACTAAAGCTTTCAGAGTCTCCCCCATTGTTCTTTTCCACCTCCTGTTATCTCCTATTCTCTCTCTCCATCCCTCCCACCCAAGGGTGCCAGCCTGTATGTGCAAGTGGCTTTGCTCCCAGGCCCTACCTGGATAGGATGGAGCTATTGGGAGGCTTGAGGAAAAGTTTTACTAGTGGTCCAGATTTTAGGGGCCCCAGCCCAAAGAAATAAGCTTTAACCATATTCAGTGATCCACAGGTTTATGGCCTGGCCTGGCTGAAATATACCATCTTCTAACCTGGAGGCTCCTGGTTGCCTGCGAGGCTGGGCAGAATTTCATCACCAAAAGGGGACAGGGAAAAAAAACCATCATTTCTATAGATTTCCTGGTTCAGTTCAAAATCAGTCCTCGGGGAGGAAAGAAAGCATGTGTACTGTTTTGGGGCTTTTGATTGTAACTTTTCTGTCTCTTTCTCTCTCTCTTTCTCTTTCACACACAGCCGTGGGTTTCTTAACGTCCTCACAGCAATCCAGTACTTGATCCTCCCTAAGGGAAGTGAATCTGATCAGGGTCTTCCTTACTCTCTACTTCTTCTGGTCTCAGCACCCTCAAAAGAGTCCACAGAAACACAGAACAGCTCAGGGGAGTCTTGCTTCTGGAAATGATTCTGCCTGAGACCCAGAGTCCAGAAATGGTGAGTTGGTTTATCTTCAAAGCTGCCTGGTCCTGGGCCTGGGGAAAAGCTAAGCAGGGGCGAACGAACAGCGAGGGGGGTTTTCCATGCATCTGGACCCAGTCTGGCTTTGGAGGGTTCTTTAAAAAATGGTGAACAGGCCCACCTGGAAGACCTAGATTTCTTAGCTGCCTTCCTCCATTCCCTGGAGAAGGGATTCTCAAACTAGGAGTGACTGTTGCCAATTCCAGTTTCCAGATTTGGTTTTCTTGCCCAGGAAAACGAGAGCCTTGTTTAAATCTTTTCCTAGAAGGTTATACGCTCATTCCTCTGCTTTCTGTTTCTATTAGCCAAACAGAGACTTCATGTAAGATAATCTGTTTCTCTCGCTAACCTCTGAAACATGTAATTTGGGGGAGATACTGTATTTAAAATGCCAATCCCAGTAATGAGCCCAGTTTAGCCCTGTGAGCTCCCACCCTCCCCTTAATGAACAGAGCTGTCGAGAAATAATTTCACTTTGATCTAGTTTGTGACCTGATTTTTTGGCTTAGGGAAGACTGGGCGGCTAATTGGATTCCTTAGTTGCCTTTAATCTCCACCTCAACACTTGGAACCTGACCAAGCTGAATTAAAACAAGTCTGATAAACAAGATGTAGCTGGCTCCCAGGTTAACAGCAACAAAAAAATTCCCCTGCACCACCACTGTGGGGTTTAATGATCACAGCGTGGTTGGCACCTCACAAAAACCATGAGGCTGTAAGCCCCCAGAACCTGTAGCACGGAAGTCTTCAGAATCCCTTCCCCCTCCCTCCCAACACCCTGGATGTGGCTTAATTAGAAAAAGAAGGAGGGGTGGCAGAAGGTGGGTAAGAAAAACTTACAGTTGGTGAGAGGCAAGGTTAGGGGGGGTCATCTCAAAGGGAGGCAGGACGTTGAGGAGACTGTCCCTGGGAGAGGAAGCAGGCCGAGCCTTTGAGGGCTGGACAGTAAAGATTGCAATTCCAATTTCCAACTGTGCTAGAGGAGTGAGGGGGTGCAGGAGGGAAATAGGAGATGAGGGGCAGGGTTATGCAGCCTGAGGGGCTGGGAATCAGATACCAGGGTTTGTGTTCTGAAGGTAAAGCAGAAGGAGGCAGGAGTCTGCTGGGTTCTCCCCACTTAGTTTTGGGCCTGAGAAACAGTTCTCTTGGGCTCCCTTCCTGATGCTCCAATTTACTCTCTTCTTAAGGAAGCTGGAAGAGTTCTGAGGGAATACTTCCACTATGGCAGAGGGAGCTTCTCAACATCAGTGTTATTGAAATATTGGCCCATATAATTGTTTGCTGTGGAGCTATTCTGTGCATTCTGAGTGTGTAGCAACTGTCTCTGGCCTCCACCACTAGATGAAATTAGCACTTACCCCAGTTGTGAAGGCCAAAAATGGCTCCATACATTTCCCAACATCCCCTGGGGGGAAAAATAACCATCAATTGAGAACCACTGGCTTAGGCTCTGCAATGCAGGAATTTCTGGGGGAAAAGTGGACTACTTTGCTCGAAATGATCTTTGTAGGACTCTAAAGAGCTGAGGGGAGTGGGATAGGAGATCCTTTCTTTTTCTTTGGGCCTTTCCTGGCCAGCTGGATCATGAATATCTTTTCATGGCTGTCTCCACCGTCCACTGCAATAATTCTATGAAGGCTTTGAACAGCCATGGAGCTTCCAGGTTATATAATCCAAACCTTTAAACACATTGTAACTAGGACAAATGTGTGTGTATGTCTAGGATGAATGTTGGGGGAGAGGGAGTCTGACCTCACATTTTCCTTGACTTAAAAGGGAAATGACTGGGCTTTTGTGCAACCTGTGCTCTTGAGGTTATCAGGGAGTGAAGAACCTACTGAAAACATGGTGAGTTTCTAGGCTGCTGCTAGTCAGATTCTTATTCAGTAAAGTGACCCAGTAAGTCTGCACCTATCTTTTCCCTACAGCTCTGAGACCCAGCCGACCTGGCTCTAAGCAACTTCCTTTCACCTAGGTTTTCTAGAAAACTGTAAAGTCCAGGAAAGTATGAGTTAGGCATAATTTACTGAACACTTGGCATTGTTATTATAATACTAATGGAAAATAATAAAAACAAGAAGAATTTTACTACCATCTAGCTATCTCAATCAATCAGTTTTCTTTTCTTTTTTTTTTTTTTTGAGTTTTACTTCCACAATGGGTCCACATACACAAATGAAGGAAAGTAAAGATGAGAGAAATTGGTTAATTCACAAAGTCACCAGGATAATTCTATCAGAATTAACTATCAACAATAAGAAAAAGTACATTGGATGACCTATATATATTTATCACTAGTATCTGTAATCTTTGCTCTAAAAGGGGTTTTAATCATTTGGGGTTTCCAGGTACATTAAACTTTAGGTATTTGACAAAGTCACTGATTGAGTGCATATCAAGTACTTATCACTTTATAAATAGTAACACATTTATTCTGCCTAACTCTGTGAGGTAGGAACTATTGTTATCAGCATCCTCACTTCACAGATGGGGAAACTTGCCCAAAGTCACACAGCTAATAAGGGGCAACTTGGACCCAGGCGTCCAATGCAGGGTCCATATTCTTAACCACTAAGGCTCTTGTTAGCATGCTGGGTAGGGATGGTACCAGGAGGATGGTTGTTGTGGAGATGGGCTCTCTGGAGACCAGGAAGCATGCAGACACTGCTCTCCAAACCAAACTCATTGCCATTGAGTCAATTCGATTCATAGACATCCCTCCTTGGGTTTCCGAGGCGGTATCTCTACGGAAGTAGATTGGCCAACCTTCCTTCTGAGGAATGGCTGGTGGGTTTGAATCACCAGCCTTCTGGTTAGTAGTCAAATACTTTGCTACCAGAGCTCCTAGAAGCCTCATTTTGAGCTTCAGGATCAGATTTCCTGTCAACAGCGGGTCTATTAGTAGAAAATGTTCTGATCACTGAAAGTCAATGATGGACAATGTAGTCCATATCTCCAGTATTTACTATCTCAGGAACACAGGAGATGTAATGAAGAGGGAAGGTTGTAATTGTAGAAAAACATCAATTCTACTAACAGAAATCAGTGGCAGCCAGAGACATTCTCTCCAGGTTTCTGGCCCTGCTGGTGGCCCCTCTACCAGGCTCCATACAGGAGGAACCCCCCAGAAGAGGAAAGGAACCTGTTAGAGGAGCCATCAACCTGTCACCACGGCTAGGGTGAATATGGTCTCTGAGTTGGAGGGGGTGGAGGCTTAATCTTTAGCACCACCAGCTGCAGGGGTGGGGAGAGAGGGTTGTGGGGGGAGGCTGGAGGTAGAGCCAACCTTCTCTATCTGCAGCCACAGCCTGGAAACAGATATTTATTGAACCAGTAAGGCCCAGTGCTGGGCACTGCTTGACATTTAACATGAACAAGGTGGTCCTTACGCTCAAGTAAGCTTAATGGTCTACAAGATTGTGCATGTGTGGGTTTGTGTGTGTGAGAGAGATGGGTGACACAAATACATAAATGATTGCAGCAAAAGGGCAGATAGAAACATGGATGGAGCAGTATAAACAGTGTGCTAAGGGGTAGGATTATGACCCAGTTCTACTCTGTAACACATCTGGTCGCCACCAGTTGGAATGGGCTGGATGGAGGACAAGGGTTAAAGGGTGGGGAATGGGGGAATGGTTGGGTGGGGGTGCAGTAAGGAGGTTGGGGCACTTGTGCTGGACCTAGAGGGTTTCTCTGATATGGGCAGGCAGAAAGAAGGGGTTGTCTCAGGTGGAGATCCAAGAAGAGTGTTGGGAACAAGCACTAGCACGGTTTGTCTAAAGATGAAGGGTGGCTATTGTCCAGTGCCTGCTAGGTTCTGGGAGCTGTACTGTATATGAATCATCTCATCATTTAGCCCTTGCAACATTCCTGTGAGCTGCACACTGTTGTTACCCCCCATTTTACAGGTGAGGAAACTGAGGCAGTGGGTAGATGACTTGTGCAAATTCCCATAGCTGGGTGTCAGAGGCCTGGATCTGTGTGAGTCTGGAGTGTCCTCTTTCAGCTCTTCTGCACTGGGTCCATAGGTGAAGGCCAAAGCCAACGCCATTCATAGTTAAGTCCAGGTAAAGGGGAACCAAAGCAAAAAGCTTCTCTTTTTGTTTTTGCTTGTTTTATGAAGAATTGCATAAGGAAAACAGTATTCTCACATTTCTGTATTTCCCCTCTACCACTGTCAGGTGGTACCAGAGATGTCTGATAGGAATAATAAATTGCATTTTTTTCCAGGGTGGGTCAGACAGCATCGCCTCTTGAGGTAGGTGATCCAGGCTGTGGAGGCCAATGCGCCCTGAGGAGGAGAGGGGGGACCCAAGGGGCCTCTCTCTAACCTGGTTGCATCTCTGGAGCTTGCTTGGACTTTGCCTTTGCAGAGTTGCCTTGGCCAGGTTGGCCAGAGATGTGTCAGGGCCAGTCCCGATGGTGAAACCTAAATAGGAGCTTTGATACACCTTCTTCTGGTTTGTTGGGAAGGAATGGAGGGCTTGGGGCCTGCATTTGCTGGCTCTCAGGTCTGTGACTTCACCAGCTGAGGGAACCTGAGTGAAGTTATGAAACTTCTAAGGGTTAACGGGGAGCTCTGGTAGTGTAGTGTCTAAGGCACTTGACTGCTAACCAGAAGGCTGGTGGTTCAAATCCACCAGCCCCTCCTTGGAAGGAAGATGGGGCAATCTAATCCCGTAGTGATACTGTCTCAGAAACCCAAGGAGGGGTCGCTATGAGTCAGGTCCAACTTGACAGCACATAACAACAACAACAAGGGTTAATGACAACAATGATGATAACATAAACACTTCTTTATGCCAAAGGCTAGAATCAAACGAGATCACTGATTCAATCAACACATATTTGATGTCTACCTACTACATGATAGGCACTGTGCTAGGCTCTTCTATTTTCATTCAAAACTATTTTCTTTTGTCTTTTTTGCATAAATTTGATCAAAATACTAGATACAGAAATGTGTGTAAATCTTAAGTGTGTGGATCAGCAAAATACCACAATGTGAGTATATCTGTATAAGAGAGTAAGAAGCAGAAAATAACAGTACCTCACTACTACCCAAGGGGAGCCCCTAGCCTGACATCAAATGCCAACAAATATTTATTTTTATTCAACAAATAAATGATGCTGTGGAAGGACATGGCACACTACCACTAGAGTGCTAGGTTACCTGCTGCTGAGCGGAGGTGAAATTTCTCTCACTGTAGTATGTCCTCTGGTGTTTTCAAGAGAGACTTGGGTTCTCACCTCCACCCTGTTACAGAACACCGAGGCCATCTTAGGCAACCCCAAGACCTCTCTGGGCCTCGGCAGTGGAATGCCAGCCCTTCCTCCTGTGGTTAATGAGATTGCTTTGGGTATGACTCAGAAGTAATAAGACTGATTTAGAGCATGGCTTGTCACAGTGTTTATTATTACTAATGCAGGCATATTAATACATTCATAAGAATAACAACCTGTTTGAAGGTGAATGTCTCCGACAGATCTGCTGGAATAAATGTGGGGCCTGAGGCTTATTACAAGGAGTTCTGGTGGTGCAGTGCCTAGGGCATTTGACTGCTAACCAGAAGGTTGGCAGTTCAAACCCACCAGCCACTTGGCAGAAGGAAGACTGGCAATCTACTTTTGCAGATATACTGCCTCGGAAACCCAATGAAGGTCACTGTGAGTCAGAATCGACTTGATGGCAGTGAATGTTTTGAGGCTCATCATAAAGCCCCAAAGGTTTCACTACTTTAAATAGCAACTGAAGATTTCTTAGAGGTTGGCTTTAGAGAAGTGTTTCTGCCTATGCATACAGAAAAACGTCCTTCTTAACAGTCCCCTAAAGAACCACTGGGGGGTAGGTTGGAAGCATCTGGTCTGTCCTCATTGTTATAATGTGCTGTCATAAATTCCAACCTAAAAATTGCTAACAGTCAGAGACACAAATCTCTAAAGAGTTTCTCCATACACTTTTATATCCCCTGCTAGGCAGGGTGATTGGTCTAGTCCCCTGGCTGCCGAGCCTGGTGATGCACCAGCACAGTCCCTAGGACAACCTCTTCCGAGGTCAGAGATCCCAATCAGCAGAACAGTCAGTCCTCCAGGTGTTCACAGAGCTGGGGTGGCAGAAGGTATGGAGGAAATAATGGAGTAACAATTCCTTACACATGTATGAGGACTTACACTTGACAAAGTATTGGCTGTTTCTCCATTTGTTTAGTATATACGTTTAATATGAACACTTCCTTGGGGTTTGTTTTGCTTGTTTTGTGAGGATGGACAAATTGCAAAGATGTTAATTTTAATGGGCAAGGTGACTCTGGCTTTGGTTCTGGAGTTGCACAGACCCAGCTGAGTCTTCACTCTGTCACCTATTTGCTCTGTGGGCAAGTCTGTTCCCATTTCCAAATCTCAGTTTTCTTAACTCAAAAATGCATATAATAACATCCACTCATTAATACAGAAAGCTGTTGTGAAGTTTAAATTGTATGATGCATATAAAGCGTTCAGCTCAGTGTTAGAGCGTAGTGAATGCAATGATATTGTATGAAATATTATCAATATTGCTATATAACATGATCCTCATAGACTATGCTGAAAAAGATATATGCTTTTGTAGGAGACAAAGCAGGAAGTATTGGACTGTTAACACATGCTGTATCATGGGTGAACCTCAAAAATATGCTAAACAAAAGAAGTCAGTCACAAGAGATCACATATTTTATGACTCCACCTATATGAAATACCCAGAAGCGGCAAACTGATAGAAGCAAAAAGTAAATTAGTGGCTACCTGAGACTGGGGGTGGGACCAAAGATTAACTACAAATGAGCACAAGGGATCTTATTGGGGGGATGAGAAAGTCCTAAAATTGCTTTGTCACAATGATTGCACCACTTGGTAAAGTTACTGAAAATTGTTGTACACTGGAAATGGGTGGATTTTATGATATGCAAAATGTTGTTGTTGTTGTTATGTGTCGTCAAGTCGGACCAACTCTATAACTTAATAAAAAACCAAACTCACTGCCGTCAAGTTGAACCTGACTCATAGCAACCCCTCTTTGGGTTTCCGAGGCAGTATTCCCATGGAAGTAGATTGTCCAAACTTCCTTCCGAGGAGTAGCTGGTGGGTTTGAACTGCCAGCCTTCTGGTTAGCAGTCAAATGCCTTAGGCACTACACTACCAGAGTGAACTTAATAAAGTTGTTTTGAAACAAAGTATCACAGATAAGAGGGAGACCAGAACCCAGGTTTCCCATCGAGTATTCTTTGGACTGTGGTACAGTCGTTGCCTGCTGTAAGGTAATAGGAAGGAGAAGGCAAATGGCAAGAGAAAATTATGCTAGAATCCCTATTAAATAAGGGACGGAACTAAGACAATTTGGAGAATGTGGAGGTGGCAGTGTCTTTACGAGGGGAGTATGGAAAAAACTAAACTTTTTGGCATGTAAAGGAGTAAGTAATAATTGAGGCTAACTTTTATTGAACTCTTATTATGTGCCAGGCACTGTTCTAAAAGCTTTATGTGCACTAATTCACTTAAACTGCATAACACATTGTAAAATGAGTAGTGTTATTATGTCCATTTTAGAGATGAGGAACTTGAAGCACAGAGAAGTTATATAACTTGACCAAAATCATAACACATGGCAGAGTCAGCATTTGAACCCAGTTTGTTCCAGAGCATTTTACCTTAACTCTAACAATGCATATGAAAAGACGGAAAGAGATGTCTAGGGTCTGGGCAAAAATCTCCTTATGTGTATAAGTGTGGGAGTCTGACATATTCTGAGATTTTGCTTGAGGAAATAAGATGTTGTTTTACGTGTAAAATAAGAACCACACCAGACATCTGGGTAGGGGTAGCTTTTCTCTATTTGTTGCTGCTGAGTATCATTTTTCTCTACGAATATTTTTAAATGCCAGACAGTCCCTTCATTTCTGCATACTTGAAGTGGGACCATGCTCATTTCCCATAGGATGAACTGAGCTCGAGCTTCTGGACTACATTCAGACTGACCTAAACAATCCCAGAATCACAGATCACATGTAACACTCCCCTCCTCAGCCTCACTTACAGCATTCCTTGGGGCCAAGAGTGCCCAGCCCACCCCTGTTCCTGTCTTTGGAAATACTATTCGTTTTTCCAATGCTACCTCCGCTATGAAGTATGAAACTTTTTTGAATTGCATAGATACAAAAATTATGTTTTAAAGAGTCACTCTTTTGGTTTGCTGCATTTAGAGAACCGCGTGTTGTTAAAAGGAGCTCTGGTGGTGTAGTGTCTAAGGCACTTGACTGCTAACCAGAAGGCTGGCAGTTCAAACCCACCAGCCACTCCTCGGAAGAAACGTTGGGCAATCTACTTCCCTAGTGATACTGCCTTGGAAATCCAAGGAGGGGATCCGACGTGAGTTTAGTTTTTTTTTTTTTTGTGTGTGTGTGTGTGTGTGTGTGCTGTTAGAGAACAAAACAGGCCATGTTTACAAAGAACTTTGGATGGAATTGGATTAAAAACTGCAAATGTTTTCAAGGGCCAAAAAATACTGTACCTAATCTTTTCATTTTAATTGTATGAATGGATTAGGTGGAAGTAACATTCTCTCTTCTTTCATTCTTTTGGTTTAAAGGATTTAAAAACTATTTATATGTTTAACAGGCAATTTGTAAGTTAAAATTAACAAAGGAATGCAGGTTTCTTGGCTACTGTACAGGGAGGAGAAATAGTTGAAGGGACAATTAACATAATAATGAAAAGATCAGAGAGAAGTGGATAAGTGACTACAATCTGGTGGTCTTGGAATGGGGAAGGAGTATGACTTTTAAATTGTTTCATGTGGAAAACATATAAAATGAATGCATACTCATTAAAAAAATTAAAGTTTGAAAAACAGCGTGGAAAGTTAACACCTCCCTCCCACCCTCCTAACCACTGGAATAGTTGGGTGTGTATTCTTTATATATATATATATATATATATATATATATATATA
>NW_006921595.1:7627966-7629514 GCF_000298275.1 Orycteropus afer afer | reverse complement strand
GCTCTCTCTTTCAATTTGGAATACATCTTCATTTCCCATTCTCTTATAGTCTCTTGGTCCTCCTGGCTCTGTTCTCTTTACTTCTTTGTTCACAAAGCAAGTATAGCATGTTGTTGTTGTTATGTGCCGTCGAATTGTCTCTGACTCATAGCGACTCCTACTTGGGTTTTCGAGGCAGTATCACTACGGAAGTAGATTGCCCAACCTTCCTTCCAAGGTATAGCATAGGTATACTATAGGCTTATTACTTTTGGAGGCTCAGCTCCCACAGGCCAAGAATTTTGTCCCAGATGTACCAGTGAGGGATAGCTCTGGAATCCAATCTCATACCCTAATATAACCATGGCCTTGGTGGCATAGTAAAGAGCTCTGGAGGCACAGTGGTTAAGGCATTTGACTGCTAATCAGAAGATCAGCAGTTCAAACCTATCAGCTGCTCCACAGGAGAAAGATGAGGCAGTCTGCTTCCATTAAGATTTACAGCCTTGGAAACCCTGTGGGACAGTTCTACTCTGTCTTATAAGATCACTATGAGTTGGAATTGACTTGATGGCAGTGGATTTGTGTGTGTGTGTGTGGCACAGTGACTAAACACTTGGCTGCTACGTAAAAAGTAGGTGGTTCAAACTCACCAGCAGTTCTGCACAGAAGGTTGTGGCAGTCTGTTTAGATTTACAGCCTTGGAAATCCTATGGGGTAATTCTATTCTATTCTATAGAGTTGCTGTGAGTCAGAATAGAATCCTTGGAAATAGGTCTAACAAGATAGAGGTTTATGTCTCTTTCATCTGAAAGCCTGGGTAGGGGCTTTATAATTTATCCATAAGATCAAAGACCCAGGTTTTCCAGTTTCTTGCTCTGCCATATAGGATCAGATGTCAGTAAACAAATTCCAGGCAGCAGGACAGAGGAATGGATAAAGAAGACTATGCAGAGGATTTATATATTGCTGTCTTTTAAGGGAGGTCTGGTGGTACAGAGCCTAAGGCATTTGACTGCTAACCAGAAGGCTGGTGGTTCAAACCCACCAGCTTCTCTGTGGAAGGAAGATGGGGCAATCTACTTCCATAAAGAAATACCACCTTGGAAACCTAATGGGAGTTGCTATGAGTTGGGATTGTCTCCATGGCAGTGACTTTGTCTTCTTCTTCTTCTTATTATTATTGTCATTTAAGGAAGGTGCCCAGAAACTGCCCCATTACATTTCTGCTTAGCTTCCACTGGGCCAGAATTTAAGTCACATGGCTACATCTCATTGCAAGGGTGGCAGGGGAATGTAGTCTTAAGACTTTGAAACCCATGCACACAGCTGAAGATTAGAGGGTCTTTCATCATGAAGGAAGGGGAGGACGAATACTAGAAGACAGTCAACTGTCACTGTCAGAGTTAACTCTGTAACCAAGTGGCTACTAGCACAGTGGCAGATACAAAGTAGGGCCTTGGTGTGGTAGTTGAGTTTGTGTGTCAACTTGGCTGGGCCTGGTTGAGTGGCTGGGCAGCTGGATGTAGTATTCCCCATGATGAGACTGGTAATCAACTCCATGGTGGA
>NW_006921595.1:7624626-7627866 GCF_000298275.1 Orycteropus afer afer | reverse complement strand
ATTTCTATAAAGGCATCCATGAAATAAAAAGTCACGCATCACGTCCAATGGAGTTGCGGTTTGCAAATTCCTTCTCCATCTTAACAAACGTGGAATCATACCATATACACTGGTTTCTTGCAATGTGCTTTTATTTTTATTGACTGTAAGCTTTATTTGCCTGTGAACACACAGATATTCTTTGTGGATAGAAAATTTCATTACATGGATTCTCTTTATTTAAGCATCATTTGTTTTATTTAAATATTGATGGACCATTGAGCTATCTCCCCTTTTTTTCATTATCACTAAAGTAATGCAGTAAATACTATTGAACACATTGTACAGGGAAAAATTCCAGAGGAGGGGTTGTGCAAACAAACTGATTGAGTGTAGATTCGTAGATGTCAAAACTGCCTCCAAAGAGGATTTACCTACTTAATTTTTTTTCTCCAACATTTACAACAGTGTGGGGGTGACTGTGTCCTTGCATGCGGCAGCCCTTCTTTAAAGTTCCTTTTTTTCATAACCTGTGAATATTAACAACAGTTTTTTTTTTTTTTTTTTTTTGAATTTGACAGAACTTCCCGTCGTGGAGGGCAGGCTCTCGTGTGTGTCGGAGACGAGGGGCAGGTCCAGCGGGGGACTCCTCAGGATCGAGGTGTCTGCAGAGCTCCCTGCCACGCAGAGAGGCTTCACGTTGCCGCCTGGAGCCCGCGTCCGGTCTTAGCGAGAGAGAATTCTTTTTAAGCCCAAGTAGGAATGCACCCAGAGACCAGTCCACTAGCTCCCCAAGGGTCGAATTTCCTCCCAAGAAATACAAATCTTTCCATTTGGGGCATCTGCGCTCTCCACAGCTGCCCCCCGCGGCGCTGCCCGAAGCCGGCACCTTTGGAATTGGGTTTCCCTGTGCGTGCAGACAGCGCGCAGCCGGAGCTGCCTGACCTGCGGG
The DNA here is from genome assembly GCF_000298275.1 of Orycteropus afer afer. Taxonomy (NCBI): domain Eukaryota; kingdom Metazoa; phylum Chordata; class Mammalia; order Tubulidentata; family Orycteropodidae; genus Orycteropus; species Orycteropus afer. The sequence continues at coordinate 7,626,935 of NW_006921595.1, read as the reverse complement.
CGCCGCGTCTCCCTGCACCTGCCTGCAAGTTGGGAGATAGTTTGCAAAGGGCTCAGCCCGCGGTGGGGACGACAGAGAGAGCCCGCGCTCCAGCCGCCGCCAGACCTCTAGATCTTCGCGACGTGTGGACTTGGCTGAGTTGAGGGTGAGGGCCTTTTGGAGAGTCCCTCTTTCTGTCGCGGTCCAAGTGCCTTTGGTGACTCGCGCTGCCCTGGGCATCTTCACCCGCCTCGGGTTTGACGCGACCCTGGACGCCAGGACGCTGTGGGATAAATGCCAATGTATTTGTGCCCTGAGGGTTGGCTCCAGTAGGCTTCGGACTACTCTTTTCCTGGCCCTGACTGTTGGGTCCAAATGTGAGTGGGGAGTAGGACGGACGATGACCACCTCAAATCGGCGGGAGAATGAGGCCGGGGTGGGAGCAGCTAGACTGGCGCTCAGAGCAGTCAGCCCTAGGCCTGGCCAGGACATCACGAGAGATACTGTACCCCTTCCCACAGCCCTCACCTAGTCAGGCTCTTCCTTAGCTCAGTGGTCTGCAGAAATCTCCAACCACATAGTAGGGCACTTCTGGCCCAGAATTATTGACTGGCTCATACAGAATTTTGTAACTATTCAAATTAGTTGCTAACATGTGAAAACACTTGAAAATGAAGCATGACAATGCTATCAGCTGGACCTGACAATCTGCTACCCCAGTCTTAATTCACTAATGTGTGTTTATTATTTATACTTTATACTTCTCTTACTTATACTATCAAATTGTTCCTATAGACCTTGGTGTGTCCTTTGCTAGAGTCATAGAATGTTATATATTTTTTTTTGGGTGAGGAGGCTGAAAAACAATCCCTTTAGCTTTCCCCTGATACTGGATGCTGTGGATTGCTCAAGGTTGTCCAGTATGTGGCAGACTTGGGATTGGAACCCTACTTATTCACTGATGAGGGCTTAGAGGAGGGAAGTGACTTGCCAAGATCACCCAGCCAGGCAGCACCCAGGCAGGACTGTTGTTGTTATGTGCTGTCGAGTCAGCCCTGACTCATAGCGACCCCTCCTTGGGTTTCCAAGGCAGTATCACTAGGGAAGTAGGATTGCCCAACCTTCCTTCCGAGAAGTGGCTGGTGGGTTTGAACTGCCAGCCTTCTGGTGAGCCTTAGGCACTATGCTACCAGAGCTCCTACAGGCAGGTCTAGACTCCACTTTCTCAAGGGCAGTCTGAAAATAGTCCAGGCCAGCCCTCCAGCAATTACATCTGAAAGCGCCAATCACATCCCACTGGAAATCAGTGCATCTAGCCATCAGGGGAACCTTTCCAAACATTCAAACTTCCCACCTACAGGGTGGGTGGAGACTGGAAAACCTAACAGCCATGTCACAAGGCCAGTCTTGCCATAATTCTGACCTCTGTACCCCATTTTTTTTTTTTTAACTGAGAAGCCAGAGAGAATTGCCTAGACTAGCAGAGAGCCCAGAGTGATGGAAACTCCATTTCATCAAACCAGTAGAGGGAAATGCCATGGATGGAAAATGAATTTGTTAGAGATAATAACTGGTGTGGGAAAGCAGAAATACTTCTGAAATTGATTCTTATTTTACTTATGAGTATTTCCCACCCAAGACTGAAGCATGTAAAATAGGCCAGAGACCGTGAAGTTTCTCCATCAAGGAAATAAAAGTATGGGGCATTTATGTTGAGTTAGCATATGGAATATCTATCTATAACTACACTAGCTCTTCAGACATATCCCCTTACACTCCCTCCTCCACCCTCAGCAGTAAGGGAATAGCTTGCAGCTACTTTTTCTGTGGGAGCGGCTCAGTTTGGATTTGAAATCAAGAAGGCTTAACAATACCCACTTTATATGAAATTGCCACCCTATTTTAATAAGGTCCAAGATGTTTAATAGCTCACTTATGGTCTCACAGCAAATTGAGAGCAGAAATGGAAGTGTTGGCTGTTCTCAACTGGTCTTTTGAGAAAGGCTTGTTCATTTTTATCTCCAGGGAAACTTTCATTTATCCTCTTCATAATCTTTTCCCAATAACTCACTAAGGTGTTATCATTGTGCTGGTAAAATGAGTTTTTTTTTTTTTTTTCCAATTTTAAAATGTGGCATATCCTACATGTAAAAATAATCTGGTTATGCTTTAGCAACTTTTTCTTTGGTTCAGCTGCCTCCTGGATAAAGGTTTACTACAGCCTGGAGCTCTATGAAGATGTTGTATAATTTGTCAGTGGAAAATATTACACATACACACACACACATGCACACCCCTTTACCACCACTCAGAAGGGCTTGGGAAATTTA
>NW_006921595.1:7591662-7623141 GCF_000298275.1 Orycteropus afer afer | reverse complement strand
GTTTGTGTGTCAACTTGGCTGGGCCTGGTTGAGTGGCTGGGCAGCTGGATGTAGTATTCCCCATGATGAGACTGGTAATCAACTCCATGGTGGAACCTACTGTGAGTAGCTGAGTAGCTGCCTTAGGGATGTGGTCTGCTTCCTGTATATAAGGAGAAGGCTTGGGGAATGGTCTCTAGCTTATGGCACACTTGAACCCTGCATGTAGTCGAGTCATTGTTCAGCAGCCTGCCATGCTCTGATCTTGGGACTGTCAATGGACTTGAATTAATGGCCTGCCGTGTGGTTTGGTAATATCAGGACTGTGCCTTATTACTTGTCAACCTTGGGCTTATCAGGTTCAGCAGCCAGTAGCTGAGTAAAGAAAAGTGTCCAGCTTCAGTGGGCCGGGAGCAGGAGGCAGAGCTGAAGCTCAAGGTGGAGGTGTTTTCACCCAGCCCCTAGAGCCTGGGATTTTGAACTTGGACTTAAAGCCTCCAAATTGTAAGAATAAACTCCTATTTGTTAAGGCCATCCTATTTGTGGTCTATTCCTGTCAGAGTGGGACTAGGTAGCCGAAACACTTGGTAAATATTATTTAAATTACCTAAAGTGTCTTTTGAATCCTTCATCAGAAAGATTAACTAGGCTTAGAGATAGTTCTGGTTACCTAGTGCTACTCTGACAAGAATATACCACAAATGGGATAGCCTTAACAAACAGGAGTTTACTGTCCCACAATTTGAAGGCTTTAAATCCAAGTTCAAAGTGCCAGGCTCTAGAGGCTGGGTGAAAGCCCCTCAACCTTGGGGTCCAGTTCTGCCTCCTGCTCCCGGCCCACTGGAGCTAGAGGTGTTTCTTCACTTAGACAGCTGCTGGCTGCTGAGGCTGAAAAGCCCAAGGTTGACAAGTCCCAATGTTACCAAACCACATGGCAGGCCATTAACTTAAGTCCATTGTAAGTCCCAAGGTCGGCAGAGCATGGCAGGCTGCTGAACAACAACATGGCTACATGCAGGGTCCAAGCATGCCATAAGCTAGAGATCATTCCCAAAGCTGCTTCTTATATATGGGAAGCAGACCACACCCAAAGCAGCTACTCAGCTGCTTGTGGTAGATCCCCCCCATGGAGTTGATTGCCAGTCTCATCATGGGGAATAACTACCACCATCTGCCCAGCCACTCAACCATGCCTAGCCAAGTTGACACACAAACATAACCATCACAGAGATCTGAAGCTGGGAGTAGAAAAAATGGTAAGAGGAGATTAAATAGTTTTGCTTACCTTTAAGTCAGTTTTCTTGAGACGGATTCTCTCTTTGTAATATATCACCTCCATGTCCCAAATTCTATTGAAAACAACGTCCAACCTGGCTTCCTCCTTTCATTTCTTATACATTCACTTCCCACAGATATAAAATAAATTTTCACCTCACCAAACATTATCCCTTCCATCAAAATAGAAAAGAGACTCACAGGAATTGTTCTCACTTGGCAATTTACAGTATTTGTGGCATTACACTAGCAGCATTGCTTTAAAGCACTGTGGCTATAAGGTGGTCCTCATATAAAATTGTGAAGGAAGTAAGTTGTCTTGGAAGCCCTCTCATCTCTTGCTTTCATTTCCTTCATTCTGCCTTCACACCTCCACCCCAACCTTCCTCTTACTCATTCCTGTAACACTGGAAAAGTGTTAATGGATCACTAAGGCCTGAACAGATAATGGCTTAAAATGCAGCTCCCTCCAGAAAGGCATACTCCATAATACCAAAAAACTCTCAAACTCACTGCCCTCGAGTTGATTTGACTCATAGCAACCCCTCCTTGGGTTTTCGAGGCAGTATCTCTACAGAAGTAGATTGTCCAATCTTCCTTGTGAGGAGTGGCTGGTGGGTTTGAACCGCCAGCCTTCTGGTTAGCAGTCGAGTGCCTTAGGCACTACCACCAGAGCTCATACTCCATAATAAGCTGAAGAAAACCTTGAATCCAAAGATTGAAACAGTGTAAATAATAAGATATTAAAACTGTATGACAGCAATAGGGCTCTATTTGGCCCAATACTACGTGAACAAGGAAAGGCAGCTATTATTCATTCCTATTTTACAGGGGAGGCAACTCAAGAAGATGAAGTGATTTGCCCAAGTCCACTAGGAATGGAGCCAGTATTGACACCCAGTTCTATTTGGCTCTGATTGTAAGTTGTTTCCTACTAGTAGTGTATCTGCTCCAGGCATGGGGTTCTTGTTTCACTTATCTTCCTTTCATTCCACAAACTCATGGAACTCCCTTTGGCTCACATTCAGGGAAGTAAAACACCACAATAGTAATAAAAACAAAACAAACGCAACACACTACCATCCAGTCAGATCTGACTCATAGCAACCCATCTTTGGGTTTCCGAGGTGGTATCACTATCGAAGTAGATTGCCCAACCTTCCTTCCGAGGAGTGACTGGTGGGTTTGAACTGCCAGCTTTCTGGTTAGCAGTCAAAATGCTCCGACAATAGTAATAGCTAACATTTATTAAGGTGCATATGAATATGGAGGAGTTCTGGTGGTGTAGTGCCTAAGGCATTTGACTGCTAACCAGAAGGCTGGCAGTTCAAACCCACCAGTCACTCCTCAGAAGGAAGGTTGGGCAATCTACTTCTATAGAGATACCGCTTTGGAAACCCAAGGAGGGGTCGCTATGAGTTGGAACCGATTCGATGGCAGTGAGTAGAGTTTGAGTTATATGAATATGGTGCATATGGTTAGTGTGCTTGCTGCTAACTGAAAGGTTGGTGGTTTGAATCTATCTAGAGGTACCTGGGAAGAAAGGCCTGATGATCTACTTCAGAAAAATCAGGCACTGAAAACCCTATGGAGCTTCAAACCTTGAATCAAAACTACCCCCTTAAGTCACCTTTAAACTAAGTTTAAAGCTCAAAAAGAAAAGATTGTCATCCTTCAGTATTGTGTTCTTTTATTTAAAAAAAATTTCTATATGAGATGAAACAGGCAATAGTGATTTTAAAGCATAGATGAGAAGGTTGCAGGGCAGGGAGTTTAAGTCAATGGGGATGAAACAACTAGAAAGCGAGAATGTTGACACAATGTGCAGAATGTACACTAATCATTGTCTAGAAACTGTTGAATGGGAGCAGGATTTGCTGTGTATATCACCACAAATAAAATAAAATATTAAGAAAAGAAGGAAAACCCTACAAGCTCAGTTCTACTTTGACACATATGGGATTGCCATGAGTCAAAATTGACTTGATGGCAACTTTTTTTTTTTAATGTGATAGATACTCTTATGTGTAATAACTAATTTTATCCTCATATGGCCCCATTTTACAGATGAGGAAACAGAGGCTTCAAGATGTTACTTACCCAATATCATGCAACTAGTGTGGTGAGTGGGAGAGCTGGAATTAGAACCACAATAGTGCTTGAGTCAGTGCACTTATGCTATTGTGCTAAATTGCCACTATAGTTAAGAAGGCAATGATTGTACATTTTTATTATTAATTATGGATCATTTGTCTATGCCTTTAGTTAGCATAAAGGGAAAATTCCATTCTCACATTAAACATGTTTGATTTTTGTCTCACTATCCCAGTGAATCAGTGGGGTTGGCAGAGAGCACACAAAATCGTAGGTGCCACCTATGACTGACTGCACTGCAAAGATGCTGGTCAAATCATTCTTTATTTCAGTTTGCATTTATCATTTCCATATTTGTTGAAGTTAAAAGAAAATGCATGAACACACCTTTGTTTTGCTATGCAGTTATTTATTTCTGGGCAAAAGTTAGCACCGTGTAGGGAGGGGACAGAAACATGCAGTCCCTGGGCACCACTCACCCTCATTTCACCATTACTGGTTCTCAGCCACCAAGATTATAATGTTGAGGAAAGAGAAGCACATATCAGGGTGAGCAGGAACACTACCAAGGCAGGAGAGGGAGACAAGAGGGAACTCACATGTATTGAGTGCCCACTGTAATCCAGACACTATGGTAGACCTTTCCATCAGGCATCCCATTAACAAATCTGTCCTGGAAGAAGTGCAGCTGGAATGCTCCTTGCAAATGAGAATGGCCGGACTTCATCTCACCTACTTTGGTCATGTTTTAAGAAAGGACGATTCCCTGGACAAGTATATCATGCTTGCTAAAGTGGAGGGTCAATGAAAGAGGGAAAGGCCCTCAACAAGATGGATTGACATAGTGGCTACAACATGGGCTCAGGTATAGCAAGGATCGTGGAGCTGGCACAGGACTGGACAATGTTTCATTCTGCTGTGTATAGGGTCGCTATGAGTTGGAGACAACTCGATGGCACCTAACAACAACAACAACAATCTTCAGAACAGCTCTGAGGGGTAAACCTCCTATTATTTGAAAGGACGTTTCCAATGAAAAGGAAATTAATCTGTTTTTGGCATTAATCTTGCTCTTCAGTTGCTGAAGAGCCATATTTAATTTCAAAATCATGACCTGATTGTTGTCACTTGTGAAAAGCTTAAGCCCCCTTCCTCAAGGCTTAAAAGACCAGGGCAAATTTAAATCCTGGATCGGTTCTTTTCCATGTCTATTTTAAAACAGTGACCTTTCCTTCCTCTTCTCATTCTTTCCAAGAACAGTAAGGCTGACTCCAGAATAATTAGGAAAACATTCCAAGGTTGATACATTGCCAATAATAGAAATTATAAAACAACATCTGAGTCCATTATAATAAAAGCTTTCTCTAAACAGCCCGTTATGAATACTTACTAATTGTTGGTAGCATTTCACAACTATCTGTCTTTCCTTTGGGTGTTGTCTATTAGTATTGCCTTTAAGGGTGGGGCAGAGACTTTGAATAATTCACTCATTCTGCAGAATTCTCTACAAAATTTGCCCAGCTAGAGACCAAGCCTTTGATCCTGTTGTGGCTCTGTGACCTTGGTCAAGTCCTCTGAATTCTCCCAATCTTGGATTTCTCACCTGGAAACCGGAAAGAACAACTCCTGCCCTTCTCATTAGGAGCCTGAGGAGAGCAGACAACATGTTGGACACGGAAGTGTTTTTGAACAGCTTAGAATTCCTAGACCATTGCTGAGGATTCATATGATGATTCGTGAATATGTGTTTAAGGTGAGAATGAAAGAAAAATACAAAACAAAGAAGGATGGAAGGAGTAACAATGTTAGCTATTCTTGGATTTTGCCACTCATTATTACCTGGGTGATCTTGGCGGAGGCACTTAATTTTCTGGGCTTCAGTTTTTTCATCTGTAAAATGGAGATTATAAAAATAGCTGCCCTTTCTATTTCATATAATTTCTGTATCAAATAGGACACTGGGTGTGAAAATGTTACCTGAGTAAGAAAAGACCATCCATTAATTATCGTTACTATTAGTAGTAACACTTACAGAAGTTGCAAGATTCTTTCAAGGCTTAAACTAGTTTAGCCTTCTTTGGAAATGAAATCAATCGTATGAGATCACAGGCATCACCTACTAGTTTCCATTAAAAAAAAAAAAACAACTCACTGCTGTCAAGTTGATTCTGACTCACAGCGACCCCTCCTTGGGTTTCTGAGCGTATCTCTACTGCTGAGGAGTGGCTGCTTCCAAAGGCAGTGATTAAATTCAATGAATAGGAGCCTAGCCTCAGGCATTACACTGCTGGGTTCAAATCTCAGCTCTACCACTAACAGGCTGTGTGATCTGGAGTGAGAATTTACTCCTTCTTTGACTTAGTTTCTCCATCTGTAGAATGGGAACGATGACGATAACTTTATTTACTTCATGGAGTTAGGAGGATTAAGTGACATAATATATGCAAAACATTTAAATGAGTACCCACTACACAGATGATATTTATAGCTATTCTTGGGGTAGTAGGTGGAATCTTGGCCCCATGCTGCTTAATTGATATCTTTTCTTGTAACTTTAACTTATTAAATAGCATCCCAAAATATAGGATACTAGAAAAATCTAACGGAATGAAAAAGCATCTAAAACTATAGCTACATGGCTCAGGCCTTTTGGGCTCCTACTAATGCTGTTTGTTTTCAATTAGCCACAGCAAGATGCCTAAATCATCACCTTGAGATATTGTAAAAGAAAACTATATAGCTCAAACTTAAGGTAGGACATGCATGCAAGACCCTCCTTAGGTCCCTGTCTATAGCCCTAGGTGCCCATAGAAAATCTATTCTATGCCTCTGACCAACTCACCTTTCCTTGCCCCAGTGACTTCCAAGGCCCTTCTCTTTTCCATTCTATGTGTTGTCCAGCAGGATGGGAGATATAGGTCCAGGTATGCAGGTAAGAGAAGATCTCTTCTCCACTCTGGAGCCAGTAAGTCATCACATCTCAAGGTCTCTGACCGTCTTTTGTGGGAGAAATCTCCGCGTAGGGCAAACTTTCCTCTCTGCTCCAGCGGCTGCAGTTCCAGTGCAGCTTCTAATCTGACTTTGAATGAGGCAGGTTTTCCATGTCCAGTGCATGAATGACAGAATGAGTGAGAAGCTAAATTAGGTAACGACACCATTAGGTAATAAGTGCACAAAGGGGTGATAAAGTGGAAAGCACAGAGTTGAATAAACATAAGTAACAGCTGTATAAAACTATGTACCAGAGGTTTAAAAAAACAAATCAACCCAAGCAAACAAACAACAAAACCCACCACTTACAAAAAGTTTTCCAGGGAGAGTAGAGAATCATGGGAATTTAGAAACCGGGATGATGTAATTCATAGGGCAGTAGCTCTCAAACTTGACTGTGCATCAGAATCACTTGGAGAACTTATTAAAACAGACTCCTGGGCCCCACCCTCAGAGTTTCTGATTTGGTAGGTCTGGAGTGGGGCCAGAGAATTAGCATTTCTAACAAGTTGCAAAATGCGGGGGACCTCACTTCAGGAACCACCGTTTTAGGGAATCTGAGAATTGCTGCAAGGCTGCCTTATTTATGTATGTGCATCAGAACTAAGGCAGGCCACAGGAAAGAATCGCCCGAGGGCAGAGGAGCTCAGGTGTCCAGGGGCTCCCCAATATCTTAGCTTTGTGCTTCACAACAGGGCCACGGGGGGTGGTGGTTTAGCATCCCACATGATCTGGCGAATTTAGAAGGCACTTCCACCCAGGTGACCTCTCCCCATCCAGGCTTTGACGTAGGTTGAGGTTCTGCACCCCTTAAGCAAGAGTTGGGGAATAGCGCCCTAGGAGAAAACTGCTCACAACCTCCCGCCCACACTCGCGGTTAATTGCCCTCCCTGAGAGGCGAAAAGGAGCTCTGGTGGCGCAGTGGTTAAGGGATACGGCTTCTAACCAAAAGGGCTACCAAAAGGGCGACGTTCGAACCCACCAGCGGCTTCGGGAGAGGCAGCTAAGACAGTCTACTTCCGTAAGGATTTACAGCATTGGAAATCCTATGGGGCAGTTCTACTTTGCCCTGTAGTGTCTCTATGAGTCGGAATGGACTCAATTGCAGTGGGTGGTGGGTGGAGAAGCCGAGGTTGAGGAGCTGCAGCCCACCATCCTTCCCTCCTCTGAGGTCTAGGGAGCTCTGAGGGCTGGCACATGGGGAAGGGTAGGGGTCCCTTCGGAGCCCAGATCTGCTGCCCTGGAGGAATAGGGGATTTTGGGCCGTCGCCCCCGACAGAGTCGGGGAATCCAAGCCAGCGAGGGCTGGGATGCACCGCGGCTTCTGCCTCTGGCGGTCGGCAGTGGGGGGCGCACCAAGACAGCAGTTTGGGACTTGTGCTTTGTCATTGAGGCCGCGAGAGGCGGAGGGGGTAGGGAAGAGAAAGCGCAGAAAGGGGCCGTCGACCAGTCCGGAAATGGTCGCTCTGGGGGCTCCAAGCTGCACCAGGCACGGCCCGGAGGGCAAGTGGAAGGAACCAAGACGCACAACAAGGGCCCAGCCTGTGCGCGCACTCCGGTCCTGGGACAGAGAAGACTAGTTTTCTGGACGGGTATTCCTCCCGCGTTCTCTCCACTGCAACAAACCCCTGCTAGCCGGTATCCCACCTCCAGAAACCCACTGCCGCGGACACGCGCACAGCCGGACACACTTACGGTCCCGCTTCTCGGCTGCAAGCTCACAGTCTCTCCAAGTCGCGAAGAGGCCCTTCTGGCTAATCACCTTTCCCTGTGTGTCCCGCTCCTCGGAGACTTACGGTAACTGCGCGTATGAACTCTAGCCAGTCACTCTCCTCCTGCACTAGCAAGCCAGATCCCTGGCCACACCCGCGCAACGAATCCCGGAAGAAAGGCCCCAGTCCCGGTTTTTCAGTCATATTGAAGGCACCCCAGCTATGTGCGACGTTAGTGAATGTGGTCCTCGGTCCTGTGGTCGCAGCGCTACAGTCCGAATGAGGATCTGACCTTGGGGCTAGACGACTTGGGTTGATATTCTGTTTCCACCACTTCCCAGCTGTATAACCCTGGGCAAGCTCCTCCGTCTGAGTCAGTTTTCCCGCTGCACAACGGGAGTGACTGTACCTAGTCTGGATACTGTGAAATTCAGTGAGAGGAAAAGGGCAACTTAAGGTCCAGCAGGGCTGTATAAAAGCCAGTCCCCACGGTACCTCACACAAGATTTTTTTTTTTTTTTTTTCCATTTAGCTGGAGGGCGAGGCGGAGGCGGCCCAACCTGCTGGACTTCCTCGCCTGGAGGATAGCAGTGGTCAGCAGTCCCACCTCACACCCTGGAGATCCACTACTCAGTTCCTTGTCAGGCGCTGCCATATCTCTGAATCAGGCGAGGCCAGCGGAGGCAAGGGAATGGGTTGCGGCCTCCACCTTGGCCTGGGAAAGAGAGACGGAGAGAATCATAGACTCATAGTGAGAGATCGGACCCAAGAAGGATCATTTAGGGGTTAGTTAAGTCGCAGAGGAAAATCCCAATTAGACGAGGGCCCTGGAATGGATCCCTTGGTTGGGCCACCCTCATGGGCACAGCAGTGGGTAAGTTCCCTCTTCCACTGCCTAGGTGAGGGTGATGTCCATTGCGGGAGGGGGTCAGGCTTGCCAGGTCTTTCCCAGCGCATGGGAAGGGTTTGCCCTGGGTGGGTGGGTGGGACAAACAAAAAAACCTGCAAACCTATTTTCCTTGGCACTTGGGGAAGGAACCCACGGTTTATGTGAATCCATGGTAATAATCAACCAGTTCCCTGCTCAGGGAACCCCTTTACCCTGAGACAAGGACAGCCCAAACCCAGACCTAGACATTTTGAGTGGAGGCAGGTACAAATCTGGGAAGATGTGCCCAGGCCAGGGAGTAGATGTGGGCTGTCCTGTCCTGTGCCTCAGGTTTTATCTCTTGAGTCAATCAATCCTGGAGGACAATTTGAGGGCGACAACTCCCGTTTGAGGGAAAACACCTGGGTAAAGCCACACCCCTTTTCAAACTAATCAGGTAATTGTGCTTGGGGTGTGGTGGATCTAGCCATTCTTGTGAGGGAACCTCAGAAATGGAAGGCCACCTTCAGTGTTTATATATATATATATATATATATATATTTTTTTCTGGGGAAAAAGCTGCCAGATACATGAAGAGACTATGACTCACCAGAGGTTAAAACTGGCAGCATAACCCAGTCCTGCCCCTTTCCAAAAAGGTGCTCAGGGCCTCAGTGGATCCTGAAGGTCAAAGACAGACTGGGCATTCTTTCTTAGCATCTCCAGAGTCCTTGCTGCAGTGGCATTCTTGATAACTCAGGACTCAACTGAAGACTCTTCCTACCTGCTTGGGTAGAACATCCCACATCTCTGAGGGTGGCTCCAGTCACTCCTCCCAGGTCCCTGCATCACTCCCCTTTTCTCCAGGAATCACCCCAGTTTCCAAATGGTGTAGGTGCATTATTTTTCTTTACTTTTCCTTCATGTCCTAAGTGAGTGACCAGGTGTTAGTTGCCTCCTCCAGGAACCAATGCCTGCTACCTTTCTAACAGCTCAGTCGTGAGTGTGAACTTAAGAGTCAGAGGCGGGAGATTGAATTGTCTTTTTTGTATGAGCTTCCTCTCTTTGATTCAGATTTCTCAGATGCAAATAAGGTGGTTCATACGAATATTTTCCACAGAGTCTGTTGTGAAGATTGAAGAGTGAATATGTAGGGAATGCTTAGAATAGTTAGTGCTCTATCTCTGCAAGGTTCCCACACTTGCAGCTGGGTTTGTCTTTGGCTTCCTGGGAATGCATGGGGGAATGGCAGGGTGGGGACAGTCCAGGTGTGTGGACCCTGAACTTTCTAGCCGTGTAGAAGCTTCTGAGTGGCAAAGGGGTGGGTGCTCACCTGCTCTGAGGCCCCTTGGCCCTCCTAGGTCCCAGCAAGGGCTGAAGCTTTGTGAAAGGTTGCCTTTTGGAGGACGAAGACACTGTTGGGGGTTGAGGCATTGCTGAAGGGCAGGGAAGGGCAGGGAATTAGAAGGACTGGCCCTGGCCATCTGAGTCAAGATCACTGGTTTCCCCAGGACTTCTGGAGAAAAGTCACCAGCCTGGAGAGGCCTTTTAAAAAACTGTTATGCAGATTAAATGAGAAATGGGTGCCAATGAGCATTGTAATGAAGGGAAAATTCAGGACAGTAACGGTGATGGGAGAATTCCTACCATATCCGTTAGAGTAGGGGAGGGAGTGTCCTGGCCTTTACTTGTGTGGATGTGGGGAGATAGTCCAGGTTTAGCGAATTGCTGGTGGACTGGAACAAACCTGCTTTGTGCTCATCTGGTCAGTGGCTTGACTCAGGGACAAGCCTCTAGCTTGGGGAGGCCCTCCGGCAGCCAGTCCTGCTTCGGGGCCTGGAGGGCCAGGATAAGCAAGAGGTAGGCTTGGGGATGTGGAACTCCGGGAAGGAGGGCAGTGCGGGCCACCCGGACTCAGGAGGCTGATCCAGTAGGTGTGGCGGTCAGTGCGATGGTAGGGCTGGTGGGACGAGCAGGAGACGTCCGGAGTCCGGATAGCATTGGATTTCCTGTCCCAGCGCCTAGCCTTTTGCTGCAAATGGTACGAGAGGAGGAAGGGCTTGTCCAAGCTCAGGATTCCAGCGGTCCGTCTAAAGGAGAAACCGGTCTGTGCTGGTCATTGCAGCCGCGAGCGCTCGCCAACTCCCTCAGCAGACTCTGCTGCCCACCTGAGGGTGAGCAAGGGCATGGGGGTGTGGTGTGGTTGTGAAGTCCCTCCAGGGGAAGCCTGACCGCCAAGCGTTTGGGATCCAATGGACCAGTGTCCCTAGGTGCGAACCCCGCGGTGCCTCTGGGCACCTGGTTTCCCAGAGAGGCGTCAGCGGCTGCCACGGATGGACACTGGGTCGCCAGCACCTCGCGCCCCCCCCCCCGGCGAGCCCTCCGCGCAGGTACTTCGACGGCTCGCGTCACTGCCTGGAAGGTGACAGGGCCCAAGATCAATATCCTCAACAGCCGGGCGACGCTTAACTGTTTAAAAGGAAGATTCCTTTGTTCTTCCGTCTTGCTAAAGAAATGCAGAAATAAATAAATAATGAAAAAATGAATTCCCTTTGGTCAAATCAGCCACCCGGAAACCCAGTGCCCTGTCTCTGGTCTCCTCGCCCCTTCCTTTGGGCCAGGACACGCGTGTGGTGCTGAGTTGTTTGGCTTCTGGCCCGGAAGGGGTTCAGGGCCACACCGATCGCGCCTGAACGCGACCCGCAGGCCACTGAGCAGCACCACCCCGGCGCCGCTCTCCCGAGCGGGGTTTTCTTGGGAAGCAGATCGGCTCCAGAGGGTCTGCGTGTCTGGTGGCCTACACTCGGCTTCCGATTCCATTTAAAATGATCGTCAAGTCTTATCTCGCGTCGCTCCCCGGGATTCCCACCCACCCCCGGCCCTGCCTAGCCCGGGCGGAAGCGGAGCCGCGCGGGCTTTTGAAGTCCACAGAATTTCAATCTGAGAGAAGCCGGCTGAGCCTGAGCCCAGCGCCCCGCCTGGGGGAGGGTACGGCGGGCCCGCAGGGGGAGGGGAGGGGTAGATGGCTTGTCTCCCAGCAGCTGGAGGCGAGAAGTGGCAGGGACCGAGGCGGACCCCGCTTTAGCTGCTGTCACCCCTCTGCGCTTTTATGGGACTAACCGGGTTTTCGTGGCCGTGAGCTTTGGGCTTTACTTCGTCTGAGAATTTACTTTCCTTTTCCAGCCGTGTCGGTAATACTCTCCAGGTTACAGTGATAATGATGCTATTAGAATAATAGGTCCCTCAAAAAACAGAAAATGTGTACTTATCTAGTTCCCTTTTCCTTTCTCTCTTTAAAAATCAGATGTTGATGATGGGATACTTTAGGAAGAAGTGACATTTGTTAATTTTATTTTATTTTCTCAGGCTCTTGCTGTTGGGATCTAGGGTGTAGCAGGCCACTTAAGACCGGGGAAACTGAGGCTGCTTTGAAAGGGGGGGCAGGAACTGGAGGAGCATTGGGACTGGAGTAGGAGCCTAAAAGAGGTAGTCCTCCTGGATAGGCTGCACCCTCCCTGGGACGCTAGAGAAGGCCCCTCCATTGGGCCAGATCTAAGAAGGAGATGCAAGTGCCCCCCCCCAATCCTATTCTACTTTCATCTCACAGGGAAAACTCAAAGGAAAAGAGGATCAAACGCAGGGCACTCCCACTGAATGCAAAGCTGGAGGCAGGGCTGAGAAGGGGCAGACCCTGTCTGAAGACCCAGTCCTAAAAAGGTGGCCCTGGTGCCCCGGAAGGAAGGGTGGGAGAGCCCCAGCCCAGTGCTGGAAGGGCCGGCAGAGAGTGGACAACGGTGGCAGCTCTAAAACCAGGCACGTGGGGCTCTACTTTGACTGAGCAGAGGAAACACGGTGCTTCTTCAGACTCAGCTGCCCAAGAGGAAGGGGGTTGTGTGGTGTCTCAGTGTCCTTCACAACATGGCACCACCGGCAAAAGGCTGGGGGTCTGATTCTTGCCCCACCCCCCAATGGCTTGTAGGCGATCAGTGCTCAGCAGAAGAGGTTGACTAGGTCCAAAGGAATGTACACCTCTGCCCTCCAAATTGCCTCAACACACCCCCAACCACTCCCAACTCCAAGGCAAGGTTAAGGAGGATCTTCTGGTTGAAATGTGGGAGAAATCAAAAGCAGGAATGGGGAGGAGTTTTGTCGCTCCCTGAACCTCTAGCTTCCTCCACTCCCCTTCCATAACTGCAATGTAGGAAGACTAAGGGTGGAGTGGGAGGTAGGGAGAAGAGTAGACAAAAAGGAGGAAGAAGAAAAAGTAGCTGGAAGAAAGGAAACAAAAAGGCAGCCAAAGAGGGGCTTTTCTTTAGAATCTTGGAGGCTGGAGTTTTGCCATCAGATTGGAAGGAGGGGAGGGGGCGGAGAAAGAGTTGCAAAGTGGAAAAGACACCCGTCTTCTGCCAACTGCTAAGTGGGGAGAGACTCAGCCCACCTGTCCACCAGGACACACTCCCGCTGACTGAGCACGCAGGGCGTCAGATCCATAACTGGTCCTACCCCATCTTGCCTGGAAGACAAACTGAGAGGGAGTTTGCAGCAGCTTCCAGAGACATCACACTCCTCCAATGCCCGCCCCCCACTACCCTGCGATGGGGGTTCTAGTCTGTCCCCAAAGATTTCTCAGAGCCTCAGGTCACTGGCTCCTGCGAGGCGTTTTGGGTGACTTCTAATCCCAGTGCCACCCGTTTCTGAAGCAAGAACTGCAGTCCCTGGGCAGAGGGGGGAAGTCAAACCCCTGTGAACCTCAGCGGGTGGGTTCAGGCACTCTCAACTCCTGCTTTAAATCCTGGGGTGCAAACAAACCCCTCCACCTAGCTATTGGCCTCCAGTGCGGCTGCCCCCTTAGGGGCCTGCACTGGTCAACACCTCATCGCTCGGGAAACCTGTTTCTGGGGGAATTCGTTGACTGGATAAATACCTTAAAATTAAGACAAGAAAAAATAAGGCGACTCAGAAACTCTCCCCACCCCACATACCTGTAGTGCAGGCGTGGTCCAAACAAACTCGAAAGCTATTTCCTCAGGTCAATCAAGCTGGGCTGTGGAAAGCTTAAGGCCACCAAATTTGGGAGGCGGAGAGATTAAAAAAATAAATGATCAGTGAGCACTTTGAGTCAGCAGCCAAGGCGAGTCTTTACAGGGTAAAAAAATAAAAAAAATAAAAATAAAATATTAAGGCATTTATCTCTCACTCCTTGGGGGAGGAAAACAGCAAAGTTCCATTTTGGTTCCCTGGAAGGAAGGAAACAGCTGGGAGTGTGGGGAGGTGGGAGGAAGAGAGAGGAAAGGATACTCCAGGCTCAAGCTCGCCAGACAACTGGGGGCGAGGGTGGGTGGGGGTGGGGAGATTTTCGGGAGCTTGTAAAAAGACTTTGGAGCCTGTAGGAGGTTAGCTCACCCAGGGCAACTGTAGTAATGCCGAGACCAGCTAGGTTTGAGAGTCGGCCTTCTCACTTCTAAAATGCAGTTAAAGATTCTCTTATCGGTTTTACATCAAGGTACCAAGTTAAGAAAACAAAAGCCAAAACAACAATTAAAAAAAAATAAAAACCGTATTCAATTACCGAATCCCGCTGCCCCTGCGGAACTGGGCGCGCGTTAAGCTCTCTTTTCTTTCTGCGGAATCCCATTTGCATCCCCTCTGCCAGTGTGTCTCTGTCTGTTTTCACACTCTCCTCCCCATTCGAGCGAGGCCCACACCTGGCGCATCACTGCCGAGCCATTAGCTGCGGGTCTCCTTTCATCTTCCTTGTGGCAGACGTTTCTATTTATCCACTAGCGCTCGCCGAGTGGCGTCACCAGCGGTACTGTAATGACGATTGCAGCGAGAGGATGACAGCTTAGAAAGAAGAGGGCAATGGGGCTTCCTCCCAGAGGCGGTGCGGCACAGAGGAGCGCTCGCATCACAAGGTGACCCCAGCTCCCACCGCCACCGCCAACATCGCGCTCCCGCCGCTCCGCGCCCGCCCTGCCTCCTGGCCTCTCGTTCTCCTTCCAGCGGCCAAGACCGGTCCGGCCGCTGGGGACCCAGGGAGCCGGGGGTTAGGTGCTCTCTGGGGCTCCCCCCCTCCGGAGAGCCCCAGAATGGAGAGCCGAAAAGACGTGGTTATGTTTCTGGATGGGGGTCAGCTTGGCACCCTGGTTGGCAAGAGGGTCTCCAATTTATCCGAAGCCGTGGGCAGCCCATTGGCCGAGCCGCCCGAGAAGATGGTGACCCGTAGTTGCCTGAGCCCGCGGGCCGGCCCTCCGGCCGCCCGGGAGCGCGGCGGGGGAGGCCCGGAGGAGGAGCCGGTCGACGGACTAGCTGGCAGCGGGGCGGGCCAGGGTGCCGAGCCGCGAGCGGCTGGAGGGACAGTCCTTGGCCCGGGTCCCCCGGCCCCCTCCGCAGACAGCCTCTCCGGCCAGGGGCAACCCAGCAGCTCGGATACTGAGTCGGATTTCTATGAAGAAATCGAGGTGAGCTGCACCCCAGACTGCGCCACCGGGAACGCCGAGTACCAGCATACCAAAGGTAGCCACCGCGCACCCCTCCACTCCCTGATCCTCCCTCCGCGCCTCAAGTCAGGCCCGGAGGGAGACACTCCTTTTCATCAGGGCAGGGTGGCTGGGGGGACCCACCTGAGCGACTCTCCCTTGCTATCTGAACCTCGGCAGGGGTCTCCTTCTGGGCCCTGGCATTGGCAGGACTGAGGGTGACAGCTGTGCCCCGGGCCGGAGTGTGTGGGGGAAAGATGTAAGCCCTGGGCTTGAGTGGGATTCAAACAGCACCCCCAAACCCTAGTGTTTTGTGGGAATGCTTCAACTAAGCTGGGAAGACACCTTCCCCGGGTGTGGGCAGATCAAACGCGGGTCCCGGCTGTTTGTGGCTGGCAGGGTGTAATGTGCATATAGGCGCGGAAGCCTGGAGTCCATAAAGGACCGTAAAATCCTAGGCCGGCTGGGGTGGCCAGGGTGCTTCGGCTCTTGGACTAGTTTGCACGTCGGTCAGAGGTCCAAATTACCTTGTCACTTCCCGGGCTCCGCGGCGCCAGGTCGGAAATGGTCCCAATGGTCTAATTGCCTTTGGTCTCCGGTTGCATTTGAAAAGGCAGAGCTCAGGCCCTCCCCCCACCCTCCTTCCTAGTCCTACTTCTCCACCCAAAGGAAAAGAAGCTGCAGGGGGCTGGAGCCCCACCCTTCCCTGGGGGATGCCCAAAGGGGGGTTGTCACACTGATTCAGAAGAACGCCTCCCAACCTGGGGCTAATGGGAAGGGGTGAATAGCTCAGAAGGGAGTTTTTTTCCTTCTTGCCAACAATTCACCCCCTCCGGAAAGCAACTGCCTTGGAGTCAGATCCAACTCCTAAGTGATCTCTCCTTGGGTTTCCGAGGGGATATCACTACGGAAGTAGATTGCCCAACCTTCCTTTGGAGGAGTGGCTGGTGGGTTTGAACCGCCAGCTTTCTGGTTAGCAGTCAAATGCATGAGGAGAGCTCTTGAGCTCTGAGCTCTGCCTGTCAAAGCCTTTCAGCCCTCTAGCAGACACTTATTCACAAGGATGTGAGAGTGGTGAGAAGGGCCTGGGAGGGAAGAAAGACCATCTTTTTAGCCATGGTAGCCAACACCTTGTGTACCCACATACACCTTATCCACTCAACCCAAACTTCTACAATAACATGCCCTCAGAACAACCTGAATACCACTCCAATATAGTACTAGGATACTCAAACATGCACTCCTATAGCACCTCTGCAATACAAGTAACCCTGTACTCATTCCCAAGCCTGCACTGGCAGCCTGGCACACACATGAGCAGGGAAATTCAGTGCTTGCCTGACACCCAGCAAGGTCCTAAGATCCAGAGTTCCCAACACTCTCACCTGCAGGTTCACTTAAACTTCCATGCCTGTCAGGCCGGCATACCCTTGCCCACTCTTGCCAATAGTGAACAATTCAGCCTCTTCCTGCCGTCCAAGGCAGGGAAAGGGGGATGGAGGGCTGCTTGGGACCTTTGTACCCAGAAGGCCTTAGACTAGGACATCCCAACCAGCATCTTGGAGGTTAGGGCCTCCCCCAACCAGTCCAGTACCCATTCCAATGGCACATCTTCCTTCCTTATTCCTGGGATCCTCAGGACCCAACGACTGAGGCAGGTGTGCCTAGGGGTGTCTTCTTTTCCTCCTCTCCCCTCCTTCCTCCCCACACACCGCAAGCCTCCAGCCCCAAGTCAGCGCCATTTGCCTGTCTGTTGTGTGTTTCTGTGCGTGTGCACGCGTGTGCTCTGGGTTCTCTGCGCAGGACCCGGCTCGGAGGGACTGGCCTGCAGTCCCAACGGCGGCAGTGAGGCTCCCAAGAGCAATGGCGGCGGCGGAGGGGGTGGCTCGCAGGGCACCCTGTCCTGCAGCGCCAGTGACCAGATGCGCCGTTACCGCACCGCTTTCACTCGGGAGCAGATCGCGCGTCTGGAGAAGGAATTCTACCGAGAGAACTACGTATCCAGACCGCGGAGGTGCGAACTGGCGGCTGCCCTAAATCTGCCGGAAACCACCATCAAGGTATGCTTGGGCCGCGTG
Source organism: Orycteropus afer afer (assembly GCF_000298275.1). Lineage (NCBI taxonomy): Eukaryota > Metazoa > Chordata > Mammalia > Tubulidentata > Orycteropodidae > Orycteropus > Orycteropus afer. The sequence goes on along the minus strand of NW_006921595.1, from coordinate 7,605,665 downwards.
GGGTGCATCCACTCAGATGGAAGTAAGTAACAGACTGCCTCCTCCCTGAGCGGGGCTAGGAATATGGGCCTGGGGTCTCCCTGCCACGTGGCAGGCGGCAAGACCAGGGACCTGTAGGCCCAGTGTGAGGCTGGGAGCAAGTCACCCCATGCAGGTTTACTCCACCCATGCTCCCTAGGCGGGCACTGCAGCCATGCAGATGACCTGTCCCCTTTTTAGCCAGATAGGATGGGGTCACCTTGGCACTCTGATTGGCAAGAGGGTTTCCATCAGCCTTGGAGGAGACAAGGAATGCCCCAAAAGACAGCGACTGGAAGGGGCTGGTTCTTAGGATGATTTCACTACCTGGCACCATTGACCAGCCTCCTAGTCCCCCCACTACTTCATACCCACACCGAGTTCTGGCACCCCAGAGAGAAGGAGGGGACAGGGGCAAGGCTGGGAAGGATTCTGGCTCTAGATGGTGGTGTTAGGACCTGCTGCCCAGCAGGTCTCTGCCTTGGCTCTTCCCTGGGCTGTGAGCATTGTCTCCTGCAGTGGGGCAGGACTTCTGGGCCGCTGGGTTAGGTCCAGCCTCTGAACCTGCTCCTCTCCTCTCCCAGGTTTGGTTCCAGAACAGGCGCATGAAGGACAAGAGGCAGCGGCTGGCCATGACGTGGCCGCACCCGGCCGACCCCGCCTTCTACACGTACATGATGAGCCACGCGGCGGCCGCGGGCGGCCTGCCCTACCCCTTCCCGTCGCACCTGCCGCTGCCCTACTATTCGCCGGTGGGCCTGGGTCCCGCGTCCGCCGCCTCGGCAGCCGCCTCGCCCTTCAGCGGCCCGCTGCGCCCGCTCGACACGTTCCGCGTGCTCTCGCAGCCCTACCCCCGGCCCGAACTGCTGTGCGCCTTCCGCCACCCGCCGCTCTACCCTGGCCCGGCGCACGGACTGGGCGCCTCGGCCGGCGGCCCCTGCACCTGCCTTGCCTGCCACAGCGGCCCGGCCAACGGGCTTGCGCCCCGGGCTGCCGCTGCCGCCGCCTCGGACTTCACCTGTGCCTCCACCTCCCGCTCGGACTCCTTCCTCACCTTCGCTCCCTCCGTGCTCAGCAAGGCCTCCTCCGTCGCGCTGGACCAGAGAGAGGAGGTGCCCCTCACCAGATAAAGGGCTGCCCGTGGGCTACCGGCTCCAGGACGCTCTTGGGGGGACTCAGCCAGCGCTCCTCCCTGACCCAGGACACTGAGGGGAAAGGAGAGGGCCTCCAAGGACCAGAGAGACACGGTCTCCAGGATCTAGCGTCCCACGACGGCGCCCAGGAAGCGGCGTGGCTGGCGCATTTGGGGAGCAGAAGTGGGGATGGGGAAGCAGAGGCTGGGAGAGCTTCCTCTGGGGCGGCCCCTCTTTGCCGTTTGGTCCCACCGCCCCTGACCGGAGTTGAGGCTGTGGTTCCAAAGCTAAATAAAACTTAGCAGCAACAACAACAGATACCTAGCTCCTCAGCCCCTTCCCCTCACACCCCTTCCTCACCGGCACCCCTCCTCCTTCCTGTCAAGGCCAAGCCCAGGCACTGGAAAGGGAAAGTGCTGTCTCCAAACAAAATGCTGTGTATGCAGAGCAGGTAGAGATTAATCTTTGCCAGCTTTTCCAAGGCATGGCAAGGGGCTTGTGGATGGCAACCCAGCCATGTACTAGAGAGAGATGATTTACTACCACGGAGAATCCTGCCACTCAGCACAGAACCTGGGGGCTCTCTCGCCTTGCCTTCCAGGAGCCTCAGTTACACAGCCTCTTCTGGTTGACCAGCAGCTGATCTTGTCTTTCCTCCCTCCCAGCTTCGCGACATCTCTCTTCTTGCAACTCCGCCTCCATCTCCACACACTTTTTGTTTGATGTTGGCAGGGAAGCTGCTGCTGCCACCAGGGCCCCTTGGAGGCTTGTGGAAGGCCAGACCTCCTCTCCCAGAGCCCAGTGCATGCCCTGATTAGCAAGTGATGTGTGTGAGGAGGATTTTTGAATGTATAATAATAATCACCATGCATGCGGCTGGCTGGCCATCGAGCTAGAGCTGAGCTTTTAACAAGGCGCTCAGGGAAGAGCTTAGGGAGTGGGGACTTCACCTCCCTCCCTCAGTATCTGGTGGCAAATGAGACCATATCCATCCTTTGCCTTCACCTTCACTTCCCCAAAAGCTTTCTGGCTTTTCCTTTTGCATTTGGCATTTTACATCCTTCCTTTCATTTTCCTCCCCACTTTTCCTGAAGGTTCCACTTTGCTTGACATTCAGATACCAGCGCTGGGAGCTTTCTGCCCCTTTGGGGGACCTTGTCTCCAGGATTTGAGGGCAATTCCCAACCCCTCACTCTCACACTCATTCTTGGCAGCCAGTTTTTGAGGGAGAGGAGAATTTGTACCTTTCAATGCAAGGTTCATCCCCCCTGGGAGGGAGTGCTTCTTTCTGTAGGGAATGAATTTAATTTGGTTTGGTTATCCTTCAAAGCCCAAAGAATTTGCTGTTACAATTTGTTAACCGTATTGCAATAAAAGCTGGACATGATTCTCACCTCAGCATTTTTACTTTTTTGCCAACATGCAGCACGTTGGCTCTTTTAAAATTGCTAGTTCAGCCACTATGGTCTTGGGTACGAAAGTACCAAAAAGATGAACCTGCAGAGTCTCCCAGGCCCCAATTGGATATTGGCGGCTCCAGACGGACATTGGGCAGAGGTGGAGAAGTCAAGCTCCTAGCCACTTTGGGATGCATTTCCTTAATTTTGGGCATGATGGGCTATCTCTCCCTGGTTGAACCATCCCAGGCTCACCCCTGGGGTTGTAAGTGCTCTTTGAAGAAAGGGGTCTCTTTCTATCCTGACTGCAGTCCAATCCAACGTGGAGGCTAGTGGGGCAGTGGCTGGAGAGCTAAAGAGCTGTAGAGAGCCCACTTGCCAGCGAAGTAGGGTCTGCCTCTGAGGGTGAGGGAGGGGGCAGGGAAGGAGCGGGAAGAACTCCTCAACTGGGATGAGCGGGCCCCAATTTGAAGCTGAAGCCTCATCCCTAGGAAGGAATTCTAGGCAAAGGGACAGACAGTGCTCCGAAGCTTGCACCCTGCCCCCACAGGCGAGCCAGCGTGGCTGCTCCAGAGCCCTGCTCCAGCAGGGGAGAGTATAGGTGCTCCCAGTGAGGTGGGGAGGCCCGGGGGGATTGCTGGATGCTGAGGGTCCTCTGCCCTTGTCTCCCTCCACCAGCAGGTGGGGGCTTCTCTCCGGCCTTCCTCTCGCCAATCGCTCCTGCACCCAGTGGCCCCTGATCTTTCAAGCAAATCCTGACGCCGAGGGTTCCTGAATCACACCCCTACCCCCACCAGCCCTGCGCAGCTCCCTCTGCCTCTGGGAAGCACCCGGGTGCCAAACCCGGGCAAATTTCGCGGTTGCTCGGCGTCAGGCCGAGATTGCTTGCGACAGGTAAATGGGCTGCGGGTTGCCGTAATGCCAGGCGTATTTTCATTTAATAGGGAGGGAAAATGAGGTGTCTGCAGCGATATTGGAAAGTACAAGATCGATGATCCGGCCTCGTGTCCAATCAGCAGCCTTTAATTGACTGTATTTTCTGGGTAATTGAGCCTCTCTTCCTCCAAATTGAAGTGGAAGATATAACAATACATCTTGCCAGGAGGAATTACTCATTACTTCATAATGAAATTTCCCTTTTGCCAAGGTTTGCGATTTGGCGCTAGGCACCACCTCCAAGCCCCCCTTCATAAAAACACACTCTGCCCAAGCCTACCTAAACAGGGCAACCCTAATAGGCCTACACGCTCCATATTGGTGGTGTGTCGAGGGAGGAGGGTGTGAGATGGGCATGAAGAAGGCATTGCCTCAGCTCCTCTTCAGTCTCTTCATTTGTAAAACCAGAAGGCTAGACAAGACAACGGGGCCTGGTGTTATATTGTATTCATTTTTGACTTTCTGATTGCCTCTACTCAGCTTTGCCCCATATCGGTTCCATTTTGCAGGTGGGCAAACGGAGGCTTCGGTTCTCAACAGCTGTAAGTCACAGACGCAGCTATGAGCTCCCGGGATTCTGCCAGCTTCCCTTCCCTCTCCCACTTTGGGTAGGAGACTCCGTGGTCGCCCCAGCAACTTTGACACTTCACTCTGGAACAACACTTTCCCACAGCTCCTTAACCCTGTTGTGGACAGTGGGACCAGGAGCTCGGTCCAGTGCCTGGCTTAGGTCCCCTGGCCCGGCAGGACCTGCCGCTGCCGGCAGCCCAAGTACACTCCTGGCGCGGGCCATCGTCGGCTTGTTAGCGTGTGATTGATTGCCTTATTAAAGCGTGTTCTTGTAAGTGTGACCAAACTGATTGCATTGCATATGTTTGGGATAATGTTCATTTTAAACAACAGGATAAAGAGGATGAGGTCGGCAGAGCCTCCAAAGACGAAATGATTCTGGCCAGAAGCTCCCTAACTCTGGCATTAAATTGCCCAGTTACATAGCAAATCAATCGTTTCCTCCACCCCGTCCCCGTTTTTCTGGCCTGCAATTTGACCATGTCCCCCAATGTGGACTGTCCCATGAGTGCTTTCTCTAGTGAGAATATTGGGCTTCTACTTTATGGGCTGTAACCCTGCACCCGCACATCCCAGTCATGGAGCCCCCCTCAACCAATCCCAGACAGAAGGAGAAGAGATTCCGAATGCATCCTCTCACCCTCAGCCTCCCAGAGGGACATGGCTCTAGACAGTCACCCGAAAGGGAACTTCCGTCCTGCGGCAGTTCTCGAGTCCCTCCAAGCCCTTTTTTGAAAGTTTAGAATATTCTATTGTTCCCAGACTTCTCCCGCTTGGTTGCTTCCATTATTCTCTGACTGCGGAAACACCCACCACCATATGTCCACCAGAAAGAGTGGGTGTCACGGGGGACAGTTGCCGACGATGGCCAGACGGATGGCATTCCCAGAGTGGGCAGAGTCTTGCCTTCTCCCCATTCTCTTCCTGCACTGTCAACCTGGAGTGGGAGAGGGAGGAGTAGACACAGAACCTGTGGGGGAGGAGGAAGAAGAAAGGAAGGTTGGGAGGGCAAAATTTTGGGGATTTCTTTTATCTCCCCTAATCGAACCATTCGTGTGGCAAGGTTCTCTTTCTGTGCCAGTTCCTTTTCTAACAAAGAAATCCTCAGCCCCCTCCACCCACTTCTGTCACTTGCACAAGAGCCAAACTGCTTGCAAATTGAACTTCCTAAGGAATACCTTTGGGATAAACTGGAATTCTGATTTGTTCAAGATTATGATGGTCATCAGAACAAATCAGAAACGATGCCACTCTTCGGGATGTCATTTGTAAGTGCAATCACACGGATTCGTTTGCAAGATCCAGCTAAAATGTGTCTGGATAGTGACTTGGTCCAAATGGTAAATTTCTTCCATCACTGAGCTCCTCCTGGGCTCTGCAGGGGTGGCCACATCAGGCTGCATTGAGATGAATTCAAGGCCCAGCTCACCATTTGTGCCAGCTTGTGACCTCCGGAACGTTGACCCTAAGGGGTTGGTGGGGAGGGGGGGAAAGAAACTCAACCACAAAAGGTGGATTACAGTATACAAAGCAAACAGAAACAAAATCGTTTCCAAAATCATCTTCTCAGCAAATAAGTGTGTGTGATATTCTGAGCAGGAGCAGGAGAGAGAAAGATTGCTACTTAAAAATAACATGAAAGCATTAAGTAATTATTTAAAACAAGGCTGTTTAGAAAAATATTTGTATTTATTGCAGCTGCTCAATTGGCCTCGTTAAAGTCGGCAAGCATTTAAATTGTGTTACAATCTCATTTAAATCCCTCTCGGTTCCAGCAGGCTGAAGAGCTTGAATAGACCAATCACTTCATAATGATGATGAATGAGAAATTAATTCAGATACAAGCAAGACAATTTAGGCCTTCATCTGTTTAAATAGCCTTCCAATATTATTCGCGATCGCGGGTCACAGATTGAATCAATTGTCCAATCTTGTGAAAGTCATATCCTTGCATCTTCATCGAGATTATTTATAGCGCAGTGAGGGCTGCTGAAAGGTATACGCTGTTAACAGGGACAATTACTTAAAGGGAAGCGTTTATAAAATGGAAAACAAATGCCGGGATTGGTAACAAACGGGATCAAAAGCAGCCATTCCAATCTGGTTCCTCGAATGAAAGGAGCGGACGCGTCCCCCGCAGCACGAGGGGCGCCCAGAGATCCGCCTCCGGCCTTCCACCGCCCAGGTGAGGCCAGGCCTCCAGGGCACGCCTGCCTGTGCCTTGTGCGTTGTGGCTGCCGGGAGCAGCCTTTCCCGCATCAGGACCTCTGCCCCAGAGTCTGGACTGCGCGGCTGAGGGGCGAGGTTCCCATCTCCCCAGAGCCGCCAGTGTGCCCTGGATCGTCCCACTTTGTGCCTGGGTCTCAGCCTCGCCTCCTGCCTCAATCCCTCTCTGGACCGCCCCAGGGACGCCAGCTGTGGTCTGACTACCACTTCCATGCGGCGGCAGCGCGCTCTGGCCTTCGCCGCCCAGGTCCTGAGGCCTAGCCACGCGCACAGAAGCTGGTGGCTTCTGGACTCTGGCCGCCCAGCTGTCTCTAAAACTTGGCTTCGTTCTAAGCCGATGACAAGGAAGGGTCCACACTTTCACTGGCCCCCTGGCCCCTGCCGTCCTGGGAGACTGGATCGGGATCATAGGCCTTCGGAAGGAACCATGCCCTTGTGGGCAGAACCATAAGGGGTGTCCATCCGTCGCACTCCGGTGGCCCGCTTCTCATCCTTCCAGGCCCCTTACTGACCAGTTCCTCCTGGCGCCCTCGGGGCTGTGGGCCGCATCCAGTTCTCCAAAGAGCCCTTCCCTTCTACCACTGAAGTGCTCTTTTTCCGAATCCTAAAATAATCCCTCCCAGTGAGGCCAGGTCTTCTTTGTCGTCCCACTCCAGCAGGCGCCCAGGCGCCTCACGAGGGCCCAATGCAGCTGAGGCAGCTGTCCCGATTTCGAGGCTACACATGCCTCCCTAAGTTGACCAACCACAGTCTGTTTTAGGCAAAGACCAAGAACTATGCGTTTGAAGAGGCGGTTTTGTTGCGTCCAAATGGTGGTTGGTACAGGATCATTTGGGGATACTCGTGTGCCGTGTCTACATGGGCGCTGTGTGCAACTCCTGGGGAGGGGAATACTTTCAAGGTGACGCTCTTTGGGGGAATAAGTGAGGTGAACAAAACAAAGAAGCAGGAAAATTCGTCCTCCGAGCCTGAAGGAAGACAGGAGAGCGAGAAGCTCACAGCGAACATGCAAGTGGAGGAGTCCACGCGGTATAGCAGACGCACTACTCCTGCGGCGTCGAAGTGTTATTTCTTCCTCTGTATTTCTGTGTTTGCAACAAAAGCTCAACTAACGGATTCCTGGCGCTCTGAGGACCCACTCCCGGGAGCGACTTTGATGTATTGCTGTCCAATTAGTGCCTTTAATTGGTGTCCTCCGGGACGGGCAGACCCGGAGCTGGGACACAGCCTTCTCTCGCCTCTCCTGCACGCTGGAAAGGTAAAATTTATAACGCATTGTAGCAACCTCCCTGGGGGAGTGAGGGAGGGAGGCAGGCAGGGAAGGAAGGGAGAGGTGCAGCTTCAACTCTTTTTGCAGAGACCAGACCCTACAGCCGCGGGGGTTCTGAGGCAAGGGCCCAGACCACCCGGGTTCTATTCAGTTTCCTGACTCCCTCCCGAGCTTGGCAGGAGAGTTCGGGGCAGCTGAGTCGCTGAGGATTATGAATTTGCTTGCTGAAAGGCCAAGGGAGCATGCAATGTCTGCAGAAGCCCACCCCATGTGGTCTCCTATCTCGTTAATAATGGCTGTTTGTTAACAAGGATGCGGAGGTTAAATAATCCGGGTGGAAGATTAAACATGCCTCATCAAGGCCCTGGGAGCTGAGCAGAGCTCAGATCTGTTCCAGAGCCACCGAGCTTGCTAGAGCTAGAGCCTGGAGAAGATGGGAATAAACAGCCTGCAAGGAACCCTGGATTAGAGGAGGAGGGAAAGTCCAGGCCTTCTTCAGGTGTTCTGCCAGAAAGTCAAAACAGGCCGGCCCACTGATGTGTTCAATAGAAAAGCAATGCAGGAGCTTTCTCCAATGAGATGGTGCAGTCGGCTGGAGCCAACATCTCGCCTCTCCTTGAGCAGAGGGGACCATTAGCTGCCTCCAGAGCCTTACAAAGTTTACCTCTGGGAAGTAAGGGGCATTTGTACCCACAGGTGATTACCACTGGACTGGAAAACAGAGATGTGTTTCTAGCCTGGACTCTGCCCCCAAATAGCTGTGTAATCTGTATCACATTATTCCCTGAGCTGTATTTTGCTCCTGTGTAAGATAAAGAGGAGGTGGGGCTTGATGGAGATGATGTATAATACTCCTTTTTTCTTCCCTTCTTCTCCCCACCAGAGTTACGGCACTGAGAATCTTGTCAGAAGCTCTGTTTCCACCCAACTTTGGGTAGAGAATTTTATTCAGCAAATATATAATGGCCTGCTATGCACAATGTAGATATTGTACAGTATCTTTTAACTGTGAGGGCAAAATACCAATTATATTTCACTGTATGAGTCACCTTCAAATATAATGTGTTGTAAAAGAAGATAAGGGAGAAAGAACTTGAGGGAGAGAGTACGTGTGTGTGCGTGTGTGTGCGTGTGTGTATGTGGAGGGTAGAGAAACTGTCATGTGGAAGAAAAAAATGGATGAAAGAAGTACAGAACTTGAGATGGCAAGAAAGTCAGTGAGGATAAATATCCCAGAAGCAGCTCCTTGATAGAGTTTTTTTTTTTTTTTTTGGAAAGCAGAGGGGAATTACCCTCTCTTCTGGAGTCCTACTGATTAGTGAACAAAGGTAAAAACCAAACTAACCAAACCAAACCCCAAATTCATTGCCATCAAGTCCATTCCAACTCATAGCAACCCCCTATTGGGTTTCCAAGGCTGTGTATCTTTATGGAAGCAGACTGCCTCATATTTCTTCCTTGGACTGGCTGGTGTGTTTGAACCATAGACCTTTTGGGTAGCAGCCAAATGCCTTAACTGCTACACCACCAGAACTCCTTGAACAAAAGGTAAAGGATCCCAGAATTTGACTAGAAGCTTCACAACTTATGCATCTACATTGCCAATTTTCTATTTGTCTGTTAGTTCAGTAGTTGGCATTTTACTCTTTAGATAATTCCCAAAACACAGCCCTTCCTGACACTACCAAACAAGGAATTCAGATCCTAGGCTGGAACTCTTCAAGCTTCTGAGTGATGGCCATGTGAGCTCAAGGAAGCCCAGTGAGTGAGTGTTCCATTAAATCAGCAGTGAGTATGGCTCCTGTTTTTTCTGTGCTCACTTGGAAAGCCCATAGACTAGATTTGTGGTGCTGGGCAGTAAGGTTGAACAGCTAACATTTATTGAGCCTTTGCTACATGCCATTCACTGGTCTATGCTTAACATCCATCATTTCATTTACTTCTCACAACAACCAAGGAGGTGAGTTCTGTTATAATTCTCATTTTATGAAAGAGGACACTGAAGTACAGAGAGTTAGTAACTTGCCTGTGCCACACAGCTAGTAGATCAATTTGACTCCAGAGCTGTAACTTATAATCACTCCACTAAAGCTGCCTGTTTTTTTAGTGTAATATGGTGACTAAAGACAGATGGAGAAGTATGTTTCTTTATGAGTTGTTAGTATCAGAAGTGGTCTCTAAATAAGGGGAGGCAGTATAGCAGGGAAGATAGACCAGTCATCCATGTGTCTATTTTCAAAGATCATAACTCCTCTCTGCCTTCCAAAATAGTCTTCAGTTTTTTTTTTTTTTTTTTGGTGGACACCCAATGAGCAGTTGAGCCCGATGACTGAATCAATAAATATTTATTGAGCACCTACTACATATATTGACACAGTGGCTACAACAATGGGCTCAAACATAGCAATGATTATGAGGATGGTGCAGAACCAGCACTGTTTTGTTCTGTTGTATATAGGATTGCTATGAGTTAGAACTGACTCAAAAGCATCTAACAACAAAAACAGCTACTACATAAATAGCCAGGATAACACTTGAGTTTGCATAATGTATTCTTTCTCTTCCAATTAGGTGCTGACATGGCTTTGATTGTATTTGGAAGCTAATACAACTAATTGATAGGCTTTGCTTGAAAATAACTCATTAGTGATGACAGCTATGGTTAGGGTGATAGCATGGTAGGAAATACATTTGCTTTGGCAGGGAACCTGGCAAAAGAGAGCCTAAAACTCAACTCATCTGTCATCTGACTTGGAGTCTCTACATCTTTAGCATTAGAAACTTTACATTTTACAAAGTATAAACATTTTAACACTTATTTATTGAAACATAAATCAGTCAAGCAACATAAAACACAGATTCTGGAACTAGAAAAAACCAAAAACCAAACACACTGCTGTAGAGTTGGACCTGACTCATAGTGACCCCTCTTTGGGTTTCTGAGGCAGTATCATAACTGAAGTTGATTGCCCAATCTTCCTTCCAAGGAGTGGCTGGTGGGTTTGAACCGCCAGCCTCATGGTTAGCAGTCAAGTTTCTTAGGCACTATGCCACCAGAGCTCCTGACTTTTAGTCCCCAGTTTACCACTTAGAAGCTGTGTAACCTGGAAAGTTTCTTAACTTCTCTGAGCTACAGTTTCTTCATCTGCAAAATGGAGATGATAACAGTAGACCTGTAACAGTTATCTATTACTGCTACCCAGTGTTGGATTACCCAATAAACAAGGTAAGTATGGGCTTACTTGTGCTTGCTTACTATTCTAAAGTGAATGGCTTCACCTTTTTTCATCATATCAAAGATTCTGCTTTTTGTTCTTTTTGGCATCTGTTCCTGTCCCAACTTCACAGCATCTTCCTACAGAATCAAAGCTTTTCAAATTTATAATCCCTAACAGGGACAGAGTATCCAGTAAACAAGGTAAGGAGAGGCTTACTTGTACTTACTAATCTGTAGTGAACAGTTTCACATGATTTTCACCACATCAAAGATTAGTAAGTGCAAGTAAACCTGTGTTTTCCTTGCTTATTGCATTCTCTGTTCCTGCTGTAACCCCAAAATTTAGTAGCTTAAGTCATTATCTTACAGTTTCTGTGGGTCAGAAATCTGGGTGCAGTCTAGCAGGGTATTTCTGGCTTGGCATCAGTCCATTCAGGTTTTGGTCTCATCCTAAAGACTCAACTGGGAAGGATCCACTTCTAGGCTCATGCTGGTTGTTGTTGGCAGGATTCAGTTTCTTGCTGGCAGGCTGTTTGGCCGAAAGCCTCAGTTCCTCAATGGCTGTTGATCAGAGGCTTCCCTCAATTCCTTGCCATGTGAGTTCTTCATAGCGTAACTCACAACATTACAGTTGGCTTCCCTCAGAAGGGGTGAGAGAAAGCACTCAAACAGAAGCCATGGTCTTTTTGTTATCTAATTTTGGAAATGACAGTCCATCTTTTTTCTTTTTAAAATTTATTTTAGTAATGTTTTCTTAAAAATTATTTATTAATGTTTTAAATTGTGATTTCAGTGAAATTTTACAAAGCAGATTTGTTTTATATTCAACAGTTCATAGACATTTTGTTTTGTGACACTGGTTATATTCCCTACAGTGTAACAGCTCACCTCTCACTTCCTTCCTGTGGTTACCCTTTCACTGTGTCCTTCTTGCCTTTGCATTGCTGCCCCCCTACATTTCTCCCTGTGCAGATGCTGTCCTTTTGATCACTCATGGTTGATTGTTCTAAGGAGTGCATCTCCCTGGTGTAGGTCTTTAGCTCGTAGGACTGTCTATTGTTTGTCTGAGAGTTAAGGCACAGAGTGAGTTCAATTCCAGGCCCAAAGGATGACTCGGGACCATAATCTCAGGGGTTTCATCAGTCTCTATCTGACCAGTAAGGCAGATCTTTTTACAATTTTGAGTTTTGTTCCACATTTTGTCTCACTCTATCCAGGATCTCTGATTTTAATCCCTTTCTGAGTGGTTGGAATTGGAAGCCAGGCACCTTCTAGCTCTTCTGGCTTCAGGGCCATATAGGCTAAGGTTCTCATGGTCCGTTAGTCCTTTGGACTGTTTCCATGCATCCTTGATTTTCTTCATTCTTCTTTGTTCCAGATGAGGAGAGACCAGTAGTTGCATATTAGATGGTTGCTCACAAGCTTTTCAGACCCCAGTCACTACTTACCAAAGTAAGATTTAGAACAATATTTTTGTATACTGTGTTGTGCCAGTTGAGCTTAATGTGCCCCACTACCATGGCCCCCAGCCCACAGGTCCAGTGAATCACTCACTAAAGGTGCTTATTTGTGGCTAAGAAATTATCCTAACTTTGCCTACTGTTATGTTTGAACTGCATGTGGACATTTTTTATAGCCCATACAAATACATATGTAGGAATATTGTCTGCCAAACTTATATGGTTATGGGCATAGTCCCATTTGCCTATTCATACCTGAAGAGTCCACCATTTTTGCCATATTATTTTTAGAAGTAAATCACTTATCAAGTCCACACTCAAAGGGAGGGGAATACATAGGACATCAAAACCAAGAGGCAGAGATCTTTGGGAGTCATCTTAGAGGCTGCCTACCACAGACTTTGTAGGGTTGTTGTGAGGATCCTATGACTTCACAGATATGAAGAGCTTAGGCAGCACTTGTTTGCTCTGATTACCATAATCATTCTGAGCCAATTGAGCGCCCATTTCTTCTCTAGGCTCTCTTATTTCCATTGCCCTTTTTTTCTTGTACAGCTGTGTATTAGACTATAGGAGGGGCCGAGCAGAGTAACTGCTGCAAGAAATGGAAGAGGAAGCAGGATAGAAAGGGAATAAGAATAAAACAAAACAAATCCACTGCCATAGAGTAAATTCTGACTCATAACAACCCAATAGGACAGAATAGAACTGTCCCATAGGTTTCCAAGGCTGTAAATCTGTATGGAAGCAGACTGCCTCATCTTTCCTCTGTGGAGCAGCTAGTGGGTTCAAATCACTGACCTTTTGGTTATCAGCCAAATGCTTTAACCATTATGCCACAAGGGCTCCTCAGAAGGGTAATGGAATGGAAGATTTTGAAAAACCGGGGAGGGGGTCTAGATAAGAAATAAAGTGAGAGATTCTTGATAGCTACCTTGCTCCTTATTTTCCAAAGATATTCTTCCCCACGCCAGGTGATTACTGTTTGTACCCTTTTATTTGTAATCATATCCACTGACATTTGTATGTTGAGTTTATAACTTTTTATTAAGTATTAACATATACATTATCATACTTATTCCTCTCCATAGCTATGTGAGAAAATATTATTGTAATCATCATGTTAGAAATGAGGAAAAAAGCCCAGAAAAGTACACAGCAGCTAGTAATGGGGAGAATCCAGAACTCAAATCCAGGTTATCTCCCTCCATATCCTCAATGTTTCTGCTACACTCTGATGCTTTAACTTCCCAACTTCATTTTACCAGGATGTTATGGCTTCAGCCAGAGTCATGAATGTAGTGCTGCAGAGTTAATGTGTCAAAAACCTGGGTTAGGGCTCCCAGCCATGCTTGACCTAGCTAGTGAAATCAACTTGGCTAAAAGTGGGCTCAAATATGGGCAGCCAGGAGGTCCAAGCACAGAGTTCAAAGGGACTCAGTCCTGATTCTAAGTTTTTGTCTTGGGTTACCCAACCAGGAAGAAGGACCCCAGCAGCAAAAGGCACAGAAATTGAAGGGACATTATTACTCAGTGGTTTGAGGTAAAAGACGGTCAGGTTTGGGCTGCAATCCTAGAGTGGAAGACTGGAGTACCAAGCAGGGAAACAAGACTGAGGCTTAATTGTCCCTGTCCTATCCTCCCTTTTCTCTTTAGTAAAAGAAACTCTGTTTTTTTTTTTCCAGATGAGCAGAAACTAAGGGAATTTGTTAAAACCAGACCAACCTTACAAGACATGCTAAAGGGAGTCCTTTGATCAGAGAACCAAAAATAGCA
>NW_006921595.1:7561999-7589962 GCF_000298275.1 Orycteropus afer afer | reverse complement strand
TAAACTGTGGTCAATGACATGAGACAAAGTATATGTGAACTTCTGTATGGAAAGTGAATTTGCTCTGTAAATCTTCACCCAAGTCACAAAAAAAAAAAAAAAAAGACATTCAGGCAGCCAACACACACATGAAGAAATGTTCACGGTCATTAGCCATTAGAGAAATGCAAATCAAAACAACAATGAGATACCATCTCACCCCAGCACTAATAGCAAAGTTCAACAAGACTGAAAATAACAAATGCTAGTAAGGATGTGGAGAGATTGGGACTCTCATACGCTGCTGGTGGGACTATAAAATGATAAAACCACTGTGGCAATCAGTAACATGATTCCTTTAAGAGGCGGAAATAGAATACCATTTGATTCAGCAATCCCATTACTAGGTATATATCCTAAAAGAAGTGAGAACCAGGACAAGAACAGATATAAGCACACCCATGTTTATCACAGCACAATAGCAAAAAGATGGAAACAACATAAGTGCCCATCAACAGAAGAATGGATAACCAAACTGTGGTATGTACACACAAAGAATACTATGCAATATTAAAGAATAATGTAGAATCTACAAAACACTACATAACATGGATGAAGTTGGAGGACATCATGTTGAATGAAATAAGTCAATCCCAGAAGGACAAATATAGTATTAGTTCACTATTTTAAAAAGTCAAGGAAAGGTTTATACAATGTACCAAAAGTGATTGATCAACAAGGTGGCACTGAGGAACAGGAAGACATAGAGAGATAAATGGGAGGTACAGACAACAACAATGAAACCTTTTGCATGTACAGTATTGTATTTTCAGTGATGGCAAGCGTTAATCTATGGGTGGATTGATGGGTGGTCAGTCTGAATGATCAGGTATGTCTAGGCAGGCAGGAGTGTGCCCATGACCATGTATAGAGTTGACAGATGATGTTTCTACATGCATATTTGTATATGCTGTAAGAATATCTAGGTGTATAGTAGAGCTGATGGGACAAGATTGTGGTGGCTTCTTGGCCACAGCCAGCTACCAGGAGAGAACAAGTAGTTTGACCTGTGAGCTTGAGCCCATGGTAGCAGGAGACATCAAGCTCAATTGACATAACATACTACACCAAAACATTGTTCTACACTCTGCTTTGTTGTGTAGCTAAGGGGATATTAAAAGCTTGCAAGTGGCCATCTAGATGGAACGATGGATCTTTCCTCATCCAGAGCAAAGAAGAATAAAGAAAACCAAAGATGCATGGAAACAATTAGTCCAAGGGAATAGTAGACCATGTGATCCTCAGGCTATAAGACCATGAGACCAGAAGAACTACATGGTGTCTGGCTACCACTGTCAATTACTCAGAGGGGGATTTGTGCAGGAGATCTTGGATATAGTGGGAGAACAATATAGACCAAAACTCAAAATCATAAACAAACAAAAAAAGACCATATTTCTGGTCTGATAGAACCTGGTGAGACCCCTGAGAACTATGGCCCCTAGTTACCCTTCAGGTCTGGAACTGAACTCCCTCCTGTGGCTTCCAGACAAAAATAAACAGACATACGGGGTAAACGTTTACATCAGGTAGATATACTCCTTGGAGTGATCAATCGTGGAAGAGCGGAAAGGCAATGTTTGCATAGGGATATAGCTCAGGGGGTGGGAGTGTACAGGAGAGAAGGACACAGGGAAGAGGTAAGTAACTACAGGGAGAAAGTGGGAAGAGAGCTGTTACATTGTGGGAAACAGCAATCAATGTCATGAAGCAAAATGTGTATGAACTGTTGTGTGGAAAATGAATTTGCTCTGTAAACATTCATCAAATCACAATAAAAATAAGTAAGTATAAGAAAAAAAAAAAAAAGAAACTCTGTTTTAGCTGGACAAATGGCTGCCTATAAAGGCTACTTGTCCTAGCTAGCTAGATGTTACCACATGACTAAGTTCTAACCAACTGGATGAATGCAGAACTGGTCAGTGTGATTTCTAGAAAGTATCCTTAAAAGAAGGAAACATGCTCTTCTTCACCTCTTCTGGCTGAAATTTGACATAGTGAATAGAACTCAAGAAGTTATCTTGGGTCTTGTGGGACATCTTGGTCAGTCAGCATAACATAGTTCATGAAGATAATGTTCTACATCCTAGCTTGGTGAGTAGCAACGGGGGTCTTAAAAGCTCACAAGCAGCCATCTAAGATACAACTATTGGTCTCTATTATTTGGAATGAAGGAGAATGAAGGAAACCACAGACTCAGAAAGGAAACTAGTCCATGGGACTAATAGACCACACAGATTATGGCCTTATCTAGCTAGAGACCAGAAGAACTAAAGGGTGGTCAGTGACCACTAGCGATAGTTCTGACCAGAGACATACTAGAAGGTCTCAGATAGAAAGGGAGAAAAATGTAGACCCAATCTCAAATTCCTACAAAAGGCTAGACTTACTGGACTGATAGAGACTAGAGTTACCCCTATTGACCTAAGATACCCTTTGACATTGGTATCATAGTCACTCCCAGTGGTCACCTTTCATTCAAATAATAGATTGGCTTATAAAATAAACAATATCACCTGTAAGTGTGCTCACTTAAATAATCAAGTATATGAGACCAATCAGTCAACATTTACTCTAAAACAAAGATGAGAAACTAAGGAGGGACAAGGAAGCTAGATTAATAGGAACAGAACAAACAGAATGAATAGAATGAGAACATTGCCACATTGTGAAAAATATAACCAATGTCATGGAACAATTTGCATAAAAATTCTTAAATAGGAACCTAATTTGCTGTGTAAACTTTCACCTAAAACACGATTAAAAAAGTAAAAAAGAAGTCATCTTGGATCATGAAGAAGAAGCCATGGATCATGAGAAGCTTAATCATGATGAACAAAGCAGAATACTAAAATAGAAGGAGCCTGCGTCTTTGATGCTGTGGATAGGTATTCCAGACCTATCTTTGGCTTCTTTCCCATGAGGAAGAAATAACTTTTCTATCTGATTTGAGCTACTCTTATTTTGGATTTTCTGTCCCATAGAGTAGAACCTAATCCTTGAATGCTGGTTATGATTGAGATAATAAGCATCAAACTACCCCCTGGACTGAAGCCAGTTACCATTGAGTCAGTTCTAACTCACAGCATCCCTGTGCGTGTCAGAGGAGAATTGTGCTCCATAGGGTTTTCAGTGGCTGATTTTTTGCAAGTGTCTGGGGGAACTGGAACTGTCAACATTTTGGTTAATAACCAAGTGTGTTAACTGTTTATATCACTCAGGGACTCCCTCTGAACTGAAGTAATACTTAATTCCAAGTCCCACATCCTCTGAGGTGAAAGGAAGTAGAAATATATGCTTTTCCTGTTGGGATCTGCCACAGAACTGGGGCCGACTGTTAAAGGTAGATTTAGCCATGCAATGCTCAAACTTTATTGCATATTAGAATCACCTGGGGGCTTTTATTGGTGCCTGTGTCTTAAACCACTTGAATCTGAATCATGGAAGCTGTGGTCTGAATGTGTGTAGTTTTCAAAGCTCACCACGTAGTCCTGATGCATGTGAAAATTGAGAACCACTGGGGAAAGGAAGGCAGAAGCATATCCTGGCATTTGGTAGGTATTAATATAAATGATATTAAGTGTAATTGAACCGAGACTATGATTTGTAGGGAGAGGATACGAGTCTCTTTATTGTCTTAAAATATACATGGTCCATTTGGATTACCAGCTAACTCAAGTTTTTGTAGTTTGGATATACACATAACTGCATTGTGACATTTCAGAGCCAGTAATGATGCTCAAGAGGCTTAGACTAACTCCTACAACTCTACACATTATAGGCCTTCTACTTTTCTCTGAGTAAATTGGAGCTTTTTTTAATGGTTACTGTAACCTTGAAGACTAAGTTTCACCTAACCCAAGCCATGGTCTTTTCAGTCACCTCTTATGCATGTGAAAGCCAGATAATGAATAAGGAAGACTGAAGAAGAATCGATGCCTTTGAATTGTGGTGTTGGCATAGGACACTGAAAATACCATGGACTGCCAGAAGAAGGAACAACTCTGCCCTAGGAGAAGTGCAGCTGAAATGCTCTTCAGAAGCGAGAGTGGCTGGACTTCATCTCACGTACTTTGGTCATGTTGTCAGAAGGGACCAGTCCCAGGAGAAGGATATCATGCTGAGTAAAGTGGAGGGCATGTTGTCAGAAGGGACCAGTCCCAGGAGAAGGATATCATGCTGAGTAAAGTGGAGGGTCAGCGAAAAAGGGGAAGACACTTAAGGAGGTGGATTGACACAGTGGTTGCAACAATGGGCTTAAGCACAGCAACGATTGTGAGGATGGTATGTGACTGGGTTGTTCTGCTGTACGTAGGGTCGCCATGAGTTGGAATCAACTTGATGGCACCTGACAATAACAACAATGTGGTTACTGTGGATTTAGAGCAGACACAGGATGTTACATAGGAAATGTGCTCCTTATGTTCTCATTTTATTTTGATGGCAAGGCTGGAGGGACTGCATGCGCCTTTTGTATTTTACTTGGGCCATGCTAATAAGTCCAAATCCAAAGGCAAAGCTGGCATTTCTTAATGGCTGTTCTAGGAACTTTTCACTGGAAGTTGACATTCCAGTTCTACATCTCCAGGATCAGACAGTTGAAGTTAGTGAAAGGTGAGGTGCTGAGAAAAACAGCAATCAGGCATATTTTCACCCAGATGTCATCCCACTAACCTACCAGGAAAGAAGTACAAAGGCGGAGTTATGAGCTTGGGTTTGTGGCTCCAGAGGATAAGCTTGCCTGTTGATTTAAGTGTGCCTCAGGGGGAAAATCATTTGGAGAGTCCCATCAGTTGTTACCTAGATGGCCATAACTGGTCAGGTACCTTGGTGAATGATGATTATCTAAGATCAGAGATAGGCTTTGGGGATGAGGGTGACTCTGGAAGAAGTAAGTAAAAAACCAGTCTTGCACCTCTAAAGAGAATTTTTGGAATTCCAGGAACGTGCTCTGGGTTAGCACTGGCTGAATAAGGTCTGCTTTTGAATGACTATGATTATCACTACAAAAGAGCCAGTAATTCTTCCTGCAGGAAAAAAAAAAAAAAAAAAAGATTATTTTATTTTTTATAAATGAATTTAGTTCAATACATACATAGTAATTCTTTTAAAAAATAATTTTATTGTAGTAAACTATATATAAGAAAACTTCCACTCTAGCCAATGGTAAGTGCACAATTCAATGACACTAATTACATTCACCATGTTGTGCAACCATCACCACTGTTTCCAAACATAGTAATTCTTTACACAGCAGAGATGCTCAGGTTAAGCATCCGATCCCATAGCCTGAGGCTTACATTTGCTGGGATGTCTGTGTCAGGTCCAAGGAGAGAAAGAGAGAAAGAAAGGGAGAATTGAGTGTAACCTCACAATTCGAGCAAACCACTCAAGTCATAAAGTGGTCTAGTAGAAACAGGAAACATTTGGGTCATGTGGGAGATCCGGGTTCAACTCATGGCCAATGCATCTCATGTGCAGTCACCACTCCTCTGTCAGTGGAGGCTTGCTTGTTACACCCATACTTGGATTTGAGCTTGTGGTGTGAAGTATGCAAAGATCACGGTCACTTGGAGGTACCCTAGGGGAAAGTCACTGATCACTGAAGAATATATTGAAGACTCTACCCTAGATCTGAAACTCTTTTAATAAATTAGAGTGACCATTTGACCTGGTGAAAATTTCACTCTTATTTTATTCACAAGATTTTAGCAAGTTGTGATAAAGGATCTTGAACTAGTACCATTGTACTTCACAATCTGTTGAGGGACCAGAAGTTTGGAAGCAGGCATTTGGATAAATACAAGTGTGAACACCTTAGAAACTTGGATGACTTCATCTGACTATTTGATAGTGGTCATTTAATGGAATATGTTTGTGTATTTCAAGATTGTCTCTCTGCTTTGAGAGGATAGAGTGAGTGGTTAACACAGGCTCTGAGAGGGCAGAACATTGCAGAGAGGAATTCTGGGTTCTGTTTGTGGCTTGTGCTGGTTTCCTGAACTACTTGAGGGAAGGTATGTGTCAAAGATTTCATATTACTTGGTTCCAGAATTAAGACCCATGGAAGCAGTAGACAAGAAATCAGGTGACATATTGCACTGGGCAAAAGACCTTTTTGAAGTGCTGAAGAGCAAAGAAGTCTCTTTGAAGACTAAGGTGTGCCTAACCCAAGGCACATATGCTGTGCATAGAGTCGCTATGAGTTGGAGATGACTCAAAGGCACCTAACAACAACAACAACCCATGCCATGGTATTTTCAGCCACCTCATATGCATGTGAAAACTGGACAATGAAAAAGGAAGACCCAAGAAGAGTTGATGCTTTTTAGTTGTGGTGTTGGAGAAGAATACTGTAAGTACCATGGTCTGCCAGAAGAATGAAGAAATCTGTTCTGGAAGAAGTGCAGCCGGAATGCTCCTGGGAAGTGAGAATGGCCAGACTTCATCTCACCTACTGTGGTCATGTTGTCAGAAGGGACCAGTCCCTGGAGAAGGATAATATCATGCTTGGTAAAGTGGAGGGTCAATGCAAAAGGAGAAGGCCCTCAATAAGATGGATTGACACAGTGGCTTCAATGATGGGCTCAGGTATAGCAAGGATTGTGAGGCTGGCACAGGACGAGGCAGTGTTTCATTCTATTGTACATAAGGTCACTATGAGTCAGAACCGACTCGATAGCACCTAACAACAACAACATGTTTCACTCGTGAGGAAGCATGAGTAGTTTATTGGTAGAATTCTCACCTTTCATGTGGGAGATCCGGGTTCAACTCATGGCCAATGCATCCCATGTGCAGTCACCACTCCTCTGTCTGTGGAGGCTTGCTTGTTGCTATGATACTCAACAGGTTTCAGTGGAGCTTCCAGACTAAAACAAACTAGAAAGAAAGGGTTGGCTGTCTATTTCTAAAAATTAGCCAGTGAAAACTCTATGGATCACAACGATTGAGCCCAAACCCATCATGGGAATAACACATGTTTTCTGTTGTGCATGAGGTTGCCATGTGTCTGGAGATGACTCAATGGCAGCTAACAACAACAAATGTGTCACCCACACTCAAGACTTTTAATTTCTTAAACTTTGCATTCCTCTTAACTTCCTTACAGTGAGTTGAGATTTAGATCCTTTTCCTAAGCCCCTTCTATCCATAATATTATGTAGGAAAACTCTTCAAATAGGAATCTCTTCTTTGTTAGGATAGGTTTCACAAAACTTTTCAGTGTTATTTGAAGACTTTCAAGGGGGAGTTTCTGCTGATGGATACTCTAGTCTTCAGTTAAGAAAGTGATTGCTGTCAATTGAACTGAATGTTATTTTAACCTAGGATATTTTTGGAAGTGTGGTGTGGGTTTACTTTGTGGTGGAATGGTACATCATTGGTGATTTTGAAGTGGATTCTCCTTTTCAGTCACCAGCTGTGGCCCTTCATTTTTCTCCTTATCTATAGAGTTAAGTCCCAGAAACATAAGGATTTAGGTTGGCCCTTTTTCTGTAATGTAATTTTTAGAAGAGTTGTGCCAGAAAAATTGCCTTACATAGATAGTGAATATTTGAAGTCTGTGAAATGCTGCCTTTTGATGGACAGTCTCATTGGGTAAAGGAAGTTGCCTTGGTTATTAGCTAATGTACATGCCTTCCTCCTTCCTCCTTTCAAAGTCAGTTATTCCATTTCTAGGACTAAGCAACACATTCATGGGAGAAGTATCTGAAACAGGCTTACTTTTGGCTTGTTGGAGGCACTCAGCTCTTAATCCCATTCTTCAAACCGTGTCTCTTTCCTATCACATTGAGTCATGAAATACACAGTGAATGACACAGAGACCTGATAGTGCTGTGTGGAGGAAGTGAGGATAATTGATTTCCAAAATTTGGTTTATTGGTTGCTTAGTACAGTAGTTCAGTGTATATGTTGATTTTGTGAAAGATGAAATATTAATCTTCTTCAGTTTTGCTTCTCTCGAGGAAAATATATAATCTCAGAAGTTAAAAGTGAGCAAAATTAAAATGAATATTCATGTAAGAGTACTAAATGTCTTTCAAAGAATTAGATCTTAAATGACTATCTTTCATTTCAAGTAATTTATAGGCCTGGTTGTAAATATAAGGAGCTCTGGTGGTGTACTGGTTAAGACATTTGGCTGCTAACCAAAAGGACCATGGTTTGAACCCACCAGCTGCTTACAGAAGAAAGATGAGGCAGTCCGCTTAGGTAAAAATATACAGCCTTGGAAACCCAATGGGGCTTGCTATCAGCCAGAATCAGCTTCATGGCAGTGACTTTGGTTTTTCTTTTTGGTTTGGTTGTAAATACGTAAAATATTGATAAAAATTGACTTCATCTTATACTTTTGATAGAAGTGTAAAAAAACTTTTTTTTTTTAAGAGAATCATGTATTTTGAATCATACTTTCCTAATGATTTCAGTTATAGTTTTGGAAATACGTTCTTATATAAACTATTTTGATCTAACACATACTGGAAATCCATTTTTAGAATTCCAGTATTCACATCAAGCAGTATTTTCTATGCTCAGTCTCTATGCATTAAATTCCCCTACCACCTCTTCAAAGAAGCTGGTCAAATGAGCAGTCAACCTATATGATATTCTATTCTCATTTGTAACAAGACTCACCAGTGATCCCTGTTCATTTTAATTTCTGTGGAATCTGCCATTGCTTGAGAGAGTAATTTGAAGTCTTCGGCTGGGAGTGCAGCATGAACACTTTCTAAAACAGCTTAAATTTATGTAGATCCAGATTCATGACAAGTGGAGTCATTAATCACACCTGGACTATATACAGAACACTGTGAATCTAATGTTCAAATCTTTACAAAAGTTCCAGCATCATTAAGCAGAAGTCATCTGAGCCTAGTGTTTCTCAAACTGTAGGTCAAGAAATTTAGTAGCTTGCAATCAGCATTTTTTTTTTTTTTTTTAAATAAAATGGAATGCAAATGAAATCATCAGAGTACATGAGTAAGCATAAGTATTGTTCTGGCAAACTTTTGTTTTAGGTGTATTTGGGTAGGGTCATGATGTAAAATGTCTTTCTTACTCTGAGAAACATTTTTCAGAAGTTTGACAAACACTGATCTAAGTGTGGGAGAGGCAGATGATCAAGGAGAGGTGTCTGAAATAGACCTGAGAGGGAGTGGGGAACAGAGATAGACAGGAGGTGTATTAACGACTCAGATCTCCAACCTGAGGCTCTGTCAATTGTCTCAATATCCTTGAGAGAAAGAGAGGAGGATCGCTCATATTCTGAAAGTGGCCCTGGCCTGGACACTGACCTGTGGAATGAGCTTACTTTTCTGTGTATTTTTCACCAAACAACTTACCAATCAGAACCAACAAGGGCTTCTAAACTCATCCCACCCATCACTGTGCCTCACATAGCCTGAATGTTTTCAAAACAGGATTTCAAATGTATTTATTTAGTGATACAGTTTGCAGTCACCTACAGGAGAGATAATCCCTGCTGACACACTCTGCACTTCAAAGGTTCCTCCTTTATCTTCAGGTGAGGGGATTGTAAGAAGGATGTGTGCTACTAATTACTCAGTCTTTGGGGGAAGGAAGGAAGTTTGTGGCGTTGCTATCAGTTTTACTTTCATTGTTACACAGGAAGTAAGATCTTCCTCAAAGAAGATCCTTGCGTTTGGGAGATCAATTTTCACACACATCTAATAAGTGGTAAAAAAGGATTTGAACTCAGGCTTGCTTAGTTTCAAAGCCTTAACTCTTTTCCCTACATTAGGTTACCTCTTTTACTGGACGACAAAGACTTGCCTGAACTTGAACAGGTAGTTGACTGTCACTCATATACTTTCCATAATTTTGGGAGCTCCAGAAGTTTCTAGACTGGACTCCTAGCACCCTTATTTGGATCAAAGTCTGTGGACATGATCACTGGAAGGGACTTTCTCAAGGCCCACATTTTATGGAGGAGGAAACTGAGGCCAAGAGAGAATAAGTTGTTGTTGTTGTTATTTGCCATTGAGTTGGACCCGACTCATAGCGACCCGTCCTTGGGTTTTCAAGGCAGTATTACTACGGAAGTAGATTGCCCCATCTTCCTTCCGAGGAGTGGATGGTGGGTATGAACCACCAGCCTTCTTGTTAGCAGTCAAGTGCCTTAGGCACCACGCTCCCAGAGCTCCCAGAGAATAAGTTAGTGACCTAAAAATAGAGTAAAGAAGAAAAGTATTGAGCATGTTCTTATTATATTCAAATTAAATGCTAGTTCTTGTATTCCTGTCTTAATCCTATGTAAAACCCACTGCCATCAAGTTGATTCTGACTCATAGAGACCCCTATTGTGTTTCCAAGGCTGTAAATCTTTACAGAAGCAGATTGCCTCATCTTTCTCCCACAGAGGAGCTGGTGTGTTTGAACCATGGGCCTTCTGATTAGCAGCCAAATATCTTACCTATTAAACCACCAGAACTCCTTCCTTTATGTTGTTGTTGTTGTCATGTGCTGTCGAGTTGGACCCAACTCATAGCGACCCTTCCTTGGGTTTCCGAGGCAGTATCACTACGGAAGTAGATTGCCCAACCTTCCTTCCGAGGAGTGGCTGGTAATAGTAGGTCCTAAACCCTACCTGGGTGAGCTGTCTCATCTCCTTCAGGCTGTTGAATAATTGACCTAACCAGGTCCAAAGGCCTAGGCCTATGGGGGGTGGGGATGGTGGGAAGCGGGGAACATAGTTTACATTTTTAATTCAAAGCAGTAATTTTCTTTGAAAAGCAGATAGATGCCTTTATGTGGTATGTTACAGTGCATACCTGGTAGCCTCACCCCAGCATGGTGAGGGGTGGATAGGGCAGGGATGACAAAGAAGTTAGTGGTTTGCCAAAATATTTGAAAGTATGTTCCGGTGCAGGACTTCTTAAATTTGTTGTTGTTAGGTGCCATCGAGTCAGTCAACTCATAGCGACACATACATGCAAATGAACGAAACATTGCCCCATCCTGAGCCATCCTCACAATCATTGCCATGCTTGAGCCCGTCGTCCCAGCCACTAGGTCAGTCCATTTCATTGAGAATCTTCCCCTTTTCTGCTGATCCTCTACCCTACCTAGCATGATGTCCTTCTCCAGAGACTGACAGTGTGATCAAAGTATGAGAGATGAAGTCTGGCCATTCTCACTTCTAAGGAGCATTCTGGCTATTCTTCCTCCAAGACAGATGTCTTATTCTAGCAGTCCATAGTACATTCAGTATTCTTTGCCAGTACCACAGTTCAAATGCATCAATTCTTCTGCATCAATTGCAAAAACACTTGGGGAGCTTGCTAAAATGCAGATTCCCAGGCTCATCTCCAAAGATTCTCATTTAGATCAGGGAGGGGGCCTAGAACTGGATTTTTAATGAGCATCTCTCCCTTCTATTCCAGCAGTTCTCATTGCTTTTTGAGAAAAACTGGACTAGCTATACCTATATTCAATATTCTGTGTCCTGACATCAGGCTCACAATATTTTACTTACAGATACAGTGTCAGTTAGGCAGGCTTGCTGTGAGAAGGCAGAGACCCCCTCAATTTATAATTCTGAACTCCGCCTACCCACTCAGAGCTATTTCTGGACTGACTACCCTCTCCACTCAAGACCTTACTCCCCTCTTCATCCCATCTGAACTTAAAAAATCCTCGACAAATCTACTGTTAACAGAGATAACAAATACTAAACATCTACTACTCCAGAAGTATTTTGGGGGCAAGATGCTCAGGTGGCCCAAGGGTGCATCAGATATAGGTAAGAGTTGCTTGGGGGCAATTCTCCATGGAATTTCTACACATCTTATATCAGATTTTGTCTTAGATAATCTTTTCAAGGATGGTTGTACGGCAAATGACCTAGGAGGATAGAGATCATGTCTCACTTCAGGGCAGGGGGCAGGATTTGAAAGATATTATCTCCCTCAGAGGCAAAAGCTGGGCAAGTTTGTTAGCAGTCCCCTTGGAGCCCCTTATGACTCAGGTTACCTCAGCTATGACACAGATCCACTGTTTGTGGAGCACCTACTTGAGTAACTCTACGTCATGCCCATGGGATTTGAGAGACAAGGCGAACTGATGTGAACATGAAACTCGAGCTGCCTGTTATGCCGTGAGTAATAAAGTACTTTGCCTCTTAACCAGAAGTCTCATGTCTTCTGCTAGCATCTGTGAAGCTATAGTAGGCAAACTTGTTTGCTTTCACAAGCAGGATGAAATCTCAGATCCTTCATAGTTCTTGACAGTAGCTTGGTAGGGGTAGGAAGGCAGCATAGAGAACAACACTAGGGAGAAATTTATAAGTGTTGTAAATGAGGTCCAGACAAAATAACTTGACTGTTTTTAGGAAAGAGGGTATTTAATATGAGTGTGGTGCAATGGTTAAGTGATGAGCTACTGACTGAAATGTCGGGCATTCAAACCCACCAGCTGCTCCAGAGGAGAAAAGACTTGGAGATCTGCTCCCATAAAGATTACAGCCTAGGAAACCCTATAGGGCAGTTCTCACAACCATAATGAGGGCTGGAGGATGTGTTAGCAAAGACATCAAGAATGAGGTAGTTGTTCAATTGTGACCTGAAGGATATAGAATTTAAACAGGCCCAAATGGCAGAACCAAGGGAAAAATGTTTTCCAGGAGAAGGAAACCTCATGAACTCAGTACTGATGTGGGGATAGGGGAAAGGAGGACTAGGGAAAAGAAATTTCAGTAACTAGTAATTAGGAGCGTAGTGCCTAAGGCACTTGACTGCTTAACCAGAAGGCTGGTGGTTCAAACCACTCCTTGAAGGAAGGTTGGGTAATCTACTTCTGTAGTGATATTGCCTCGGAAACCCAAGGAGGGGTCATTATGGGTCAGGTCTGACTCCATAGCAAATAACAACAACAACAACAAGGGGCAAGGTTGGAGATCTTTCATGGCAGAACTGAAGTACAGGTCTTTTGGGTCTTCTCTCTGGATCATTTCTCTGCTTCCCCAGCCCCTCCCCCTTTAATGATTACCTTAAAACAAAAACAAAAAAAACCTTAAGATGTTAATTAAATCAATAATTTTTTTTGTGCTATTTTTTAGTTCTATGAATTTACCACATATATAGACTCATGTAACCATCACTACAATCAGGACAACCTCATTGTCTCCAAAAGCTTCCCTGTGCTAGCCCTTTGTTGTTATGTGTCATCGAGTCGGACCCAACTCAGCGACTCATAGCTCTAGAGCTCCTTACTCCAACTTGTAACCACTGGCAGGGAGCTCTGGTGGCTTAGTACCTAAGGCATCTGACTGCTAACCAGAATCCTGGCAGTTCAAACCCACCAGCCACTCCTCAGAAGGAAGATTGGGCAATCTACTTCCATAGTGATACTGCCTCAGAAACCCAAGGAGCGGTTGCTATGACCCTAAACCTCCAAACCAAGGAACCAAATCCCGTGAGGTTTTTGGTTGTACGTAAGTAGCCTCAGCAGCTACTCTCTCTCTCTTTTTTCTTTTTTCAGCATTGTTGTAAGTCTATCTATCATACAACTGCCAATTCGCATTTTTACACATGTGCAAATTATTGACAGCAATTACAACAATCTATTATACAACCCTACCCTTAATCAGTGTGAATTTTCCATCACCATTAACCTTCAACCCCCCTCCCACCCATAACCACTAATAAACTTTGGTTTTTATACCTTTGCCTTTTCTTGTCTTTTTATATAATAATGAGGTCATGCAATATTTGAACTTTTGTGATTAACTTATTTCACTCAGTGTAATGTCTTCCATCTCCATCTATATCGTAGCATGTATCTAGACTCATTTATCCCACTGGATGGGTTCTGGGTCCATTGTACGTATGTATTGCATTTTGTTTATCCACTCATTTTTGATGGCCTTTAGGTCGTTTCTACCTTCTGGCTGTTGTAAATCATTCTGCAATGAACATTGATGTATAAGTCTCTGTTGGAGTTTCTGCTCTCAAGGCTTTTGGGTATATACCTAGGGGTTGAAGTGCTGGGTCATATGGCAGTTCTGGTGGTATAGTGACTAAGGCATTTGACTACTAACCAGCAGGTTGGTAGTTCAAACCTACCAGCCACTCTGTGGAAGGAAGACGGGGCAATCTACTTCCATAAAGATTTACCACCTCAGAAACCCAGTGGGGTCACTATGAGTTGGAATTGACTCCACAGCAATGGGTTTGGTTTTTTTGGTTTTGGGTTATGGTAGTTCTGGTAGCATAGTGGCTAAAGCACTTGACTGCTAACCAGAAGGCTGGTGGTTCAAACCCATCAGCCACTCCTCGGAAGGAAGGTTGGGCAACCCTACTTCCGTAGCGATACTGCCTCGGAAACTCAAGGAGGGGTCACTATGAGTCGGGGCCAACTCGACGGCACATAACAACAACAAGTTCTATTTTTAGTTTTTTGAGAAACCACCACACTGTTTCCCACAGAGGCTGTACCATTTTGAGAACTTTCTTCATTGAATTGCCTTTGCACCTTTGTAAAAAATCAATCAGCCATATTTGCATGGGGTGATTTCTATACTATCTATTCTGTTTCATTAATCTGTTGTCTATCCCTTGCTCATACTACACTGTTTTGATTACTGTAGCTTTATATTAAGTCTTAAAATCAGGTAATGTGATTCCTCCTTTATTTATTTACTTATTTTTTCTTAGTTGTTTTGGCTATAGAAGTTCCTTTATCTTTCCATTTAAATTTTTGAATCGCTTGTCTATTTGAGACTACCACAGGAGGGGGAACAGACTCATTTGGGAGTCAGAGGTAATAAGAGAAGAGGGAAGGAGAGTGGTAAATTTGGTTTGAGACATGTTCAATTTAAGGTGCTTAAGAGATGTATAGGTAGAGTTGTCCACCTGACCAAGGATAGCCAAGGCTATCATTTAATGAGGGCCTACCATAGATCAGGCATTGGGCTGAGAAATTTCTATAGATTACCTCCTCTATCTCAAACAAATACCCTAGGGGGTAGGCTGTATTGGCTCTAATTTTATAGATAAAGGATTTGAGGTACTGAGAGTTTTGGAACTCTCACACACTTGGCTGACTACTAAATTATTTAGTCCTCTAAAACCCTTCAGCAAATCCCCCATAAATCATCCCATTTTCTGACTTTGTCAACTTTCTACTAGAAGCCCTTCACCTTCCCCCAGTCCTCTCCCTGCTCCTGATTTGCCACATGCAGTCATAGAAAGAGTGCTGCAGATTGGGCATGAGATGCATGCACCGTAAATCTCAGCTCCTCTACTAAATATCTGTGTGGCCCTCTCATTCCTCATTTGTAAAATAGAGAAAACAAAATACCCTATACTTCTTATTTATTATGTTAGAAAATTTAGGAATAATAATTTTGAATGTATAAATAGATACACAATTGATTGTTGTTGTCTTGTGCCAGGAAGTTAATTCCAACTCTTGGTGACTCCATGTTTCAGAGTTCAACTGCTCCATAATATTTTCTTGGCTGAAAGGGAGCCCTGGTGGGACTGTAGTTAGCATTGGGCTGCTAACCAAAAGGTTGGTGGTTTGAACCTACCAGCTGCTTCAGGGGAGAAAGATGAGGGTGTCTACTTCCATAAAGATTTACAGTCTCTGAAACCCTATGGGGCAGTTCTACTTTGTCCTAGAGGGTTGCTATGAGTTGGAACCAATTCAATGACAGTGAGTGGTGGTGGGGATCTTTACAGAACCAGATTTCCAGGCATTTTCTTCCACTGTGCCACTGAGTGGGTTAGAACTACCAACCTTTTGGTAACCAACCAAGCACAAACTATTTGTGTCACCCAGGGACCTTACTATTGGCTAGAATGCAAAATGTGCATGATTTTAAGAGCGAAACATTAGAACACAGAATTTGAAAGAAATTCCATGGCTTTAGTGAACTGTTTTGAGCTACTTCTTCAGATATTTGTGGGTCAAAGTTCAGCCTCCATCAGTGGGGACACTTAATAGGAAAGTCTGAGAATTGACATGCATTTTATTAATATTGACAGAATAATTTGAAGAATGAGATACCCTGAATATAATTAGGAAAATTACCTTGTTACAAAACTCTGGACAAAAGGACCTACCTTAATTTAAGTTCATGTTTTACTCAAACTTTCGATGCCTGTCCTTCATCCCATTGGTTGATTTATAGATTGACCTTTTGTCTGTGCTAGTCCCTCACCCATGTGTTGTCACTCTTACAACGTGGTGAATACCGTGGTAAATGCATGTCCTCATTTGCTTTGCTCCCAAAGACCAGCCTGACCATGACCTTGTCATCTTTCTGACTGGTTACAACTCATAGCCTAACCAGGCCCTTAGGATCCCAGGGAGGGGTGGAGTGCTGTGTTCTTTCTTTGCCCATGCAGACTGTCCAGTGCTGATTACCTTAGAATTGGGGTTGGAGATAGACAGGAGGACCAGGCTCCATTGCAGTACTACCCTGTCCATGGATACCAAATAGCAGGTATCCTCCATCCTCACCGACCCAGATCCTATCTCTTCCAGGATGTCTTTTCTACTCAGTAAAGGCAAATGTTGAACTCTTCACTCACTTTCTGGAAACTTCTCTCTTTTTTTTAATTGTGATTGGGGTGAAAGTTTACAGAGCAAATTCACTTTCCATACAGCAGCTTACATAAACTTTGTCTCATGACGTTGACTACAATTTCCCACAATGCAACAGCTCCCCTCCCACTTCCTCCCCATAGTTACCTCTTCCCTGTGCCCTTCTCTCCATGCACTCCTGCCCCCTGAGCTGTCTCCCCTCTCTGTACATACACAGCCCTTCTATTCTCCCGTGATTGATCTCGCCAAGGAGTGTATCTACCTAATGTAAATGTTCACCTCATATGCCTGTCTTTTGTTTGGCTGGAAGTCATAGGAGTGAGTTAAATTCCAGACCTGAAAGGCAGCTAGGGGCCATAGTCTCAGTGGTTCCAATAAGGCTCTATCAGACCAGCAAACCTGGTACCCTTTTTTTTTTTTAAAAAAAAAAAAAAAAAATTTGAATTTTGTTCCACATTGTTCTCCCACTCTATCCAGGATCTCCTGCAGAGATTCTCCCTCCAAGTGGTTGACAGTGGTAGCTGGGCACCATCTAGTTTTTCTGGTTTCATAGTCTTATAGGCTGAGGATCACATGGTGTACCAGTCACTTGCACTAATTGTTTCCACGGACCTTTGGTTTTCTTCATTATTCTTTGCTCTGGATAAGGAGAGACCCACTGTTGCCTCTAGATGGCCACTTGCAAGCTTTTAAGATCCCTGTTGCTACTCGCCAAGGTAGGATGTGGAACAATGTTCTGTGTAGTATGTTATGCCAATTGAGCTTGATGTCCCCTGTGACTATGGTCCAAAGCCCACAGGTTGCTCCTTCTGGGTAGCTGGCTGTGCCCAAGAAGTTACTACAGGTTTGTCCCTTGTCAGCTCTACTATATAACTGGGAATTCTTACAGAACATACCAATGCACTTGTAGAAACATTGTCTGCCAACTGTGTACGTGGTCTTGGGCACACTCACCCTTATATAGACATACCTAATAGTTCACCCTGTCCACCCATCTATCCTCCTGTATATCCATGTTTGACTTCACTGACAATGCAGTACTGTATGTGCAAAAGGGTTCATCTTTGTTGTCTGTACCTCCCACGAACCTCTCTATATCTTCCTCTTCCTCAATGGCACTGTGTTGATCACTCACATTTGGTACATTGCCATTCTCTTTACCCAAATCAATACTTGTCTCTACTTATCTAACAGTGTTCCCTCTCCTCCCCTCCCACCCCGATAACCTACAAAGAAAATTTCCTTCCAGATACAAACCTTTCCTTGACTTCTTACCATAATGGGCTAATACAATATTTGTCTTTCTGTGATTGACTTATTTCACTCAGCATAATGTCCTACAAGTTCATCCACGTTATGCGATGTTTTGCAGATTCTACGTTACTCTGGTAGCATAGTGGCTAAGACACTTGCCTGCCAACCAGACGGCTGGCGGTTCAAACCCACCAGCGACTCCTCGGAAGGAAGGTTGGGCAATCCTACTTCCGTAGTGATACTGCCTCGGAAACCCAAGGAGGGGTTGCTATGAGTCGGGGCCGACTTGACGGCACATAACAACAACAACAACGTTACTCTTTAGAATCTGGAAACTTCTCTTGAGTTTCACCCTGCCTGTATCCCTGTGTCTATAACTTACCTATGTATCTCTAAATATCAACTAGGAATTTTTACTTTTGAATCTAATTGATCAACTTTAAATTACAAATTAGAAATGGAATCTGTTTAAGTTGTACAATGTGAATATTCATGCACTTGAAATTAAAAACATCATGAAAATAATACCAGCTCATCAAGGAAAACACTGAGAACTAGAAAAAAGGAAGGAAATCTCCACTACTCATATTTTGGTGTGCTCTTTTCCAGATTTTATTTATTTTTTTCATACTTATTGATTTTTTAAAAACTTAGTTTTTTGCACCTGCATAATCATATTTTAAGCTGAAGTTAATTATGAATGGACATCTGGGAGCTCCTAGGCTCCCTGAATTATGTGAAATTGTTCATGTGAATGGGTATATATTTATATTTGGAAGAGGGGCATAATTTCTATCAGATACTCAAAGGAATCCATGACACTAAAAATCTGAAAAATCACAGTACATTTGCACCACATTTTTTTCAGTGTTCTAGAAAAGCACTTCGCTTGAATGTGTGGGTGATGCCAGGACCATTCCAGGGCTCAGAATTTCAATTTTTCTCTCTGCATTGGATTTGGCTGACCTGGTGAAGGTCAGAGTGTCTCCTATAGCATGTAGGCAGTTGAGGGCTTTGGTCAACTATGCAGTATGTAATTTCCATGATCTGTCAGATATATGTAATGGGAGGAGTTAGAGGGATCATTCCTCAGGGTGACAAAATGAGTGGCATGTGGACAACCAGAAATTCCAGATCCTACATGGGATGATCTATGTCCTTCAATCCACCATCAACACCCATGGAAGCAGCAGTCAAGAAATCAGACATCATGTTGCACTGGGCAAATCTACTGCAAAAGACCTCTTTAAAGTGTTAAAGAGCAAAGATGTCAGTTTGAAGACTAAGATGCACCTAACCCAAGCCATAGTCTTTTCAATTGCCTCCTATGCATGCGAAAGCTGGACAGTGAATAAGGAAGACAGAAGAATCGATGCCTTTGAATTTGTGGTGTTAGCGAAGAATACAGAAAATACCATGGACTACCAGAAGAACAGAACAAATCTGTCCTGGAAGAAGTGAAGCCAGAATGCTCCTTACATGCAAGAATGGCTAGACTTCTTCTCATCTACTTTGGTCATGTTGTCAGACGGAACCAGTCCCTGGAAAAGGATATCATGCTTGGTCAAGTGGAGGGTCCATGAAAAAGAGGATGATCCTCAACAAGATGAATTGATGCAGTGGCTGCAATGATGGGCTCAAGCACAGCAATGCTTGTGAGGATGGTGCACGACTGGCAATGTTCCGTTCTGTTGTACACAGGATCGCTGTGAGTTGGAGCTGACTTGGTGGCACCTAACAGTAACAACATATAGGAAGAAGGTCTGGTCTGTGCTGGGATGAAAGCTAGTCCTCAATATCAGTCTGTAAAGCTGATTTAATTTAGTTTCTAAAACTAACAAACATTTACTGAGTGCTTACCCTGTACCAGATACCTTACTAAATGGTTTATATGCATTATTTTAGGCACTCTGGTAGCATAGTACCTAAGGCACTTCACTGCTAACCAGAAGGGTGGAAGTTCAAACCCACCAGCCACTCCTCAGAAGTAAGGTTGGGCAATCTACTTCCATAGTGATACTGCCTTGGAAACCCGAGGAGAGGTTGCTATGAGTCGGTTTGACTCCACGGCACATAACAACAACACAACAACATGAATTATTTCACCTAATCCTCCTCACAACTTGAATAATGAATCACTATTATCTCCATCTACAAATGTTGAAACTGAAGAGTACAGGGTTTAAGTTAAAGGTGGAGTCAGGACTAGAATTCAAGCAGTTTGGTGCTACAGCTGGAAACCCTAACTGCTGTATTCTATTCCCTCCACTGGCAGTAATGGCACAAACACCTGGTATCTGTATATTATTTTATCTACTGTGTGCTGTCATGTGTTTTATTTCGTTTACTCCTACACATAATCCTGAAATCAGCAAACAGTTATTGAAAACTTTTGAAGGGAGATAGGCATAGTTATCATTCCTCTTTGACAAACTCAGAAAAATCCCTTTGGTTTTCTAAAACTCTCAGTGGTAGAAAATGAGAAACCTGAAATTTGAACCCAGATCTCGTGACTCTAGTTTAGCAAGTTTGCCCCTGAATCATAGCTTATCTTAGCCACTGTGGTCCACATTTTGGGGAGCATTTTCCACTTGGAAAAATTTGTGAATGGTCTGTTGATTTCTCCAGGCACTTGGTGGTGTCCAATGATAGCAAATAAAACTAGCTACTAGATTTGATTTGATCCTCATCGCCTTATGCATGAGAGCAAGAGGCAAGAAGTGAAAAGAAAGAAGGAAGTTTATTTACTTGTTCTGTACTGTGACATCATAAAAAGACTACTTGAAATTAACTAGATGGATTTAATTTTTGAAAGATACATTACTTTCCAAATGTTGCACTTAACCTACTATTATCGGAATTTTCCATTTCTGTGCTTCAAACATTTTCATCTAGTATTAATGCCATTTGTCTCTTGTCACTGAAGACAGTGTTCCACTAGAGAGACACATAAGCAAAAGATGTAGAATCTAACAGACTTACAAAAGAGAACCATCAAATATGTTTCATAACAGAAAGACACTAGGAAATTAAATTCTTAGATAGCAGGCAACATTGCTATATTAACTGATGTTTACTTTTTAAATAAAAATGTGCTTAAAACAGACCCTGTGAGATTTTGTAATTATCTTTATTATTAAAGATTTTATTTATATCAATGCAATTGATGAAACTGTTCAGCAAGATTTACATATGCTTTACATATGACACATTAAATTGATTTTCTCAATTTTAGATATTACAGTTTAAATGCCTCTCAAATATTTTGAACATTTCAGAAGACATGGTGTTTATTCAGCATGGTATATGTACAATGCAATCAGGCTTCTCAATGGCAATACATTTTCTGGGAGACACAATTAATGTTGAGTAATTAGTTTCAGAAGGTGCAAAAAGTATAAAAAAAATGCCAAGGTAAAGTGCTTGATAATTAAGTGCAAATTGTTTAGCAAAGATGTCATGTGTTAATACAGTATTTTCATAATAAAAATTTTGATGCTTTATACCATTTGATATTTTAATGCACTAAGCACTGTTTTTTTTTGTGTGTGTTTATGTATATGTATATATGTGTGTGTGCATGTATCTATATATACACACACACATTATCTATGACACTTTCAGAAAGTTAATTGATAATTCACATTACAAAAGTAATATATGTTCATTGAAAAAATTAAAACTATACAGAAATGTATAAAGGAAAAGCAAAAGTCCCCTTCTTGCTTCTCAATCCTCATTCTACTACCTAGAGGTAAAGAAGGTTAAAATTTCCTGCTAGAAATATTCGTTGTCATAGGCACATGTGCCCTTAAAAATTCTACAAATGTGCTTTTTAATATGAAAAAGCAGCTTGCCTTTTTCAGTAAATAATGTATTGAACTTCATATTTCTGCATCTGTATATATAGATCTTTTTTTTTCTTTTTGATGGCTGCATTATATGCTATTGTAAGAATATAGAATATTTACTTTGTCCATTCGTTATTAGTGAATATTTTGATGGTTTCTAATTTTCCCTCCTATTCCAAAGCTATGTACAAGCATGCTAATTATACCATTATCTTCCCACATGTGCAGATATTGTGTTAATGATTGGATGACTTTAGAATTAGAATCTCTGGGTCAAATGACATGTGCATTTTTAATAGCTAGTTTTGTTACATTTAATAAAATATGTATATTGTAACAATCAACCTGCATAGAAAGTGAAACATGTAAGTTCCCTTCTCAAGTTCTTACCTCTCCTCATAACTGTGGTTAAGAATTTCTTAGTATCCTGCCATAACTTTAATATAATGCATATATATGTATATTAAAAAATACAAGTGCAATGATTCAATATAGCATTTGTACACTTTGCATTTGGTAAAACCAGTGGCCGCTGAGCCATCTGTGACTCATGGTGACACTGTGTGTGTCAGAGTAGAACTATGCTCCATTGGGTTTTTAATGGCTGAATTTTTTGGAAGTGGATAACCAGGCCTTTCTTCTTAAGTGCCTCTGGGTAGATGCAAACTTCCAACCTTTCGGTTAGCAGCTGAGTGCATTAAGTGTTTGTACCACCCAGGGACTTCCTATATTTGATAGTAAAATCCATTGCCTTTGAGTAGATTATGACTCATAGCAACCCTATAGGACAGCGTAGAACTGCTGCATAGGGTTTCCAAGGCTACAACTCTTTATGGAAGCAGGTTGCCTCATCTTTCTCCTGCAGAGAGGCTGCTAGGTTCGAACAGACAAACTTTTGGTTAGCAGCTGAATGCCTTAACCACTGCACCACCAAAGTTCCTTTTACATTTGAAGCTGTTATGAAATTGCACTTCAACAGGATCGCATATTAAGTGTATAAGAGTACTTCCCTGCCCCACCATCCTTACTAACAACCCTGGATATTATCATGCTTTACTAATCTGACAGGTGAAAATGGTGTCTTTCAAATCACTTGAATTTGTATTTCCTTATTTTTGAGTGAAAGAGCTCTGGTAGTGGTGTGCTTAAAGCATTGGACTGCTCAATGAAAACATAGATGGTTCAAGCCCACCATCCGTTCCATGTGAGAAAGATGAGGCAGTCTGCTTCTATAAAGACATACAGCCTTGGAAACCCTATGGGGCAGTTCTCTTCTGTCCTAGAGGATCACTATGAGTTGGAATTGACTTGATGGCAGTGGTTTTGGTTTTTATTCTCGAGTGAGGTAAAACTATATTTGATTAATTTCCTTATTGGTTTCTGTTCTTTCTTAGCACTCGCAATCACACATACATATCTCTACTGCTACCTGAAACAAAACGTGTGCTCTGTCCCCTGATGTTGTTGTTATGTGCCCTCAAGTCAGACCTGACTCATAGTCGATGGTTTCCGAGGCAGTATCACTACGGAAGTAGATTGCCCAACCTTCCTTCTGAGGAGTGGCTGGTGGGTTTGAATTGCCAGCCTCCTGGTTAGCAGTCAAATGCCTTAGGCACTATGCTACCAGAGCTGTCCCCTGATAAGATACTATAATTCCCCCTAAAGCCCTTCAACTCCCCAAACTGAGATGTTTGGAATCCTGTCATATTCCCTTTCTTTACATTTTCTTCCTCTCTTAGATGAGATCATTGAAATCTTTTACTTCCTTCCTCACCCTTCCTCTGCTCTCTTCTCCTGGATTAGACTGAGAGATTTAATAATTTTAGTCTCTCATTTCCTCTGCTGGGGTATATGGTGAATCCTCTTGTACTTGTAAATATTGTTCATTCACCTCTGCAGGTGAATGACATATGGAATGACTATAGAATTCTTAGGTTGCAGCTCCCCTTTTCTCAGTCACCTGTGATTTTATTCTAGCTCCCAGTGTTAAGGGTGAGAAGTCTAATGTCAGTCTGCCTCTGTGAGTTATTCATTCTGTCTAGAAGCTGGTAAGCTTTTCTTTTTATTCTTGGAGTTCAGGGATTTTCAGTGATGTTCCTAGGGGTGTGTCTTCTATCATTGAACCTGTTAGTAACTTGGTATGCCCTTTCAATCTACAGAATAACATTTTTTCCCATCTATTTAATCATTGCTTCTCCCTCAACTGTTCTTTTTCCTCTTTATAGAAATTCTATTATTCACATATTAGATATCCTCTAAGTCTCTTACCTTTTTTCCTTGTAATTCTACCTATTTGTATTTTTGTTCTAGGCCTTGAGATATTTCCTCCTTTTGGCCTCTAATTCACGCCATAGTGACCAACCATCTTCTTTTTCAATTTGCCTACTAAAATTTTAAATTAAAAACAATTATGAGTTCTTATATCCAGAAAATAATCTTGTGCTGTAATTGAATCTCAAGCCCTTAAGTGCTTTATATTAATTTTTAGGTAGGCCATCTTGGGTAGACCTGAAGGAGTTACTAGATCTTCTCACAGTTAGAGTGTAGATAAAAATCTTGGCCACCTAAACTCTGATACAGTTTATTCCTGAACTACTCACACACACACACACACACACACAAAAAAAAAAAAAAAAAAGAAAAAAAAACCCAAACAAACCAATTTTGATGATGTTCAAATAAATCCTATTCTGAAGAAAGAGCTGAAGATATGGCATTTATTTCTCTTGATGCTAAAATCATGTAAGAAATCTTTTTAAGTTCTTGGATATATAATGGAAATAAGCACATGAATTTGTGCTATAAGGATAACTCTGGTAAGACCACCAGGAAATTTCTAACTTCATTCAGATAATCATTCCTAAATTCCACCAAGTTTCAGTATAATATGATTCCACAGGCTCAGAATTGTCTCTGCTCCTTCTAGTAATGATTTGCATCATATCTCATGACAGTTAAATGAAAAAGATCAAAGTTTATGGAGCAGTTACTCTCAAAGTCTCCTCACTCAAAACTAGTTTGTGGGGCTTTTATGCCAGCTCACTAGTAATAATTGTATGTTAAAGTTATGTAAGGCAGAATAGATTTAGGGTGTGATAAAGATTATTGGATGATAACAGAGGAGAAAAATGAACATACTTATTTTGGGTTCCTTTCCCAATTACACTCTGTCTCCTGACTTATTATGAAATCTTCTGTTGTATAGCACCTTAGATGCACAAATTATTTAATTTCTATTGTTCTTTATTTGAGATACTTCATTAAGGTATGGAGGAAGATTTAAAATATTTCTATTGCTGTTTCATGATTGGAAAACAAGTGTAACAAAGGGCCATGTGCTATTTCTTTACATCATTAGGAGGGACCAATCGCTGTTAGAGGACATCACATTTGTTAAATAGAGGACCAGTGAGGGCAAAGTAGACCCTCATTGAGATGGATTGGCATAATAGCCACATGATAGACTTGAACATGCTGGAGATTGTGAGGATGATGTAAACTGGAGAACATTTCATTCTGTTGTACATAAGGTCACCATGAGACGGTATTGGCTTGATGCACCTATCTCTATCCATAGTGACTTTTGAAACCAAAAAGTAAAGCAAACTACTTGTGTTCTAGACCATTATATCCTCTCTTTGATGCTGATGCTCTTAAGGCAAGAGGTAGAATATAAACTTCTTATGGTATAACCTTTAAACCCAAGTCACAACTGGCCATTTCCTACTCAAATCCACTGATGTTTCAACTCTTCCTTCTCTTTGATATTTTTATGGCATTTGATGTTAGTGAATCTTCCCCCTTCTGAAAGCCTTTTTCTTCTTGGTTTACTTGATACTATACTCCCTTAATTTTTCTCTTACTTCTCTGATCTCTCTTTTTCTGTCTCTTTCATAGGTTCTTCTTCCTCCCTTATCACCTATGACTCAGTTCTAGATGATATGTTCATTTATTCAGCAACTATTTGTTGAAGATTATGTGCTAAAATGTGGTCATAAAAAGGTGAACAAGATGATGTTTTCTATCTTCATACAGCTTACATTCCACTGGGGAAGACAGACAATATGCAAACAACTAAATAAAATAATGACCAATTGTGACAAGTGCAATTAAGAACTGTGCTAAACAAGATTAAAGAAATAGATAAGCTTCAGTTTATAAAAGAATAATTGGGATTGAGCCATGTAACCTGCTTTAAATAGTATAGCCTGAGAAGGCTTCTCTGAAGAAGTGAGATCTGCAATATGAGAAGGAGCTGCTGGGTGATATTTGGGAGGGAAAAGCATTTCCAAACAGGGAACAACAGGTGCATCAGCCCCTGAGAGGAACTCATAGAAGGTCATTGTGGACGTGGGACAGTGAGTTAGGAGGAGAGGGCATGAGAAGTGCAGTCAGAGTTGTAGGCTGGATCCAGATAGTGCAGGATATTGTAGGCCAAATGAGGAGTTAGTCTAAGTAAGTAGGGAACCTTTGAACAGTGTTAAGTAGGGGAACAACAATGTCAGAGTTACATTTTTAAGACTGCTTTGGCTACTAGGTGAAGAATGGGCTACAGGGAGCAAGTCTAGAAGCAGAGAACTAGTTAGGAACTTGTGGCAGATATTATTAGTTGGCTACCTAAACTTTATCCCCACACTTTTGGAATCTTCCACCACATTGTCTGGAAGCCTCATTTTTACTTTTCTAATCTCCCTAGGTGGTGCAAATGATTAATGTGCTTAGCTGCTGAAAGAAAGATTGGTGGTTTGAGTACACCCATAGACCTTGGAAAAAAGACCTGACAACCTATTTCCAAAAGACTACATCCATTGAAAACTCTATGGAGCACAGTTCTACTCTCACAAATGGGTCACTATGAGTCACAATCAACCCCTTGGCCACAGTTTCTTTTGTTTAGCCTCCCTTGTAGTCAGAGGTGGCCATGTGATCCAGATCTGACTTTTGAGCCAAAAATCAAATCTGCTGGAGGGCTTCTGGAAAAGATATTCAGTTTCTGAATAAAATGGACAGAGGTAATATGACAGTTGACTGGATCTGCCTTTCTGCCTATTGTCATGTTCTTCTACTTTCTGCCTTTGAACTAATGATACCTGGAGTTGTAGCCACCATTTTGTGATCATGAGGGAAAGGCCAAGAACGTTACAGAGACATGGACTCAGAACCTATTATTGTGGAAGCACTGACCAAACCTTGGAACCACTTTGTCCAGATTAAATGCCTTTATAAATTGCTACCAGCAACTGAAAGCATTTCTATGTAACCTAGAAGCTCTTGTGGAATTTAAGTGAGAGTTGGAGGCTTGGCCTAGGGTGGTTATGCTGAGTACCAACTTTAGGGAGATTACTCCCACAGTTCTTCCTCAACTCTGACTTCTTCCCTCTCTTTTTAGATTGGCAAATCCATTTGCTTGCAGTTTATCATCCCCAAATCTTTTAATTTCCAAGCCTCCAGTTGATCCTTTCTCCATCCAATCTTCCAATAATTGTCAGGACAATGTCAAGGCTACCTTCTGACATCCCTATTCAAGAACTGATAGTGGATTCTGATGATCAAACCTACGTGATTCAGCTTTGTGTTCAAGACATTCTCTCAAATGAACCAACTCTACTCATCCAACTTCATGCCTTGTTATTCTTTAAGCACTAACTTTCTACTTCAACTTTGTTCTCATTTACTTATTTATTCAAAAGTCATCTCTATGTCTTCTATGTCAAACAGTATATCAAACATGATATGTGTTTTTATATATGTTCCCTAATTTAATCTTTACAACTAACCCATGAGATGTTGTTGTTGTTGTTGTTATTTGCCGTCGAGTCGGTCCCAACTCCTAGCGACCCCTCCTTGGGTTTCCGAGGTAGTAGCACTACGGAAGTAGGATTGCCCAAACTTCCTTAGGTTTGTCAATTTTGCTGGTGCAAAAACTGAGGGTTAGAGGGGTTGCCTTGCTTTAGGTAAAACAATCAAACAAACAAACAAAATTAGTAAGAAGCAGAGCTAGGATTTGAACCCAAGTTGTCTGATTCCAAGCCTACTGTCTTTTCTTGACCTTTTATGCTGGAATTTTGATTGTTTCCATCTGTAATGCCCTCTCTTTGGCTTTCTGTCAGTACACATCCACCTTCACCCCTCACCCTTTTCAAAATGTTTGTTGAAGTTTGTCTTATCTAGGGGTCCTGGTCATGGTTCCTCAATGGTTGAATGTAGTTGGAATTAAGTAATCACAGACTGATTTTTTTTTTTTTTT
>NW_006921595.1:7545456-7561314 GCF_000298275.1 Orycteropus afer afer | reverse complement strand
CTTGATGTCCCCTGTGACCATGGTCCCAAGCCCGCAGGATCAACTACTCAGTCCCTCTGGGTAGCTGGCTGTGACCAAGCAATGACCATAACCTTGCCCCTTGAATCACAGACTGATTTTTATGATGATAATATTAATGGCAATTGGTTAATTTGCCTCCAGTAATTCCATTTCTCTATGACTTGTCTCCCACCACTCATCTGTCAGTTTGTTATACTGTGGTGGCTTGTGTGTTGCTGTGACGATGGAAGCTATGCCACCAGTATTTCAAATACCAGGAGGATCACCCAATCACCCATAGGGATGGGTTTCAGAGGAGCTTCCAGACTAAGTTAGATTAAGAAGGAAGAGGCAGTCCTCCTCTGAAAAAAATTAGCCACTGAAAACCTTATGAATAGCAGTGAAATATTGTCACGTACAGTGCTGGAAGATGAGCTCCTCAAGTTGGAAGGCACTCAAAATACGAATGGGGAAGAGCTGCCTCCTCAAAGTAGAGGCAACCTTACTGACATGGATGGAATAAAGCATTTGGGACCTTCATTTGCTGATGTGGCACAACTCAAAATGAGAAGAAACAGTGCAAACATCTATTAATAACTGAAACATGGAATGTGTGAAGTATGAACAGAACAAATCTGTCTTGGAGGAGGTATAACCAGAATGCTCCTTAGAATTGAGGATGGCAAGACTTCACCTCTCGTACTTTGGGCATGTTATCAGGAGGGACCAGTCCCTGGAGAAGGACATCATGATTGGAAAAGTAGTGGGTCAGTGAAATAGAGGAAGACCCTCAATGAGATAGACTGACACAGTGGCTGCAACATTGGGCTCAAGTATAGCAAGGATCATGAGGATGGTGCAGGACCGTGCAGTGTTTCATTTTGTTGTGCATGAGGTTGCTATGAGTCAAAACTGAGTCTATGGCACCTAACAACAACATGGCTTATGTCACCAGCCTGCCCAAGTTCAGGAGCAACATCTTCTCCCTTAATTCTTTGGTATTAACTTTTAGAAAAAACAGTAGGTGATTAACTAATGCTCATCTAATAAATGGACAAATAAAACTATGAGAACCTTGCATTAAATCTATGTATCTGGCTCCAGATAATTCTCTACATCCTTTGGTTTCATTCTTATTTACATTCACAGAATGTGAGCCCTAATAAACACCATTTTCTTGTTTTTTACAAAAATTCCAACATGTTCCCCATTATGGTAAGTATTGTATTTGATAACCTTTCTAATTAACATTACATTTTAAATGCTTTTAAAATGCCCCATCATATATCTGTCCAATAGCCCATGACAGTTCAGATATGTAATTGCTATTATAGATTACCTAGTGACCATCATTAAATAGTAAGAGAGTATTAAACATGTGCAATGCTAATTAGGGAAGTTATCAACTATAAGCAGTTAAGATAATGGGGAACATGATGATTTTGTTTTGGAATTGCAATAGGAACATGGCTACAGAGATGACGTTTTTGTGAATTTAGTGCCCGAGGAAGTAAGGAGCCATTTTAAATGGAGAATTGGGCACTGCAGAAAACAACATTGGAATAGTGCCATTTTTCCTTTCCATTAATAACGACCATGACTATCAAAGCTCCTGGACTGGACTAGAGGATGAAAGGGGCCAATCTCTGAGTAAAATATGGCAATCAAAGGCATTTTTTCTG
The DNA here is from genome assembly GCF_000298275.1 of Orycteropus afer afer. Taxonomy (NCBI): domain Eukaryota; kingdom Metazoa; phylum Chordata; class Mammalia; order Tubulidentata; family Orycteropodidae; genus Orycteropus; species Orycteropus afer. Next base: position 7,559,632 of record NW_006921595.1, on the reverse strand, counting down.
TCTTCTCGAATACTCCCCCAGATCAATTTCACCCTATTTTTAGCCTCACTTTCATCTATTCTTGCCCTAATAAGCATGTTCTATTAAGCTTGTTTGTTCTTTTCTCCTGAAAAAAATGATGACTGTTGGCCTTATGAAGAAGTCAGCCAAGATTGTCCAGAATTCTCACAAAGGCTACATGGTGGTGGTGCACGGTGGTGGACCATGTGTTGTGAAAGAAGCAAGGAAGACTGGGGCACTGCCTGTGCCCTGGGGCCATTGGAAAAATAAAGATTATCATGGGGAGTTTAATAATATTCCAATAAGCATTGAATACCAACTCATGACATCACAAGGCAGCCTGTATTTGCGATATTCCCTGCAGGAAGTTAACTTGAATTGTGTCTTGAAAGATGACAGAGAGGAGACAAGAGGATATTTAAGGTGGGAGAAGTGATATAACCAAATGGATGGGGTTTAGGAATGGCACAGTGTGCATGTGTGTTTAGTGTGTGTGTAGACAGAGGAAGGAGATAAAACTAGAAAGGTAGACTAGAAGAATAGATCATGGTAAACTTCGGGTTTTAAGTCAACTTAAAACTTGTTCCTGTAGATAATGGAAATTATTAAGGAGGAAATTGAGAAGTTGAGGGAAGAAATCTGACCTTTATAAAGCACCTGTGATGTGCCAGTTTCTGTGTTTTGTCCTTTCTTACATGAATAATTTAATCTCAAAATTACCTCTCCAGGAAGCATCCCCATTTTTCAGTTTGAAAGTTTAATTTTTAAAAACCATTTTTATAACTGACATCAGGTATGTCCTGATAAAAGTACAAAAAATCACCTGTGAAGTGTTCTTGCCCCAAACAGAATCTCTATGTGATAAAGTCTCTGGATTCTACTAACAGGTTACAGTACAAACAGGTAACAGAGGAACATGTTAATTGATACATTGTGATGCAACCAACAGAATCCAGAGTGTGGGGAATTGTAAGATTAGTAAAAACAATTCACCTTGGAAAAATTGGAAAATTTCAAATATAAAAAGAAGAGAAAATAGTATAATGAAACCTCCACATATCCATCACTCAACTTCAGTGACTATCAGTTTATGACGAATTTGTCTCATCTATATCCCTCACTCTCCACCCTCACCACTAAATATTTTGAAGTAAATCCCAGTCATCATGTCACTTCATCCATAAACATTTCAGAGTGTCTTTATAAGATTAGAACTCTTTTAAATTAAAAATCAAACACCCCCCCATACACCATAGCTACGAAACTATCATCATATCATACCTAAATTAATAATATGTTTTTTTCCCTGTGTCCTTCTTTCATATGGATTCCTGCCCTCTGAGCTATCTCCCTGTGCAAATATTGCCCTTCTGGTTTCCCATGGTCGATTGTTCTAAGGAGTGTACCCACCTGATGTAAATGTAAATTGTTGTTGTTAGGTGCTCTCAAGTTGACTCCGACTCATAGCAACCCTGTGTACAACAGAACACCTATCGATTGTTCAGCTAGAAGCCACAGGAGTGAGTTCAATTCCAGGCACGAATAGTCACTAGGTGCCCTAGTCTCGGGGGTTTCACCAGTCTCTGTCAGACCAGTAAGCCTGGTCGTTTTTTTTTTTTTAGATAATTTTGAGTTTTGTTCCACATTTTTCTTCCACTTTATTCGGAATCTCATATTTTGAACCCTTTCTGAGTGGGTAACAGTGGTAGCAAGCCACCATCTAGTTCTTCTGGTCTCAGGATCCTGTAGGCTGAGGTTTGCATGGTCTACTAGTCCTTTGGACTGAGGGTTTCATGTGTCTTTGGTTCTTTTCATTCTTCTTTGCTCTGGACTCAGAGAGAATAATAATTTTTTTTTAGCATCATCAAATATCCAGTTAGTGTTCACATTTCCTTGATTGTCTTACATATTTTTTTTTTTGTTTGTTTAAATCAGGATCTAGTGTATGTACCAATCAGGTATATACACTGAAATTGGCTGAAGAAATCAGGTTTTGTTCTTAGAGTTTTCCACATTCTGAGCTTTGCTGATGTGTCCCATTGTTTGATTTAACCGGTTCCTCTGTCCCTTGATTTCCTGTAAACTAGTAGTTATGGCAGGCTCACTCAGATTCCAAGTCAATTCATTGGCAAGGATACTTACAGGTGGTGGTATGTATTTTCATGAAGAGCTACAGACTGTCTGGTTGTCTCTGTTTTTATGGCTTAACTAATTTAAGTAACTCTACAGCCAGGAGGTGGAGAAGCACCAGTTTACACTGAGATCTCTTTGCTTCCAGACCTGTGCTCTGGCCATCTCTTCTCATCACCCACTAAGATTAATCTGGCAATAAAGTATGGGAGCGGGCTGGGAACAGCGAGACAAATTAATCTCAACATTTATACGCTCAACACTCCACTGGGCAGTAAGACAGCAGGCAACTGTTGTAATGATCCAGGAATCCAGTGACAAGCATGTGGGTAAGAGTGATCTCTGAGACTGTTGCCACTCTGAGGAAGAAAGTGTAAACCCCTTTGTTATATTTTGGTTCCTGCAATTATACTCTAAGGAGTCCCTGGTGCTTGGTTATGCAGAAACCTTTAGGTTTTTGTGATTTTTGAAAACCCAGCCAAGTTCCTGGAGTTAACAGAAAGAGGATCAGAATTTCCCAGAACTGTTAAGGGATGATTTTGATGACTTAAAAATACTTTTTTTTCCCCCCTTTGTACTGCTTTTTTTTCAAAAAAACATTTGACATGGAAATTTTTTCCTTTTTAAATCACATTGTTGTTTTTAGATGCCAGGTAGTTGATTCCCACTCATAGCAACTCCATTCACAACAGAATGAAATACTGTCCAGTCCTGTGACATCCATACTTGAGTTCATTGTTGCAGCTACTGTGTCAACCCATTTCTATGAGGGTCTTTCTCTTTTTTGCTGACCCACTACCTTACCAAGCATGATGTCTTCTCAATGGACTAGTCCCTCCTGATAACATGTCTAAAGTAAGTGAGATGAAGTCTTGTCATTCTTTCCTCTGAGGAGCTTTCTGGCTGTACTTCTTCTAAGACAGATTTGTTCATTCTTCTGGCAGTCCATAGCATATTCAATATTCCATGGAGCTCTGGTAGCATAGTGGCTAAGGCACTTGACTGCTAACCAGAAGGCTGGTGGTTCAAACCCACCAGCCACTCCTCGGAAGGAAGGTTGGGCAATCTACTTCCGTAGTGATACTGCCTTGGAAACCCAAAAAGGGGTCGCTATGAGTCAGGGGGGTGGACTTGACGGCACATAACAACATAACAACAACAAGGTAACAGTATTATATGTTCGTTGACACACACACACATGCCATCTCAGAAATGTTAAGCATTGAAATCCCACCTGACAGAGATAAAGTCTGGAAGAAAAATCTGCCAAACTTAACAATGGTGATCTCTGGTAGGGGCGGGGGCGGGGAGATTCCTGGAAACTGGTATTTATTGCTAACTCATTCTGTGTTTGAATTTGTTTGAGCATACATTCTATTTGTTATTAGAAAAAAATCATATGATTAAAAATAGTTATAATAAAGATGGCATCATATGAGACATGATTTTACAACTTGCACTTTCTATGGAACAATGCATCTTGGGATTTTGAATAGTTTAGATATGGTCCATATATAGGCATTGCTTAGAAATTATAGTCATTGAGGTAAAAAAAACCCACAAAACCCAAATTATACTTCTTATTAATTGATCAGTGGTGGGCTCATATAATTTATTAGTATAAAGAATTGGTATGCTGTTTAGTTTCCAGGAATCCAGAAGATCGAAGTTTTAATTTTTTTATTTTCTTTTTTGGGCAGAAACACATCATATTCTCAACATCTAGCATAGTGGTTAGTGTTTTTTAAAAAAAAGAAAAAAAGTTGCTTTGGAGTTGATTCTGACTTATGATGCCCCCATTTACATATGTCAGTGTAGAACTGTGCTCAATAAGGGGTTTTGTCCCCCCCCCCCCTCCCCTTCACCCAAAGGAGCACTGGTGGTATAGTGGTTAATGCATTTGGCTGCTAACCAAAAGGTCAGAGATTCAAACCCACCAGCTGCTCCATGGGAGAAAAATGAGGCAATCTGCTTCCACAAAGATTTACAGCCTTGGAAACCCTATGGTGGTTGCTGTGCATTGGAATTGACTCAGTGGCAGTGAATTTGCTTTTGTTTGATTTTCACCCAAGTTAATATGTGTCTTCCTCTAGTTAGTGGTTTACTCTCCCTTCCCCACTCACCCTTAATAACAACCAAAGAATATTTCTTTTTTTGTGAAACCTTTTTCTTGACTTTTGACAATAGTGGTCTCACATGTTAACTATTTGTCCTGTTGTGATTGACTAACTTCACTCATGTAATGGGCTCTAATTTCATCCATGCTATGAGATGTTTCACAGATTCATCATTGTTCTATAATGTTGCATAGTATTCCATTGTGTGTGTGTATCATAGTTTGATGATCCATTTCTCTATTGATAGGCATTTAGGTTGTTTCCATCTTTTTGCTATTGTGAATAATGTTGCAATGAACATAGGTATGCGTAAGGATCAAAGTTTTAATCCTGTTGTTAGTTTTTCCTCTCTCTAGCCACTTCCTGGATTTGGCCCCACAGGCAGCAGTCCGGGAAGTCCTTCAGTATGTAGACTTTTTCAGGAAACTTATTTCTATCACGGGCAGAGTGCTCGGCAGTGGTTCTTTATCTTTCTTTCTTTTCTTTTTTTAAAAAAATCTTTTGCTTCCATAGACTAAAGAGATAGGATCTCCTTCCTAGATAATGAAAGAAAAGTTTTTCCCCTATAGTATGTCAAGGAGGGATGTTCTGACAAAAGTATTCATCTTACTAATAATGTACCTGAATGCCCAGGTGTGAAGGAAACACTATAGTTCAAGCAGATGTAAAAAACCAAGTTCCAACCTTGAAGTTCTGAAATACGTCTTTTCCTTTATAATTGATATGTAACTCTTTTAAAGTTGATGGTATCAGGCTTACTGGTCTGATGAAGACTGGTGGAACCCCTGAGACTATGGCCCTTAGACACCTTTCAAGCTAGGAATTGAACTTAACCCCTGTGACTCAACTGTCAGCCAAATGATAAGCCTATAAGATGAGCAGTAATATCAAAAGCGTATGCACTCAGTAGAACAATCAAGCATATGAGATCAAGAGGACAGCATTTGCCTAGAGGTAGAACTGGGAAGGTGGGAGGAGATGGGAAGGAAGAACAAAGGGAAGAGGTGGGTGCAGGGGGGAAGTGGGAAGAGTGTTGTTACACCGCTGATTGCAGTGAATGTCACAGGACAGAATGTGTATGGATTATTGAATGGAAAACCAATTTGCTCTAAAAACTTTCTCCCAATTCACAATTTAAAAAAATAATAAATTAATTAAAAAAAAAAAAAAGTTGATGGTACTTCTGCTGACTATGAGTCCAAGTCCTCTCTCTGAATGGTAGGTTGTGCATGTGTTTGGAGGTAATGCTACAGCTGGAGAGTGATCATGCATCTGCATGTTCCTTTAAACAAAAATTGCACTGTCCATAGGCCACAGTGTAATTAGTTGCCCAAACTGCCAAGTTCAGTTTCTGAATCCAGTAGTCTTCCTAGGCCTGACTTGCATATTAAAGACACCCATCAGCATACAATATCAGTGTGTAATCTCTATTTACCTGTTATATGTACCCATCCCAACTATATCTTACTTATACATAATTATTTTAAAAATCAGAAATAATAGATGTGGAACTCAGAGTATAAATATCAAAAAAACTTACTAATAATGAGAAAAACAAAAGCCATTTACTAAACTGAGCTCATGCAAGTATATTTCTGCCAGCTCGGATTTCACATTAACACATTTTCTGCAGTGGTTTTCTCAAATAGAACACCATTTACTGATATCTGCCAAGCCTCGACAAAACAAACAAGCCCTAATAATAAGTGTTAGCATATAAAGTGAGGGTGGACAGAGCAACAATCGTTTCCCCAGAGCTCTCTTCTATCAAACCACCCTGCCCGAAGAATAAGAGAGGCCAGTGTTTTATGTTTCAAGTGTACCATATGGCATGATATGACTGCACTTTAATGACTTATTAGCATATTCTTCCATCTACGCTTTCCTAGTTAAACCAGCTTGACAAAATCTGAATTTTAAAATATTTGCATGAAACCTCCTGGAATAAACAAGGTTTCATAATTTGTTTGCTTTTTGCTCACAGATGAACAAGAAGCCAATTGATCCTCTATGACAGTGCTTGAGAAAACATCAGGTCAGCTTCTTCTTCTACTGCCCTGAGTTAAACATTTTTGGAATGTCTGAAGCATTATTCATATGTTGTATCTCCCTAAGACATGAAGATTCCCCATTTTTTTTTTTTTTAATTAGGATTTGGGTGAAGATTTACAGAGTAAATTCACTTTTCATATAGCAGTTCACATATACTTTGTCTCATGTCATTGACCAAAATTTACAATGCAGCAGCTCCCCTCCCACTTTCTCCCCATAGTTACCTCCTCCCAGTGTCCATCCCTTCATACTCTTCGAGAGGCCCATTGTCTGCCAACCCTGTATATGATCTTGGATACACTCTCCATTTAGACATACATAATTGTTTAGCTTGTTCACCCATCTATCCGTCCCTATACCCATGTTTGCTTTCATTGACAACTCAGTATTGTATTTACAAAGGGGTTCATATTTGCTCTTTGTACTGCCCATGTAACTCTCTCTGTCTTTCTCATCCTCAATGCTGCCATATTGGTCACTCACATTTGGTACATTGCCCTTCTCTTCACCCAAATCAATATTTATCTCTATCTAACAGCATTCCCTCCCCTTCCCTCCCACCCCTGGTAACCAACAAAGAAAATGTCCTCCAATAGATAAACCTTTCCTTAACTTTCACAATAACGGACTAATACAATATTTGTCCTTTTGTGACTGACTTATTTCGCTCAGCATAATGTCCTCCAAGTTCATCCATGTTATGCAGTGTTTTGCAGATTCTACATTATTCTTTAGCATTGCATAGTATTCCATTGTGTGAATGTACCAAAGTTTGGTTATCCATTCCTCAGTTGTTGGACATCTAGGTTGTTTCCAAGTTTTGGCTATTGTAAATAGTGCTGCGATGAACATCGGCGTGCATATATCTGTTCTTGTTATGACTCTCACTTCTTTAGGGTATATACCTAGTAATGGGATGGCTGGGTCAAATGGTATTTGTATTTCCAACTTTTGAAGGAATCGCCATACTGCTTTCCACAATGGTTGTACCATTTTACAAGATTCCCCATTTTGCTTAGATTCTCTGCCTTAAATAATGCTTATTCTGTCTTCTGTGACCTTGATCTTTTGTGGGGAATGAGATTCTCTGACTGAGATCTAGCTGCCAGCCAGCCTCATTAAAAAATCTTTTAGAATTTGGGGGAGGGGGTGTGTGGTGGAGGAGTGGACTAGGCACCATGTCAGGGGCTTGGGGCTTGGGCTTCTCATTATGGCTTGGCTAAGGAGTGACATGAACCTGGAGAGTGAGTTATGTCTCCATTGTGAATACTTGAACTGCCTCTGTGAGAATGAAGCATGTGAGGAGGTAGGTGATGGAATAGAAATTGGGGTAATGCCTAAGGCATTTGACTGCTAACCAGGAGGCTGGAGGTTCAAACCCACCAGCCATTCCTCGGAAGGAAGATTGGACAATCTACTTCTGTAGAGATACCACCTTGGAAACTCAAGGAGGGGTCTCTATGAGTTGGATTTGACTGGAAGGCATTGAGTTTGGTGTTTTTTTTTGGTTACCAAGACAAGACTAGTCTCTTTGTTTGCATACTATTGCACATGATGTATCATTTTTCTTTTCAGATTGTCTGAGAGTAAATGTCTCCTTTTCTCTCTTTCCTAAGTTAATTCTTGCTACTTTTTGAGGATCAGGGTGCTCTTGTTGGAGGTTGCCAATGCCCACATATAATGATGGTGACAATCCTTCAAGACCCCACAATAAGGCTGGCCTATCATCTCTAGTACAACCACCATAACACAGCTGTATGTTTTCACTGAAGAAAACCTTTCTATTTGATGGCAGACACTGCTGCAAACCCCTTCTGCCAAGTTATTTTCTGGTTAGAGGTAGCCATGTGACACAATATGGCCAATGAGAACATAAGTGGAAGCCTTTTGGATGGCTTTTGTTCTCCTGGTAAAAAGGGACTAACTCAGCTGGCATGTGTCTTGAGCTGACTTCCACCTTTTTCATGTGTTGAATATGAATGGAATGGCTGAAGGTGCTGCAGCTATCTTGCAACCATGAGGTAACAAGTGGTAGGAAGGAAGCCAACATACTAAATACATGAAACAAATAAAACCCAACTGTTAAAAGCACTATTAGTCAGGTTTTCTGCAGTTATAACCTGCAATTCTCACAAAAGAGGAAACTGAAACCAGAGGGATTGAGTGATGTGCTCAAAATTAAACAACTCCTCTGACTTCAAGTACAATATTCTTTATTTATATTTTGTTAACAATCAAAAGGCAGTAATTAACACTGTAATTGCACTCTTACTTTGTGGCAGACACTAGGCTAAGCTTTTTACAAGCCATCACCTAGTTTAACCGTTGCAACAACTCTGTGAAGTGGGTACTGTTATATCTTTTTTGCAGATGTAGAGACAGAAGTTCAGAAAGATTAAATATTGTCAAAGCTACAGCTAGTAAATGGTATGTTTCCTTCCTTGAAGAGATGATATCCCTGTGGCCAGTATATGATCAATCCTGGTAATGAGTTTATAGTAGATTCTTCCAATTTCTAAAAACTCACTGCCGTCGAGTTGGATCCGACTCATAGCGACCCCTCCTTGGGTTACTGAGGTGGTATCACTATAGAAGTAGATTCTCCAATCTTCCTTCTGAGGAGTGGCTAGTGGGTTTGAACTGCCAGCCTTCTGATTGGCAGTCAAATGCCTAACAATAATACTTTAGAACAGGGGTTGGCAAATTTTTTCTGTGAAGGGCTATTGTTAAGTGCCATTGAGTCAATTTTGACTCATAGTGACCCCATGTGACAGAATACAACTGGCCTATCGGGTTTCCTAGGCTGTAATCTTTACCGGAACAGATCGCCAAATCTTATTCCCACAGAGCTGCTGGGTGGGTTTGAACTGTCACCATTTCAGTTTGCAGCCAAGCACTTAACCATTGCATCACCAGGGCTCCTTTTAAAGGGCTAGATGTAAATATTTAGGTTTCGTGGGCCATATGGTCTCCGTTGCAACTACATACTTCTGCCACTGCAGTGGGAAAGCACTCAGGCCAATATGTGAATGAATGGGTGTGTCTGGGTTCACATGAAAGTTTATTTACAAAATCAGGGTATGGGGTGGATTTGGCCCAACGACAGGGCCATAGTTTGCCAACCATTGTTTTAGAACAATATTAAAATGACAGTACTTCCTGACTTAGACACGATAGGTTTGAATTAGGATCCTTGGTAGGTGTGGCAGTTAACTTTGTGTGTCAACTTGGCTGGGCCTGGCAGCTGGTGGTAGTTATTCCCCATGATAAGACTGGCAATCAACTTCATGGTGGGATCTAGCACAAGCTGCTGAGTAGCTGTTTTGGGTATGTAGTCTGCTTCCCATATATAAACAGCAGCTTTGGGAATGGTCTCTAGTTTATGGCACACTTGAATCCTGCATGTAGCCGTGTTGTTCAGCAGCCTGCCATGCTCTGCTGACCTTGGGACTTTCAATGGACTTGAATTAATGGCCTGCTGTGTGGTTTGGTAACATTGGGACTGTACCTTTTTACTTGTCAACCTTGGGCTTGTCAGCCTCAGCAGTGAGCAGCTGAGTGAAGAAAGCCTCCAACTTCAGTGGGCCGGGAGCAGGAGGCAGAGCTGAAGCTCAAGGGTGAGGGGCTTTCACTCAGCCCCCAGAGCTTAGCACTTTGAACTCAGACTTAAAGCCTCCAAACTGTAAGGGAATAAAATTCTGCTTCTTTAAGCCATTCCATATTTGTGGTATGTATTCCTGTCAGAGCAGCACTAGGTAACCAAAACAGTAGGACAGTGTTTATGCATTTGGCTGCTAACTGGAAGGTCGGCAGTTAAAACGCACCAGCTGTACCACGGGAGAAACATCTTCTGTAAAGATTTACAGACCTGATGGGACAGTTCTACTCTGTCCTGTATGGTTGCTATGAGTCAGAATCAACTTAATGGCAATGAGTTTTTTGGTTTGTTTTTGAATTTGGCTGTATAACCTCAAGTAAATCCTATAATCTGGGCATCATTTTCCAAATTGGAATGATAACATCTGCCCTCCCGATTTACCAAGGTAGTTGTCAGGATCAAGGAAGATACTAGATATGGAACAACACTGAAAAAGCACAAGTGCTTATGCAGATACAATTTGATACTGGTATAATTGGATACTGAATATAGAATATTAAATATTACCCTCCTGGAAACCCCACCCCAGGCAGAACATACTTGGTTTAAAGACTGGTGTCAGCTGAGGCTGATCTGAGGGGTTCTAGGAAAGTCTCTTCTCCTTTTACCAGAAGTCTTTGGGTGCCTATTAGGCCACAACCTCCAGTTAGATCCAAGACAGAGTCAGCTGTTGGGTAAATTCTGTACTCCTAAGTAGGAGAGCTCTCTTTGGCTCCTTCAGTGTCTTCCTTCAGTGACTGAGTTGTTCATCTGAGCTAGGGAAGGGTACCATGGGGAGTGTTAGATACTCCTGGCAAGGCAGAAAAAGGTTAACCTGCATCTCTGCCCAACATATGTACTAAAAATGAAATGGACCGCACCTCTGTGTCTACATTCTCAGCAACCAGATTGAGGGCCTAAGTGAGAAACCAGGCAAAAACCCACCCATTTCTTCCATTCTCTTGGCTTTTGCTTTCTGAAAGTCTTATATATTTCCTAAAGTGAGATCATACATGCACTCTCTGGCTTCTGAGAAATTTTTGGTTTATAAAAATTTAAAAAGCCAACCTCTTGAAAAAAATGCAAAAGAAAAGGGTGGAAGAAAATCCTGAAAAGCATATCTTAGGTACCAGAAAGGGCTTCTTCTAAATGTTGTTGAACCTTTTTAAGCATGTCATTTGAAGGTCTTCCGAGTTGGACCTCAATTGCTTTTTTAGGCTTCCTCTCCCAACAAATTCCTCATCTGCCCAATGTCTATCACCCTGGGTTTCTCCATTCTGACTGCTGTTGTAGTTGTCATGTGCTGTTGAGTCGGACCCAACTCATAGCGACCCCTCTTTGGGTTTCCAAGGCAGTATCACTACGGAAGTAGATTGCCCCATCTTCCTTCCGCGGAGTGGCTGGTGGGTTTGAACCACCAGCCTTCTGGTTAGCAGTCAAGTGCCTTATCATATGGTTATTATTGTCCTGTCTTTGTGCATACAGTTCTGCTTCCTGGAATGATCTCTCCTTTATCCCTTCCTTCCCTCTTTATTTGATACTTATTCCTCTGCTAGCTATTTGCTGGGGGCAACTCCTACTTCTTCCTGTAATGAAGGGCTTAAAAATGAAGCCTTGTAAGGATCCCTCACCCCCTTGAAGCAGAATCATTTTCTCCCTCTACTCTGCTCTCTTAATGGTTCATGCAGATCTTCGGTGAAGTTGTATGGTCTTATGTCTTGTTCATCTTTGTGTTCCTCAGAGTCTTTTACTCACCTCCAAAACCAAAACTAAATTCACTGCCATCAAGTAGATTCCGACTCACAGCGACCCCACTTGGGTTTCTGAGGCAGTTAGTCTTTATGGAAGTAGATTGCCCAGTCTTCCTTCTGCGGAGTGGCTGGTGGGTTTGAACTTCCACTCTTCTGGTTAGCAATCAAATGCCTTAGGCACTACGTCACCAGAGATCCTTTTTACACACCTACTCACCATTTATCGACTCTCTTGTTATCTGATATTTCACATTTATGTCAATAGTAAAAAACTACAATCTATTTTGTGTGTTAATGGCATATGGCTGGCAGTAACGAAGGTGAGAGTAACACTGACTAGGATGGTTAAGGTTATGTCTCAGCTTGGCTGGGCCATGACTCTCAGTGATTTGTCAGTTATGTAATGATGTAATTTGGCAGTTATGTAATGATGACTTGTCCTCCATTTTGTGATCTGACGTGGTCATCCTCCATTTGCATATAACACCGATATACACAAAACAATCTGGTCTTTGGAACCTAACCATGTCAGTAAGTGAGGAGTGGGCATTCACAGTTGTTGTTAACTGCCTTTGCATCAGCCCCTAGCTCATGGTGACCCTTGCAAAATGGGATCAGATCTTGTGATCCATGGAGTTTTCAGAAGTAGGTCACCAAGTCTTTCTTCCCAGTCTGTCTTTGCGTAGAAGCTCTACTGAAACCTGTTCAGCATCGTAGCAACACACCAGCCTTCACTGGCAGATGGCTGGTGGCCGTCCTTGAGTCATATTGGCCAGGAATCGAATCCAGGTCCCCTGCATGGAAGGCAAGAGTTCTCCCACTGAGCCACTGCAGCTCTCGTCTTATGCATAGTGGGGACTTAATAAATGCTGATGAACAGAAGCAGAGCACCTAGGAGCAGTAGAAAGCCATAGTCTTGGTGTGAAGAGACCCTGGTCCTCATAGCTTCCATCAAGGATATGGAAGGTGCTTTATGTGTGAGAAAGTGCTTTGTAAACTGTATGCCACACATAGACAAGGTCATTGTTTGCAGAATCAGTTGTGTTCATAGCTTTTGTGCTACTTGAGTTTTGTTTCTGCTCATTTTTCCTGAAGAAATAGGTCACAGGAAGTGAAATAGTGGTTTAAGAACACATCAGTGCCGCTTATGCTCTTTCATCTCTGAGTAGAGCTGAATCTTCTCTGAGATTCTGGGGATTTTATTTCTGGCTATGTCCTCATCGATCTCTATTTTCATGTTCTAGCCTAAGACTAAGGCCTGGTCAGCATGTCAGACTGCAGAGAGCCTGATCTCTGAAATATGATCGTGACTGGCCGCATCTCTAGCTCCAGAGCACCTGGACTGCAATTTTTGGACCACTCTTTGCCATGCTTACCTTATTAGAACTGCAGTCTGCTGCATGTCATCATCTTCTTAGCTTTATTTTCTGTGGTCACAAAGTCAAGGGACAGCAATGCGGGGCCATTCTCTGAAGCTTAATGTGCCTAATTAACTCACATATTCCACAGACAGAAGCCTGTACTATTTATGGCACAGAGAAGTGAGAAAATGTCCCCTACCATGGGTATCAGGTAACTAACACAGTTCTGCCAAAGTTTGGTTGTGAAACACGAAGCCTCTGAAACCCGTTGGTGTTAAGTGCACACCAAATATTCAATCCAGACATGTCGTGCTTGAACTATTCTGGGGCTCATAAACCTTTCATCAGAATCAGAGGTGAAATATTTGGCCTTATTTGTAAGTCCCATATTTCTAAAGACCTTGGGGGCTCATTTAGTATTCCCAGCAGAAAGGTCACAAAGTTGGTTTCAGTGGGTCTGGTGTAGTGAAGAGGGGGCCTGGTGGTACAGTGGTTAAAGCGCTCAGCCACTAACCAAGAGGTCGGTGGTTTGAATGCACCAGCTGCTTCATGGGAGAAAGATGTGGCAGTCTGCTTCAATAAGGATTAAAGCCTTGAAAAACCGTATGGGGGCAGTTCTACTTTGTGCTAAAGGGCTGCTGTCAGTTGGAATTGACCTCATGGCAGTAGGCTTGGTTTTGGGGTTGGTGTAGCAGAATGGATTGATTTAAGCAGGAGATGCTTTCACAAGTCTCCAGGAACCAGCATCTCATTTCTCCTGCATGTTGCCCACTCCCTACCTTTCCCTTCCTGTACCTCCCCGCCCCCCAAAATAACCTAAACACAAGCACTCCTATATAGTTGACTGCACAACCCTTACATTTTCTGATCAAAACACTGAAACCTTATTTAATAGTGATACTGGGAAAGGACCTATTCCTTGTTTTCAGGCAAACTGCATTGTAACACATTTTGAAATGTGTGGTTTTTATTGGGGCACATTTAATTTTATAAAAATCGTGAAATCTAAGTGTTAGAGAGTTTCTTCAAGATCATCTAGTCCATTCCAAGCCCACATCCACTGATTGTTGTTGTTGTTGTTAAGTGCCGTTGAGTCGTTTCCGACTTATAGCGACCCCATGCACAGCA
>NW_006921595.1:7536379-7542003 GCF_000298275.1 Orycteropus afer afer | reverse complement strand
GTAGTGATACTGCCTCAGAAACCCAAGGAGGGGTCACTATGAGTCGGGTCTGACTTGACGGCATAAACAACAACAACATGATATAGTGTTAGAGGATGAGACTATCATATTTTCCCAAATATTCAAAGCCTCCAGAGGTTCAGAAACCTAATGAACAAAATGTCAGAATAGGGCACCCCTAGATTCATATTATCACATAAATTAAGGACTGACTGCATTTTAGGTGAAAACGTTTCCCTTATTCACATGCTGCATATTTAAAATCACAGAGAAACTGTTTCAATGCTGTGTTTCACTACGAGTAGTTTAATTTCTCATTTGATGATTTGTTAGAGATATTTGGACAACGTGGGACCATTATCTGTAATCCTCACTTGCTGACTTTGCTGCCTGGAATGTCCTATCCTGAAGCAGCCTTCCTTGAAGGTGGTGGCACTAAATCAGACACTATATAGTATGTGCTTTCTATCCGGGAAGATCACCTCCAATACACCTGTCCTCTGGGAGTCTTTCTTAGAAACTGCTGTGGCTCACTCCTCCAGGAGGAAGGTAGGCAGGGAGAAACTCATAGCTTGGACCATGGCTAACTAATCACAGTAACTAATGAGTAATAATAATTAATGTTTCCTGAGCACACACTGTGTGCCAGGTTATGATTGAAGCCTTTTTTTTTTTTTTCAGTTTTGGTTCTTGAATCTTCATTACAACCCTATGAGTTAGATACTATTTTACAGACTGAAAAATGGAGGCACTGAGAGGTTAAGTAACCTTCTCAAAGTCACACAGCACTCTTCCAAGTGTCCAAGCCGAGATATGACTCCCCAGAGCTGGTGTCCTACAGTACACCGTCTTGTCCACTTATTGATCATTTGCTACTGGGCAACTCAGCTAAGTGTTTTTTGTTCATTCAAAACAGGTTTCCAATGTATTAGCATTTCTTCCTGCTCAACCTCACAAGTCCTGGTTGAGGAGAAAGCAAGTTATCACAGATACAGTTAAATCCCTCCCCTCAATTTTTTCCCTTCCTTCCTTTCTTCCCTCTTTACTTTACTTAGCTATTACCATGGGACCAGGATGGATTTTTCCCTTTCATGAGTCTGTGCTTTAGCTGCAAATGTATGTACAATTATATATTGTTTCTGAGTTTTATTCATATCAATATATGTCAATATAGTTCATTCTACATGCTATACAGTATTCTAATAGGTAATTTTACTATAGGTTATCTTTTCATTTTCCCTATGTTGTGTTAGGTGCTGTCAAGTTGATGCCAACTCTCAGTGACCCTGTGTACAACAGAACGAAACACTGCCAAGTCTTGCACCATTCTCAAAATCATTGCTATATTTGAGCCCATTATTGCAGCCACTGTGTCAAACCATCTTGTTGAGGGCCTTCCCCTTTCTCTCTGACACTCCACTTTACTAAGCATGGCATGATTCAGCTGGTATATATCATTGTCAAAATATGGACATACTTCTATACTTCTTGGTAAATACTAGAAAAATAATTAACCTACTTGATGTTAGGCTCTGAAGAAACTGAGAGAGAGAATTCAGTATGAACAAGATCATCGATGCTAAGAGAAATTCTCTGTTTACTGAGATTGTTTGCAGTTGGCCAGCAGTGGTTACATAAGGAGAGGCCTGAAAGAGGTGGTGGGTAATGGGGCCACAGAGCGGATTGAGGTGTTGTGAGGGCAGTGGGGCATATGCAGTACCTGTTGGCTGCTCCTGAGCACTGAGCATTGTTAGAGGTGGTACAGGAAGCAGTAGTGTTGGTGCTGTCATCAGTTGGTTGAGGGCTGAGCTCTCCAGGTCCAGGCCTAGAGAAATGGGAAATGCTGACAGGAAGATGCATATCTGGCAGGGATGTGTGAGCTCACTGCGCCACCCTTTGGGTGCAACAAAGTGCCAGACCCAAAGACCCAGTGTCTGCCAGTTTAATGGGGGAGACATTGGAAGAGGTTGATACCATTCCTTAAGACAAATCACAGCTTAGGGGTTTTGTTTAGTGACAGTCACAAGGAGCATTGTCAGTTTCCAAAAATCAATAGATGCCATGGAAAAATTTGAGGAACAACTTTAATTCTAACCTATATTAGTTGGTGAGCAGTTTTATGAGATATATGTGATATATATATATATATATAACCACCCAAGGAGACATTTGCACTTGGGTAGTGCAAATGGTTTATGTGCTCAGCAACTAACTGAAAGTTTAGAGGTTCAAGTCCATGAAGAGGCACCTTGGAAGAAAGACCTGGCAATCTACTTCTGAAAAAAATCAACCATTCAGCCATTGAAATCCCTATGGAGCACAGTTCTACTCTGACACAGATGGGGTCACCATGAATTGGAGCTGACTTGATGGCAAATGGATTGTTTACATATATATGTATCAATGTATATATCAATGACTTCCATATATGTATATGGCACACATATATCTCATAATTCTGCTTACCAAATAAAGTGATTTAGGTTTTTTTAGAGATTAAAAAGATACATTTAAATGTCTGAAATATTGTTACTGTATTTAGTAATATATTAGTAGTATATATTAATTTTTATAACCATACCAGTTAATTAAATCTTTTAAATATTACTCCTGATTCTAATGTTCATTAGTCTCTGCTCCCCTATATCTGACTAGTATACTAGTTAAATCGAACCAGTCACTCTTACCTAAATATATCCCATGTTTTCCTCCTGATATATATTTTGGCCTTAAAAATGCTAAGAAAAGTCCTTATGTCAATTAATTCTGTTTTCCAACAGTTTAATTCAACAAATACAACAAATACTTGTAGAGAAATTTTTAGGTAGTTACTAAAGAGAAAAATAGTAGCAAGGAGAAGGGAAAAGATAGCAAAGTTCAGGGTGTGGTTGTAAGTCTAGCACCTCCATTGTTCTCTTCCACTGGCTGTCCGATTATATCTTCCATAGATACCCAATCACCTCTTTGTCCTCAAACTTGAAAGATAAAAACCACCTCCCCATTATTTGTATTTGATTCCATCTTTTCTATTTCCCTTCACCTCCACAACCCAAGGAACACTGTTAACAACGCAGTATTCTCTTTTGAAATCTTTCTCCATCCTTAACTAAGACTTGAATAGAGCCCCCAAAAGGTGTAGCTTCTGCATTCTTTGTGCAGCTAGGGTTTATAATGATGGTGTGGAGGAATGAAGGAAAAACTCATACTGCTTTGTGTAATCATATGAAGTACAAGCTGTGTTGTACAGAGGTAGATCATGGGACAGTTAGGAAAATACCACTCTTCATTCTTATGGATTTGGATGGTACTGCCCGTGAGAAGTAATGTTTGCTATGGGAAGTTATGTGAGTGTTTGATGCAACTATAGCTTGCTGAACAATTTGAAGAAGACAAAAGCAGGACATCTGTTTTGGTCCTCTAGCGCCACTCTAATGGTGGAGCTCTGGTAGCATAGTGCCTAAGGCACTTGACTGCTAACCAGAAGGCTGGCGGTTCAAACCCACCAGCCACTCCTTAGAAGGAAGATGGGGCAATCTACTTCCACAGTGATACTGCCTTGGAAACCCAAGGAGGGGTCGCTATGAGTCAGGTCCGACTCTATGGCACATAACAACAACAACAACAGCACCACTCTAACAGAAAGTACCACAAGTGGGTGGCTTTAACAAACAGCGATTTATTTTCTTACAGTTTTGGAAGCTAGAAGTCTGAGTTCAAAGTGCCAAGCTCTGGAGGCTAGGTAGTTCCCTTGACCTTCCTTGGGCTTCAGCTCTGCCTCTTGCTCCCAGCCTACTGAAGATGGAGGCTTCTCTTAACTCAGGCAGCTTCTGGCTGCTGAGGCTGACAAACCCAAAGCCAACAAGTACAACAGCACAGTCTCAAAATTATCAGGCAACACTGCAGGTCACTAAGTCAAGTCCATTAGTAGTCCCAAGATTGGCAGACAACATTGCAGGCTATTGAGATGAATAATTGGCTACATGCAGGGTCCAAGTGTGCCAAAAGCACCAGAGACCTTTCTCAATGCTTCTTCTTATACACTGGAAGCAGACCACATCCCTAAGGCAGCTACTCACCTTCTCCAAGGAGATTCCACCATGGAAATGATTACCAGTCTTATCATAGAGAATAACTACATCCAGCTGCCCAGCTACTCAATCAGGTCCAGCCAAGGTGACACATAATCTTAACTACCACAACATCTCACTTCCTTTCTAGCCACATTGACCTCCTTGTTACCTGAACCTACCTAGCATTCTCCCACCTCAGGGCCTTTGCTCTAGCTCAGGTTTCTCAGCAGTGCTGCTTATTCATACCTCTTGGTTGTGGGGGCTGTCCTGTTTAGCAGCATCCCTGGCCTGTCCTCCCTAGATGAGAGTAGCACCTCTCATGAACAGCTGGGCAGCTGGATGTAGTTATTCTATCTAGGTATGATGATCACAATAGGATTCCAGACACAATTGAATATCCCTTAGAAGCCAAAATCATGGTTGAGGACCACTGCTGTAGCTTTTCCCTCTGCCTAGCATACTGTCTAACCTGCTCACCTAATCTCACCTTGTGTACAACTTTATATAATACTTACTTTTGATAATACTGACCACCTTCTATAATACTGTAACTGTCACTCTCTTAACTCCCTTACCTACCTTACCTTTCTCTACTTTTTAATTGGTATGACCATCTAATGTACTTATTTTGATATGTTTATATCTGTCTTCTTTCATTAGAATGTAAGCTCCTTGAGGGAACAGTTTTGTTTCCTGGTACTTCCTAAGCACCTAGAGCAGTTCCTGACACATGTCTTAAAAATAATAAAATACATGTGCAAAATAGACAGTGAAATGACTAGTGAGAGCTGTTCTCCATTCTCCCAGTTTGCCAGCCTTAAACCAAGCAACAAGGAGCCCTGGTGGCACAGGGTTAAGCTCTTGAGGTTCCTAACTAAAAGGTTGGTGATTAAAACTCACCTAGCTGCTCCATGGGAGGAAGACCTGGCAACCTGTTTCTATAAATATTACAGCCAAGAAAACTCTATAGGCAGTTCTACTCTTTTACATGAGGTCGCTATGAATAGGAATTGACTCAATGGCACCCAACAACAAACCAAGTAACCATTTATTAGTGGTATAACCTTACAGAAAGAAAATTTTTTTGTTGTTAATAAAATCAAGCTAAAGCAACATATATTTTTTATCCAGACCTCCTTCTTTTTTTTAAAACTAAAAATTGGCATGTTATGTACCTGCTCAGTATCTTTCTTGTTTCATTTAACCTTATATGCATTTCAATGATAGCTTTTCTGTCTAGGAAGATTTTAGCTTCCTTGTTTAAGTTTTTCCTGTGGTTGAAACTTGGAGATCCACAGCCTAGTAAATACTGAGCAGATACACCTGATCTTCCTTCTATAGCCCTTTAACAAAGAGAAAACTTGATTTGCCAGTTGAACTTGAATACAGATTTTCAGCCAGACCCCAGGGAGCTCTCAGCCAGTTGGCAAGTCAGCCTGCTTTGTTTCCTGCATGAGGGCATTTCATTGACTCAAGTCCATATGTCATTTGATTATTTTGGGTTATATGACTATATATATATATATATATATATATATATATATATATATATAT
>NW_006921595.1:7534393-7536269 GCF_000298275.1 Orycteropus afer afer | reverse complement strand
GGCCAGTGGGTTTGAACCGCCAGCCTTCTGGTTAGCAGTCAAGTGCCTTAGCCACTATGCTACCAGAGCTCCTATATATATATATTTTTTCAGTTGGTTTCCTGTAGGACAGGGCTAAGTGTAAGTACTTCTTAGAAATCAGCCAGGCTGTGCATGGATGGAGAAATCCCTGTGGACACAGGCAGTCTTGGGCTGGACCTTTGGACGAGAATCTCCTGGAGCATTCCTACACAGCATGCCCAGCAGGGGCTTCAGGAGGGGATCCAGGCAGGAGATATACCTGGCATGGCCTTCACTGCACTCATTTAGAAATGGTTTCTCTAGGTTTCAGTGATACCACCTGTCTGTCAGTTTGTTGTATTGTGGTCACCAATGTGTTGCTATGATGCTTGGAGCTATGCCATAAGTATTTCAAATACCAGCAGGGTTACCCATGGTGGACAGGCTTCAACGAAACTTATAGACTAGACAGACTAGGTAGAAAGACCTGGGGATCCAATTCTAAAAATTAGTCAATATAAACCTTACAGGTCATAGTAGAACCTTGTCCAAGATAGTGCTGGAAGATAGATGGAAAGCACTACATGACAGTCACAGCAATGGACTCAGACGTACAGATCACGAAGATGGCACAGGACTGGGTAACATTTGTTCTGTTGTACGTGGGGTCTCCATGAGTCAGAGCTGACTTGACAGCAACTAACAACAAACAAGGTCTCAGTGCAAATAGGGAATGGCTCCCTCGGCCTTGTTTTCTACATATGATGGAGGGCAGAAAGTAGGAGGCTGAGAGAGACAGCTAGGTGCCTTAGGAGTCCAAATTTACAAAAGGCCCAAGGAGAGAAATTTGGCCTGGTGCCAGTGATGTGACTCTGTGGGTTGAGGCTTCATCTTGGGGAGGCAAATGAATGGTGTGTTTTGAAATTAAGCACGTAGTGATTATTACTTTAGAAGCCTTAAAACATTTAGCTTTCAGCTTATCAGAACTCAATGTATGACATTCATGTTAGCCAAAATGGTTGTATTTTTTAAAGACCCAGAGGATAAAATGCATACCAAACTTCGAAATTGTAAACAAAGAATTAGAATGACAGATCACTACTGGTTAAAAGAAATTGTTACCTTGAGTATACATACAAAAGACCCTCTTTTCATTTGGGAGGGACATGCTTAGGTCACAGTAATTAAACATTGTCTTTTTTTTTTTTCCTCTCTCTTTAGTTCCAAAAAGGTTAGGAAGACGTTGCAGAAGTCCAAAAGAACAGCTGGATCATGCATCTTTCAAATGGGAAAAACTTGTGCCCTTAATCACGGATGAACCATGAGGAAATGCTTTAGAAAAGACTGAACTCATCCTTTCATAGAATATGCAATCTAATCAGCACTCAGAGAAAAGCAGAGGGGAAGGATTAGAAATAATAGTCTATGTTTATTTTTGTCTGGGATCTATGGAAATGCAGGTTTATGGCTTGACTTGAGCTCTCACAGTTAAAATATATGGTGTATATAATAGCACTTGCAGCCAGGCCTGGGCCTGGCCTCATCAGATTTCACAAGGTACGTGGCTGGCCGTGGGCTCACTAGAGCTGCAGACAGTTGTCATTCCTTTCTCAAGATTGAGGTTCCTTGCACCAAGTCCCTAGAGAAGTTTCTAACTGCACAGGGGTCAGCTGTGGCCATTGCCCCTGTTGTCTCCTACTTTCCACCTTCACCATCACTGTTCTAATAACCGTATTTAGACCATCCATACCTGCTGGGAAGAGAGAGAGCCACATTTAATGTAGATCTTTTCTGTTGCCTTTTAAAAAAATATACTTACTAATGTAGCTCATTTCAAGCTAAGAAATAATATTCTATTTCTCTTTTGCAATTTGAT
>NW_006921595.1:7523197-7533719 GCF_000298275.1 Orycteropus afer afer | reverse complement strand
GGTTCAAACCCACCAGCCACTCCTTGGAAGGAAGGTTGGGCAATCTACTTCTGTAGTGATACTGCCTCGGAAACCCAAAGAGGGGTCCCTATGAGTCAGGTCCAACTCGACGACACATAACAACAACAACAACATGGGAACTTCATGCTTAACATTTGGAGAAACTTCTAAACTGTTCTCTCTCTCTCTCTCTTTTTTTTAAGTGATAATTATGGTACTTTAGCTAGGGGTCTCTATTGGGTTTTGGGTAAAGAACACATATTTGAAATGGGTGGGTCATGATTGTATTTGCTATTTGTTTCTAGTAAATAAAGCCCTCTCTCAGGTAATTTAAAAATTCTCTCTTGCAATTTAACAGTTTCTTCCTTTGGCTCAGTTTCCCTTTCTTCCTTCCTACCCTCATTCCTAGTTGTTTTATTTTTTTTTTCAATCTATGTTTATTGAGCTAGGTTACCCACATTGGAGGATAACAACAAGGAGAAAATCAGATAAATAGTTATGAGGGCATCATGGACTGCAGAAACTCATACTGGAGCCACTGTGAAAATCCAGCCAGTGTTCCCACTCCTGCCATGTGTGCTGAGACTCACATGGTCTGACCTGGAGATACGGCTTCATTACGCACCACCAGTGTTTCCATCAGTACATGAAGGATATAGGCTTCTTCAAGTTGGACTAAGTGATCTTCCTTGAATGGATTATCCAAGACATCTACACAACGAAAGAAACAATGAAAAGTCTTTGTACATAACATTTAAAAAAAAAAAGCTTAAGTTATGAAAAACAAATTGCAGTAATCTGGTTGAGGCTTCTTAGCCCATTCTCTACACCCTAAGACTAGTCCTTTAATTCCATTTTACCATGGCCCACTCATCCAACCTCCCCATAAGGTTAAAATCCCAATGGGAGATCGCACTCCTACTCAACTTGTCAAAGAAGGCTGAGTTCAACCAGGATCCCATTTTTCTAAGATGTAATCTAGGTAATATCCAAGCACTTCTGTGTAATACTGTGCCTAAAGGAATCCTCAGCCATGGGCCAACTTTGCTCTAACATTTCTCACCACCCCTGGCATGAAGAAATCAAAAGTCTGACAAATTAAATCTAACTTTCAAAAGGCTTTAGGAGCTTTGGTGGCGTAATGCCTAAGGCATTTGACTGCTAACCAGAGGCTGGCAGTTCAAACCCACTAACCTCTCCTTGGAAGGAAGATTGGGCAATCTACTTCTGTAGAGATAGCGCCTTGGAAACCCAAGGAGAGGTTGCTATAAGTCGAATCGACTCCACGACAGTGAGTTTGGTATGGTTTTTGGTTTTCAAGACTTTGAAAAGTCCAGGGGAAATAAATTTCTTTCCTATTTTTAATACTTCATAACCCTGATTATAATAATAAATAATGCTTACTTCATGTCTAATGGGGCTAACATCATGTATGATGGCACTTTATCTGAGAAGGCATAAAAACAGAGGAAGAAATCATTACTAAGAATGCAAAGCAAATTTGAAAAATCAGCAAAGTTTAAAATGAAATGCTCCTAGTTGATTTCACATGCTACTTGCCTAATGATATTGTAACATACGAGTAAAACAAAATTTAGAGCTGCCGGAGCAGCTAGGAGAGTCATTTTTTCAACTGCATGTGTAGTATTACAAGACTCTGGTTGGCTCCTCTGCATATATCCAGGTACTCTGCAGCTTAGGAAACCCTTGCTTCCTGTAATACCATGGATGTCTGCTGTTTTTATCTGCTTGGTATACATTCCCCTCTCTTCTGGTAACAGAAGGTGGTTCTCTTTTGCGAATTCTCCTTCCCGGCACTGCATTTTGATGTGACTGCTCTGACATTCCTTAGTGTCCTAGTTGTCTAGTGCTGCACTAATCCAGTTGAATCTTCTTACACTTTATCTGTAAAGAGATACTAACATCTACTTTAGAGGGTAGTTGAGAAATTAAATAAGATAATTCACATAAAGTGCTTGACACAGTGCTGGGGATATAACATACCTTCAACAATATTGGCTATTGTGATAATAAGCTTAAAATACATTTTTCTCTGTTTTTTTTTTTTTTTTTTAATTTGGTCTGTTTGGGATCTCTCTTGGGGTAGTAAGATCAAGTACAGGTGATATCCCTCAGACACAAATATACAATGTGATCTACTACCAGTTGGACATGTATTTAGAGTTATTTAGCAAGTAGTGATTGTAAGAGATTTGAGCCAGGGACTTTGTTGAAATGAGTCTTGAAATATTACACTATCTCTTTTGATTTTTCTCTCTTCCTCATCTGTTATCAAATCTTAGAGCTCAACAACTACTTTGACTCAAGAAGTAGATCTTAAGAGCCAGGCCCTGTACGTAAAGATGAATTAGAATGCTTTCTGTCCTCAAGGGCCTCAGGTTTTCCCTTATCTTCACTTTCAGTGCTTTCACTGACACTCAACCTCTCAGGAACTCTTACCTGAGAGGATGTCTTAATCGATATTTCACCTATCATCCCTGCTCTGTACTCTCCGAATCTGTCAACTGGATTAATCCTCCTAAAATTCAACTCTGAATTAATATTCTTGCAAAAGTCTCCAATGGCTCCTCATTATCTAACAAATAAAGTCATCAATCTTCTTTCTGGTGTATGGCAACCTCCAAATGTGGTGTCACCTTTTCTCCTCTCTTCCCTCCCTGCTGTTATACCATTGCCCCACCCATCATCTGTTCTTTCCCAGAAGGTGCCACATTCATCTAGGCTTTGACCCATTTACAATTCCTTCCCCACTTTGGTCAAAAGCCTGCTCATTCCTTAATGCCAGACATAAATGTCAAGAATACACTTCTCTAAGAAGTTTTTCCTCTCTATAGCACATAAAGGAACTCCCTCCGCTGAACCCTTATAGTGCATTATAATTCTCAGCTTTATGGGATTCCATCTTGCTTCATAGATATTTAGGTTCAACAAGAAAGACTCCCATACTATAAGAAAGAAGACTCTGATATGTACTTCCAAGGAAGGGGGCGGCAATTTAAACTTCTCTGGAAATTTGAACCAAGAGATACATCTTTCAGGGAAATTTTATGTGAGGTCTTGTCCTGCCTGGAGGTCAGTCAACACCCTGATGACTGCCCAAGGGTCTGGAAAACCTTAAAATTCTAGTAAATTTCTTGAGATGATTATTTTAATTGCTTGAGACAGAACACACATGTAGATAAGAAAAGAGAACACTAGTATAGACTCTTTTGAAGGAGATTAAGGACTAACAGAGAGCTATTTTCACTTTGCCAATGGGAATAGGAACTAAGAGAAGCTCCTAGAGGCTGGGTTGTCTTGAGATTTTCTATACAGTCTTGAGAGTGTTGTTGTTGTTATGTGCCGTCGAGTCGGACTCGACTCATAATGACCCCTCCTTGGGTTTCCGAGGCAGTGTCACTACGCAAGTAGATTGCCCCATCTTCCTCCCGAGGAGTGGCTGGTGGGTTTGAACCGCCAGTCTTCTGGTTAGCAGTCAAGTGCCTTAGGCACTATGCTACCAGAGCTCCCAGTCTTGAGACTAGGTAAGTTATTTTTCTTTTTTCCACAATGAGTTGGGTGCTGGGATTTCTGTCTAGTTCATTTCTATTTTGCCCCAGAAATACTGGATATATGGGTCACTTTGAGGAAATGTTCGGCGTGAAAAAGGGAAGATATTGTATTGAGCACCTATTTTATGCTGGCACTTTTCACATATATTATTAACTTAACTTCATATTAAGCCATAAGGGAGGTATTATTTTCCTGATTTTTATGGGTGTCAAAATAATGTTAGAGTAGTTAAGTGACTTGTCCAAGATTACTCATGAAGTGTTAAGCTGGAGATTCAAAGCGCTCATACTCATTCTTATTTCTTTTAAATCTTTACCCCATCCCTTTTCCTGTTACCTACCTTCTCTCTCATATGTCCTTAGAGCTATCCATCTGGTTCTACTCCCTCTCCACTAACCTTTCCCACTGCCATGTCAATTAAAAATCTGCCCTTCATGTTCTCCCAAAATCAAAGGGACTTCCTATGTTTCTTCAGGGCCAGGTTACAAACCATCTCTCAGAGATGATTGTGAGCTAAATTATCAGTGATATATCATGACTCAGTGACATGCATTTGTTAAGTTATTTAACCATGATAGTGGATTCATTTAGTTCTCCTTTTAGTTCTATCAATTTTCACTTTGCATATTTTGAAGTTTATATTAATACAAATTTAGGATTGTTATGCCTTCCTGATGAATTGACTGTTTTATTATTTTAAAATGTTTCTGTTTATCTCTGATAATATTCCTTGTCTTGAAGTCTACTTTGATAATACATATAGCCATACCAGCTTTCTTATGATTAGCATTTATGTGGTAATATCTTTTCCCATCATCGTACTTTCAATCTCTCTGGGACTTTATATTTAAGGGATGTCTTCTATAACAGCATATAATTGAGTCATTTTTAAATTAAGTCTGATAATCTCTGTCTTTTAATTGGAGTGTTTAGTTCATTAACATTTAATGTGATTACTGATACAGCTAGATTTATGTCTCCCTTCTTGCTATTTGTTTTCTGTTTTTTTTTTTTTTTTTTTTTGTGAAGAACTGCATTTGAATAGGAAACTCCTGGAACATAGTTTCTAATGTTGTTTGATAATATTTTAGACCATCCTAGCAGATGAAGTGAGGAGGCCTTTCTGATAATATCTCTCAAGTGTTGTCCAGTAAGCATCTGTTTTTTGTTTTTTTGCCTGCAACTAGGGAAATGCCTTAATTGTTTAATATTTAGGCCATTTTCAGTTCCATAAATGGTACCTCAATGACTATCTTTCCCTTTTTGGGGTCAATGTAATAAGATAGAGTCATAGAAGGAGGGTTATTAAGTCAAATGGTATTAAACATTTATAAAACTAATGATACACATTACAATGTTGTTTAACTTCATATTAAGAAGTTAAGAAGAACGGCACCAGTTTACCATGCAACCAGCAATGCCTTAAAGCACTAAATTTGCCACACCTTTCCCAGCACTGGATGCTACAAGTTAATTTAAAAATAATTTTATTTATAAATTTAATTATACCTTAACTTCTGGGATTACATTTAGTATATCTTAAATTTTTGATATGCTGTGAGAACCTCCAGAGGTGCAGGGATAATACAAAATATTTATTATGCTGAGAATTCTAAAGAAAGTTTTTATGTAAGCAGAGTGAAAAATTGTGGAGTAGATCCAGGGAGACTAAAGAATTCCCTTATTGGTTCCTGAGGAACACAATTGCCACTTAATAGATCTCTCTTTTTTCCTTCAAAACCTCATGCCAAATTTATATTCTGCTTCATTCTAAGGCATTGTCTCAAAAGGAATTTGCACAATGCAAATTTGATGTACCAAAGGGATAGCCTATATGCTATGAATAGCAATTGGCCCCTTGTGTCATGAGGGGAAAATGAAAATCTTTGTTAATTAAGTACCTTAGTAATAAGGAAACATAATGGTCTCTGCTATGCAATTGAGTATGAGCATTTCTTTCATTATGAACTGCAATTCCTCTTTGTTATGCAAGAGCAAGAAATAGTTTTATTTTCAGATCAATAGTTGGTATGCTGAATTAATATATGTGAAATGTTAATATAGTGTAAAAGAGAAAATTAGGCTTCTTGGGTTTGGGAACCCAAGACCACATGGTTATAGTCAGGCTGAATAAATTGTAGCAGCCTACTGCTCTGGACTTTTCCAGATTGTAGGGACCTTCCTGGTTGGGGCAGTTCTCCTGAAAAATTACAATGGAACTTTGAATAAAAGCTTTCATCTCTTAGGCCTGTCTCATAAAATTGGTGTTGTTCTGAAATGTGTTTTCTCAAGGAGTGTAATGCATATTTGCTTTTTGCTGGGCAGGCTGAGCCAATAATGATTGCAATCAATAAGAAAGTCTTTCATCAGTAGAGTTTTATGATCATGCTTTAAGGGTCCTCAGATATGAGATGAACTAAGTTAAGTTTTATTGGTAATTTACCAGATATACTTCATGAAATCTACTCCAAGAAATTCAGAATTCATTTTTATCTGCAGCCATTGAAAAGTCTCCAGTTATTACAGGAGACCCAAACCCATTTCCAACCTGGCCAACACTTGAGGACATTTACTTTCAAGTGATCTAACTGAATGTACAGACTGTTTCCTGGAATCCCACACATCCAGCTCCCAATCTTCTTTGCCTCCTCTCTCACAGAGGTGCTGGCTGACAAAGATTTTTAATCTCAGCTTTATTCCTTTCCTCTTTCTGTCTTTCCTCTAAAACTTACACACACACACACACACACACAAAATCCAGATGCTCCTGGTTAGCAGGAGATATGACAATTTTATAGTATCCAAAGCTCTAGGCCTCTTCATCAAACTTTTAAAAAAAAATCATAAAACATTCCTGAACTACTTTTGAGTTGTACAAATGCTTTAGCTCTATTATTTAAGCCTACAACGATATTTTGAAATGTTATAACCCTTCTTTTACAGAGGATAAAATTGTGTCTCGGCAAGGTTAAGCAATGTGCCCATGGTTACACAACTAGTAAGTGTAGATGAAGAATATTGAATGCAGGTCTTGACTTTAAAGCCCATAATTTGACAGATACCACTTTGCTTCCCAGAGAGAAGTAGGTAAAATTGAACACTTGCTTTAACGTTGGCTGGTCCAGTGAGTAGGCAAATAATCTATACCCTACTTATACAAGTGAAAGGTTGAGTGTAGACATGCATTGTCAATGTGAAAAAGCACCATATAAATGCAGTGGATATCACTACTGTATTATGTAACATGATTATTTGTTAAGACTTGACGGTCAACAAAGACTTCCAAGAAGCTCTTGCTCCTAACAATCTCTTTGCTGTGTCCTGCCTTTCCATCATTTAGAAGAGCCCTTGATTCTCAATCCTTTGTTCATGTCCTGGATTAATTTTTCACATCAACCACCAATATTATCCCCATTCACTTGAGATATCTGGTGCTGTTAAGAATGTGATAGAGTGATAGTAGATTGGGCAAAACAATTCCTTCAAACTCAAACTTGAGATTTCCTATGACTCATTTCTCCATTTGGTGTAGGGGTGAGATGGAATCAGAAGCATTAAACAGAACTGATCTTAGAATGCACTGAAAATAGGAAAAAAAAAAAAAAAAAAGATCCAACTACCTGGTGTGCAATTTAGCCATCCCAAATACTAAAACTTTATGTTCATCCATAATATTTTCCTCTTACAATAAAAACATCTGAGTGTGATAGTAAAGCAGCAGGGACTCACCAAAGAGTGAAGTTATCACTTGCCTGCAGGAAAGGAGCCATTTAAAAGCACTCAATTCCTTGTGGCCCTCTCTAGTATAAAAGTTTCATGATAAATCCATCCCCAGCTAATGCCTTGGGTGATTTAAATATATAGCAGTAGAGTCTCCAGTGATCAATTGAGGGATAATGAGTTGTAGAACAACCAAAGTGAACAGAAAATCCTCTTGGTTCAAGCATTTTGTTCTTTCTTTTTGAGCTGATGGATGCATTCATCGCAAAGAGGGGAAAAGAAGGAGAGAAAAAGAAAGCTGAAAGGCCAAGGGAAAAGACAGAGTACAGGCTTTGTACTTATGTTATCCAAATATTCACCAAGTCATCTATCTGCAGGCAACACATTCAGTGTTAGACATCCACATGGAGTATTACTAACATCATTACAATGTTTATAAACCAAGAAGTATATTTGTTATAAACCCATATTTGGATGTATTTAGTAAAGTGGATGATGGCAGAAGAATCACCTCTAAAGTCTGGTGAATCTGTCCCACCTCCCACACCCACATCCACACCCACACCCATACACACTCACTCACAACTGCTATGACTTCCTACTTCTCCACTTTTATTCTTTAAAAAATATCAGAAATCTTGAGGTTAGAAATTTTCCTCCTCTTCTTTCTTAGAGCTTCTGTCTTCTTTTCTCTGTAAGTACAACATACCAAAATCTTTGGACAGTTGAACCTGACTCATAGCGACCCCTCCTTGGGTTTCCAAGGCAGTATCACTACGGAAGTAGATTGCCCAACCTTCCTTCTGAGGAGTGGCTGGTGGGTTTCTGAGGTGGCAAATCTTTATGGAAGCAGATTGCCCAGCCTTCCTTCTGAGGAGTGGCTGGTAGGTTTGAACCACCAACCTACTGGTTAGAAGTCAAATCCTCAGACACTACGCCACCAGAGATCCTTAACTAGAGGATCTACTAAACTCATGGCCGTCAAGTCAAATGTGACTCATAGCAACCCCTTCTTGGGTTTCCAAAGCGGTATCTGTACAGAGGTAGATTGCCCTGTCTTTCTTCCGAGGAGTGGCTGGTGGGTATGAACCACCAGACTTCTGGTTAGCCGTTAATAGCCTTAGGCACTATTAACTTGGGTGAAGGAAAAAATAAAACATAAACCAACTCTTGAGATTTGTAATGCTCTCTTTGTGATAAGGAGATTGTTAAAAATATTCATAAAGACAAATTACTTTTCTTTTTTTCCTCATTTTCCAATCCAGAATTCCCACTATGTGTCCATCAAAATCATATAAAAAACAAAAACAAAAAATATTAAAGATTACAGTCTTGGAAACCATATGGGATAGTTCTCTGTCTTGTTGGGTTCACATGAGTTCTGACTCGATGACCTAGGAGTGGAATTGTTGGATTGTATGGTAATTCTATTTAACTTTTTGAGGAACTGCCAACTTGTTTTCCACAGCAGTGGCATCATTTTACATTTCTCCCAGCAATACATGAGATTCCAATTTCTCCACGTCCTTACCAACACTTGTTATTTTCCTTTTTTTTTTTTTTTATGATAGCCATACGAGTGTGTGTCTGGGGTGGTATCTCCCTGTGGTTTTTATTTGCATTTCCCTAATGACTAATGCTGTTGAGCTTATTTTCTTGTGTTTATTGTCCCTTTGCGTATCTTCTTGGAGAGGTGGCCATTCAAGTTATTTGCCCATTTTTTATTTGGGTTATTTGTCTTTTTATTGCTGAGTTATAGTTCTTTATATATTCTGGATAGTAAATCCTTATAAAGTACATGATTTCCAAATTTTCTCTCATTCTGTAGTTTTTCTTTTCAATTTCTTGATAAATTGATAAAGTGGTAAAGTCCTTTGCTGTGCAAAAATTTTAAATTTTGATGAAGTCTAATTTATCTCTTTTTTCTTTTGCTGCTAATGTCTTTGGTATCATATCTAAGAATACACAGCCAAATTCAGTGTCATGAAGATTTACCTGTACATTTTCTTCTAAGAATTTTTTGGTTTTAGTTTTTATAGTACTTCATTGATCCATTTTGAGTTACTTTTTGTATAAGGGTAGGAGGTAGGGGTCTATCTTCGTTCTCTAGTGCTGCTACAACAGACTTACCACAAGTGGATGGCTTTAACAAAAAGGAATCTATTTTCTTACAGTTTAGGGACTAGAAGTCCAAATTCAGAGTGCCAGCTCTAAGGGTTTGGTGAAGGCCCCTTGACTTGGGCTTCAGCTCTGCCTCTGTTCCAGGCCCACCGGAGGTGAAGGGAGGCTTTTTCTGACTCTCACAGCTGCTGGCTGCTGAGGCTGAATGGACAAGTAAAATGGCACAATCTCAAGATTGACAGGCAATACTGCAAACCACTGTTCAAGCCCAGAAACAATCTCAAGATTGACTTGGCCAAATGCAGAGTCCAGATGTAAAAATTTAGAGACCTTTCTCAAAGCATCTCCTTATATACTAGAAGGAGACCACACCCCAAAGGCAACTACTCAGCTGTTCACAGCAGATTCCACCATGGAGTTGATTACATTACATCCAAACTCATCATTGGGAATAACTTTATCTAGCTGCCCAGCCACTCAAAATCATGGCCCAGCCAAGTTGACATACAACCTTAAACTACCACAGGGTCCAACTTCATTCTTTTGCATGAGGAAATTCAGTTGTCCTGGCAACCATTTAAAGGATTTTTTAAGAAATCAGTTGCTTACAGATGTTTGAGTTTGTTTTTGGACTCTCAATTCTATTCCATTGGTCTATATATCTATCCTTATGCTGTTTCCACACTGTTTCATTATTGTAGGCTTGTAGTAGGTTTTTAAATTGGGAAATGCCAGTTCTCTAATTTTGTTATTCTTTTTCAGATTGTTTTGGCTATTCAGGGTGCCATCATATTTGAAAGATGTTCCTTTCAGGTATAGAATTCTAGGTTGACAATTTTTTATCCTGGTAATTCTTTCAAGATGTTACTACAATGTCTTCTGTTTGATGTTATTTCCCACAAGAAGTCTTTTTATTCTTGTCATTCTTATTGCTGTTCATCTGTACATAATGTATTTTTATTCTCTGATTTAAAAAAAATTTTCTTTATCATTGATTTTAAGCAATTTGATTATGCTATGCCTTGGTGTATATATATATATATGTTGTTGTTAAGTGCCGTCGAGTCGTTTCCGACTCATAGCGACCCCATGCACAGCAGAACGAAAC
>NW_006921595.1:7517966-7519767 GCF_000298275.1 Orycteropus afer afer | reverse complement strand
TATATATATTTTTTTTTTTTGTGTGTGTGTGTGTGTGTGTGTGTGTGTGTTTCTTGTGCTTGGGCCTTGTTGAACATCTTGGATCTGTGGGTGATTTTCCAAATTTCATCCATCATTCTTCAAATATTTTTTCTGCTCTCCTTCCTCCACAGAATGCTAGTTTCATGTGTCTTAGGTCTCATGAAGTTGTCCTTCAGTACTTATCTGAAGATTTGAGGGAGGATTTCTATGCAAATCTCTTAAATTCTCTGTGTATTTTTCTCTTCTGTGGTACTCTGTCCTGTATTCTTGGCTCTCCTTAACTCAGGAAGATTTTTGGGTCTGCCAGGTTCCCCCTCTCTATGCAGAATCCTGGGGATTCTTTCCAGAAAGTAGACTGAAGTAATTGTAGGACTCATCGTATATGTTTTTTTATCTTTCAGGGATCCCTGTTCCTCATTATTTTATGCCTAATATCTTGAAAATCATTGTTTTATATATTTTATTTTTTTAAAACTATTTTATGCAGAGGGTAAATTAGATCCATGTTGCTCTGTCTTGACCAGAAGGATAAATCTCAGTAAGCTTAATACCTGTATTTTTAAAATAATTTATTTTTGTTTTTGTAGTTGAGAATATATACAGTAGATGTGCACCAATTCAACAATTTCTACATGTACAATTCAGTGACATTGATGATATTTTCAAGTTTTGCAACCATTTTCACCTGCCTTTTCTTAGTTGTTCCTCCCTTGTTAACATAAAATCACTGTCCTAAGTTTTCTATCCAGTCTTTCATGTTGCTGTTAATCAGTTTGTTCCCACATAGATAGATCTCAAAAGAGTACAGTGTAGACATTCTTTACTAATTAAGCTAAGCTATTTTTTTTTTTTTTTACTTCTTAATAATATTTCATTTTGTTTTTGGTGGAAGTTTACATAGCAAATTAGGTTCCCATTCAATAATTCCTACCCAAGTTGTTCAACGGCATTGGATACATTCTTCACAATGTGAACACTTTCATTATTTCCATTCTTGTTGTTCCCTTTCTATTAATCTAGTTTTCCTGTGCCCTTACATTCTCATCTTTGTTTAAAGTAATTGTTGACCATTTAGGCTCATATAGGTGATATTT
Organism: Orycteropus afer afer; assembly: GCF_000298275.1. Classification (NCBI taxonomy): domain Eukaryota; kingdom Metazoa; phylum Chordata; class Mammalia; order Tubulidentata; family Orycteropodidae; genus Orycteropus; species Orycteropus afer. The sequence goes on along the minus strand of NW_006921595.1, from coordinate 7,518,652 downwards.
TTAAAGGAGCATGATTTGAGCCAATTTGTTATGTAACTACAAGGTGACCTCAGGAATTAGTTTCAGTTCAAGATTTTAAGAATATTTCAAGGCAAGAGTCTTGAGGAGTCCACCAGTCTCAATCAGTCCAGTGGGTCTGTTTATTGTTGTTTGTTTGTTTGTTTAGGAATTTGAGGTTATGTTCCACATTTTCCTTCCATTCAGTCAGTATCCAACTATTGTGTCCCTGATTAGAATGGTTGGTGGAGATAGCTGAGCACCATCTAGTTCTTCTGGTCTCAGGGTAGATGAGGCTGTGGTTTATGTAGACTATTTGTCCTATAGACTAGTTTCTTCTGTGAGTCTTCCATTTCCTTCTTTCTCTTTTACTCAGGATGAGTAAAAACTTATAGTTGTTTCTTAGGTGGCTTCAGTTAACTTAACAAATATTTTATGAATGAATGAATGAATTTTAGTTTTGATCATAATGTAAATTATCTCTTTATAATTTGATTGCTATTTTTGTTCTGTGATGGGAGTATATGAAAAAGTTTTTATAGAAAATTGTTTTCTTCCTTAAAACTAGGTCAGGTCATCTACAGAGCACTTCTCCCAACAGCAGCACAATATACATTCTTCTCCAGTGCACATGGAACATTTTCCATGATAGACTATATGTTAGGCCATAAAGCAAGCCTTAATAAATT
>NW_006921595.1:7513582-7514888 GCF_000298275.1 Orycteropus afer afer | reverse complement strand
AAAGTTCAACAAGACAGAAAATAATAAATGCTGGCTAGGTTGTGGAGGGATTGGGACTCTCATATACTAATGGTGGGACTGTAAAATGGTACAACCATTTTGGAAAGCAGTATGGCGATTCCTTCAAAAGTTGGAACTAGAAATACCTTTTGACCCAGTCATTCCTTTACTAGGTATATACCCTAAAGAAGTGAGAACCATGACAAGAACAGATATATGCACATCCATGTTCATCGCAGCACTATTTACAATAGCTAAAAGATGGAAGCAACCTAGGTGCCTATCAACTGAGGAATGGATAACCAAACTATCGTACATACAGACAATGGAATATTATGCAACGCTAAAGAATAAAGTAGAATCTGCAAAACACCGCATAACATGGATGAACTTGGATGACATTTTGCTGAGTGTAATAAGTCAATCACAGGACAAATACTGTATTAGTCCGTTATTGTAAAAGTCAAGGAAAGGTTTATTTATGGAAGGAACTTTTCTTTGTTGCTTACCAGGGGTGAGAGAGGAGGGTAGGGAATGCTGTTAGGTACATAGAGAAAAGTATTGATTTGGATGAAGACAAGGGTAATGTACCAAATGTGAGTGAACAATATGGCACCATTGAGGAAGAGAAAGACATAGAAAGGTACATGGGAGGTACAGACAACAAAGATGAACCCTTTTGCACATACAGTACTGCATTGTCAGTGAAAGCAAACATGGGTGTATGGGTGGATAGATGGGTGGACAGGCTGAACTATTAGGTATGTCTATGAAATGGGGAGTGTATTCAAGAACATGTATAGGGTTGGCAGACAATGGTCCTATATGTTTATGTGAATGATCAGAATCCCCAGGTGTATAGTAGAGCTGACAAGGGGCAAGGTTGTGGTCACTGTTTGGTCATAGCCAGCTACCCAGAGGGACTGAGTAGTTGAACCTGTGGCCTTGGGACCATAGTCGCAGGGGACATCAAGCTCAATTGGCATAACATACTACACAAAACATTGTTCCACCCCTTACTTTGGTGAGTAGTGACTGGGATCTTAAAAGCTAGCAAGCTGCCACCTAGATGCAACGATGCGTCTTTCCTCGTGCAGAGCAGAGAAGAATGAAGAAAACCAAAATTCATGGAAACAATTAGTTCTAGTGACTGTACACCATCCGATCTGCAGCTTATATGACTATGAGACCAGAAGAACTAGATGGTGCCTGGCTACCACTTTCATCCACTTGGAAGGAGATCTATGTAGGAGATCCTGGATAGAGAGGGAGAACAATGTGGAACAAAACTCAAAATCATTTGGAG
>NW_006921595.1:7488114-7513275 GCF_000298275.1 Orycteropus afer afer | reverse complement strand
GAGTGCATGGAGGCATGGACACAGGGAAGAGGTAACTATCAGGAGGAAGTGGGAGGGGAGCTGTTGCATTGTGGTAAATTGTGGTCAATGTCATGAGAAAAAGTGTATGTGAACTGCTGTATGGAAAGTGAATTTGCTCTGTAAATCTTCACCCAAATCACAAAAAAACAAAAACAAAGCAAAAAAACCCTAGGTTAGGAGAGAAAAGTAATTCCTGAGGTCTAAGATGTTGGAAATATTTGACAATTTTGGCAGTATAACTTGCTACAATAAGTAATTTCTGTTTCATTTTCTGTCTTTGTGCTCTTGTGCTAAAGATTCACAAGCCCAAGAGTCTGATTGATGTATCTTGGACCATATATTCTCCTCTTGGCAAGGGAATGCAGAGTGCTTTCGTTGACTGTCTCACCAAAGCTGCTTACAGTAATGAGAAGGAAAGGCCTGAAAAGGAAATAGTGAGGCTCTTTCCAAACAAAGAAGATGGATCTTGTATAGCCAAAATAAATGTCCTCTACTAATAGTCATTTATTAAGAAGCTTACTGGTTTTTTTTTTTTTGCACTTAAATCTCATATTGGCTTGTGATACTATAAACTTGTAGGTTAATCATTTTTCACTGTACTCTGAAGCATTTTCTAATGATATGATTCCCAAATAATTGCTGTTTTATTTATTCTCAGGAGAATGTATATATGTTTCCTGCTACACCCACTTGGCTTCTGTTCTGAATTTCTAAAAATGTACTAGTACCCAACAGATGTTAGCACCAGGGCTGCTACAAGATAGGGCAGGCCTAGAGGCCTCTGGCCTGGGACACAGGCCAGCTTGATGGGTCAGGCAGAGAGCATGATATGAGAGTAAGAGGGTGTGAGTTAGAAGGCTTAGGAAGGATAGATAGAAAGGGGCATGTATGTGTGAGAGAGACAGATGAGAGAGAGATCACCAGAGTGGAAATATTGAAAAATATAAGCACTTACCTGAAAACTTACATCTAAACTAGTACAAATTAAAACAGTGCACAATCATGATAAAAACAAGTAAAGCTCAAAGTAGTATATACTATAAAATTCCATTTATATAAAATATAAAACCAGGACAAACTAATCTATGATGTTAGAAGTTAAAATAGTGCTTGAACTTGAGTGGGTGGAGGTGATGACTGGAAGGAAAGAAGTAAAAGGGAATGTTTATGGTCTTTTTCTTAATGTGCTAGTTACATGACTGTGTTCAATTTCTAAAAATTCATCAAGCTGTATACTTTTCTGTCAGTTGGATTGGAAGGAGATGCTGAAATGGAGCAAGGAATATAAAAGGTTTATTGAAGAGTAACACGTGTGAAAAGAAAGAGGAGGGATAGGATTGGGTAGGGAGAGCTGTCAGACCATGATGCAGATCTGACAAAGTCTCCACCAGCCAATCAGAGCAACTGGGCAAAGATTGCTCATTGGAGGAGTCCTGTGTTAGGTAGCAATAACTAGATCCTTATAACAAAGTCTTGCTCAGTTATTGGTTGGGGCCATCTTGAGAAGAATGTGATCTCATCTCAAAAGCTGAAGTGAACCTGAAGGAGTTAACACCTATAGCCTGTCAGCTAATCACACTCTTTGCAGCTGGGCAATGAGTCCTTTCTGAAAGGGGGATTTGAGCAGCACACGGATCTGCATAGTGTGAAGGCAACTTGTGGATACATATTGTTGTTGTTATGTACCATTGAGTTGGACCCGACTCATAGTGACCCCTCCTTGGGTTTCCGAGGCAGTATCACTACGGAAGTAGACTGCCCCATCTTCCTTCCGAGGAGTGGCTGGTGGGTTTGAACAGCCAGCCTTCTGGTTAGCAGTCAAGTGCCTTAGGCACTATGCTACCAGAGCTCCCGTGGATACATATTATATAGCATAATATGCAACTACATTATATGTCAATAAAAAGATTTTTTTTAATCTTTTAATTTGTTTTTTATTTCTTCTATTGCCCAGTCATTTTTGAGGGTGTTATTCAGTTTCCATGTGTTTGCTCTTTTTCCATTGATCTTCCTATTGTTGATTTCTAATTGTAAAATATTATTATTTGAGAAGATGCTTTGCAGTGTTTCAATGTTTTTAAATTTATTGAGGCTTACTTTATGGCCTAACATATGGTCTATGCTGGACAGTGTTCTACGTGCACTGGAAAAGAATGTATATTGTACTGTTGTTGAGTGAAGTGCTCTGTAGATGTCTATAAGGTCAAGTTGGTGGATTGTTTTGTTTAGCTCTTCTGTGTCTTCGTTGAGTTTCTTCCCAGTTATTCTATCTTTCATTGAAAGTGGTGTATTAACATCTCCTACTATTATTGTGGAATCATCTATTTGTCTTTTCAATTCTGTTAAAGTCTGATTTATGTATTTTGGGGCTCTCTCATTGGGTGTGTAGATATTTATTATGGTTATGTTCTCTTGTTCAGTTGGTTCTTTCGAAAACCAAAAAACCAAACTCACTGCCGTCGAGTCAGATCTGATTCACAGTGACCTCTCCTTGGGTTTCTGAGGTGGCATAATTACGGAAGTAGAGTGCCCAACCTTCCTTCCAAGGAGTGGCTAGTGGATTTGAACTATCACCTTCCGGTTAGCAGTCAGATGCCTTAGGCACTATGCCACTTTAATCATTATATAATGTCCTTTATTGTCTCTTTTGGTGGTTTTTATTTTATTTTATTTTATTGTCCTTTGGGTGTTAATTTACAGAGCAAATTTGTTTTACATTCAACAGTTTGTGCACATTTGATTTCATGCCCCAATTAACACCCTTGACCATAACAAACTCTCCTCCCCTCCTGTCCCTGTGATTACCACTTCCCTGTGCCCTTCTTAATTATGCATTTTGTCTTAAAGTCAATTTTATCAAAAATTAATATTGCTATTTCTGCTCTTTTTTGATTACCATTTGCTTGATATATCTTTTTCCAACCTTTGATGTTTAGTTATTTTTGTCTTTGTCTCTAAGGTGTGTCTCTGGTAGAGACCATATTGATGGGTTATGTTTTCTGATCCAGTCTGAAACTCTCCATCTCTTGAGTAGTGCATTGAATCCATTTACATTCAGTGTAATTATCGACAAGTATCAATTTGTTGCTGTCATTTTGTTATGTGTTTTTTTGTGGTGTTGCTGCTTTCTTTGTTCCATATAATTTTTTTGTACTGAGCTTACTCTGTTTATGAATTTTGTTATCATTTCTTTTGTTGCTATAGTTTTAATATTTGCTAAATATTTGTGCTTGTCCCTCTTTTTTTATTTTGATGCAAAGGTTTATTATTTTTCTTTGAGGTTACCCTGTGATTTATAATTCTCATCCCAAGTTTAGAACAGTTTGTTCTGTCTTGCAATTGTCTTGACTTCCTCACCATTTAGAAGTTCTGTAACTACACTATTTTTTCCCTCTATTTGGTTTGCAGTTGTCCTCATTTGCCAATTGATGTCTCTGACTCCCTGTTTATAGTCTTGTACGCTTATCTTACTTTGGATATTTCCATAAGTGGGTTGGTTTCTAGGTTATGTCATCATGTGTGTTGATTCTCTGTCCAAAGTACTCCCATTAGCATCTCTTGTAATGTTGGTCTGGTTTTAACAAATTCCCTTAATTTCTGCTTATCTGGAAATGTCCTAATTTTACCATCATATTTGAGGTAAAATTTTTGCTGGGTATATAATTCTTGGTTGGAATTTTTTCTTCTTTCAGGGTTTTATATACACAATCCCATTGCCTTCTCCCCTGCATGATTTCTGCTGAAAAATCAGAACTTGGTCTTATTGGTTGCCCTTTGTATGCAACTTTTCAATTTTTCCATGCTGCTTTTAGGATTCTTTCTTTATCTTCAGTTTTGGTGAGCTTGATTATGATATGTCTTGGTGATTTTCTTTTGGGGTCTATCCTGTTTGGGGTTTGTTGAACTTCTTGAATACATATATTCTTGTCTTTCATCATATTAGGGAAATTCCCTTCCAATAAACCTTCCACAATTCTCTCTGTAGTTTTATTTATCTCTTCCTGTTTTGGAATTCCAGTTACATGTAGATTATTCCTTTTGATGTTATCCCAGATGAATCTTAGGCTTTCTTCATTTTGTTTTGATCTTTTTCCTGATTGATCTCTTACCAAAATAATATTGAGGTATTTGTCTTCAATCTCACTAATTCTGTCTCCCATTGATTTGATTCTACTCCTTTGCCCATTCAATGTGTTATCTATTTCTGAAATTTTAGTACCAATCTTCTGTATTTCTATCTGCAGATTTTGTATCATTTCTAATTTTTCATTTTTTTTTTTGTCATTTTGTTCTTGTATTATATTCCTAAATTGTTCTAGGGTTTTGTCTGTGTTTTCCTTACTTTTTTCAGTGTTTTCCTTGTTCTGTCTCTCAATCCATTGAAGGTACCTAAAAGAATTCTTTTGAATCCTTTATCAGGGAGTTCCAATGTTCCTTCTTCCTCAGGGATGTTTTTTGGGTCTGTATCCTGGTCCCTTGTTTCTACTACTTTATTTTGCTTCTTTGTGTGGACTGATGGTCTGTTTTCTCCAAGACATTGTGACATTGTATTTATATTTAATTGGTGATTGTATGTTGGTATGATTCACTCAAGATTTTTTTCTCTTTATTATATTTTGATATATCTGAGTAAGCAGGGTACTGTGATCCTCTGTTCACTAGTTGGCAGCACTTATGCATTCATCACCTGTCTCCTGGTGGGTGTGATAAAGAATGAGAGTGGGTGCACAGATCTCTGTTAGCTGTTTGTGAAGAGCAGTTAAGGGTGAGTCAGGCTTGAATTGGCTGATGTCTATTGTTGGCCAGTTGGTGCAGAAGCAAGTGGTGGCCCTCTCTCAGTATGTGGAGCTGCAGGAGGTGTGGGTATGATTGGATCATATGGGCATGGTTGATGTTTCCCACTCAATTAGACAAAAACAACTATTAAAAATAACAGCAAAAAAGTAAAAACAAGAGGACAAAAAACACACAACACATAAACACACAGGAACAATCACCAAAAAGAGAAGGGGGGAGGGAAGAAAAGGAAAGGCAATAAATACAAAGAAATATTTAAAGAAATACTTTAAAAAGACAAAAGAAATACACATAGAAAAAAAACCCCACAATATATGGGAAGGAGGGAATAAGAGAAAAGAGCTAAAGTAAAGCAATAACAAAGAAAAAAATGAGAAAAATGCAAAAATAAAAAAAAAAAAAGGAAGGAGAAGAAGCATAGGAGAGAAAAAAGATAGGAACCAGGAAAAAGGAAGAGAAAAAACCAAAAACTAGAACCTGGGAAGGGGAAAAGAAAAAACAAAAAATAAATGAATAAAAAGGAAGAAAAAGGGATAATTTAAAGACCAATAAACCAAAACCAAAACCAAAACCAGAAAAAATCAGAGGTGGAGGAGTGGATAAGGGCACCCAGGCTCTGTCAGAGCACAGACTAGGATGGAATTCCTGCAGGTCCAGAAGGTGGGTGGAGGTGGGGGATGGCCACACCTCCATTGACCAAGAGGGTATTTATTGGGTATAAGAGTAACAAGGAGAATATTGCACATTTCCAGTCATCAGCCTCCAGTGTGTTTGCCTGTGCTGGGTTGTCCTTGGCAACCAAAGTCTATTCTTGGGTCACTGGGATCTGAACACTATCATTTTAAATATCCAAAATGGCTACACTGCTTATAAACATTCAAAATGACTCCTCCATTCAGATAGCCAAAATTGCACAGTTCAGTTTGTCTTTTTCTTTTCTGTTTCCTTTTTTAGTTGTCAGCCACCAGTGCAGTTGTCCATGTAGCCCTTGGCAAGCAGGCCAAATTTTAGTTATTGCTCAGGTCCTAATACCACTCATAAATATTCAAACTGTCCATGCCATCAGGATAGCTGACAGTCTGCAGCTCCATTTGTCTCCTTATTCACTGTTTTTAGGTTCTTCTATTAGTTGGTGTTTAATCCCCTTCTGTATCCTTCCTTTCAAAGCTCAGGGTTCCAGGATTATCTTCTGTATCTGTGTCAATTGGTTTCTGTTTTCTTTGTTGAAGAAGGTCTGTGTAGCTTGTCTGTCCATTCTGCCATCTTACTCAAAAACTTTGATTTGTTTTTAAGGAAAAAATGCACCATCCATTTCAGGTGTTCATGACCTCTTCTTGCACACAACTCCAGTGTTATAGAAGTTAAATCAAAGTGGTCTGATGATAAATGGGATGATGATGATTTTCTCCATTTTTTGTAGAATAAAAAATTAATATATAAGCTTTTCTTATTTTTAAGTTTTTTTCTTTCATAAATTCTTAAATCTTTGACAAGTATTACTCCATGTCTGCCCAAGAACCTCAATAAGATGATATATGATTTAGCACAAAATTGTATATATTGTCATAGAAATATTTCATGAGATTCCACAAAAAGTGCCATGGAATCCTAGTATCCCACAATGGGAACAAGTCTGAAGACAAATGAAGCTACTTGGAGAAGATGGATGGTAGTAACTGCAAGGATCTCACAGTGAGCTAGCCTAAGGGTGCTGGATCCTGTGTTGTGGTCCTCCATCTTGCTTTTTTGTTGTTAGGTGCTGTCAAGTAGATTTTCAACTCATAGTGATCCCATGTGACAGAGTGGAACTGCCCCATTGATTTTTCTGGGCTGTAATCTTTACAGGAGCAGATTCTCCTGTGGAGCCACCTGATAGGTTTGAACTGCCAACCTTCTGATTAGTAGTTGAGTGTTAACCATTGCACCACCAGGGCTCTTTCCAGCTTGCTTAGTTTCCTACTTATTCTTTGTGCTCAGTTTTAATTGTATATGTATTCTCAGTTTCTGCTTCTGCCTCCATGCACTTTGTCAGTCTGCCTATTTGAGTACCAGGGATACCCCAGCCCTAGATCATAATCATGCCCTCTGGATTCCTGCATGTGCATGCTTGCACACACACACATACACATACAGAGCAAAGATAAGGAAATTTCAATTCAATTTTCAATATGATGTACGATATATAGGTAATGATACTAAGCATTGTATAAAATATTCAATATACTAAATTCGCAAAATTAAGACAGATACTGGAATTGTCAATGTCTCTACTTCTCTCATGCTTACCACGTTTTTCTAGTTTAACTTCCACTAGGTCTGAGACATCAGGCATAGAACACCTCTTAATATCATTACAGAGGACAATGACTGGTTTCAAACAACTACTGATGGATCATCAATAGCTACACTTATGTTAAGCAGATGTTTCCTGACTTTTTAAATCAATTCCTTGGCCCCAGAGAAATGGGGATCTTATTATACAACCTTTTTTTTTTCTTCAATTTCAAAGATGTTTCTTCACTCATTAATTGCTTCATGGTTCAATAACTTCTAGAAAAAAAACTCATTCTCAAGCTACTTGATATTCTAAGATTTCACTCATTGAGTATATATGTTTAAAAAATTTCCTCCACCTTGATCCCTTGCTGATGGGAATGCAAAATGATATAGCTGTTGTGGAAAACAGTGTGGTAGTTCCCAAAAAAACTAAGAATAGAGCTGCCATACGACTCAGCAATTCCACTCCTGTTTATGTACCCAAGAGACTTGAAAGCAGAGACTCAAACGGAGACTTGTATGCCAGTATTCACTGCAGTACTATTCATAATAGCCAAAAAGTGGAAGCAACCTAAATGTCCATTAGTACATGAATGCATAACAAAATGTGATACATACATACAATGAAATATTACTCAGTCTATAGGAGAAATGATCTCTTAGTATATGCTGCAATATAGATGGAGCATGATGACAATATGTGGAGTAAAATAAATCAATCACAAAAGGATAAAAATAGTGTGACCTCACTTATATAAAAAGACAAACTCAAAAACAGAAAAGCAAAAAAAGAAAAACAAAAACAAAAACTCATTGCCATTGAGTTGATTGCAACTTATAGTGACTCCCATTAGGTTTCCAAGGCCGTAAATCTTTATAGAAGCAGATTGCTTCATACTTCTTCCACAGAGCAGCTGGTGGGTTCAAGCCACAAACATTTTGGTTAGCAGACAAATGCCTTAATCACTACACCACCAGAGCTCTTTCTATATAAAAAGACAAGAAAAGGCAAATGCATAGAGAACAAAGTTTATTGGTGGTTACTGGGGGTGGTAGGAGCTCTGGTAGCATAGTGCCTAAGGCACTTGACTGCTAACCAGAAGGCGGGTGGTTTAAACCAACCAGCTACTCTCGGAAGGAAGGTTGGGCAATCTACTTCCGTAGTGATACTGCCTCAGAAACCCAAGGAGGGGTTGCTATGAGTCAGGTCTGACTTGATGGCAAACAACAACAAACAACAACAACCAGGGATGGGAGGGTGAGGGATGGGGTGGGTTAACAGTGATGGAAATATTGCATTAATAGTGGAGTTGCACAGGTGATTATTGCAATTGCTGTCAATAAGCTCTAATACCCGTAAAAAATTGTGTGATAGATATACTTACAAATACAATGACAAAAAACAAAAACAAAACAAAAAAAAACAGTAGCTGCTGTGGGTACTTATGTACAACCAAAAACCTCATTGGATATCCCAGTTAACTGGCACAATAAAGTGTTTAGTGCTTTGGTTCTCCTACCAGTTCATTGTGTAGTGCCTGAGGTTTTAATAGCTTGCAAGTGGTCATCCAAGGCACAGTATTTGGTCTCTATTCCCTTGGAGCAACAGAGGGAGAAGGAGAGGTAGAAATTGGAGGAGAATCTGCAATGTGTGGCTGATTGTCTCCATGAACAACTGTTCCCTTTGCCATGAGACCAGAAGAACTGGATGGTGTCTGGCTACCATTACTGAACATTTTGATCAAAGATTCTATTGAAGAATCCTGATTAAAAGAGGGAAAATGTAGAACAGAATTTCAGAATTTCAAATTCTTATGGAATGCAGACTTGCTGGAGCTGTGGAGGCTTGATGAACCCCTGAAACTGTTGCCCTGAGATAATCTTTAAACCTTAAAGCAAAAATATCCCCTGAAGGCTTCTTAAAACCAAACAGTAGTTTAGCTGAACTAGTAAAGAAGGTCTGCCTTGAGCATTCTGCTCTATTAAGAGCTGTCTATACAGGATCAAATTGACACACGCATCTCAGAAGATTTGATAGGAAACTTAGGGGTCAGTGAAGTTCATGCTAATGGGGAAGGAACAACTCAGAGATGGGTGAGAATGGTTTCACAACTCAAAGAATCTAAAAATGTCACTAAATAATACATGTAGAAACTGTTGAACTGTTGTATGTTTTGCTGTGCATAGTCTCAACAACAACATCAAAATAAATAAAATTAAAACACACACAAAGGAAAAAATGATAAATTTTACTGTACCAAAGTAAAAATTTTAAAGTTTTTTACTTTGAATGATACCACCTCAGAGAATAGGATAAGATACTCATCATATCTCTATCTCTATCTCTATATATTTATCTGACAAAGGACTTGTCTACAGAATATGGAAACTTTTTCAACTCAATAATAAGACAAAAAACCCAATTTTATAAAATAGGTAAAGATTTGAACAGACACTCAACGAAAGGGGATACATAACCAATTCACCTATGAAAAAATGCTCAACATCCTTAGTCATTAGCTAAAATTAAAAAGAACTAATATTAAACAGACTGATAATACAAAGTGTTTACAAGGATATGGTATAACTAGAACTCTCATACTTAGCTGGTAGGAATGTAAAATGGTACAATTTGGCAATTCCCTAAAAAATTTATGATACACCTACTATATGACTCAGTCATTCCATTCCTGGGAATTTATACAAGAGAAATAAAGAAACAATACCAAGTAAATAAAGGACACATGGACTTCCTTATACTGTTTTCCTTTTTTAAGGAGAAGGAGAATAAACATTTATAATCTACTGGGTTTCAAGCAGTTTATTTATTATTACAATAATACTGCAGAATAGGTATTGTAATTCTCATTTTATAAATGAAGGAACTGAGGCCCACAAAATTTAAGTAATTTGTCTTTTGGTCACACATTGAAAGTGGTGGTTCTGGGATTTGAAGTTAAGTTTGTACAATGACAAAGCCCATCTCTATGTAATATCCTTCCAAAGCAAATTTCTGTTCATGAGAGTCCTCTCCAAATAGAAAAATACACTGTGAGGATGGTATCCTCTTAGGCAAAAGATCCTGAAGGTCACCTTCGTCACCACTACCAAGCCCCAGACCCATTTTATTTATTGACTTATTCTCCATATTTTTAGTTCTCCAAATCATATCATTTGCTGCTCTAGGAGACAAAACTCAGGGTCTTTAGTGCATAGAGAAGAACTAGGGAGTAGGAATAGAGGAACAGATAAAGTTTTCTTCAGAGACCTTCATAGACAATTCCCTCAACTTGACTATAATTCCCCTTTCTTCCATCTAAAACCAGGATGAAAGTTTCCCTGGTTCTCACCCTGTTTCATGAATTTCCAATAGGACAAATCACTCAGTGTACCTTTCTTACTTCTGTCTTTTCTTCCTGATCTGGCAAAGCTCCTCTCCTAGTCATAGATATGCCTTTACAGTTTGACTTGTTATTAGGCTCTCATCCCCTGAAACTGTTGCCCTGAGATAATCTTTAAAACTTGAAGCAAAAATATCCCCTGAAGGCTTCTTAAAACCAAATAGTAGTTTAGCTGAACTAGTAAAGAAGGTCTGCCTTGAGCATTCTGCTCTATTAAGAGCTGTCTATACAGGATCAAATTGACACACGCAACTCAGAAGATATGATTTCCTAAATTCATTCAGTTGCAAGCACCAGTGACCTATTCAAGCAAATTTAAGAAAAAAGCAGCTGATGTAACCATAACATGAATTTTCATGGACTTACAAGAACAGAGCTACAATGGGATCAAACTCACAAAGTTCAGAGATGGAGGGTATTATTGGATCTAAGGTAGCCTTAATGGCCCAAAGACTAGCTTTTATGAATCATTAACTTGGAGTTCCACCAGTGACATAACTCAGTCAATCTGGATATCTGTTCCTCTTTGTCTCTGATTGCAACTAGCTCCAAAGCACTTACTCTTTTTATCTATTCTAAATATCCTCAAAAGACAGTAACAACAAGAACAAACTTCATAGTTTTTGCTTTTCTCATAATATTGGCTTAATCATCACTCAACTTGTCAAGATTCTTCATGGTCCTTGCTCCCTCTCATAATCGCACCAAGACTTCATGACTTCTCTTTACATATCCTTTAACTTTTCTGTGCTTCTGCTACTTGCCTATTTCTCAATGCATCCCAAATACAATTCACAAGGGACTTCCCTAGCTCATCTTTTATGTGAACAAGATGAGTCTCCCCTTTGCTACCTGGTTCTTCCCCCGTGACGCCTGGATCATGGGTGGATATCTGACACCCAGGGTAGACAAATCATTGGCTAGCTAGTTATTCATGACCTAGCCTGGAATGAAAATATGAGTTGTGTCATCAGCAGTGTAGGAGCTGGTTTCACTTAGAAGGGAGTGAGCATTGTAATTGACCTATTTTATATAACCACCATTGATCTAGGAGCTCTGGTAGCATAGTGTCTAAGGCACTTGACTGCTAACCAGAAGGCTGACGATTCAAACCCACCAGCCACTCCTCGGAAGGAAGGTTGGGCAATCTACTTCTGTAGTGATACTGCCTCGGAAACCCAAGGAGGGGTCGCTATGAGTCGGGGTCAACAGGACAGCATGTAACAACAACAACAATAATTCTCTATACCATATGTACCCTGAACATATCCCCCCTCCCACCCCTCAGACACTTCTATACACTGAATGCTGCTTTCTATGAACACCTGCAAGTTTTTGTCTGATTCGCCTGAGACCTTTATTTTTGCTATGAGAGTGCAGGCAACCTGCTGTCCAGCAAGCTGAAAAAATCAGAGCATTAATGCTCTCAAAGCAGCTCTCAACCAAAGATGGATGGGAGTTAGCTGGCAGATATGCTGCTCAGTTGAAAAACTGAGATATGTTCCATAATGCCTCTTAGGGTTCCCCAGTAGGATCAAGCTCCAATTGATAAGAGTGGTAACAACACCCAAATGGCAAAAAAAAAAAAAAAAAAAAAAGAGTGGTAATGAACTTGATAAGGCACCCTACATTAGTTCCCTTCCTTGTCTCACTTCCTTATTGGTGTTTCCTGGGATCACCTCCTAAATAAATTACTTGCACCGTAATCCTTGGCTCAGGCTCTATTTCTGGGGAAATGCAAACCAATACTTCTCCTTTTGGGGGAGTCTATGTGAACATATATTAGGCCTTGAGAAATAATGTTCTAGGGTAAACAAAAGCTAGGGGAAATGACTTTTATCTTAAACAGATTGAATTTTCTTGAGATGGGTTGATAGAAGAATGGGCAGCTCAAGCATTCCTGATTCAAGGTGTTCTTCACTGGTAGTAATATGACATGCATGAAGATGTGTGGAGTTTGGGTGTTTAAACATTCCATTTTCATTCTACCTCCTTGTTACTCTTTCCCTGAATTATGATTTACATTGCATTCTTTTATATTACTACATCTAACAAGGCAGACATAGTAGAGCATGGCAGTAAATCCTGGTTGTGTTTTTGAGACTGGTTCATTCCAGGTGTCATTTTGGGGATTCTATGAGTTACCACAAGTATCTTTATGATGTTAATAGATGACACAGTTTGGTCTGTCAATGTAAGAATTTTCTCCATTGCAAGATTTAGAATCCATGATTTTCTAAGATTATTTATATATAATCATCCAAATCCTTCAACTCATAAATTTCTAACCATTTCATTATTCTGATTTCTAAATTTGTAATCTCATGTTGTTTTTAAAATACTGAGATGATTTTATATTGGATCTTCAGGTGCTTCCAGATCCAAACAGAAAATGATTCTCATTTGGGAAACAAAATATTTCTAAGGAAGTTGGAGCATTTCAAAGGAGCCTTGGTGGCACAGTGGTTAAGCCCTCAGCTGCTAAACAAAAGATCAATGATTCCAATCCACCAGCCACTCTGTGGGACAGAGTTGGCAGTCTGTTTCTGTAAAGATTACAGACTTGGAAGCCCTATGGGGCAATTCCACTCTGTCCTCTAGTGTTGCTATTAAGTTGGAATAGAGTCAACAGCAATGAGTTTAGGTTTTTTGTTCTGTTTCAATCACTTCAAAAATATAACAACATCCCTTACAAGTTAGGCAATTTAAGTCATATCCATCTGTTGTAGTATAACTTTAAATTTTCTTGAAGTGAGAAATGTATCCAATTTGTTCACATGGACAAAGTCTCTGTCAGGAGACATTTGAATACAAGTAATGGATAACCCTAACTCAACTATCTTGAACAATAAGGTCAGTTAATTTTCTTATATAATAGGAGGTCCTGAGGTGCTTCAACTATAGAGTTCATGAATCATCACCTCACTATCAGGGACTCAGCTTCTTACCCTCTCTCATTCTTGGTGTGTTGACTTCACCTTAGGCTAACTCACCTCATGGTCATGAGATGATGCTCTCCATTAAAAAGAAGAAAGAGTGCTTCTTATTGTGCTTCTCCTTTTAAAAGCAAAGAAATTTTCCTCAGAAGGGTTCTGGTAGGTTTTCCTTTGCATTTCATTGACTACAATTGTATCACACACCCTGTGCTTGTATCACATATCTTTTCCAGTAACTGAAAAGCCTAATTGACTTGGTATAATGAGACTTTACCCAGAAATTGTGTAGAGGACGGGGCAGTGCTTAGACAAATCAGGAGGATCCTTTCAGCAAAGAAAGGAAGTTGGGCAGTCAACCCGTCAGATCTGCCACTTCTCCCATACTATTTATCTTGGGATCACCAAAGCAAATAAGCAGAAATTCTCAAACACCTTCTCTGTAATTTCCATACAGATGAAGAAGAGCAGCCCACAAAAGGATTAGCAGCAATGAACTATCATGTTATGACTTAAAGATAGCTCCTGATCACGATGTGGGATACTCAAGATTTCTAACATGAAGTTTAGTGTGGTGGGATGAGCAATAGATTAGGAGACAGAAGACCTAAATTTGTGCCCTCACTTCATCGATTATCAGTTTGATCTTAATAATAAATAACCATAAGCAGCTTTTCTGAGGCTTAGTTTCATCATCTGTAAAATGGAGATGCCATCTGCTTCATAGCACCCCGAAGTTTGCTGGGAGAATTGGATGAAATTTGTTGCAAGGGAAAGTGTTCTGTAAACTATGAAGTGGTCCATACATGAGAGTTATTTTTAAAGAATGACAACAATGTGCCATTTAAACAAGTGAAAATATCTATGCTAGTCTTGGCAAGGAAACTCATGAAAGCTCTAAGGGAAAACAGCTATAAGAATTACAGCTAATGAATAGATTTTCAATGAAACAAAATTGATTTATTAACAACCTAAACAGAGTTTAGTCTCATTTTTTTTTTTTTAAATTAACAAGTTCAGGAGGAGTTTAGATGTATAAATGTATCACTTGTCCATTCAATTTCTGGGGTTAGAAGTGCTAAGGTGAACAAGGATATACCTGTCCAAAAATAATTAAGGAGCACATTGATTCATTCATTTTTTTAAATTGTGATGAAATATACACAAAATAAAATTTGTCATTTTAACCATTTTCAAGTATACAATCCAATGGTGTTAATCACACTCACAATGTTGTGAAACCATCACCACTATTTGTTTCCAAAACATTTTCATCACCTCAAACAGAATTGCTGTACCCATTAAGCAATAACTCCCCATTTCCTCCTTCCTCCGGGCCCTGATAACTACTAATCAACTTTCTGTGTCTATGCACTTGTCTATTCTAGATATTTCATATAAATGGGATCAAACAATATTTGTCCTTTTGTGTCTGGCTTACTTCACTTAGCGTAATACTATCAAAGTTTATCTATGTCATAGCATTATTATTATTATTAGAATTTCATTTATTTTTATGGTTGAATGCTATTCCATTTTATGTATATACCACATTTTATTTATCCCTTCATCTGTTGATGGGCACTTGGTTTCCACCGTTGGCTATTGCCAGTAATCTTGCAATGAATATCGGTGTACAAGCAACTTGTACTTTAACATAGGCTGGAAACCAAAGGTCTTTCTTTTTGCAGCAGACTTGCTCCCTTCAGTCTGGCAGAATTCTCACTAGATTCCGTTGTCTCATCAGAAAGCTTGGTCATCTATACAAGTAGTAACTAGCACAATCCTGCACACATTTCCTATATAGTCCTCTTTTACTATCTGCTGGGGATTGGTTCCAGGACCCCCACCAACACTTAAATCCATGGATACTCAAGTCCCTTATATAAAATGGCATAATATTTGCATATAATGTACGTACATCCTCTCACATACTTTGAATCATCTTTAGATTACTTATAATACCTAACACTTTATAATACTATGTAAATGCTATGTAAATAGCATTTTATGTTGCCTCTTAGACTTGGAGGGATTGCTTCACCACTTAACTGATTCTTAGGAGCCATTCTCTCCAGCACCTCACCCCCCAATATTTCCGATTTTTGGTTGGTTGAATCCGTGGATGCAGACCCATGGCTACAGGGGTCTGACTGTACTTCCAAATGGCCTACTAGAAAATTTTTTTTTTTTCCTAATTAATAAGTTACCATGATCTCAGTTTCTCGCCCCACACCCTCAACACTTCCGAGTCTGAATTATTCATCTCCAGTCTTAGTGCTGGGCTCCAGCCCCTCATATTATAAGAGGCTGTGTTGACCTTGAGCTTGAGAATTTGTATGTATTGTAATACGGATGTCATTAAAATAAAACATTTACCTGCTGAGAATAACATTATACTATTTATGAAACCATATAATTTCAATAACTAAACTCAGAAAGAGTTTATAGCTCTCCACCTGTAATCACAGAGGTGCTGACTCATCACTCTAGAACCACCGCTCACCAATGGTGTGGCCTCGCTAAAATCTGCAGTGAGTCTTGTTTTTCCATTTTTCTAGGTAACTGTTTTTTTTTTTTTTGCTGTTTCTTTTCTGACAGTTAAATAGCCCCCTTCCAAAAGGTTATAATTAATTAAAGGCTCAAATTAACACCAAGAAAACTTTCATGTCACAAAATTCTCAGTGCCTCCATGGTTTAGAAAGAGCTATATTTTCAGTCGCATAATGATAAATTAAAATTCATGAATGTCTTTAAAATTTTTATAGGTATTTTAACAGCCAATTTCACTTTCTCTGAGGACATACTAAAAGAAGACTTCCTTGATGTACTGAAGTGATTTCTTCCTTATTTCTTTACCCTCTACTCTGACTTATTTATTTTACTTTATACACACTTTGTCTCTCTCTCTCTCATACACACACATGTACAATTTTCTTCTAGATATTAGTCCCTTTTTCATCAGAATGCTGTTATTTTGTATTCCTCTTAAGAGGAAGGCTTTAGGCAAATGATCACTTACACTGCATTATATCTTGACGTTAAAAAGAGGGGGGTGGGGCGACAAAGCTTTGCCACACAGAAATGGACAAGGAGTTCACTCAATCCCATTTTCACTTTGAACCACAGCTTGCGTCAATATGGTTGAGGTGAGATGAAGCTATGAAAACAGCAGGTAAAGTTCATTATCTGGGATCCTGCTGTATTTACATCTCACCAACTTATTGGAAGTATGGTGAGGGCATGAGAAATATTTTACTGACTCAACTGGGGTATGAGTGTATGTACAGAAATGTGAGGATTGGTAGTGAATAATCGCTAATGCCATTCTTATCTGTACAAGCATTACATCATTTAAAAATTTTTACTAAGCTATTAGCCTCAATCATGCCCTGAAGCAGTTATTTCCACAGGTTAATGATGTGTTGTATAAAGAACGTTTTCCTTTTTATTCTTGGTGAATTTGCCTTTTAATTTCATTTCGCAACCATTTTGCCTTACATGATGGAATAGTGTACATTTAAATGAACTCTCCAAAGATTGATAAAAATCAATGTCTGTTAGCTGTGCTTTGAACTATGCTTCAACCTTATAAATGGAATTTGCTGTTTTCTTTTACAAGGGAGGATCACAAAGACCATTTGATTATTTTGGTAAAGACAGGCTTCTCTTCGTAAAAGTGAAGGTATGTTATGGAATGACGTTTATAACCTAATGCTATTTAGATGAAGTGAAAAAAAAAAAGGAAAAAAGCAAGCCCTCAGTGAAAGAAGCAGATCTGGAAAGTAAGGAAGTCTGATAAAGCTTCAGCCAACTGTTTTCACCTTGTTGCGTGCACTTTGCTTTTACCTGATGGAGAACCCTAACAAGTCTGTTTAGCCAGAGGCAGCTGAAGAAGGCTGGCAAGCAGATTATTAATCATTTCAGGAAAAATGAAGCATGTCTTCAAAGACAACACCCTCTCTTTGGCTTCACAGAATCTTTTTAGGTTTTACTGTTAATAAGATTAAATAGGAGATGAGCAGTAAAGATATTAGAGCAGAGTTTATTACGAGAAAAGGTACACATTAAGGATCAGACTCCTCCACCACTTAGCTCAGCACCCTGTGTACACATTCTTCCATTCAGATTTTTTTTTTTTATTGCTGCTTGCTTAGGGGGAAAAAAGTCCCTGCTGAAAGAATGTGGGCAGGAGTAGATCATTTGCTTTCCCGGTGCTCTTTTTGTTGTACGGGGCCATATCTCCCTCCCAACTTTGTAGTTCTGGGCTAGTCAGAGTTGTAGGCCTCTGCTGGCCGAAACCCAATCTTGCAAATAAAGGAGTCATCTGACAACACTGTATTTGCTGAGTCTCTTCTGAGCCAATCAGAGGCTGTGCCTGATGCAGGGGATGAGGAGAAGTTTATAATAGGATCAGTTTTGTTTGCAATTTGTTTCTAATAGATGCCAATAAGCCAGTTAACTAGGCTCCAGTTAATGGACATTTTATTGTTTCTCCCCCTGCCACGCACATGACCTTTCCTTAGAAGCATTTGTGATGCCTGAAAACATGTATCTGCCGCCTGGTAGCTGGAGGGCTCTCCCTGCTCTGGAGAACTTGTTCGCCAGCCCCTTGTGCAGACCAGGCCAAAATACTTTGATCCTCCTGTCAGTGGGAAATTTACAGCAACGTTCGGGCTTTTGTTCCATGTGTATTTCTCCAAATATAATATCTCCCTCAAGAAATCAATGATAAGCTGTTAAACTAAAGAGCATGGTAACATCCACAGAGCAGTAAATTAATGGTCTTTTGTGGATAGATGGTTACAGATTTCATCATAAAAAATGGATAAAAGATTACATATCAGACAGAGCGAAACTTTTAATAACTCAACATGACTTTTCTTAATGGGTTTTATTCATTTTAATCATTATAGTGTCAATGATGATTATAGCCTTATTAGATTGTAGTGATTGAGGGGCCTGTTTATGAGATATTGAGAATCTCTGGCTGCTCAGAATAGCCTGGTGGCCTGTGTGGGTTTGATGTGTAACTTTATCTGAAGGAGTGGGCCTTGTCAGGAGAGTTTCAATTAATACTTTTACTAAATTGCTCCTGTCTTTAGTGACCTAGGTCACAGATGACTTAAGGATTCCACAACATCAGCTTTTCAAAACAGTTGAGCTGCAGCAGTGTAAATCAAAGGAAGCTGTGAGTCTCTGTGTGTGTTTAACTAAGGTAGGGCCAGGAAAGGCCTTGGGCAAACGTGGCATAAGTGAGTCCATCTTCTCACTCAGCAGCTGGTAGGGTCCTCTTTCTGCCTTCAGAGTGCCTCCCCAGAAAGGAGTTATTTTAATAACGGATATGAAGTTGGACCACATGACTCTGAAGAAAAAATTCTCAGTGTTTCCTTGATGTATGGACACATGATTAAAATGAAAGCCAGGACTCAGTTAATGAGATGTTATTCCAGAAAATTTTTTTGGCTTGAGACATAGTCATCCTAAAAATATTATTATACCAAGGGTGTTAATGCTATTCCTAAACAACAACGACAAAAAAAGCCCTACAAATGAGTATCTTGAGGAACCTGGATCATAACACCATCCAGCTGGTAGCCTCTAGATTTAGTATTGATTCTTCAGAATGTCTATTTCCATTACAAACAATTCTGTCACCTAGAAATTATTCCAAATGTTTCACTATAATGAAAGCCATATACAATAGGCACATGAAAAGCAGTGGGTCGTGGTGCCATGGCAGGTGACCTGGGTTTGAGTTCAGAGTACTACCTCCTTTGTTAGTGATATGTTTTGGTGCAAGTGACAGGAGCTGTCCTAGCCTCCATTTCTTCACCTATAGAAATGGGAAAATGGGAATAGTAATAGTTGCTTTGCCTATGTCCTTCACAGGATTGTTAAAAGAATCAAATAAGTATAAGAAACTCTACATTTTCAAGTTAGACTTTGGATTGCCACTAGGATCAAAAGCCTAGCTTTTGTACGGAATTTAATACAAGACGCAAAATGCCAAATGATTTGATGAAGACTTGGGAAAGCCAAATTCAATCATGGTGTAAGTGAATCTGCTCCAATTGCTTGAAAAAAGACTAATAAAAGTCAACAGGAGTCTTAGGAGGGCTCTTCTTTATTGGAATGAGGAGAGGTGAATATTTGAATTAAAAAGGATAGTGGAAGCCACTGGCAGTGACTCAGGAAATGCAAGTATGTATGTCTTCCAGAGGGTAGGGCCATTGTCTTTGGTCCACGGTTATATCCTCTGGCCTGATGGTGTGGTCAGATGGGTAGAGCTGAGAATCAGCCTCAGTCTAGACAGACCTTAGCAGAGGAGAAAGGAGATGAAGGGGAATAGCAGAAACCCAGGGATTTAGAATGGAAAAGAAAGGGAGGGATAAGTGTAGAGCCAAAACTGGAGAAAACCCACAAGATTAAAATAGATCAAGGACCAGCATTATCTGTACAGAACAATAATAAGTACAATTTCTAGAGTAACTGCCTGATAAGGGGCAAATGGGTGAAGCTGAATGCTCCTATGGAAAGAGAACACACAGCAAGAAAGGAGGCAGTAATGGGGGAAAGAGCATGGGCCCCGGGATCAGACAAGTCTTTTTCCAATCTTGCTCCGTCACCATCACCATGGCTGCACTTTCTTCACAGCTATCAACTATACTCAATATCTGCTCACCCACCACAGGATGTGTCCTCTGGAGTCCATTACAGTTACACCTGATTGTTGTTGTTGTTGTTGTTATGTGCCGTCGAGTTGGACCCGACTCATAGCAACCCCTCCTTGGGTTTCCGAGGCAGTATCACTATGGAAGTAGATTTCCTTATCTTCCTTCCTCCGAGTGGCTGGTGGGTTTGAACCACCAGCCTTCTGGTTAGCAGTCAAGTGCCTTAGCCACTAGCTATAATCTACTTAGTAATGAGAAACACTCAAATGACCTCAAAATTTAATTCCTTCACTCTATAGCCTTTTATTCTTTCTTTTTTTTAAAATTTTTTAAAATTTTTATTGTGATTTGGGTGAAAGTTTACAGAGCAAACTCATTTTCCATACAGCAGTTCACATACACTTTGTCTCATGATATTGACTGCAATTCTCCATGACACAACAGCTCTCTTCCCACTTCCTCCATATAGTTAACTTCTTTCCTGTGTCCTTCCCTCCCATGCAGTCCTGCCCTCCCGAGCTATCTCCCTGTGCACACACAGCCTTTCTATTCTCCCATGATTGATCTCTCCAAGGAGTGTATATACCTTATGTAAATGTTCACCTCATGTGCCTGTCTTCTGTTTGGCTGGAAGCCACAGGAGTGGGTTCAATTCCAGACCTGAAGGCCAGCTAGGGACCATAGTCTCAGGGGTTTCACCAGGCTCCATAGGACCAGCAAACTTGGTCCCTTTTAATTTTGTTTTATGATTTTGAGTTTTGTTCCTCATTGTTCTCCCACTCTATCCAGGATCTCCTACATAGATCCCCCTCCAAGTGTTGACTGGTAGCCGGGCACCATCTAGTTCTTCTGGTCTCATAGTCATATAGCATAGCCTTTTATTCTTAATGTATATACTGTACCTGGGAAATGCCATTCAACCCTATAGTTTCCCTATATGCCTCTGACTCCTATATTTCTGTTTCTAGCTCCAAATCTCTCCTGGAAGTCAGATATGAGTTTCTAACTGGTCAACTTTTTTTCAACATATTCTCAGTCTATTTCTTGTTCATCATTCTAAATAAACCTGTTCCTCTCCTGAATTCCCTACCTTCTTAGTAACATGCCACTGACCAATTCTGGAGTCATTTTTCTCCATCTCTCTCTCTCTCTCTCACACACACACACACACACACCATTCAATCAACTACTAAACATCAAAAAACCAAACTCACTTCTATCGAGTCGATCTCGACTCATAGCGACCCCCTTTGGGTTTCAGAGGAGGTAAATCTTCATGGAAGTAGATTGTCCAGTCTTACTTCCATGGAATGGCTAGCCCTTAGCTGCTTCACTTCCCTACTATTCTAGCTCCAGCCACCATCAAACAACTACAATAAACCCAGAGCCAGAATTAACCGGCCAAGCTCTTCCCAAATATCTGACCCAGAGAAACCATGAGAGGTGATTGCTGTTGTCTTAAACCACTGAGTTCTAGGGTGATTTGTGACAAACCAATAGTAACTGAAATACCATGCATCCTTTTCTCTTCCCACTTCCACCAATTTAGGTCAGGCCCGCATCACCATGCCTGGCCCAGTGGCTGGCACACAGGAGGCCCAGTCAGTGTTTTTGGCAGAATGAAAGTAAACTGCATATAAATAGGCTTTGTGGGTAAGATTAAATCTAGTTAGGCCAGAATTCTATGACAATAGATTTCTCCTTTATGTTGTAAAACTGCTAATGTATGACCCAGATGAATCCCAGACTTGGATGGGACATATTCTTCCATTAGAGATGAAACAATGAAAAACAAAGGAGAAAAAATTTAAGAAATTAAGCATTATTAAGTCCTATAAGAGTAATTTGTTTAGATTTGTTTCAGATTGTTTTCATCCCTAAATCTACTCTTCTTGGTTCCCCCCTACTTTGTCAATGAAGATCAGCTCAACTACTTGAGTCTTTTTCCAGAAAGGGAAGAAAAGACTGTCTTGTATTTTTCTCTCTATGCCTGTTGTTGTTATGTGCTGTCAAGTTGTCTCTGACTCATAGCAACCCCTCTTTGGGTTTCTGAGGCAGTATCACTACGGAAGTAGATTGTCCAATTATCCTTCTGAGGAGTGGCTGGTGGGTTTGAACCACCAACCTTCTGGTTAGCAGTCAAGTGTCTTAGGCACTCCCTGTCCAGTTTGAGACATTGAGATTTTTACTTCTCTTAAACCTAGATAGTATAAAAAGACTTAGAGAATTTCTGACTTACATATTCAGTGAGAAAAAGCATTCCTATTCTTACAGCCTTTTAGAATTATTCCACTTTTCAGTTTTATCTATTGCAAGTAAAATTTCAGCCTTCTTATGAATTGTCTATTAATATTTAATTTCTTATATCATTGTATGTTTATGGGATAACCACAATTGCTACATGGAACAATAACAGAAGATGCATTAACTATCAATAGATGGGGACACAAATAGATAGCAAAGGTAATATACATGAAAAATAGTCTGTCAAGCAACGTCAGCCTCAATGAGCATGAATTTACCATCGCGTACAGTAGCCACAATGGCTCTCATTGTTGATTCATCCTCTGATTACCTTGTTTGCACTGCAGACAAAATGGTCTAAATGAAGACCAAGATAATAAGTGAACTATCTATCATCTCTTTTATTTTTATTCTGAGCTAGGAGAATTGGCAAAAAGAGAACAGTAAATGGAGATTCCTGCTGGTTCTGTGTCATAGAATCCTTTTAAAACACTGAAGGTGCTGTGAATTATTTAAGATAGAGAATAGAAAGTAGGACTTGGCAATTTTATTGCAGCTTTATGTCAAGTTCCTTACCCACATCCCAACCATAGTAATTTCAGACTATGGGTTTATTTTTTGATTGTTGTTCAAAAACTATTAGTACCAGGACATTTGCTTTCAGGGAAAGGCAGAATGGCCAAGTCAGGAATCAATGGAGTCAGAGAGAAACAAGTACTGCAGATGCAGATTGAGAATAGAGAGGAACATTTTCGGTTAATCACACACATGGACCTTCTTTAAGTAATTTCTGCTTACCTGGCATCTCTGCTTGGAGGGTCCATAGGCACATCAAACTTACCATATTTAAGGCAAGATTTATTATCATATACTCCCCCAATCATCCTATAAGGAGCTCTGGTGGTGCAGTGCCTAAGACATTTGACTGTTAACCAGAAAGTTGGTGGATCAAAGTCACCAGCCACTCTGTAGAAGGAAGATTGGGTAATCTACTTCCATAAAGATTCACTGCCTCAGAAAACCAATAGGGGTCACTATGAGTTGGAATCGACTCAATGGCAGTGGGTTTTTTTTTTTTTTGGTGGGGGGGCGGTAATCATCCTACAACGAAACAAATGAATCCAGTTCCTTTTCAGCTTGATTTTCTTTTTTGCTTTAATGACACCATAGTGTTTCTCTTTACTCAGGCTAAATCTTTTATTCTTATTTCCCTTTCTCTTTGCTTATTATACTATCATTGCTAGAAGAAGCAAATAAGTCTTAAGTTTCAGAGCCCCCCTTGTGCAAAGGCCATGTCCAAGGGTCTGACAGAGGTCCCAACAATGTGTTCACATGACCATAAGTTTTCATAAAATTTGAAAAAGAAAGATATTTTAGCTGATGTCTTTGTCCACTCCAACTTCTCTTGGCTACACTTTCCCTCTTGGTAGGTGGCAGTTTGGAGATTAGGCTAAGGGGATACTGAATTGAGACTGGGGATACATTTATTTGGATTTAATGGGACATACTGATTTGTTTTGGAAGCACTTCCACCTATAGTTAATTATTGCCAGTTGTGCCAGTGTGGAGTGTGGTACAGCTTCTGGTATATTCCTACAGCCCACTGTACTGACTCACCTGGTATTATACCATCCAAAAGCAGGACCAGAGCGTATCCTGCTATGCTGGCATGGAGAGGGTACAAGATGTGTAATATGTAGAGCCAGAAGGTGGTCTGTGGGAAGTTCTTTCAATCCTCAGGCAGGTAAAATTGTAAGCAAAAGGATTCTCTTCTGGTTGACACCTGGTCAACATATCAGTTCTCGCCTATCAGGAATATATTCCCTAATGTAGTGAATATATTTATACATTATGAATGCACCATACAACAGTTTTTCTTTTTCAGTGGGAACAATGGAAAATAGAATGTATCAGTCAGCCTGTGTTTGTAGAGCACAAATCTATCGCAGGACAATAAATAGTTAGTCCATCTCTACTAACTCATGTTTAAATGAAACTTAATGGAAGCGTTCTTTCATTGGAAAACAATCCTATCACAAATAGAAAACAAATTTCTATCAACCATGCTAAAAATGGAATTATATTTCTATTCTTTCTGTAGAAAATGACAGTACAAAATATTTGAAGAAGCAATCAAAGAATATAGCTAAAATGTACAAAGTAAGAATTGTAGATGTTTATCAGTTCATTAATAAAATATTGCGTTTGTTTTTTATTTTTAATTTTATGATTCTAGTAGGCTTCCCAATTATATAACCTTTATACTCACCAAAGTTGATCCATCCTGGCCCAGCCCTATAGGCCTTCCTCTATGGTATTTATCGATTCTGTGCCATCCTCCCATTTGCCACCAACATCACCTTTCTCTAGACCTTCACTTCATGTGTGGACTGGCAGAATAAGTACTTAAAATGG
This sequence comes from Orycteropus afer afer, assembly GCF_000298275.1. Taxonomy (NCBI): domain Eukaryota; kingdom Metazoa; phylum Chordata; class Mammalia; order Tubulidentata; family Orycteropodidae; genus Orycteropus; species Orycteropus afer. The sequence continues at coordinate 7,488,513 of NW_006921595.1, read as the reverse complement.
TTCTTGCTGCACCTTCTTCTCCTTACTCCAATCTTCCCTACTCTCTGTTATCAAATTACTCTTATTAATAACAATAATAAGTATAATTTCTATAGCACCTATTAGGTATCAAGGAGCTGTGGTGGCGTAGTGCCTAAGGCATTTGACTGCTAACCAGAAGCCTGGCGGTTCAAACCCACCAGCCATTCTTCAGAAGGAAGGTTGGACAATCTACTTCCGTAGTGATACTGCCTTGGAAACCCAAGAAAAGGTCGCTATAAGTTGGATATGACTCGATGGCAGTTTGGTTTTTTGGATTTTATTGTTGTTGTTGTTGTTGTTGTTAAGTGCCGTCGAGTCGTTTCCGACTCATAGCGACCCCATGCACAGCAGAACGAAACACTGCCCGATCCCGCACCA
>NW_006921595.1:7467168-7484859 GCF_000298275.1 Orycteropus afer afer | reverse complement strand
TTCTTTGGGCGTCCCTGAGTTTCCCCTCCTCACCTAATCCCTTTGGCTGATTGCTCTTCTCTTTGGCTTCCTGGGTTTTACCCCTTTCTCCTGCTCTCCCGGCCTGCTACTCTGTGCTACGCCCGTGCTTACCTTGGATTTTATTAGGTACCAAGTATTTTATATATATTATTTTTAATTCTCACAATCACCCTAAGAAATAGATATGACTACCATTGTATAGAGGAGGAAACCAGGACTCAAAGTGCTTGAGTAACTTGTCCGAGGTCACAGAATTACCAAGTGACAGAGAAGGATTCAAACCTATACACCACCCTGCATCCCTGCCCATTTTCCTGCTGTAGCATGTAGCTGCTCTCTAATCTAAAACATTCAACTTCTTTCACTGCTTCCTGAAAGAAACCTTAGCCCTTCAGAATAAGAGCCCGACTGACCTCTCTTTCGAAGGAAATGTGTTGCCTCTTGCATGATATACCTTATGTTGTTGTTGTTGTTGTTATTTGCCATCGAGTTGGCCCCAACTCATAGTGAGTGACCCCTCCTTGGGTTTCCGAGGCAGTATCACTATGGAAGTAGGAATGCCCAACCTTCCTTCCGAGGAGTGGCTGGTAGGTTTGAACCGGCAGCCTTCTGGTTAGCAGTCAAGTGCCTTAGGCACTATGCTACCAGAGCTCCTGATATACCTTATAGTCCAACCAAATTGAACCCCTTGAAAGTTCCCAAGTATATTTTCCTTGGTGCTGAATGTTCCCCTCCACAGTAGCCTTTTTTTTTTTTTTATTTCTGGAACCCTTGAAGGCCAATTTTGTATTCCATCTCCACAGTCTCTCTCATGAGTATGTTAACTCCTTCTCTTGGCCTCCCAAAGCACTTTGGTTTTGCTGCAAAAATTACAGCACCTGTTATACTTTATTTTATATAAGGACTATGGGCATTCATGAGGAGCTCTGGTGGTATAGTGCCTTAGGCATTTAACTGTTAACCAGAAGGTTGGTGGTTCAAACCCACCAGCCACTTCTCAGAACGAAGACTGGGCAATCTACTGCTGTAGAGATACCAATTCTGAAACCCAAGGAGGTGTCATTATAAGTTGGCACTGACTCAAAGGCAGTGAGTTTGGTTTTATGGGCATTTATCTTCACATTTTTGCAGTCATCTCATTTTATAGTTTGTTTCACTTAGCATCATAGACACTTTTCACATTTCTGCATAGTCTTAGTACTGTCTGCGTTTGATGGCTACATGATATTCTGATATACTATTTTATTGACTAGTACCAGTTGTCATCCCGTTGATTTCAATTCATGGCGACCCTATATGTGTCAGGACAGAACTGTGGTCTGTAGGGTTTTCAATGTCTAGTTTTCAGAAGTCGATCACCAGGACTTTCTTCTGGGCACCTCTGGGTGGACTCAAACTGCCAACCTTTCAATTAGCAGCCTGGTGCTTGATCGTTTGCACCAACCAGGAGCTCCATTTTCAGCTTATTTCAATATTTCTCTATAGTTATAATATCTTTTTGTTGTTTCAGTTTTTGTTTGTGTTTTTATTGCTTTTTTTTTTTATTACTGTTAAAGTCAGCATTACAAAGAATTTCTTTGGAATATGGATTTTTTTTCTCTATTCAATTATTTCCTCAGGATAAATTATTACTGGATCAAAGTTCATGGATACTTTATGACTTGTGTGCCCTGTTGCTTTTCAAAGTTTACATCATTGACATGGCAATTAGTAGCACATGATTGTTTCTGCCATTTAGCAGATTGCTTCACTTTATTATTATTTTTTTTCCTTTGAGACTGAGTGACTTAAAAACTGAAGTAAGGAGAAAGGAGGGAAACCAAAGGAGTAATGTGAACAAAACTACTCTTTTTTTTTTTTTTTTTTTAAATTTTAAGATGAATAGTAGAGGAAGGAGAAGTGAAGGAAAACATTTGTGAATAATTTGATATGTAAATGTATCAGACTCTTCGAACTACATAACCATTACCTGACAACCAGGCTCACTTGGGTGATTGGCTGAAGACGTGCAGATCTTACCATATTACCAGGATGGCAGATATGTAATTGGACAGCCAGTGCCAATTAAACTAGGCAGCAAATTAAAGGGGTCCAAGAGATAATTAATTTTCCAAATTAGTAACTCCATTGGTCAAAATTACAATACTTGTTGAAGTTACTTTAAATTATGCTCTAATAGTAATTAGAGGCTTTGACTCATGTTCTATGAAATATTTCCCTTTGCTGATGAAGTACTAAGGGACTAGTAATTTAGGCAAATAAATGATGATTGCTTGATCAGTCGTTAAACTAATATAAAATGTAATGGTAGTAAATTCTCTGATAAAAGAAAATGGTTTAATCTCTATCAGGTGGTAGCCAAAAATACATTCTGCAAATATTTGGATACATTTTCATAAGATCCAGCAGCCCATTCCATTTTGCAGGTTTCCTTGATAGGTTCATAGACTCATCTTTTTTCTTTTACTATGGCAATAAGTAATTGTGTCTATTCCATGCCTTTGTCATAGCTAATTGCCACTTTATTGTTCCCTAAGGGCAATTGGACTAAGACTTTTAAAAAGCTGAATTTAAAATGACTAATAAGAATTAAAAGGAGGAACTCAGAGGTTGCAGAGCCCCTTGCAGCCTGATACTATTTCCTACAGTTGTATTTTAAGGCAATTAGCAAGATATCTCATAATCACACATTTTTTGAGATAGTAACTGTGTTATACAGAGACCTAAACTTTAAGAACCCCATATTCACCCTCATTTGTGACACAGCCAGCATGTTCTGGGTCTCTTTGCTACCTTTGACCAACCTTCCATGTCCAATACTGTCATTCAAAAAAAAAAAAAAGTATCCCAATGTACAGCAGGAAAATGAGTCTGAGATAAGAGACATTTGCTTCTCTACACACATTGGGAATTCTAGTCAATATGCAACACTTAGGGTATGATAGGATTTCTGGTATCTTCTTAATTGTGGCATCTGATTGGTTTAGAGAAAAGATTACGGCCCACTCTATGCAGAGATGTCTGGAAAACACTTTTTTTTTTTTTCAGTAAGAAGAAAAATTGTTAAGTACCTATTAATTGCAAGACCATGTTCTGCACCAGTGATACTTTTGCATAGATGAATAATTCTGCTGGATTGAACAAAAGCTAGAGTTGGAATTGTTCCCAGTACTCTTGAACATGTAACCCCACAAAACCAAACCTGTTGCCATAAAGATGGTTCCGACTCATAATGACCCTATAGAACAGAGTAGGACCGCCATATAAGGTTTCCAAGGCTGTAATTTTTATGGAAGCAAACTGCCACATCTTCATGCTGTGGAGCAGCTGGTGGATCAATCACTGACCTTCTGGTTAGCATCTGAGTGCTCAACCACTGCACCACCAGGGTTCCTTAAAACATTAAACATTACCTGAAAGTAAAATCCTTTATTGTTGCAAAAGCAATGTGAAAATTAAATATGCTTTCTAAATCTTATTTGACAAAGCAGGATTCTCCTGCATCTGGGGGTAAGTATATCCAGGGATGAGGCTGCCTATTTCTCTGTATTTAGAATTTATTTGGAGTTAGTGGATCTAAACTTTATTCATTGCCAATCCAGTTGGTCTGCCTCAAATAAAACATGAAATCTTATTATAAAGGAATGAGTAGATGCCCTAAAATAGTTAAATGTTCTGAATGTCAGTTTGATTTCTGGGTTAAATAGCCTCTAAATTACCCAGTTCTAAAATCGCATTTCAAAGGTTAGGGAAACCCTGTCTGGGGCCTGTCTAGACCTCAGAATTGGCCTGGTTTGTTTTAAGGTTTCAACAAGGCCCCAATCTGCTAGGTCTGCCTGTTGCCAGAAGAGAGGTCTTAGGCATGACAAAGATTTCTAACAAATGTTTTTTTTTTGCTTTGTCTTCTTTCTGCTTTTGTCTCATTAAACCCTGTGTGGAAAAATAACTTTTTAAATGGTATCATAATATATTTCTGGGGTTGCATCATCCCTTGGCCTCAGCATTTTCTTAAGAGAAGAAAATCAAAGTGGTGGATCCCAACCAATAAGTGGGAGCCAGAGACCCAGATTCTGACACTGTAACTGTGAGACTTTGGAGAAGTCACTCAACCTCTCTGGGCTAAATCAGGGCATTTAGAATGTAAGCTCTCTACGGTCTCTGTAGGAGCTCTGGTAGCATAGTGGCTAAAGCACTTGACTGCTAACCAGAAGGCTGGCGGTTCAAACCCACCAGCCACTCCTCAGAAGGAAGGTTGGGCAATCCTACTTCCGTAGTGATACTGCCTCGGAAACCCAAGGAGGGGTCGCTATGAGTCGGGGCCGACTCGACGGCACATAACAACAACAACAACAACAACGGTCTCTGTGGTTCTAAGCTTCAATGGAATGACTAAAAGTGCTGACAGATTTCTAAATGTTATTGTATGCGATATGTTTTTAAAGGAGCACTGGTGCCACAGTGGTTGAGAACTCACTTGCTAACTGAAAGGTTGGTGGTTTGAACCTACAACCCATTCCATGGGAGATAGATGTGGTAGCCTGCTTCTGTAAAGATTTACAGCCTTGGAAAGCCTATAGGGCTGTTCTATTCTATCCTGCAGGGTCACTATGAGTCAGAATTGACTCACTAACAGTGAGTTTATATATTTTCACAGGAGTCCCTGGGTGGTAAAAATGGTTAACATGCGCAGCTTCTAACCAAAAGGTTGGAGATTGGAGTCCACTCAGAAGCATGTTGGAAGAAAGGCTTGATGATCTACTTCCAAAAATCAACCACTGAAAACCCTGTGGAGGATGTAAACATTACCTAGTGCACAGGTCTACTTTGACACACACAGGTCGTCATGATTCAGAGTGGGCTCGACTGTCACTGGTTTGTTTATGTTTTTACCGTAAAACAAACTAACAATTCAGCACTAATTATATACCAGGTAAAGCTAAAACTTAGAATGGACTTAGCAGCTGGGCAGTCATGAGTTAGTAAATAAGGGGTTATGGAGACTCAGAAGCTCTTGCAATTAGGGCATCTAGCCAGTGGGGTTTATAGATCTGTCACAATCAATGTGACAAAACATTCCAACTGAATATACACTTTTAAAACATAGACACACTTGATTATTTACTTTTTTCAAATAAAGTTCTGGAGAGAACCAGAAACATTGATCAAATTAATTAGCTCATACCTTAGCAGTTCTGTTTTGTATACATTTGACAGAGGAAAATGTTCATATATAGGTATATTTCAGCCCCCATCAGTATTGGATTGTGCAATCGTCTGGCCTGTGTGATTTCTATGTTTCTTTAATTACCGCTTCATGCAACACCTGCATGACAAGTCTTGTTCTCGAGGTCTAGTGAGCCTACCTCACACTGAAGGGGTAGAAGGTACCACTCATGACTGTTGTATGATCCTTTCAAATTAGACAGAGAAAATTCGTCATTGGCTGGAGCACTGGGCATCATATTGGATCAACAGAGGTGTTCCTCAACAGCAAAAGCCATTCACACACCAGCTGCTAGTGAAGAGGCTCACAGCCCACCATGCTACTTCTGGCACCTCTATCCTAATTGGTTCTCGCTAATACAACCTCATCTAAAGGGAGACATTATTAACAGCCTTAAATATCCAAACTAAACCCATTGCCATCAATCAAGGCGATTCCTACTCATAGTGACCTTATAGCACAGAGTAGAACTGCCCTATAGGGTTTCCAAAGCTATAAATCTTTATGCAAGCAGACTGCCTCATCTTTCTCCTGCAGAGCAGCTGGTGGGTTCAAATTGCTGACCTTTTGTTTAGCAGCCAAATGCTTTAACCACTATGCCACCAGAGTGCCTTATTAGTTGCCATCCCACTGCTATCAGTCAATTCTGACTCATAGCAACCCCCATTAGCTTTCCAAGGTGGTAAATCTTTACGGAAGTAGATTGTCTCGTCTTCCTTCTGTGTAGCGGCTGTTAGGTTTGAACCACCAACCTTCTGGTTAGCAGTCAAATGCCTTAGGCACTGCACCACTGTTTATGCAGGTAATTGGAGAAAACCACTGTTTTCATCACAAATAACTCCTACAGAACAGATTCATTGGTTAATTGTTGAACTTTACTGATTTAATGATGGAAATTTTCTCTCAAAACATATGCCTGAAACTGTCTTGTTAGAGAATTGACTATAGGGTGAAGAGTGGATGAAATCTAGGCAAACAGTTTTACGACTTGAGGAGCTACTTTTATTCCAAAGTACTCAGCTCCCAAAGCCTGCGAAAGAAGGAAGCATGTATCTGAGGAGAAGGAGTGCCCATGATTAAATATTTACCTGTCAGGGCCTCCTGCTTCCTTCCCCCTGAATTACAGCCACCTCCAGAGCACACCAGGCTGCTGACCAGGAGGACCAGGAGAGGTGCACAGCGACATAGGACAGGGAGAGAAGAATGATGTCCATTTAGAGTTCCAGGAAAGACGTAAGTAGGGCCGAATAGAATGATTTTTGTTGGAATTTGGCCACATTCAAGGGCTAATTAATGGGGATTATGAACACAGTGAGGAATGTGCTCCTGGCTGCCACAGAGTGTGGAGTAATCGATGTAGTAGAGCAGTGCCTGAGTTTCCTAACCTCTGTAGAAGGACGCCCTTGTGCTCCATCTAACATATTGAATCTGTTAAGTACTGAGGAAAGCTGGACTCTCGGAAAAGGATGTGGAGTCTTTTATTCACTCCCGGAGAGGTTGGTGCTTAAATCTGCAGGAACCTGGACATACCACTCTTTTGATCTTGAGTCTCGGAGGGAAGTAGTTTGGTGAGCAGACCATGGCTAGAATCCCTGTTTAATATACTCATCCAGCAAGAGGAGGTGACAGTGGTGGCAGGGAAATCAAGCTCTGTTGGATGCCATTCTAAAGCTTCAAAAGCCCAAAGAGGGGACATCTGCCTCCTCCCCAACCTACTCCTTTAACTCGGACAACTACCGATTCCTACAGTTAAATTAAGAATATTTCCATTACAGGTGCAAAATGGGAACAACAGTCATGGAGTAGTAAGAGCTCCTCTGCAGTCTTGTTTCTTCCTTATATATTTTACAAACCTGGGAACTTAGGAGCACCACGTTGGGAAGAGAAAGAGAAAACGTGGAAAATAACAAAAAATGGAAAAAGTTCTTTTGTTCTTAGATGTCATTCTTTAGTGAGTGAAAAAACACTTTTTCAAATACCTGCTGTGTCCTAGAACCATTTAAACAATCTTAATAAACTTGATTCTATTTCCTTATTATTCCAAGGCCTACTCACTCCCTCCCCTCCAAGTTAAGTACAAAATTGCATTGCATATGGAAATACAAGCTTGGGATTTTTCAGCCAAAACTTGTGATTTTTCTTAGATTCCAAAGCCTATGATTTTTCTTAGATGGCCCTTTCTTTATTCATATAAAGTAGCCTTGTGTATAACAATTTTTAAATTGTCAGCTCATGGTTTTTTTGAGAACTTGCCTTCCTTCCAAAAGCTATGCCTAGGTAGGAAAAAGAAATGAAAACTCTATTCTTTGTCATCTAGCTTTTTAAAATTGGCAGCAGTAGTCACTGACATTTGCTCTACTCCATGGGGGTTTACAGACTGTTGAAAGAGAAAAGGGAAAGTCACAAGCCAATGGGAATGCAGTTTGTTGTCCTATACTAGAATTGGAGAAGAAGGAGCTGCCTTGCATTCCTTTAAAGTCTAGAAATAACTGGAGCAAGTTGGGTTGGGTATATACAGGGCAAGAGGAGGAAGAGAAGGAGGCGGGAGAAGAGAAGACAGAGAGGTGAGGGAAGAAAATGAAGGAGGAGGGAGGCGGTTGTCTGCAGGGATTTCCCTAAACAAGGCTAGATCAGTACAGGTAATAAGTATCTGAATAGAGAAGAGCTAATTGGAGGTTTGTAACTGTCTTTCCCACTGAGAATCCCAGAAAATTCCAGGTAGGGATTTAGAGGAAGGTGGGACTGGTTTCACAGGTGTTTGACTTGTGCAGTTGCATAGGGCCCTGCATTTAGAAGGGCTCACATTGGGCTTAAAGCTCTCTGTTGTCATCTTGAAGTCCCTGGGTGGTACAAATAGTTAACAGGGTTGGCTGCTAACCAAAAGGTTGAAGGTTCAAGATCACCCAGAGGTGCCTTGGAAGAAAGGCTTGGTGATCTACTTGTGAAAGACCAGCGCAGAAAACCCTGCGGGGCACATAGGGTTCTATTCTGACACGTATGGAGTCTCCAGGAGTCAGAATTATTCTGTGGCAAGTAGTAATTACAGATTTTACCTTGAAATCCTTAATAATTTTATTTTTGAATTTGTTATTTGTAGACAAAGCTGATGGGACATGGAGCATGCATGTGAGCAGAGAAGATGCGTTCAATGCATGTGCCTCACCACCTCATTTACATATCATAGTCATGATGCCCTATGAGCACAAAGTTCTGCTGACCCCATGATACTGAGATTTAACAAGGCTCGAAGTGAGTAAAAGGTAAGTGTGTTACATCTACAACTGAGTAAGTAGGGGCATTGAAAGCCCCATGAGGCCGTGCTTTCTATTAGACAATTTATTTTCAGAACTTGCTTTGAATGCAGAAAAAGGCAATGGAGTTCTATGATATAGGAATGACCATGGAACTCTATGATATTCTTTCTTACTCACGTTACTTCCCTGTAGTGTCAACCACTTATGGCTTAAAATGATGGCATAGGAGTGGTGCAGTGAATTACTTGCCATGGTTCTTTTAGCCATGGTATTTGTGACTCCCACCAGATTATTGGGTGGAACTATGTAAACATAAGGGGCTTATAGCCCACCAAGGCAATTGGATAGCTTGCTAATAATATAAATAAGATACAAGGCACCCTTGTGGGGGTGGGCCTGTACAAATAAGGTGTATGAAACTCTAATGTGAGGACTGGTCAGTTTTCCCATCTCACTAGGCTTCATCTCAGAGGTGGAAAAAGGGGGATCTCACTGCCATCAAGAAAGAGAAGCCGGGGGTAGAGCATGTCCTTGGATCTGAGATCCCTGCCCTCAGAGGCTGGCAGAGAGATGGTGGCAGCAGAAGCAACAGAACCAAGACACCTGCACAAAGACACTTGCCAGCCCCTGGAGGGAGAAAACTGAGTGCCTTTGGTCGAGAGCCTTGTTGGCAGAGTGGGGTGCACTCTGAGCTTAAAGAGCTTTGTAACACTTGACTGAGCAGGAAGGAGGCCAGGCAGAAAGGCTAATGGCCTAAGAGAGGCATGCCTGACGGCATGGCAGAAAGGAGGCCATCTTGATGTAAGAATTGTATATAGAGCATTCCTGAACTGACTTGTAATGTGCTATTTCCCTAATAAACTCCATAATTGTGAGTATTGTCTATGAGTTCTGTGTGTCTATGAGTTCAGCAATGGATTACTGAACACGGCAGAGAAGTAGAGAGTTCTGTGGGAGGGACGGTTGGTGTCAGAATTGGAAAAAAGGTTGGAGGGTGGTGGCATGTCTGTCCGCCATTTCATAGGAACCAGACTTGGGCTGGTGCTGCATGTGGTGATTTTCTGTCCCCCTCATGAAGTTAGAGGGGGTTAGAAGATTCAGCTGCCACATCCTTTTAACAGAAGGGAGGGGAAAGATAGGGTAGCTCATAGCTTCTTTTCCTTTCAATCTTTCCTTACTCATCACTAAGCAAAAGGTAGAGTGTAGTGCACCTATAAACAAGCAAAATCAAAACAGTTGAGTTGATTTTGTGCAATATCTTCCCTCTTCTGGTAAGAATGAAATAGCAACAAGTATATGAGGTATGAAATATGACTTGTGCAATATTGGGGATTCTACATATGAATTCAGTGCTCTTATGTTTGTGTTTAAAACTGGCATTGCACAAAGGAAATAGGAATGGTAAAAGTCATGTTAATAATTTCCATGTTTGTCATGAGACAAAGTGTATGTGATCTGCTGTATGGAAAATGTATTTGCTCTGTAAATTTTCACCCAAATAACAATATAAATAAATAAATAAATAATTTCCATGTTTTATTTTTCTTTATTTGGTTGTGGTATTAGTTGTCATTGAGTTGACTCTGACCCATGATATAATAGAATAAAATGTTGCCCATACCCATGCCTTCTGCATGGTTGTTGATATGTTTGAGTCCATTGCTGAAGCTATCATGTAGTACTTTCTAACTGAGAGGCCTCATCTTCCTTCTAGTCCTACATCAGACAGTAATCTGTGGTGCTCCATAAAGTTTTTATTGTTTAATTTTCAGAAGCAGATTTCCAGGCCTTTCTTCCTAATATGTCTTAGTCTGGAAGTTCCACTTACTTTCAGAACTTGCTTTGAATGCAGAAAAAGGCAATGGAGTTCTATGATATAGGAATGACCACGGAACTCTATGATATCCTTTCTTACTCATGTTACTTCCCTGTAGTGTCAACCACTTATGGCTTAAAATGATGACATGTATATGGTGCTTTTGCTGAAATATCAGTGGCATAGCTTCCAGCATCATAGCAACATGCAAGCCACTACAGTACACCTAACTGACAGACACATGGTAGCTTCTTTATTTAGTATGACATTATGTAGCAAATAAAAACACGCCATAACAAGTTGAGAGCTTGCAGAAGAAAGAAAAAAGCCTTATATTTAATGCCTTTAATAAGTGCTGAAGAGCAAAGATGTCTCCTTGAAGACTAAGGTGTGCCTAATCCAAGCTATGGTATTTTCAATAGCCTCACATGCATGTGAAAGCTGGGTAATGAAAAAGGAAGACCGAAGAAAGTTGATGTTTTTGAGTTGTGGTGTTGGCGAAGAATATTGAAAATCTGTCCTGGAAGAAGTGCAGCTGTAATGCTGTAATGCTCCTTGGAAGCAAAAATGGCCAGACTTTGTTTGACCTACTCTGGTCATATTGTCAGAAAGGACCATTTCCCAGAGAAGGATATCATACTTGGTAAAATGGAACAAAAAAGGAGAAGGCCATCAACAAGATGGATTGACATAGTGGATGCATGGATGCAACGATGGACTCAGACATAGCAAGTATTGTGAGGCTGGCATAGGACCTGGCCGTATTTCCTTCTGCTGTACATAAGGTAACTATGAGTCAGAGCCAACTTGGCATCTAACAACAATAACAACAACAATATTATTTCCCCCAGCATTTTGAGCTAGGGATCCCACGTTTTCATTTTGTAGTGGGCCCTCAAATTCTGTAGCTGGACTGGTGGAGGGTGTGTATTTGGGGAATGGGAGCCAGAGGGGTATAGATGGAACTAGAAAGCTGAGCTAATTATATTTTTTAAAAATGACTCTGAATCCTTTAATAAGATGATGCCTTCTTGTTTTCTTAATAATTTTCCTTAATGCCAAATACTACATTTCTTCTTCAAAGCACTTCACCCTTGCTATTTTCTATGAGATAGGCTCATTTTTCAAAAGAACAGCAAGCTCCAGAGAGCCCTTATTTGGTATCTTCTCCCAGGGTTGAGTATTTACGTCTGCTCTTTTCTTTCTACTGAGCTTGGCTTGTTCCTACAAACCCCATGTTGAAGTTTGTTATTTTACAGTCCATTAAAAAAAATCTTTTATAATAATTTTTTAAAAAAATGATATTGTAAAAATATATGATGTGAAAATATTAAAAAATCATTTTGGTCACATTTTTCTCAAAGTTCTAAAATCCACAATCAGCTATTATTATAATTTGGGTGTCATTAATCATCTCTTACATCTCTTATATTTATACCTCTATGGGATTTACTACTCTCAAAGCTATAATACTCTTTATAACTGTAAGTGGAAGCTGTTCCCTGGTTTCATTTGTTAGTCTTCTCTTCTGTTGTTAATTTATTGGTTTGTCCTGCATATTGTATAAAATCCAAACCTTGAAAAAGAGAGCTTGACAATTTTGCTCCATATACGCTATAAAGCTTAAGAAATGGTTCGATGTGTTTCCTTTATATTCTTTATTATTCATTTGACTTACAAAGTATATAGGCATGGAAATTGCCTGTCAGTTTTACTACTGAAAACTCTAGCTACTCTTACTTAAGATTAAAGTCATTCTTTTTATAATCACTCACTTTCCTCCAAGAAAATTCTCTGTGTGTGGGGGAAATCTTCAGTGGAGAAGGATTCTATGTGGACTTCCAACCCTTTAACCTAGATTATAGTAGGATGTTAAGTCAGGAAATGACATATCGGAACAGGAATCTGTCGTGCTCCCTCCCAAGTCTATTTTAAAGCACTTTACATTTTAAATATGGCAATAAAATATCAGCCTCGAAATGTCTGATAAGGATAAAAGCAATAGATCCAAATCCAATCTAAATCTGACACTGCCAGGAACAAGAATTCACATTGGTAAGTCAGGACTCATTTATGGGGCCATAAATGGGTGGGCCAGCTATAATTTGGGTATTAAACTTGTAAAATATATTGATGGTATGTAAGAGCTAAATAAATAATTTACTACAAGAAAATTGGAAATCTTTACATGGTACTTAATTGACCAGTTGGTCTCCCAGATTCTTGATGGCTCCTTGCTTTGCATTTGTGTGTTTTTCACAGGGTAGATTTTTTTTTTTCCCTCACTTGAGTTTAATTTCCCTCTGCAGTGAATGATCACTAGTTAGTGCATTTTTGAAAACACACACAGTTTCCATTTAAAATTCTGCCAATCCATTATATGCCTTTGACAATTTCATTTACTTTTTGGAAGGATGAATGCACCCCATACTCTGTCTGTTCTGGGATTAGACAATTTTCTTCCCAGCCCCAAAAAGTCTGTTCAATACTACATCTTTGACTCCTGTTGCTAACATAGAAAGGGAGGGAGTTCAATGAAAGGCCTTAAAGCATTTACTGAATTTTTTTTGTTTCTTATTTTGGGAAGCTTCTGAATAGGGAGGAAAAAGAAAAAATGTTAGAAACCTCTGTTACTGCCCACCACACATCTATGAGATATCAAGTACAGCTGGGAAAGGGAAAGGAGAAAAAAACAGGGAAACTCAAATTAAGGTATTATTATATATGTATATACATGTGTCCAGAAAAACAAATAGAGTTCTTGGATACATTTTTAAATTTATCTACCCTAAGAGTAACAGTATCTCATATTTCATATGTGTATAACAATAACAAGTTTCAAAAGTCTTACGCATATATATATATATATATGAAATACAAAATCCTTCCACAATTTGACAAAAAGACAAATAACCCAATCATGTAATGAGAAAAGGACTTGATTAGACATATCACCAAAGAGACCATTCAAATGGCCACCAAACACATGAAAAGATGCTCAAGGTCATTAGCCATCAGAGTTGCAAAAACACAATGAAATACCATTTCACTCCCATTACAATGGCTAAAATAAAAACAAAACAAAACAGAAAATGGGAAATGTTGGCAAGGATTTTGGGAAATTGGAACCCTTATCCGTTGCTGGTAGGAATGCAAAATGGTACAGCCATTGTAGAAAATAGTGTGGCAGTTCCTAAAAAAAACTAAAGATAGAACAACCATATAACTCAGCAATTCCACTCCTAGGTGAAATACCAAAAAGACTTGAAAGCAGAGACTCAGCAGAGACTTGTACACTGACGTTCATTGCAGTACTATTCACGATAGCCAAAAGGTGGAAACGTGAACAGATGAGCAGCAATGCAATATTACTCAGCCAGTAGGAGAAATGAAGTTGTGATACATGCTGCAATATGGACGGAGCTTGAAGACATTATGCCGAGTGAAATAAATCAATCACAACAGAACAAATATTGTATGAGCTTACTTGTATAAAAAGACAAGAAAAGGCAAATGTATAAAGACCAGTTTATTAGGGATAGGAGGGAGGGGGATAAGGTGAAGTTATTGCTTATAGAGTACTGAATTGTGGTGTATGGTGATGGAATAATTGCATCAATTAAGGGTTGGGTCATACAGATGATTATTCTAAGTGATGTCAATAAGTTGCACACCTGTAATAGTTGAATTGGCAAAAATCAAGTGCTAGATATATTTAAAACAATGCCAAAAAAAAAGAATAGGTGCCGGAGCTGCTTATGTATAACTAAATACTTCACGGGACTTGGTTTGGAGATTTAAGGTCATGATTTCATGGGACATCTCAGTGAATTGGCTTAATAATGTGTTTAGTGCTTCTATTCTACCTCCTACTTTGTTGTGAAGTTCCCGGGGGTCTTAAAAGCTTGCAAGTAGGCATGCAATGTAAAACAATTGGTTTCTATTTGCCTGCAGCACTGAGGAAGAAGAGTCAGGAAAAGGAGAAGGAAGTGGAATGTGTGGCTAATTGCCTCCATGCCTTCTTTGGAGTGAGACTTGAAGAACTGGATGGTGCCCAGCTACCCTTAATCTACAGTTTGATCAAAGATTCCATTGAAAAATCCTGATCAAAAGGGGGAAAATGTAGAATAGAATGTTAAATTTTTATGGAATGCAGACTTTCTGGAGCCATGGAGGCTGGATCAACTCCTGAAATTATCTCTCTTAGATAATCTGTAAACCTTAAACCAAAAATATCCCCTGAAGTCTTCTTAGAACCAAACAATAGTTTAGCTTAATAGCAAAGAATGTTTGCCTTGAGTATAATGCTCTTTTAAGAT
This sequence comes from Orycteropus afer afer, assembly GCF_000298275.1. NCBI lineage: Eukaryota > Metazoa > Chordata > Mammalia > Tubulidentata > Orycteropodidae > Orycteropus > Orycteropus afer. Next base: position 7,470,225 of record NW_006921595.1, on the reverse strand, counting down.
CTATCTCTATGGGATCATATTAACAATAGCGACTCAGAAGATTAGACAGGAACCTTACAGGTCAGTGAGTTTATGTTAATGGAGGAGGAACAACTCAGAAATGGAGGGTGAGAATGTTTGCACAACTCAAAGAATGTAACCAATATCACTGAAAAGTACGTGTAGAAACTTGAATTGGTGTATGTTTTTGCTATGTGTATTCTCAACAGCAAAAAATAATAAGTTATATTTTTTAGAAAAGCTTTCAAATACTTATCCTTTATCTCATCAACCCTCACGATATTCCTGTAATGTAAACAAGACAGGTATTATGATGTTCAACTTTACATGATGAGAAAACTGAGATTTGGGGAAGCTGGGACATGTATAAGGTAATGTGTACAGTAATTAGATTGGAGTTGAGAGCCCAGTTCTTCCGAATTCCAGATAAGATCCAGTGTGAAGGGTCATTTTGTGCTTTTAGCTGCAAGCAATAGAAAGACTAATTCAAAATAGGCTTGAACATTAAAGAATTGCACTGACTTCTATAATGGAAAAAAGAGCTCTGCTGGTGCAGTGCCCAAGGTGTTTGACTGCTAACCAGAAGGTTGGCAGTTCAAACCCATCAGCCATTCTGTGGAAGGAAGACTGGACAATCTACTTCAGTAAAGATTTACCACCTCAGAAACCCAAAGAGGATCACTATAAGTTGGAATTGACTCAAGGGCAGTGAGGTTTTTTTTTTTTTTTTTTTTTTTTAAATGTTATGGAAAACCTAAAAGGGTGGGCTTCAAGTGCAGATCCATCCAGGTTGTGACTCTATTTCTCTACAGTTCTTTCTGTTTTGTGCTCCTCTGGATGCTGACTTTGGCTACTGACTGATTTTCATCATGACTGCAAAATGGCAGAAAATACTAATTGGGGCAATACTAGCTGTCCCCTAGCAAGAGAGAGGATCTGATTTACCTTTGCTAGTTCATAAAAATAAGGTAAAACTTTCCTAGAAACCTTCAGCAACTTTTTTTCTTCTGCAAAATTGGAGCACCTGACATCCTCAGTCAATAACTAGCAGGGCCATAGGATGCCCATGATTGACTTGGTCTAATCAAAACCAACCCCGAGTCACATGGAAATTCAGGTGAGGGGAAAGTGCCTGAAAAAAAATCAGGATTGTTGTAGGAAGAAAGAAGTGGGAATGAATGCTGGGTAGACAATCATCAGAATCCTTTACTGTTACTTATGTGATTTTAACAACCAACAGATTTGAGAATATCCATATGTTTGTCATGGAACAAGGTAGCAACAACAACAAAAAATTATTTTTTTAATTCAGTCAAAGGACTGACTAAACGAAGTTCTGGCTGTATTTCCTCACCAACAACACAGACATTCTACTTGCTCTTGTCTAGATCCTAGACTTCTCAAACCAAAAAAACCTAATTCACTGCCATTGAGTCGATTCCAACCCATAGCAACCCCCTTTGGGTTTCTGTGATGGTAAATCTTTACGAGAGTAAATTGCCCAGTCTTCCTTCTGCAGAGTGGGTGGTGGGTTTGAACTACCAACCTTCTGGTTAGCAGTCAAATGCCTTAGGTACTAGGCCACCAGAGCTCTTTTAGACTTCTCAAGGCACATGATATTCATCACCCTTAGAAACATCCCCACCCCCTTTCAAGGCCCTGACTTAATTTTGTACCCAGTCTCATTTCTAAAGGGAAAGCACACAGATAAGTCACTCATATAGAATCTTGTGCAATTCCAAGGGAGAATGCGGATACAAGTTCATTTTTTTCCCTAAATGAGGGTTGGCAAACCAAAACATCCACAAATGTTCTAGAAGTTAGGTTAGAGAAATGTGCTTTTCTCCTACCAAAACTAGTGTCCCAATTACTTTAATATTAAAAATTTTCCAGTTATACAAAAGACCAAGCACAAGGCTAGTGTAATCCTATCTTCTCCCAGAAAGACATTATTTAGCAATACATAATAGAAGGCTTGTGTGTATGTGTGTGTGTGTGTGTGTGTGCAGGGGACAATCTGGAGAAACATGCAAAGCTTTGCTTGTAGAGAGCCCCTGCCTCTCACCCTCAAGGCCAGCAACACTCTAATTGTGAAACCTGGCCAGTACACACACGTTTGGGTGCGATGCATTAGACTTTGCAGTAAATACTCATAGAGCAGTGTTGAAAATGCACTCTTTGGAAACAGTGAAGGTGAGAAAGTGCACAAGTAGGCTTCTGTAACATCGCATGTTTTCAAATGGAGGGTTCATTTAAGCAAGAGAAAATACTTTCTCTATAGGCGATGCACGTAGGTAAGGACCCCTGATGGCACAATAGTTAAGCATTAGGCAGCTAACTGAAAGGTCAGGGGTTCAAACCTACCAGAAAAGATCTAGTGATCTACTCCCGAAAAGATTAAGCCTAGGAAACCCTATAAGGCAGTTCCACTGGTAGCATGGTGCCTAAGGTACTTGACTGCTAACCCGAAGGCTGGCGGTTCAAACCCATCAGCCACTCCTTGGAAGGAAGGTTGGGCAATCTACTTCCACAGTGATACTGCTTCGGCAACCCAAGGAGGGGTTGCTATGAGTCGGGGCCGACTCGACGGCACATAACAACAACAACAACAACTCTATCATATAGTGTTGCTACCAGTCAGCATCGACTCAACTGCACGCAACAACCACAACAAGGAATAAATAACAAATGACAAACTCTAAACCCCAAATGCTATGTATTTTTAAATGAGGCTTAGAGGTTTAGCTACTCTCATGTGCTTAGCAGGACTAGCGACATGAGTTGTGGGCCTGTGTAAAAAGGAAATATGGGCTCTTTGTTGGAAAATTATTAAGAATTATAAGCCAGAGATCCTAGAACATTAAATGACACATGGGGCCCTGTGTGGCTGCTCAGGTCACACACCCATGAAGCAGATCCTCCTGACTAGACTCTGTAAAGTTAATGCCCCGTCAATACTTACTTTATATATTTCTTAGATCTGAATAGTGATTTTCTTCTCAAGAGCTCAGAACATGTAAAACTAAATTGTTTGGATATGAAGAATTGTTATTAATT
>NW_006921595.1:7463580-7466373 GCF_000298275.1 Orycteropus afer afer | reverse complement strand
GGTTTCCAAGGCAGTATCACTATGGAAGTAGATTGCCCAACCTTCCTTCTGAGGAGTAGTGGCTGGTGGATTTGAACCACCAGCCTTCTGGTTCGCTGTTAAAAAAAAAACAAAAAAAAAAACTCCCTGCCATTTAATATTTTCCTTAATACATATGTTCTGAGGTGGTATCTCTATGGAAGTAGATTTCCCCATCTTCCTTCTGAGGAGTGCCCAGTAGGTTTGAACCACCAACCTTCTGGTTAGTAGTCAAATGCCTTAGGCACTATGCCACCAGAACTCAAAAAATAAAATAAAAAAGTACAAAAATTGGACCCTAGATGTACATTCAGTTTTATATCCTACTTCTTTCCCCCCACTTACTGTTATATTGTGAATATCACCTCATATCATTAAATGGCCTTTAAAAGATGTTAAATGTTGTTAACAACTTATTTCAATAGTGAATAGATGTTCCATAATTTGTTTTCCTCTCTCTTAGACTTTAACATTGCTTCCAGTTTTACATTATTATAAACAATGCTTCTATGAATGACCACGAGCATATCTCCCTGGTTGATTCTCTGACTATTCCTCTCTCAGGAAGGACTTCTCTTATAGACAAGGGTGAGGAGCAGGAACACAGTAAAACCTCTTGATATGACTTCCAAAAATATTGTGCCAGTTTCTCTCCCACTGGTTGTGAATAAAGGCTCCTATCTCCTGTAACTCTCTCTGACATAAAGTATTATCATATTTGTAAACCTTCAACTATTTGATAGGAAAAAAAAATATGTATATATAGATAGATAGATAAATAGATAGATAGATTGCAATGTGTGATGCTTAAGATTGTGTGTCAACTTTGCTGGACCATAATTCTCAGTGTGTTTTTACAGTTATACAATGATATAGTTTGGCAATAATATAATGATGCAGTCTGACAATTAAGTAATGATGTAATTATCTTCCATGATGTGATTGGATATGATCAGCCAATCAATTGTAAGGGGAGTTTCCTTAGGGGTGTGGCCTGTATCCAAGAAATGTATAGATGTTCTGGCAAAGCTTGCTCACTTGCTCTGGATTCTGCATCTGGCTGGTCATCATCTGAACTCTGGTTCCAGGTATTTGTCAGCCTCTGCAGCCTGTGAGCCAATAGCCTGCTGTCTGATATGCTGATCTTGGCATTTGTCAGCCCCTGTAGCTACATGAGTCAGGAGAAGCCCCCAGCCTGATGCCTGACTCATGGACTTGGGACTTACCAGCCTCTACAACTGTGTGAGCCATTTCCTTGAGACACATCTCTCTCTCTATCTATAGGTGTGTGTGTGTGTGTGTGTGTGTGTGTGTGTTGCTGGTTTTCCTTCTCTAGAGAATCCAGCCTAAGACATTTGGTACCAAGAGTGGTTCTAGAGAAACAAAATTGTAGGGATGGCTTTTCTAAATTGGTTCTCAAGTCTTTCTAGTCTTAAAGAAGTTGATAACTCTGGTTCCAGTAGTAAAGAGGGTGCTGTTAATCCATGAAATTAGGTGGCAATACTTATACATAAAATCACCACGACCAGGTATTAGTGAGAAATGAGGCTCTGGGTAATTGTTGTTTGATACTTTTCTACAATTTTGTGAGAAGTATGAGGAAGCTGGTTGGTTGATCCTACTTTTATTAGACAAAGTGGTGAAAGGAAGAGATGAACTCAGGGCTTCAGAGTCACAGCTCAAGCTCTATATAAAAGACCTGAATGTTGCCGCTTATTACATGAAAGAAAGCCTTATTTCTTGTACTAACAGAGCTGATTTTGCTGAAAAATCAAACCAAAATCTTGGCTGAATTATAACACCAATTGAATCCCCAACCTCAAATGGTGTCTGAAGTTAAAGTTAGGGCATCGATTGGGAAAAAAAATGGGATCTGGAAACTTGGGATAGGGTTATATGAGCAGACAGTCTGGGGACACTGAGCCTCTAAATTCTGTTGAATCACTCCTACCAATAGAACAAGCCCTTTTACCCAAATCTGATGGGATTAATCCAATTGGATCTGAATAGCTGTTGTCTGAGATATTGCCTGGGGCATTGCCTGAAGCAGATGCCTTACAAGACATTGCTGAATGTTCTCAGGACCCATCTCTACCACCTATTTTTACTTCTAGACATATAACTACACTTAAGACCCAGTGAGCCCCAAAAGGTGAAGTACAAAGTATCATCCAGGAGGTAGAATACTAAAAAAAAACTCATTGCCATTGAGTCAGAGACCCCTCTTTGGATTTCTGAGGCAGTATATCTACAGAAGTAGATTGTCCAGTCTTCCTTCCGAGGAGTGGCTGGTGGGTTTGAACCAGCAGCCTTCTGGTTAGCAGTCAAATGTCTTAGGCACTACGCCACCAGGGCTCCCAGGAGGTATGCTGCTTTCCAAAAGAACAACTTGACTTTTCTAATATGTAAAAACAGAAACCTAGGGAATATGGGTAGGAATGGCAATTAAGAGTGTGGGATAATGATACAAGAAACATAAAGTTGGCATAGCCATGTTCATTGCAGCACTATTTACAATAACCAAAAGAGGGACACAACCTAGGTTTCCATCACTTGAGGAATGGATAACCAAACTATGGTACGTACCCACAATGGAATACTATACAATCCTAAAGAATAACCCAGAATCTGCAAAATACTGCATAATGTAGATGAACTTGGAGGACTTTGTTGTTGTTGTTGTTGTTATGTGCCGTCAAGTTGGACCCGACTCACAGCGACCCCTCCTTGGGTTTCCAAGGCAGTATCACTACGGAAGTAGATTGCCTCATCTTC
>NW_006921595.1:7460074-7462840 GCF_000298275.1 Orycteropus afer afer | reverse complement strand
TACCGCCTCAGAAACCCAAGGAGGGGTTGCTATGAGTCGGGGCTGACTTGAGGGCACATAACAACAACAACAGCAGCATCCTTGAAGTTCTCTGTGTTTGCTATTTTATGTAGTTTAGATTTCACACTGGGAACTGCCCTAACTGACTTAACACACCTAACTACAAAGGGGTTGATTGGATTCTATGGTGGTAGCGTCCAAGTAGTAGTACTTAATCAACAAAGACATGGTGTGTGGTTACTATAATGGACAGCAGAGTCAAAGCAATAATCAGAATAGTCTGACTCATATGGACTTACAGCATTCGCTACTTAGTCATAGAAGTGAAACAGATGGGAAATCTACTAAATATTTACTTGATCTGTATAAGCGGAAGTATTTTAAGCCAAGTGAACAGTGGTCTAACTTGAATTGCCAAAATAGAGTCACGGCTCCCAATTAATTCCCAGACTTGAGCCAGTTACAGATTCACTACCTCTTGAATGAAGCGCAAGTTAGGTTCACTTGAGCAAGGACCCAACTATAACGCCCAAAATTTATACTGTTAATCTTTCTCACAGCCTTGCCCAAAGGGATCAATGGCCTTCTATGGAAATGACTTCACTGGGAAAAAGGAAATAATCAGTTGTCAAGGATTATTGGATACTGGCTCTGATTGGACATCAATCTAGGAGATCCAAAATATCACTGTGGTCTACCAGTAAGATTGGAACTCTATGGAGGTCAGGTTATTAATAGAGTCTTAGTTCAGATTCATCTCACAGTGGATCCAGTGGGTCTCTGAATATATCCTGTAGTGATTCTCCCAGTTCCAGAATGAATAATTGAAATAGATATAACCAGCAAATGACAGAACCCCCACATTGGAGACCTGATGATAAGGGTTATTATGGTGGGAAAAGCCAAGTGGAAGCCATTGGAACTGCCCTGAGAGAAATAGTAAATCAAAAGCAATATCACATTCATCAAGGGATGGCAGAGAGATTAGTGCCACCTTCAAGGACTTGAAGGATGTAGGGGTGGTGACTCCCACCACATTCCCATTTAACTTGCCTATTTGGTCTCTATTAAAAAACAAACAACAACAACAAAAAAACCCAGATGGATCTTGGAGAATGACAGTGGGTTATCATAAACTTAACCAGGGGGCAACTCTAGTTGCAGCTGCTGTTCCAGATAGGTTTCATTGCTTGAGCAAATTAATACAACTCCTAGTACCTGGTATGTAGCTATTGATTTGGTCAATTCCTTTTCCTCAATTCTGGTTTTGAAGGATCATCAGCAATGCTCCTTTCACTGTCCTACCTTATGGTATATCAACTCTCCAGTCCTATGTTATAACTGCATCTGGCTTCTCCTACAACTGAAAAGGGGGTGTAATGCCTGGTGGGCCTCTTTGGATTTTGGAGGCAACATATTCCTCATTTGTGTTGTGCTACTTTGGCCTATTTATCAAATGACTCAAAAAGCTGCTGGGTTTTAGTGGGGTCCAGAGCAAGAGAAGGCTCTGCAACAGGTTCAGGTTGCCATGCAAGCTGCTCTGCCACTTGGGTCATATGATCTGGCTGATCCAATGGTGCTTGAAGTGTCAGTGGTAGATAGAGATGCTGTTTGGACTTGTTGGCTGGCGCCTATTGGTGAATCACAGTGCAGACCATTAGGATTTCGGAGCAAAACCCTGCCATCCTCTGCAGATAACTATTCTCCATTTGAGAAACAGATTTTGGCTTGTTACTGAGCCTTAGCAGAGACTAATCATGGACCAAGTCACCATGTAGCTAGCCTGAGTTACCCATTATGAACTGAACGTTGTCTGATGTACACATTAGCACTTCATCATCAAATGGAAGTAGTATATACAAGATTGAGCTTGAGTAAGACCTAGCACAAGTAAGTAACAAGAGGAAGTGTCCTAATTGCCCATAGTCACTACTCTTACCACGTAACTTTCCTGATCCTTATGATCAGTTGACTAAGGAAAAGAAAACCTGTGTGTGGTTTAAGATGGCCCTGTGCAATATGCAGGCACCACTTGAGAGTAGACAGTGGCAGCACTGAAGTCCCTTCCTGAGACCACCTTAAAGGACAGTGATGATGGGGAAATCCTCCCAAAGGGCAGAATTTCTAGCAGTGCACCTAGTTGTACAGTTTACTTAGAAGGAGAAATGTTCAATCTAAATTGAGAAATGTTCAATTAGAAGGCCAAATGTTCAATTATATACTGATTCATGGGCTGTGGCCAATGATTTGACTGGATGGTCAAAGATTTGAGAAAAACATAATTGGAAAATTGGAGACAAGGAGGTATAGGAAAGAGGTATGTGGATAGACCTCTCTGAATTAGCAAAAAAAAAAAAAAAAAAGTGAAGGTATTTTATCTCATGTGAATGCTCACCAAAGGGTGACTTTGGCCAAGGAGGACTTTAACAATCAAACTAGTCACCCTCTTTCTCCAGCCACTCCCATCATTGCCCAATGGGCTTATGAATAAAGTGGTCATGGTGGCAGGGATGGAGGTTGTGCATGGGCTCAGCAACATGAACCTCCACTCACCCACCCTGATATGCCACCACTCCTGGAAGAGATTAGCCAGCTACCTGGTGACAAGTTCATTATATTGGACTCTTCCATTATGGAAAAAAAAAAAAAAAAACCTAACTGCCATCGAATTGAATCCAACTCACAGTGACCCCTCCTTGGGTTTCCAAGGCAATTATCTCTACGGAAGTAGGTTACCCAGTCTTCCTTCCGAGGAGTGGCTGGTGG
>NW_006921595.1:7437675-7459974 GCF_000298275.1 Orycteropus afer afer | reverse complement strand
AAAACCTAACTGCCATCGAATTGAATCCAACTCACAGTGACCCCTCCTTGGGTTTCCAAGGCAATTATCTCTACGGAAGTAGGTTACCCAGTCTTTCTTCCGGGGAGTGGCTGGTGGGTTTGAACCACCAGCCTTCTGGTTAGCAGTCAAATGCTTTAGGCACTATGCCACCAGAGCTCTCCCATTATGGAAAGGGTAGTGTTTTGTTCTTACTGGGATAGACACTTAATCTGAATATGGATTTGTCTTCCTTACATGCCATACTTTTGCCAAGACTATAATCTGTGGACTCGTAAAATGCCTTATTTACTGTTACAGTATCCCATACAGGATCACCTCAAATCAAGGGACTGATTTCACAACAAATGAACCATGACAATAGGCCCATGCTCATGGAATTCACTGGTCTTACTGTTTTCCATCACCAACGGGCTTGATAGAATGATGGAGTGGCTTTCTAAAGACACAATTACAGAGCCAGATAGGTGGCAACACTTTGCTGGATTGGGGCAATGTTCTTTAGGAGGCTATAAATGCTCTACAGGAGCTCTGGTGGCATAGTGCCTAACACATTTAACTACTAACCAGAAGGCTGACAGTTCAAACCCACCAGCCACTCCTTGGAAGAAAGATTGGTCAATCTACCCCCGTAGATACTCTACTGCATCAAGTCGAATATGATTCATAGTGATCCCTTCTTGGGTTTCTAAGGTGGTATCACTATGGAGGTAGATTGCCCAACCTTCCTTCCAAGGAGTTGCTGGTGGGTTTGAACTGCCAGCCTTCTGGTTAGCAGTCAGGTGCCTTAGGCACTATGTCACCAGAGCTCCTTTTGTAGAAATACTGCCTAGGAAATCCAAGGAGGGGTCTCTATGAGTCGAATCAACTCAATGGCAGTGAGAGTTTTATATGCTCTAAACCAGTGTCCAATATATGGTGCTATTTCTCCCATAGCCAGGATTTACAGTTCCAGGAATCAAGGTGTGGAAGTGGAGGGACACCACAATTAGCTCTGACTGTCTCACAAATATCTTGCTTCCTGTCCCTGTGACTCTATGCTCTGCAGATCTAGAGGTCTTAGTTCTAAAGGGAGGAATGTACCCAACTGGAGACACAATACAGATTCCACTGAACTGGAAGTTAAGAATGCCACTCAGCCACTTTGGGTTCCTCATGCCTCTGGATCAACAGGCAAAGAGGGGAGTTACCATATTGGCTGGTATGAATGATCTTGATTACCATTGGGAAATTGTATTGATGGGGCGTAATAGAGATTAAGAAAATAAAAAGAAAGAAAAAAAGAGTATGTCTGGAATACAGGAAATCCCTTAAGGTGTCTCTTAGTACTATCATGCCTTGTGATTAAAGTCAATGGAAAACTGTAGCAACCCAATTCCAACATAACTACTAATGGCTCAGACTCTTCAGGACTAGAGATTTGGATCATCTCACTACGTAAAGAATCACCACCAGCTGAGATGCTTTCTGAGGGTAAAGGGAATACAGGATGGTTGGTGGAAGAAGGTAGTTCTAAATACAAGTTACAACCATATGACCAATTGCAGAAACAAGGACTATAAGTGTATGAGTATTTCTTCCTCATTTTATTATATGTGAATGTGTGTACATAGCAATTATTTTTACTGTCTTTGCTCCCTTACAAGATATAAGATGGAAATGAGGGTAGTGCAATTTTGGTTGTACATACTTTAGTTATTTCATTTTAGGCACAAGGATGACTTTGTGATTGTCTTTATTTAGAGATTGTATATGATTTAAAGAGATGTGTATAGGTGCCAAGTTGACAAGGAGTGGAGTGTGATGATTAAGGTTGTGTATAAACTTGGCTGGGCCATGATTCTCAGTGGTTTGACAGTTATGTAACGTTCTGGTTACCTAGTGCCACTCTGACAGGAATATACCAGAAATGGGATGGCCTTAACAAACAGGAGTTGATTCTCTTACAGTTTGGAGGCTTTAAGTCCAAGTCCAAAGTGCCAGGCTCTTGGGGCTGGGTGAGGCAGCTACTCAGCTGCTCACAGTAGATTCTACCATGGAGTTGATTACCAGTCTCATCATGGGGAATACTACATCCAGCTGCCCAGCCATTCAACCAAGCCCAGCCAAGTTGACACACAAACTGAACTACCACATGTAATGATGTTTGGCAGTAATGTATTGAAGGGATTTGGCAGTTACGTAATGACATAATCATCCTCCATGATGTGATCTGATATAATCAGCCAATCAGCTATAAGGGGGTGTTTACTCAAGGATGTGACTTGCATTCAATATATGTATAGGTGTTCTGCCAAAGCTTGCTTGCTTGCTTACTTTGGATCCTGTATCTGGCTAGTCATCATCTAATCTCTGGTTCTTGAAATTTGTCAGCCTCTGCAGCTTGTGAGCCAGGAGCCTGCTATCTGACCTGCCAGTTTTGGGATTTGTCAGCCTCTGCAGCCCTTGAGCCAGCGGCCTGCCATCTGATCTGCTGATCTTGGGATTTGTCAAGTTCTGCAGCTAAGTGAGTCAGGAGAAGCCTCCAGCCTGATGCCCAACCCATCACTTGGAACTTGCCAGCCTCTACAACTGCATGAGTCATTTCTCTGAGCTCTCTCTCTGTCTCTGCCTCTCTCCCTATATATACAATTCCCTGGTTTTGCTTCTCTAGAGAACCTATACTAAGAAACTATTTATAATAATTTGTGTGCTAGCATCAATAGTGAGGTTGGACATATTTTCATTTTTATTGAGTATTTTTATTATTCCTTTGTGAATTATAAGTTGAAGTCTTTTTGCCAATTTTTCTATTAGAGAGTTTAGTTTGTGCCCTATGTTATTTTTAGTAAAGTACTTCAATATTCTTGCATCTTCTTGTAATAATGCATTTTATTTACATATGTTTATAATAACATGTCTTCACTTCTAATAACATATATGACCAGAGCAGAATGTGACATGGTAATGGTAAGATGATAAGATATTTGACAAATGTAGCTACAGACAGCTCCTTTCACAACTGTCATATTAGATGAAATTTGTCTTTTAAAAAACTCATGGCAATACTAACAGAGATCAACTCTCACATATTTTACATGATTTTGAGAAGCCAAGGGATTATCATCAAGATATTAATAGCAGGGTTTTTGTTTATGTTTTTTGTGTGTGGTAGGGCAACAGGTGTTTTTTACATTATTTATTGTACTTTCCAAAATTTCTATCCTGAATACAAATTATCTTTTATTTTATAGAGAAAGTAAACAATATAAAACAAACAAATCCAAAGACATAGTGATGATTAGGATAAGCCTATAATATTTATAAGAGCTCTGGTAGCACAGTGGCTAAGGCACTTGACTGGTAACCAGAAGGCTGGTGGTTCAAACCCACCAGCCACTCCTCGGGAGGAAGATGGGGCAATCTACTTCTGTAGTGATACTGCCTTGGAAACCCAAGGAGTCACTATGAGTTGGATCCGACTCGACGGCACATAACAACAACAATAACAAACATAATATTTATGCTCCATGTAATTCAGCAGAACTGAAATTACATGTCAAATTAATTATTTGATGAATTATAAATGAGCTACTTAGGCTATTATCTTTTTAGTGTATGTATGTATATATATATATATATATATATATATAGAGAGAGAGAGAGAGAGAGAGAGAGAGAGAGTCAGATCTTATAGTTGACTGGCTAACAAAGCACTCTCATAGAGAGGGAATAGTGCAATGGTTATCACTACAGAACTTTGCATCAACTAGATCTGAGATCAAATCCACATGGTCTCATATTGGGTTGTATGACCTTGGAAATTCATTGATATGTTTGTGTCTCAATTCTATGTCTATAAAATGGGCATGATGAAACTTCCTAATAAGACTACTATAAGAAATAAATGAGATACAGTACTTAACATAGTCAATAGGTACATGGTAAGTGCTCAACAAATGCGTATTATTAAGTTGATCTGGTGCCAACCCTACTTGAATGAATAAATTGGATTCTATTACAGCACTGAAAGTAAAGTCTACATTGATGTCAAGGAACAAAATTCTCTATGATCACATGTCCACCTCTAATCAGGTCTCATGGAGGACTGGGATGGGACAGAAGTTCAAAGTTGCTATGTGTGCACTTCTCTCACTCTGTCCCCAAGTCTCTCCCTTGTCTGCCCTCTCTCTGTCTCTCTCACATACCACACACTTATACGTTCTCTAATCTCAACCCTTTGGTTTGCATGATGGAAGATATATTGTTGTGTGACATCAACTCATAACAACCCTGTATGACAGAGTAGAACCACCTTATAGGGTTTCCTAGGCCATAAATCTTTACATGAATAGATCACCAGGTCTCTTCTAGTGCAGAGTCACTGGTGGGTTCAAATCACTGACCTTTCAGTTAGCTGCTGAATGCTTAACCATTGTGACACCACTGGAATTTTAGCATCAGAAAGCAGAGGTCCAGCCACAACTGATTCAATCAACAGATAGAACAAGTGTGATCAAGGCAGAGGCCCAGGGCCACAGCTAGTAGGCTGAAGCCCTTAAAGCAGTTCTGTCTCCCTATTAGGTGGGTACCAGTATTGGTTGCTGTCCAGTCAATCCCAATGCATGGCAACCCCGAGTGCTTCAAAGTAGAACTCTGTTCCATAGGGTTTTCAATGGCTATGACCTTTTAGGAGCAAATTGCCAGGCTTTTTTTTTCCAAGGCACTTCTGGATAGGTTTGAACTGCCAGTCTTTCGGTTACTAGCTGAGCATTTACTGTTTGTGCCACCCAAGGACCTTGTAGATGAGTTGATATTATTGAGTGCCATCAAAACAATAGGTGAGCCCCATCAATTTTAAACTAAATATTGCCTATCAAATAGGCAAAGAATCTCTAGATTGTCATCTGGTGGGCAATTTGGCAATGCAAAATTTGATCATCCAATGTATTGTGTGTCATCAGTGAGGATACTTTTAGATGCAAGTAATAGAAAACCTGGAGAGAAATGGCTTAGACAAGAAAGAAATTCATTATCTTATATAACAAGAAGTCCAGAGGTAAGGGAAGTCCAGCACTGGTTAATTTAGTTGCTCCATGGTCATCAAGATCCCATATCCTTTCTGCTTTTCTGTCTTGCTATCTCCCATATGGGAGCTCTGGTGGAGTAGTACTTAAGGCATTTATTTGCCTGCTAACCAGAAGGCTGGTGATTCAAAACTACCAGCCACTCCTTAGAAGGAAGTTGGGCAATCTACTTCTGTAATGATACCACCTTGGAAACCCAAGGAGGGATCACTATGAGTCACATCCCACTCGATGGCAGTGAGTTTAGTTTAGTTTTATCTCCCAATATGTTGGTATTGTTCTAATGCTTAATTCTTCATCATCATAGAATGGCTGCAGCTACTCTAAGTATCACATCCCAACTCAACAATGTCCAAAATCTGAAAGAGACAATGTCCCTTTCCATGCCCCTATTTAAGAGGAAGAAAAATTTCTAGAAGCCCCTCTGTCTGCACCACTCTGAAATTTTCCCTCACATGCCACATTGGCTAAAATCATATCACATACCCATTCCAAACCCTATCACTGGTGGTGTTGTTATGTGCTGTCAAGTTGGACCCGACTCATAGCAATCCTTCCTTGGGTTTCCAAGGCGGTATCACTACAGAAGTAGATTGCCCAACCTTCCTTCCAAGGAGTGGCTGGTGGTTTTGAATCACCAGACTTCTGGTTAGCAGTCAATTGCCTTAGGCACTACGCTACACAATTGGCTCTTCAAAATTAACTCCCTGAGGCTAGGGAAAGGCTTGGCTTTTCTGAAGCACAAAACCACCTGATATCTGAAAGAGATGCGAGTTCATTAATAAAGGAAGAAGTTGGTGAATTCGTACTTCCACCAGTAAAGGAGCTCTGGTTGTATAGTGGTTAAGGCATTTGACTGCTAATCAAGAGGTCAGTGGTTTGAAGCCACCAGCTGCTCTATGTAAGAAAGCTGAGGCAGTCTGCTTCCATAAAGATTTACAGCCTTGGAAACCAAGTAGGGGTCACTATGAGTTGGAATCAACTTGATAGCAGTGAGTGAGTGTATGAGTGAGAGGCTACCAGTAGGAAGCAAGAATGGCCAGACTTTGTCTCTCATACTTTGGTCATGTTGTCAGAAGGACTAGTCCCTGGGGAAGGATATCATGCTTGGTAAAGTAGAGGGTCAGTAGAATGGATTGACATAATGGCTGCAACAATGGGCTCAAGCATGGCAAGTTATGACGATGGCCCAGGACCTGGCAGTGTTTTGTTCTGTTGTGCATAGGATCACTATGAGTTGGAAATGACTCAACGGCACCTAACAAGAAACAAACAACAGGCCATTAGTAAGGAACTCTAGTGGTGCAGTGGTTAAGAGCTCAGCTTCTAATTGAAAGTTTGGAGGTTCAGACCCACCACCATGGGAGAAAAGATCTGATGATCTCCTCCTGTAAATATTACAGCCTAGGAAACACTAAGGAACAGTTCTACTTTGTCACACTGGGTCACTATGAGTCAGAATCAACTAGAAGACACACATAATAGCAAGGGGCCACAAGTAGGATCTGCCATATTTCCCTAAGGCAATCCTTTCCAAAGTTTCCACAACACAGCACACATGGAAAAGTCTAGTATTTGCATGGCCCACTGGAGTTAACTAGAAGGGACTGGAGAACATCTATATTTGGCCTGGTTAAAAAAAAAAAAAATCACTATTTTGCCTTTAATTATGATGTTGTTGCTGTTGTTGTTATATGCCATCAAGTCAGCCCCGACTCATAGTGACCCTCCTTGGGTTTCCAAGGCAGTATCGCTACGGAAAGTACAATTGCCCAACCTTCCTTCCGAGGAGTGAACCACCAGCCTTCTGGTTAGCAGTCAAGTGCCTTACTATGCTACCAGAGCTCCTTTTAATTATGATAAGAAAAATAAAATATGAAGTAATAAGAATGATATTAAAAAATTAAATTTGTCTAAGACTTCCAAATAAAACCCTTTCAAGTTTTAAAATGAGAAATTTGAACTTGCATCTATGGACATAGATTTTTTTTTATGTCAGGTTTTGTGTGTAAAATGGCTACACTCAACTCCTGATTAAGATTTAAGAAAAGAAAAGAAAAAGATGATGTCATATTCCTTATAGTCACTCATGAAAAACATTACTCTAAGAGTAAACCAAAACCCATTGCTATCGAATTGATTTCAACTCATAATGACCAATGATAAAAAAAAATATAAAATCATTTTTACAGCAATTTAGAAATATTCCACAGCTGCAAATTTACTTTAAAAATATGTTAGGTCTTCTTTTCTTTCATTGCAGGAGAAGATGTGGCAGCCTGCTTCTGTAAAGATTTATTTTACAACCTTGGAAACCCTACGGGGCAGTTCTATCCTGTCCTATGGGGTCGCTATGAGTTAGAATTGACTTGATGACAATGGGTTTGGTTTTTTCTTTCATTGAAAAAGAACATGTTGAAATTTCTTTTAATAAAATTGGGTTTCAAATTCATTTGAACTTTCTCACAGCAGTTCTTTCAAAATAACAATAACGTTCAAATGTGCTAAAACAACATGGCCAATGTTAGAGTGGGTATATTGTACCTAAACTTACCCAGTTCTGTCAAGTTGAATCTGACTCATACTGACCCTATAGGACAGAGTAGAACTGCCCCATGGGGTTTCTTTCCAAGCTGTAATCCTCATGAAAGCAGACTGCCACATCTTTCTCCCATGGAGGAACTGGTAGATTCAAACTTCTGACTTCTCACTCAGTATCCAACTGTTTAACCACTATGCCACTAGGGTTCCTTGTACCTAGTCTAGGAGCTGCTAAAAGCTGAGACTGGACAGAGAGTCAAAATGTGTAAGAAGAGAATGAAAAATGGTTCCTGGCTGTACCTATCCCAGCTCTCCTCAGTCTGCATTTTTGCTCCTCCTTCTCAGTGGCTGCATCTGCAACATGAACTCCTCCAGCAGCTCCACAACCTTTTTCATCATGGGCATGGTATAGTCTGCAGTCCCCTGCTGAGATAGATGTCCAGCCAGGTGGTAGGGTGCCTCTTAGGCCATGTTTAGTAGGTTACTCCAGAACACTGGTTCTAGAAGTGTGGTCCCAAGGCCAGTAGCATGAGCATCACCTGGGATATTTGTTAGAAAGAAATGTAAATTCTAGGGCCTCATTCCAAAATAATTGAATGAAAAATGAGAGGGCCCTGGCAATATGTGCTTTAAAGAGCCTTCCAGGAGATTCTGATGTATGCTTAAGAACCTGAGAACCATAGTTTCAAACTCTGTTGAGGTTAGAGGTCTATGTAGTTGGATCCTACTCAGGCTATAGGCCAACAGGATGGTATCTTGTGGTTCACCTGTGACCTGTTCAAGTGCACAGTTTGAGAGGCTCTGCTCCAAAACAATGGAGATGCTTCTCCTCTCCATATTCTGGGAGTTTTGAGTGAAATAGCTGAAGAAGGAAGAGTTTTATGTTCCAGTGGGCTTCCACCCTTGCAGTGTGTTTTCTCTGACGTTTTAGGCCACTGCTTCCTCAGGACTAAGAGTTGAGAGTGCACCTAAGGGCACAATGTGGCTTGTTCATTTGTGGCCTCACTCTTCACCAGCTGAATGCAAGCAGTGCAATACCATGACTATAGTTGAAATATCGGCAGTTCTAATCCACCCAGAGGCACCTTGGAAGATGGACCTAGCGATTTGCTTCTTAAAAGTGACAGCCATCAAAACCCTGTGGAGCAGTTCTACTCTGCACACACGAGGTGGCTATGACTCAGAATCAACTTGACAAGAACTAACAACAACATGTTGTTGTTATGTGCCATCGAGTCGGACCCGACTCATAGTACCCCTCCTTGGGTTTCTGAGGCAGTATCACTACGGAAGTAGATTGCCCAACCTTCCTTCCGGGGAGTGGCTGGTGGGTTTGAACCACCAGCCTCCTGGTTAGCAGTCAAGTGCCTTAGGCACTATGCTACCAGAGATGAGGAACATTGAGGCATAGGGTGTTAAGTAACTGGCCCAAGATTAAATGGCTAATAAATGGTGGCTAAAATGTTGTGACTAATAGACAGTTGGAGTCCCTGGGTGGTACTCAGATCTGATTGCTAACTGAAAGGTTAGAGGATCGAGTCTATCCAGAGGCATCTCAGAAGAAAGGCCTTGTGATCTACTTCTGAATAAAAATCAACCATTGAAAACGTTATGGGCTAGGAATTTGAACTCGGGCCTTTGGCTTCAGAATCTATGTGCTTAATTCTAGTACCATGTAGATTTTAAATAAGGAAAGACCTGTTTCAAAGTTGAATTTCAGATACACTTAGAGGAATAGGGTTAGGCCCAGGCTATAACGCTAAGAAATACTGCTTTCATGGTTGTTCCCAAAAATCCAATGCAGTTCTGGGCATGAGACAGGGAAGAGAGGCAAAGATTGTCCCCACTCAAAGGGACACGTGCTTGTCCCTTGGCCTGAAATTTCTTCACTCTATTTCTAAGTGTCCCTGGTTATCATTGTCAGATGTCCATTTAGACATTTCTTCCTCTCTGGAGGGCCTTCCCTGATGCCCCAAAATTGAGTTAGCTGTCTCCCATGGGTCCTCTGTACTGTATCTTGTACTGGCCCAGTCTTCTGATTGGCATGGCCTTCAACCCCGCTCTCCCAAGGGTACTAGTCTTCATGGCTAGAGACCCTTCATTCTTTCATTGGGTCCCTTGTCCTACCTAGAAAAGTAACTGGTTCAAGTAAGTACTCAGTAAATATTTAGCAAATGAATGAATGAAACTGTATTTATGGCAATACATTTTTTTGTGTGTTTTGTTTACTTTTTCATCTCTGTAAAAGATATGACCTGACTTTGCTAACAATGTTGCTAATAAAATTAGAACACTGTTTTCTGACTTCTCTCTTTACTTAGGTGGATTATGAAAAATCACCAAGTAAAAAAAAACAACTGGTTCCGAATAACCCTCCCAATTATTAACAGATCCTAAGGAGCTCTGGTAGCATAGTGCCTAAGGCACTTGACTGCTCACCAGAAGGCTGGTGGTTCAAACCCAGCAGCCACTCCTCGGAAGGAAGGTTGGGCAATCCTACTTTCGTAGTGATACTGCCTCGGAAACCCAAGGAGGGGTCGCTATGAGTTGGGCAACTTGAGGCAAAAAATAACAACAAGGATTAAATTTCCTGTGAGTCCAGATTGACTGGATGGCTTGGGTTTTTAAGGACTCGCCAAAGCACTTTCCGCAGTACTCCCTGTTCCTCACTGATGTGGACAGAGCCAGCTGCCCCCAAAAAATGTCTAAGAAGGAAATAAAAGGTGTGTGCTTTTTCAACCCAGGTTCCCAGCCAGGCCCTTTTCTTCTGCAGTTTCCCAGAGATCAAGCTGGTGACTGCTTCCTGCCCGCCTGCTAAGCTGGAAGGGGGGAGTTGAGGGTTGATGGTTTTACTGTTCTTCAGTAATCATGCAGATTAACAGCTGCGTGTTCAGTAGCTTGGGGCCTCCCTTAAATTGAGAGGGCTAGAGCCACACATGCCACAGGCGGTTGAAAAAGTCTTTGCCTCTGGTTCCTTATTATGAGAATGTTACTGTGGCTCTGAGCTAGACAATGAATAAAGCAATGGTGTTGATGTCTTTTGTTTCATACAGCCCATAAAAAAGCAGCCTTGCTTCTCTGTCCACACTTGGTTTGGGCAGAAGGTCCTTTCACTCTCACCCACCATCATTAGGTTACCTGCAACAGGACATCATGTTTCACTTTACAGTGACACATAGCACCCTCAAGATGCTCACCTCACCCACCTGATTTGATACCCCAAAACTCAAATAGACTCAGGAAGTTAAATTGCGTATCTCCAGTGGGTGATTTTGAGAAACATGCCTGGTTCAGTTCCATTTGATGGTCTTTGCTCCATTAAGCAGCCGGCACTGAAGTTTGTGGTATCCTTTTTCTTTTCTGCTTCTGAGGTGATTTTAGGAAATATGTGGAAATCTAAATCTCCTGCTGGTTGTCAGGCAAGAGCTAGGTTCCAGAGGTCGAGCAGTTGACGTGGTATTTGATTCTTTTTCATTCTGATTAAGCCCCTGGGGACTCATAGTCCAAACATGAGGGACAAACGGATTTTAAATTAGTTCTTAGGATCCAAAACCTCTAGCTGCAAGTACAAGAAGGTTAATAGTCTTACAGGCATTTTTCCTTGTATCTCAGTTTTATAGCTTTGGGTCCTTCTATGAGATTCTATGAACATTTCTTTGGTCAGGAATCATAGAAATAGTTTAAGGAAAGACATGTAACCTGAAGAAAGACAACATGACTGTTTATGATGTCTCACCACCAGTGCAAGCCTTTAGGAGGGGAGGACAATATACAGGTCCTCATATCTGTCCAGAAAAGTGCCTGGAGCTACCATATCAGAATTACCCAGGAGGGTTGTCAAACTACATTCTTCTCCATTCTGATATCTCCACCCAGGGGGCCTGCCCCTGTTGCTGTTTTTAATAGCGGTGGGTTTAATGTAAGTTTTATTCCTACGGTGAAAGGAGGGTGGAAAGGAGGTTGTTCTCGCTGAGCACATTTCACACCTTTGCACAAGGCACTTGGGGATTCCTATGGGAAGAGCCCATTTGCTTGGGTTTGAAAGACTTGGCTTTGAAAGGGAAAGAGGGTTACTGAGGCCAAGAGGTGCCTCTGTTTAACTAAATGTCACAGGTAGCTCTAGTTCTGCCAGTTTCCTCTGGGCCATATGGGCAGCAGTGGGCAAGAGGGTGGCAGTTTGGTGGAGAGAAAGAAAAAGGTGGCGTACTGCTTAAGGCATTTGACTGGTAACCAGAAGGCTGCAGGTTCAAACCCACCAGCACCTCCTCATAAGGAAGGTTGGGCAATCTACTTTCGTAGTGACAAACCAAAACCAAACCCACTGCCACTGAGTCTGATCCGACTCATAGAGACCCCTCTTTGGGTTTCCGAGGCAGTATCACTACGGGAAGCAGATTGTCCAACCTTCCTTTTGAGGTGTGGCTGATGGGTTTGAACCACCAGCCTTCTGGTTAGCAGTCACATGCCTTAGGACTACACCACCAAAGCTCCCTGTGTAGTGATACCACCTTGGAAACCCAAGGAGGGCTTGCTGTGAGTTGGATCTGACTCTACGGCAGTGAGTTTGTTTTTGGTTTCGTCTTGGGATAAAGGAGCTCTCTTGGTGTAGTGCTTAAGGTGTCTGGCTACTAACCAAAAGGTCAGTAGTTTGAACTCACCAGCCCCTCTGCAGAAGAAAGATGGGGCAGTCTGCTACCATAAATATTGACTGCCTCAGAAACCAAATGGGAGGTGCTATGAGTCGGAATCTACTCGATGGCAGTGAGTTTGGTTTGGTTTTTTGTCTTGTGGTATGGTATGTGGGAGCAATGCCCAGTTGCCCCTGCGCACTCTGGTCAGGATTATGCCCATCAGTCGGGTCTGCATCAATCTCAGCAGGCTGCATGGCTGGTCAGGGCTAGGTTTATCAGTGGCCAAGTTGGCAGGGAGGGAGATAAGGAGAGGGCCTTCTCATATGTTCTTTTTGCTTATTATATTTCTGCAACAATGGATTCCAGCATACTGACCATCATGAGGATGGAACAGAACTGAGCAATATTGCATTCTGTTGTACATGGAGTTTCCACGAGTCTGAGCTGACTCAACAGTAACTAAGACTACAACATGTGCCTAATTTTAAGAAACAATCATTTAAAAAGTAAAGGTGTGGATTAAGAAGCCAGGCATGCCTAACAGTCGCCAAAGGTGTTAGTGTCTTCACATTGGAAAGCTGTTTGATCCCATTCAGTGAAAGAAAAAAAATGCATTAAACTCTGTGACCAAGAACATTTATAGTCCATCTGACCTCAAATCTCAAAACCCATTGAAAATGACATTTAAATATCACAGCACCCTGAGATTCTGCCAACACCAGTGAGGAAAATAGATAAGGGATTGTGTTATAACTTTGACCTAAGCCTTTTTTTCTTTTAAATATGGTTTTCTTGATAAATGATTTCCCATTTACCTTCTTCCTTTCTCTATTGTGTGTAACCTTGAAACTTGATTTGCTTTCCACCAAACAATACTGATTTGCAATATGACTAGATGGATGGAAGAGGATGGAGTTGCAGCCTCAGAACAACTCTGCTTTCTCCATCACAAGAGGAGGAGGAGAGAGTGGAACCCTGTGTGGGGCCTTGCTGGGTACTATGCGAGGTGAGGGTGCAGTGGGTGTTCACTGGACAGCAAATTTCTGATGCAAAAAGCAGTTGCTGCGATGAAGAGCTCTGGTGGCATAGCGCCTAAGGCACTTGACTGCTAACCAGAAGGCTAGCGGTTCAAACCCACCAGCCACTCCTCGGAAGGAAGGTTGGGCAATCTACTTCCATAGTGATACCGCTTTAGTAACCCAAAGAGGGGTCGTTATGAGTCAGGTCTGACTTGACTGTACATAACAATAACATTAGAATGGGGCAGTATCTTGGTTCTCTAGTGCTTCTATAACAGAAATACCACAAGTGGATGGCTTTAACAAACAGGCATTTATTCTCTTACAGTTTACGAGGTTAGAACTCCAAATTCAGAGTGTCAGCTCTAGGAGCTGGGTGAAGGCCGCTCGACCTTGGGCTTCAGCCTGCCCCTTATTCCAGGTCCCCCAGAGCTAGTGGTGTGTCCTAATTAGGCAGCTGCTGGCTGCTGAGGCTGACAAACCCAAGGTCAGTAGGTAAAATGGCACAATTCTAACATCAGTAGACAACACAGCAGGCCACTGGTATAAGTCCAGGAGTAATTCCAAGATCGGCAGGCAACATGGCAAGCCACTGGTTCAAGTCCAGGAATTGGAGATGAAGCCTTGGCCAAACATAGGAGCCAAATGTGCCAGAAAGCTGGAGACAGTTTCAAAGCTTCTTCTTATATACTGGAGGCAGGCCACACCCCAAAGGCAACTACTTACTTGCTCACAGCAGATTCCCCCATGGAGGTGATTACAATCTCATCATGGGGAATAACTACATCCAGATGCCCAGCCACTCATAACCATGGCCCAGCCAGGTTGACACAAAACCTTAACTACCACAGGCAGTGATAGAATTCTCTGCCTTCCATGTGGGGGACCCTTGTTCAGTTCCTGTCAATACACCACAGGTGCAGCCACTGTCTATCGATGGAGGCTTCTGTGTTGCTCTAATACTGAAACAGTTTTCAGTGGAGCTTCTAGACTAAGGCAGGTGGAAGAAGGCCTGTTAATATACTTCCAAAAGCCAGCCAATGAAAACCCCTGTGAATCACAACGGTGCAATCCTGTTGTGAATGGGGTCTCTGTGAGTCAAGGGATTGAATTGATGACAGCTAACAACAGCAGTTACCACTGGAAAGGGGGAGGAGGTTAAGCAGCATTTGACATGGTCCACTATACGGGCTTCTCTGGTCTGAGGCGCAAAATCAAAAGAAGAAACCATATGAACACACACTGTGAAGCCTGCAAACCACTAAACTAATAAAAGGGAAAATTGAAAAGCTAATCTTACCAGACTTCTGATGATTTTGTTTAAGGTAATATCCATTCTAACAGATGTTTGGCCCACAAAAGTTCTAGTCTTTGTAAGATATAGTGACCTGATGATTGCCAGTATATATTGTGGACACAGAGTGGACTTCCAGTGTCTAGTTGTCATGGTTAAACACACAGGGCCATCTTTGCTTTTCTTGACACTTCTGGGCCATGTCAACACCAGGACACAAGAATTGGAATGGCTGTACCTTTTATGGGGTAACAAACATTATCAATGATGCTGCTTTTAGAGGATTCAGGGAATCAATGAACAGTCAGGGCTGCAGAGGCACCTTGAGGTCCAAATAAAAAACTCATCCAGAATACCTACTCATATCACCTTAGGTTCTTTGGGCAGCTTTCCTCCAGAAGCCTAGTGCAGTGGATCTCAAACTTGGGCCCATCAGAATCCCTTTGAGAGCTTATTAAAGCACAGATTGCTGGGCCCCATCCCCGAAGTTTCTGATCCAGAAGTCTGACGTGGAGTCTGAGAAGATCTGAGATGGAGTCTAACAAGATCCCAGGTAATGCTGATGCTGATGGTCTCAGAACCACACACTGAGAACTGCTTACATCAGGATGAATGATGGAGTATGTTCTGCAGTAAGTTGTTACTCTGGTTCAGTTCACTTATTCTCAATATACTCCCCCTATTCATGGAAGTAGGAGCTCTGGTAGCATAGTGCCTAAGGCACTTGACTGCTAATGAGAAAGCTGGCAGTTCAAACCCATAAGCCACTCCTCAGAAGGAAGGGTGGGCAAACTACTTCCGTAGTGATACTGCCTCGGAAACCCAAGGAGAGATCGCTATGAGTCGGGGCCAACTCGATGACACATAACAACAACAACAATTCATGGAACTGTCTTGGGTCATCCATTCATTCAGGCATCCCATTTTTATCTAACAGGCTGATCCTCCCTGCGGGTGATTGGTGGGATTTACAATTTGTTAGCTAAGAGAAGGCTGAGATTTTGCCCCCTGGCTATTTGTAATGTGTAGGTAGAGACCCTCTCTGTACTGGAAATTCAACATGGGGAAGCACAAGGAAGTCCCAAACAAAAGTCCCACACAGTGCCCTGTCTACAACTGCTCTGGAGAACTTTAATTAATGGGCACTTATAAATCGAACAGGATTTCCTACAGGTGTGAATGCCTTGGGTAAAATGCTCAGCTGCTCATGAAACAACTAGCAGAGAGATGCCGGCCCTGGGAAGAGGGGCACAACATCCTGGGGCAGGAAGAGGCCTCACCAGGGTCCTGTCCTCATCAGTCACCCACCACCCACCCCAGACTTGACCCTTCAGAAGATCTTACAATTCCCCTCCAACTCCATCAGGAAATGATTCTTTTTTGCCAATCCAAAATATATATTCATTTCAAATCTACTATTTCCTCTTGTTGAAGAAGATTTCTTCTGTGGAAATTGAGAATGACCAGCCACTGTCAGTGGTAATGATAGCTCTTCAGATGCTTCAGGTCCCTTATAAAATCTTCTAAAGGTGTTTTTTTTTTTTCCATTTTTCATCATTTGAAAAAAAAAATTATTACACAAATAACACTTGCACATGGTTAAAAAAAATTATGTAACACAAAACGGTGTACAATGAAAAGTGAGTTTCTTTCTCACCCCAGCCCATAGGATGACTCCCAAGAATTAATTTTCAGCAACAGTTTCATATGGGACTTTCTAGAAAATTTCCAAACATATATTTCTGCACACCCATGCTCATGCATACACAAGACACATACACATACTTACATATATCCTTTTTTTTTTGTTTTTAACTTAATGACCCATCTTAGAGTCTCTCTATAACAAACATACTTCTTTGTAAAGGCTACATGGTATCTCATCATAAGAATATACTATAAATTATGCAATTAGTTTTCTCTTACAGTTTTTTAATCATTGCAAAACACCTATCTTTGTTTTATATAATGAATTTAACTTTGGCTGACATTGATTTCATGATTCTTGCTATTCTTTGCTTGTAAATTATCGCCACATTTGATTATTTTTTATTTTCAACCTTTCAGAGTAATTTTATTATAGATGTGTTTCTTGAAAGTAGTATGTGGTTACATTATAATTTTTATTAAATTTGAGAGTCTATTTTAATAAATAGGAGAATTTTCTCATTTATATTTATTGATAAGCTAGTTTTGATCTTAGTTCTATCTACTTATATTATGATTTATTATTTCACTCATCCTTTTTTATCTTTTGCTATGTGGCTTAGTTTTCTTTGTTGCTTTATGCTCTATTCTGAGGGAATGACTTACGTTCTAGTAATTTTGAAGGTTTATATTCTGGTTTTAGTATTGTAATGATATGCCGGTAATTTTTAATAATATATTTAAAATGTCTTGATTTGTCAACTTCAAACAATATCTCTTGCCTCTCTACTATGAAAAATGAGGCCATCCTCAAGACTTCCTCTTGTTCTCTACACCTGCCTGCCCTAGAGTTTTACCCTCTATACACCATTACAGTTATTAGTGCAATTATATTATTTGTTTGTTTGTTTGTTGTTCTTCTCCCTCACTAGACTGTGAAGTACTTGAGGCCAAAGGTTTTGTCTGTGTTTGTGTGGTCTGGAAGAGGTGAAATAATTACAGAATAGGAGCAAGTGTCATAAGGGACCTTTGATATCACCTCATCCACATTCTTACTTTACAAGTGAGGAAACCTAGACCTGGGGGGTGGGAGAGGGTGGCAACATTCACCTGCATCATAGAGCTACTGAATGATAGGCTGGGCCAGAACTTAGATCAGCCAACACCAAACTTTTCCTAAAACTCCCTGTCTTTGAGGATCCCTCAAAACATATTTTACATTCTAACACCAAGGGAGAGTTCACAATTATACAGAACCAATTCGGAAAATATTTTTTTACTTATTTCAATTACTGCTACTTGGCGCTTATTAAATGATATGGTATTTGAAAATATCCACATTATAGCATACAACTTAAAATGATCCTAATTTCATATGTCCACATTAATCTCATAGCTCTTTACAGTTTTATTCTGAATCTCTTGACATTTCTTGATTGACGAAGCCAGAGAGGGAGAATCACCCCTACCGCAAGTTGGGAACCAAGATTTTAATAAGTGGCACACTCAAAGTCACTTAGAATGGCAAGAATTGATTCCAGAAAAGAACTGTTTCTTGGCAACCAGCCCAGTACTCCCTGAAGGACACTTTGAAGGAAAGTTCAATCAATGGAAGGGTCAAATGTTTTCTTTTTCAAACGTCCATTTTGCATGTGATGGCTGCTCAGTGCAGACTTTGCAGGGTGTCTTCTCTTGTTCATGAGATCCAAGTTCCTTCTGTGCAAATGCCTGTGCTCTGGGTAAGAAATTACCTTAACTGAGTTTTATTGACATTTCTTAGCATATATGAGTTCAAAGAAAATTATTACAGGTAAGAGCTCTGTCTGTTAAAATACCACTTTATGGATTATATAGTGATATATATTGTCAGAGAGACATACAAGATAAGCTCAATACAGATCTTGCCAATTCCAAAGACTAGGCTTTGCAACAGGCCAGTAAATCTTTCTCCTGACCCCAAAGACACCGCTTGGCCCTGATTATTTTTTCAGTCATACTGAATTCTTGTTATTGGAAATGTACGGAGTATAGAATGGGTGCCAGAGTCAGACAGTCCTTTGTTTAACTTGGACTTCTGCATGGCCTTGAGGAAGGTGCTTAACTTTGCCAAGGCTTGATTTCTTTGGATGTGAACAGGGTATAATAATACTATTTTAGAGGGTCAATATGATAATTCAGGAGGATTATATGCAGGATCTGCCACTTTGTAAGCACTTAAGTCTTTACCTGACCACAATGCATTACTGGTTGCCAAAGGCTGTCGTGAAGGTCTAGACCAAATTGAAAGCAGAGGACTAATCAATACTATAATGGAGCAGTAGTGGTTCAGTGGTAGAATTCTCTCCTTCCATGAGAGAGACTCACTCAGGTTTGGTTCTCAGCCAACGCACCTCATGCACAGCCACTACCTGTTTGCCACTGGAGGCTTGCCTGTTGCTGTGATGCTAAAGAAGTTGCAGCAGAGCTCCCAGACTAGGATGGTGTCTTAGGTTAGGTTCTTTCTCTAGAGAAGCAAAATCAGTAAAGCTGGAGGGAGAGAGAGAGAGGGAGGGAGAGAAAGAGGGAGGGAGAGAGAGAGAGAAATTTATCTCTGGAAAATGGCTCACATAGTTACAGAGGCTCACACAAACGTCAAGCTGGAGGCTTTTCCTGACTCATACAGCTGCAGGGGCTGATGAGCCCAAGATTGGCATGTGTGGTGGTTAAGCTTGTGTGTCAACTTGGCTGGGCCTGCTTGAGTGGCTGGGCAGCTGGATGTACCATGATGAGACTGGTAATCAACTCCATGGTGGAATCTACTGTGAGCAGCTGAGTAGCTGCCTTAGGGATGTGGTCTGCTTCCCGCGTATAAGCAGCAGCTTTGGGAAAGGTCTCTGGATTATGGCATGCTCGAACGCTGCATGTAGCTGTGTCGTTGTTCAGCAGCCTGCCATGCTCTGCCGACCTTGGGACTTTCAATGGACTTGAATTAATGGCCTGCCATGTGGTTTGGTAACATCGGGACTCTGCCCTTTTATTTGTCAACCTTGGACTTGTCAGTCTCAGCAGCCAGCAGCTATCTGAGTGAAGAAAAGCCTCTAGCTCCAATGGGCTGAGAGCAGAGACAGAGCTGAAGCCAAGGTTGAGGGGTCTTCACCCAGCCCCTAGAGGCTGACACTTTGAACTCGGACTTGAAGTCTCCAAACTGTAAGACAATAAACTCCTGTTTGTTAAGGCCATCCCATTTGTGGTATATTCTTGTCAGAGTGGCACTAGGAAACTAGAACAGCAGGCAAAATGGTGGATTTTTGGCTCACAGGACAGTTGTAGAGGCTGGCAAGTGCCAAGTTTGGGGGCTAAATATCAAGCTGGGGGCTTTTCCCAGCTCACACAGCTGCAGGGGCTGATGAGCCCAAGATTAGCAGGCAGCATGACAGGATCAAGATCCAACAGAAAGTTCCTGAATTTTCCCAGGATATCCATATATATTGGAAGCAGGTCATACCCCTAAGGTAACTTCCTTTCAACTGATTGGCTGCTGAAAGTATATCTCACCATGGAGGTGACTACCTTATATCGGATCTCATCATGGAGAGCCACCACACTACAACTGCTTAAACCACTCAGAATCGTGTTCCACCCAAGTTGACATACAACCTTAACTATCACAGATGGTCTAGGAAGATGGTCTGGTGATCTGCTTCTGAAAAACAGCCAATGTAAATCCTGTGAATCACAATGGTCTGATCTGCAGTAGGGATGGCATGGGACCAGACAGTGTTTTGTTCTGTTGTTCATGGGGTCCCTATGAGTTGGGAGCTGACTTGATAGCAGCTAGCAACAACTGCCAATAAATAGTATATCATCATTTGTGCTAAGTTAGAAACATGTGAGTTTCTCTATCAGCTCTCAAAACTATACTAAGCATAAATAATTGCTCCTTAGGACTTATAAACACGGATTTCCAGTTAACAGAAGAAAAAGTGGAGTCATTGAGAAGCAAGGTAATAAACTTCAAGCTCCATGAGTCACTGATCAGCTGTGTGGGTGACTAGCTCTCACAAGGGGCTCTGTGGTAACTTTGGGGCCACCTGTGTGTGACCAGTGCCACAGATCCCTGGGGCTCTGGAGGGCTCCCTATTTCTGATTGATCTATTTCCTTCAATTCCAAGTTACCACATTGCAGACATTCATTCCCTGATCCATAGACATCATTATTTTGTGTGCTGCAAATAATGAGTTAAAGAGAATAGGACAGTTCTTCAGAAGACAGACAGGTGAGGAGTAACCCCAAATGTTGTTGTTGGTAGGTACTGTAGAGTTGGCTCTGACTCTTAGAGTACAACAGAATGAAACACCGCCTAGCTCTGTGCCAGCCTCATGATCCTTGCTATACCTGAACCCATCATTGCAGCCACTGTGTCAATCCATCTCATTGAGGGCCTTCCCCTTTTTCACTCACCCTCCACTTTACAGAGCATGATATTCTTCTCCAGGGAATAGTCCCTTCTGACAACATGACCAAAGTAGGTGAGACAAAGTCTGGCCATTCTCACTTCAGGGAGCATTCCAGCTGAACTTCTTCCAGGACAGATTTGTTCATTCTTCTGGCAGTCCATGGTACTTTCAGTACTCTTTGCCAATATCATAACTCAAAAGCATCACCTCTTCTTTGGTCTTCCTTATTCATTGTCCAGCTTTCATATGTATATGAGACAATTGAAAATACCATGGCTTGGTTAGGTGTACCTTAGTCTTCAAAGAGACATCTTTGCTTTTTAACACTTGAAAGAGGTCTTTTGCAGCAGATTTGCCTGGTGCAACATGTCCTCTGATTTCTTGATGGATGCTTCCATTGGGGTTAATTGTGGATCAACAAACTATGAAATCTTTGACACCTTCAATCTTTTCTCCATTTATCGTGATGCTGCTTGTTGGTCCAGTTGTGAGCATTTTCCTTTTCTTTATTTTGAGGTGTAATCCACACAGCAGACTGTAGTCTTTAATCTTCATTAGTAAGTGCTTCAAGTCATCCTCACTTTCAGCAAGGAAGGCTGTGTCGCATGCATATCGCAGATCATTAATGAGTCTTCTTCCAATCCTGATGCCGCGTTCTTCTTCATATAATCCAACTTGGCTTATTTTCTTAGCATACAGATTGGATGAGTATGGTGAAAGGATACAACCCTGACACAAACCCTTCCTGATTTTAAACCATGCAGTATTCCCCTTGTTCTGTTCAATTAACAGCCTCCTGGTCTAAATACATGTTCCCTAGGAGCACAATTAAGTGTTCTGGAATTCCCATTCTTCTCAATGTTATCCATAATTTGTTCCCCCTTCTTTTCCCTCCCATCCTCAGTAACCAACAAAGTGAATTTCCTTCCCTGTGTAAACCTTTTCTTGACTTTTTACAATTGGCTCATGTATTATTTATCCTCTGCAATTGACTTATTTCACTCAGCATAATGTCCTCCAAATTCATCCATGTTGTGGGATGATTTGTGTATTCTTCATTTTTCTTTAATGTAGCACAGTATTCCATTGTGTGATTGTACCATAGTTTGGTTATCCATTCATCTGTTGATGGGCATTTAGGTTGTTTCCATCTCTTTGTTGTAGTGAATTGTGCTGCAATGAATATGGGTGTTCATATGTCTGTTCATGTCCTGTCTTTCACCTCTTTAGGATATATTTCTAGTAATGGAATTGCTGGATCAAATGGTATTTCTATTTTCAGTTTTTTAAGGAAACATCATACCATTTTCTGTAATGGTTGTACCATTTTGCAGTCCCACCAGCAGTAAATGATAGTTTCAATCTCTCCACCTTGCCAGCATTTGTTATTTTCTGTCCTGCTGAACTTCGCTTTTATTGCTGAGGTGAGATATCTCCTTGTTGTTTTGATTTGCATCTCTCTAATGGCTAATAGAGCTCTGGTAGCATAGTGCCTAAGGCACTTGACTGCTAACCAGAAGGCTGGCAGTTCAAACCCACCAGCCACTCCTTGGAAAGAAGATGGGGCAATCTACTTCCATAGTGATACTGCCTCAGAAACCCAAGGAGGGGTCGCTATGAGTCAGGTCTGACTTTACGGCACATAA
>NW_006921595.1:7436398-7437575 GCF_000298275.1 Orycteropus afer afer | reverse complement strand
AACAACAACAACAACAATGGCTAATGATCATGAACATTTCCTCATGTGTTTGTTGGCTGCCAGTATATCTTCTTTAATGAAGTGTCTGTTCATGTCCCTTACCCATTTTTGAATTGAGCTGTTTGTTATCCATAATTTGCTTTGATCCACAAGGTCGAATGCTTTTGCATAGTCAATAAAACACAAGTAAACATCTTTCTGGTATTCTTTGTTTTAGCCAAGATCCATCTAACATTAGCAATGATATTTCTCATTCCATGTCCTCATCTGAATCCAGCTTGCATTTCTGGAAGTTCCCTGTCAATATACTTCTGCAACCATTTTTCAATTACTTTCAGAAAAATTTTACTTACATGTGATATTGATGATATTGTTTGATAATTTCCACATGCCATTGGATCACTTTTCTTTTGAATGGGTAGATATATGGATCTCTTCCAGTCAGTTGGCCAGGTAGCTGTCTTCTAAATTTCTTGGGATAGACAAGTAAGTGCCTCCAGAGCAGCATCCATTTGTTGAAACATCTCAATTGGTATTCGGTCAATTCCTGGAGCCTTGTTTTTTGCCAATTCCTTCAATTCAGCTTTGACTTCTTTCTTCAATATCATTGGCTCTTGATCAGATGCTACCTCCTGAAATAGATGAACATTGACCAATTCTTTTTTTATAAAGTGACTCTGTGTATTCCTTCCATCTTCTTTTATTTTTCCTTCTATCTTCTTTTGATGTTTCCAGCATCATTCAATATTTTCCCCATAGAATCTTTCAATATTGCAACTTGAGGCTTGAATTTTTTCTTCAGTTCTTTCAGCTTGAGAAATGTTGAATGTATTCTTCCCTTTTGGTTTTCTAACTCTAGGTCTTTGCACATTTTATTATAATAATTCACTTTGTCTTCTCGAGTTGCTCTTTGAAATCTTCTGCTCAACTCTTATCTTGCAATTTTTTTTTTCCCATTTGCTTTAACTACTGTCCATTCAAGAGCAAGTTTCAGAGTCTCTTCTGACATCCATTTTGGTCTTTTCTTACTTTCCTGTTTTTTTCCATTTAACTAATTTTTATTTATTTATTTAATTTATTTTTTTATTAGGATTTGGGTGAAGATTTACAGAGTAAATTCACTTTTCATACAGCAGTTCACATATACTTTGTCTCATGTCATTGACCAAAATTTACA
>NW_006921595.1:7405399-7426609 GCF_000298275.1 Orycteropus afer afer | reverse complement strand
AGGGTCTGTGCAATCCTTCTGCCTAGTCCGCCATCTTGCCCCGCCTCCTCTTAATTAGTCTATTTATTTATTTTTTAAAATTTTTAAGTTTGTTTTACATTCAGCATTACATGTACATTTAGTTTCACTCCCCATTTACCATCCCCAACCCTAACCCAGTCTCTTCCCTTCCCTGTCCAGTAACCCTACCCCTGTGCCCCTCATAGTTATGCACTCCTGTGTGTCCTGCACTTCCTCTGTGTGAATGTTGCCCCTCTGGTGTCCTGTGGTTAATTGCTCCAAGGGATGCATTATGGGTGCATCACTCTGGGTTAAGTGGTCTGCATGTACATCTTGTTTACTATTGTGCTGAGAGCCAGCCCTTGGGAGTGAGCTTTATTCCAGGCCCAGAATGTATCACAGGACCATAGTATTGGAGGTCTCACCAGATTCCCTGACCAGTAATTCTGGTCATTATTGTGTTTTTGGATTTTGTTCCACATTTGTACTCCCACTCTATCCAGGATCTCTAGATTTGATCCTTTCCTGAGTGATTGGCATTGGTAGCCAGACACCATCTAGTTCTTCTCATCTCAAGGGTCATGATGTCCTAGGGCTGATTGCTTCCAAATGCCCTTGTTTTTTTACACTCTTCTTTGCTTCCGATGATGGGAGACCATTAGCTGTATCTTAGATGGCCACTTGAAAGCTTTTAAGACCCCCGCCACTACTCACCGATGTAGGATGAGCAACAAGGCTTTTATGTATTTTGTTGTGCCAGTTGAGTCTGGTGTCCCCCAGTGCTATGGTCCTGGGACGGTAGATCCATTAGATCTCTCTCCCACAGTGTCTGGGTGTCTGTGAGAGATTACTTTATGTCTGTCTTCTGTTGTTTCTGTAAGGGTTCCAGATATTTTGTGTCACTGGCATCTGTGCAAGATTAGCCTCCACTGAATCTATCCTTGGTCTACAGTATACTTCTGTTCACTGACCCCCATCTGATCCTCTCAGATGTTTATGTGTTTATCTATAGCCTGTTGTTTGGTGTTAATGACAATGCAGTATTGTGGGCACACTGGTTGTAATTAGCCTCTGTCATCTATCTCCTATGTGCACAATTCAGTGTCCTACCTTTTCCTAATGTTATCATGGTCGTCACAGACTCTTTCCATATATCCCTCACCTTACCCATGTCTTTCCTGTCTTTTTAATGACCTTTTGCTTTCTTCATGTATGATGTTCTTGATGTCATCTCACAATTTGACTGTGTTCAGTCATTGGTGTTCAGTGTGGCGAATCTATTCTTCAGATAGTCTCTAAATTCAGGTGAGATATAATCAAGGTCACGTTTTGGCTCTCATGGACT
Source organism: Orycteropus afer afer (assembly GCF_000298275.1). Lineage (NCBI taxonomy): Eukaryota > Metazoa > Chordata > Mammalia > Tubulidentata > Orycteropodidae > Orycteropus > Orycteropus afer. Next base: position 7,425,264 of record NW_006921595.1, on the reverse strand, counting down.
TGTTTTGTCTTCAGTTTCAACTTGAATTTGCATATGAACAATTGATGGTTTGTTCCACAGTTGGCTCCTGGCCTTGTTTTGGCTGAAGATAATTGAGCTTCTCCATCACCTCTTTCCACAGATGTAGTCTATCTGATTCCTGTGTATTCCATCTGGTGAAGTCCACATGTATAGCTGTCATTTATGTTGTTGAAAAACGGTACTTGCAATGAATAAGTCATTGGTCTTGCAAAATTCTATCATGCGATTTCCAGCATTATTTCTGTCATCAAAGCCAAATTTTCCAACTACCAGTGATTCTTCTTTGTTTCCAACTTTTGCATTCCAATCACCAGTAATAATCAATACATCTTGATTGCACATTTGGTCAACTTCAGACTGTAGAAGTTGGTAAAAATCCTCAATTTCTTTGTCTTTGGCTTTAGTGGTTGGTGCATAAATTTGAATAATAGTAGTATTAGCTTGTCTTCCTTGTAGGGATATGGATATTATCCTATCACTGACAGTATTGTACTTCAGGATAGATCTTGAAACATTTTTTGTGACGCTGAATGCCATGCCATTCCTCTTCAATTTGTCATTCTCAGCATAGTAGATAATACAATTGTCTAATTCAGAATGGCCAAAACCAGTCCATTTTAACTTACTAATGTCTAGGATATCAATCTTTATGCATTCTATTTAATTTTTGACAACTTCCAATTTTCCTATGTACATACATTGTACATTCCACATTCTGATTATTAATGGATTTTTGCAGATGTGTCTTCTCATTTTAAGTCATGCCCCATCAGCAAATGGAGGTCCCGAAAGCTTTACTCCATCCATGTCATTAAGATCAACTCTACTTTGGGAAGGCAGCCCTTCCCCAGTCATATTTTGAGTGCCTTCCGATCTGTGGGACTCATCTTCTGACACTGTATCGGACAATGTTTCAAGGCTATTTATAAAGTTTTCTAGTAATATATCAGACAGTGTTCCACTGCTATTCATAAGGTTTTCACTGGCCAATTTTTTGAGAAGTGGATGTCCCCTTCCTTCCTCTGAGTCTGTCTTAGTCTGGAAGCTCTGCTACAACCTGTCCACAATACCCTGCTGAAATAGCAGTGGCATAGCCTCCAGCCTCACAGCAACATGCAGGGTACCATAGTACAACAAACTGACTGGGGAGTAATAGAAACAATGAATTGCCATTTCTAACTCACTCAATAAATATATTATTGAGCATTTATACTGTGCTAGATTCTTTGAGAAGGAGCTAGGGTGGTGTAGTAGTTAAGACTTTTGGTTGTGAAACAGAGGTCAGCAGTTCTAATCTACCAGCCACTCTATGGAAGAAAGATGAGTTAGTCTGCTTCTGTAAAGATCTATAGCCTTGGGAATGCAATGGTAGTCGCTATCAGTGACAATTGACTCAATGGGAGTGTTTGGTTTGGTTTGAGAAACTCTGTGAGAGTTAGGTGGTAGAAATAGGATCAAATCCAACCTATCTTATAGGAAAAACAAGTTGCCATGGAATTGATTCTGACTTATGGCAACCCTATGTGTGTTAAAGTAGAACTGTGCTCCATGGCTGATTTTTTAAAATTAGATCACCAGGCCTTTCTTCTGAGGTGACTTTGGATGGACTTGAACTCCTAAACTTTTGATTAGCAGCCAAGTATGTTAACCATTTCTACCACCCGAGGACTCCATCTTGTAGGAGAGCCCAAATAACTAGAAAAGATTGTGTTGTGTTAATCTTGGTGAAGTTAAACTGGATCTCAGTTTCCTAATGTACAGAAGGGGAGCTGGGCTAGGCAATTCCCCCAGGTACATTTTAGTTCTCTGATTCATTTTTATATGAAACTTTGCCCTGAGTTCCTAAGAAAAACAGTAGAGGGATATAATAAGCAAAATAAACATTTAAAATGATTTTACATTTTAATTTCCTCTCTAAAAAGATTTACACTAAACTAATAATGATGGGTTCATGCAAGAAGCCAATTTCAGCTCAACACTTAGGGGTCATTGTGAAAATGTCCCAAGATCCTCAGCTGTTCTTTCTCTCCCCACTTTTGTTCCTTCTGGCCTTTGCTGCTCAAAGTCTTTCTTTGTAGATGTTTTTCTCTTCCCTTGTTGCCTGCTCATTCTTCATGTCATTTACTGCCTATGTTAATTCACTTTTATTTGATCCTTAGCATCATCCATCAAATTCTCACATGTCTATTAGTATATTATTGTTTTAGTCAGGGACCCAGCAGCTTCAATGGATCTCAGACTAAAGTCCCTGTAACTCTGGCTGCTACTTCCTCTTTCCTCATCTGGCTCCACCTGGGTAACATTGGTATTTAGAGGTCTCCTCCTACCCATCCCCACCTTTCCCCTCTCAAATCTCACCTTTCAAAAGTGATCAAAGTGATAATGTAACACTATTATGCTAAGAAAATTAGGATTTTGCTTATTTTAAAAATGCAATTTAAAAGCATAACAAATTGGAATTTTTCTTTTGAAAACATATTACCTTCAATTAAGTTATGTGTGAGCTAACTTATAATTGTCTATGGTTTATATTCTTAAAATTAGCAGATGAAATAAATGTTATAAAACATACTGTAGAGGGGAATGCAATTTGTGAATATGTTAAAAATGTTAATTCTAAACATTTCAATTTTTTTCCCCATCAGCTTCTTTGTTATTAAAAGCTGAAGTTAAATGAAACTAAAACATAGGGTGAAAGGAGTTTTTAAAAGATCCAGTTTAGCATAAATATCAAGCATTCCTAGATTTGCACAAAGTTATCTCCATCCATTTGTTCATCTATCCACTCTACAACCCAGGACTGGAAGGGTGGTACGGCACAAAGCTGGCCATTGTCCATTATATGAATTTTTCATTCTAATGGATGGGGAGGAAAAAAATAAATAAATAAACAAGCAAACAAATAAATGAATAGGATAATTTCAGGAATATGGTAAGTTCTATGAAAACTGGTGCGATGCCAGGAGATGATGGAGAATGATTGGGGAGCATGAGGTGCTAAAGTCTGAGGAGATGACATTGGAGGAAACCTAATGAAGAGAAGGAGCTAATTATACAGATTTATGAAAAACTAGAGTTCTAAGTTCTAAGGTGGAAATATTAACGTTCTTTAAAGGAAAAAAGAGCTCCTAACCTAGAAACATGTTTTATGAAAGAGTTTTAAATTGAGGAGAGAAATGACCAGTCAGAAGATAGTTCCATGAACCAAGTTCCAGTTGAAAGAATATAAATCCTTACAGTGATAGCTCATAAAGCCATAGATATTATGCTCCCTATCTCCCTTGACCTCTCTGATCTCCTCTCCTCCTTGCTTACTTTATACAGCCATACTGGCCTCCTCACTCTTCCTTGAACATTCTAAGCATAGTCTCACTTCTGGGCCATCATACTTGCTGTTCCTCTGTCTGGAATGCTCTTTCCCCTCTTGTTCTCCCATTTCCTTTGGGTATTTGGACAAATGTTACTTTTTCACTGAGGCCTTCCCTGGCATCCAACTGGAATATGAACACCCTGCTCCCATCCTGGCTTTATTTCTTCCCATAAAACTCATCATCACTTTCTATAATATATATTTTATTAGTTATTTTGTTTATGACCAGCCCCTTTTCACTAGACTGTACACTCCATGAAGGTGGGGAATTTTGTCAGTTTTGTTCACCGCTCTATTACCAGGGCCTAGAATAATGCCTGGTATATTGTAGGTACCTCTATATATTTGCTGAATAAGTGAAAGAATAAATTAATACAGTTAATCCTCAACTTATGATGATATATTTGAGTTATGATAAATGACACAACCATCTGTTTTTTTTTTTTTTGTACATCTTATCATTAGTAACATATATGTACAACAATGCAGCATATAATTTGCTAGTGTTATCATTCTTGGATGTAATGTTTCCAACCCCCCAAGACAAATAAAGATGGGCATTATAAAGATATGATGATAAAAGGAAATAATAATGAAAACTGAAAAAAAGAGAGAGAGAGGTATTTGACTTATATCAGAACCAACTTATGATGGGGTGGTCATCATAACTCCATCATAAGTCAAGAACTACTTTAGTCATATTTGGAGGACTAAATCCTTCATATTATAAATGGAAATTATTATACTTCAGGCCAAATATGGTCAATGGGATGCACGTATTTATCTCTGTTCCTTCCAGAAACCCATTTAAAAGAATATAAAAGACATAAACTCATAAGAACTAAAAGAATAAGAGAGAAGAGAGCAGCACGATGGCAGATAGTCTTAACTATTTGCCACTCTTGGTAAAGCTGAAATCTAAGTCTACAGGAAGAAACGCCAAATAGAAAAAACCTGTTTGTACTACGGGCCCCTAGAAAGGCTGCAGATTTGGAGACATCCTGTACCTCTTACAAACCCTTCTCAGGAAGCTACTGTAGGGTATACTCCACCAAAACAGGGGAGTAAATTGAGAAAGAAAAAGGGTTAGGATTGAAGAAATAAGGCATTGAACACAAGAGAGAGGGAATTCTCAAGATGAGAGTAAAAGGAAGTCCAAGCATGACAGATGGCTAGCAGCCCTACCAGAGAACAGCCAGTCTGGCTTGTAGCAGGAAGACAAAAGACTCCAAGGGTGATGTTTCCACACACACACAAAAGAAACTGATAGATAATCTGATGTGTATGAACACATTAAGGGAAGAGTTTACAGTTCTGTCATAGGATTTAGGATCCAATTCGTTATAGAAATATGGAAAAGTAAACAAATGAGAAAACAAAGCAATTATTAACTCCAGGGAAAACAAAAGGCTATACAAAAAGGGAAATAAAATTATATGCTACTGCAATTGATCAACTGAATAATACTTACTTATTCATCATAGTACTCTCTTGGGAGATTGAGGGGGGAGCAAGTATTTGATGTGTGTGGGGAGATGATTGTATAGTAAAACCTGCAAAACTAGAATTTCTACAAGGAGGAAACCTATCAGAGAAGGAAAACTCAAATATTTTCCACTAAAAGAAGCAATGGAAAAGTAATAAGACCGTACCCTCTTAAAGGTGGAAAACTTGCAAGACCTGAAAAAAAAAAAAAGGCAATCTGTTGAGTTCTGGTTTTCACAGATTTCATTGTATAAGAAAATAAACCAATATCTTCCATAGTAAGAAGTCAGTAGATACTACCTAAAAGTGAAAAATTAAAAAACAAAAACAAAAACAAAAAAAAACAGCTGTAGAAACAGTCTTTAGAACTACGGAGAAAGAAATTAAAAATCGAAAGTGATGGCATTTGGAGCAAAACTAAGGGTAAGGGAGTGGTGGAACAGGGATTATGGTTTTTCATTATAATTTCTGCAAGCCTTGATTCCACTATTCATCTATCAATTTGTCATACCATGGTGGCGTGCACATTGTTCTGATGTCAGAAGCTGTGTCATTGGTATTTCAAATACCAGCAAGGTCACACATGGTGGATCATTTTCAGTGGAATTTCTAGACTAAGACAGACTAGGAAGAAAGGCCTGGCAATCTGTTTCTGAAAATTAGCCAATGGAAACCTTATGGATCATAATAGAATATTGTCTGATTTGTTTGTTTTGGACACATCATCAGAAGGGAATCTATTGCTAGAAGAGGGCATCATGTTTGGTGAAGCAGAGGGCCAGTGAGTATGTGGGAGACTCTCAGTGAGATGGATTGATGCAATAGCCACAATGATAGACTCAAACATGCTGGTGATTGTGAGGAGGATGCAGGACTGGGCAAAATTTGTTCTGTTGTACATAAGATCACCATTTGTAGTTAATTTGATGGCAGCTAACAACAGCAACAGAAGCCACCTTGACTTTCTAAGCTAGGTGCGCATATACTATTTTGATATAAATAAAAGTTAAGAAGAATTTTTGTTTTCACTAAATCTCAAGGGAAAGGATATTGAAGTAAGACATGTTCATCTTCAAATCCTCTATACATAGCAGATAAATGACAAGTGGAGGAATGAGAGCTGTTGTGAGTTTATTTAGAGTTCAGAACATATCACTGGCAGCAGGTAGAATAAACAGAAGTCCTGCATTGGAAAAAAATTTAAGGAAACCCAGAAAAGATATGCAACTGTGTAACCATCACAATGGAGCTCTGGGGTTTCTGCTCAGTTTAACCTATTACACAGTGTAAGGCTGGCAAAAATTGCTCATTTCCATAGAGCTGACTCTGCAGATTTAAAAAGTCCTGAATGGGAAATAAATATGCTGCTCTTAATAAATGTCTAGTTAAGGTATAGTTAATATAGTTAAATGTGAAAGTGTGTAAGTGATATATTTTAATAGCATTCAGAGCACATTTTAGAATTGAGATAAATGCAAAATTGAAAAAAAATTCTAACATCCTCTAAACACACTGCCTTATCATAGCAAATGATAAATTGCTAAAGAAAAATGTTATTGTGCAGTGTTTTGAAGATTAAGTAGAGTATGAGTGAAATTAACATTGTGTGTAAGTGAAGCTGTGACTATATCATGTCAGGGTGGTAATAAAATTGCAAAGGGGAGAGAATTAGAGTTTTATGCCACAGAAATGGAAGTAGTTTTCATTTTAATTGTTTTTCTTTAAATGGATTGTTTCTGTAATATACTATATTCTTTCCAGTTCACAGATGTTCAGGAGGGATAAAAGAGTTATAAAATATTCTAATGTGAGCTTTTAAAATAGCTTTTTTTTTTTTTTTTTCAGAACAGGAAAAGAACGGCCTAAAGAATTCAGAATTTTTAAAGTACAATAAAGCATTCATATTGCAAATTTAGTGATTTGCATTTTGTGACAAGGAAACACAAATGGCTTTTTAACATTTATGCCATGTCTGCCCTTTATGACAAATAAATCAGTTTCATTTATTATATATATGTATGTAAAGTCAGGTATTACTACAACTCTTTTTCTTTCTTCCTCGCCTCAGGTCTTACTGTTGCTGTTGTTATGTGCCCTCAAGTCGTTTCTGACTCATAGCCACTCCTCCTTGGGTTTCTGAGGTGGTTATCACTACAGAAGTAGATTGTCTAACCTTCCTTCCAAGGAGTGGCTGGTAGGTTTGAACCGCCAACTTTCTGGTTAGCAGTCAAGGGCCTTAAGCACAACACCACCAGAGCTCCCCATGTCTTACTAGCAGTTCTTTATTCCTGGCATTAGAAACAGTCACTTAAATTCCACTGGCTTGTGTTTAAACCAGTTCTCCTAGGTGCACAGTATCCGTACCTTTACTCGAAGAAAGAGATCCCCATAAATATGTCCAGTAGTCCTTTGGTAGGTCTTAGGGAGTCTCACATGGGCTTACAAACATTTCCAGTTAAGTACCACATGATCAATCCTCCCTCCTCTCTTTGTTAGCAATTTTAGTTTGTACGGAGACACCCCACCCCCTACATCTAAACACAAGGACTTAACAATGATTCTAATAGAGGATCCAGCTAAGAGATGATTCTAAGTAAGAGATACAGCTCTGTCCTCAGAATCATTCATTCCAAATTACTCTGTACAGCTAAAGTTTCCAGCTTTTCCTCTTCCTTTGGAATCAGGTTTTTTTGTGGGGGGGGGGGAAGAAGGAGATCCCCATTTCCCATTGCACAAAGATATCCAGGGGGCCCACTTCACCAGGGCGACAGACCTGCCTGAATCTCTACTCATCTTCAATTAGGACCCACTGCCACACCAACCTCTGTTTTATTACTAGAAAGAACAGAGAAGTTCTGATTTAAATAAAGAAGAAGAAGTTTGCAGACACAGGAGGGAAAACTTTCTCCAGAGGAGTTAATGCCAAGGAGCACCATAGTCATGATATCCATAGCAACAGGAATACTTCCTGTGATCTCTGACCAATGTGCTACATCTATGCAGGAAAGATGAAATCCATGCATTGTGTTAGTGCAGATGGCCTCCAAAGACTGAGTGTCTCATCCTAGAATGGGCCTTATATGATTGGGTGCTAGGTCAGTTGAGTAGGAAAGTGGAGTTTCTCATCAGTGAAAGATTCTGTGGTTAAGGAAGCATCCCCTCTCCCTCTATTGTACCAACTGCTCTTTTACCCTTTCTCACTCAGCACTCCTAAGTTCTATTTTTTCCTCTCCATTTGCTCCATTCCCATGATATGAGGGCATGATGTACACATAGATATGACATGTGTTTGCACTACATACTACCAACAAACAATTACTTTTTCCTTTGCCACAAGGCCCTTTATTTTGGTTATTTGAGAGCTACTAGCCTATTGAAGTGGGCTTCATAATGATTTAAAAGTTCCAATTGCAACAATATACAGCCTTTGGGAAATACTTGCAAAGTGTCCATTAACTTACTGCAATATAAAATAGTAAGATGCAGGAAAATTTAAAGGAGACCTGGATTTCCAAAACATTTTGCCTACATTTGTATTAAATGGATCTATAACATCACATTTTTGTGTGTACTTCTATTATTTCATAAATAAACTTTCTTGACTAAGCATAATATGGTAAGTATGGAACGGAGATGGTAAGTTGTTCAAGTCCTCTTTAAGTTTTCATCATGGAGGCAAGTAACTTGAGGGACACAATGTTTACTTTTTTTTTTTAAATCATCTTTTTGATGTAGGAAAGAAGAAATGTGTGTTACAGAAAACTATCACCTCCACCACTGCTAATGTGTGAAAACCCAAACTTTCCAAACATCCCAATGAAATTCATTCTGGACCCTTCATGTAACAAAATGCTTATTAAATAGTGGGTTCCTAGAATGCATTCATATAAGGGCAGCTTTTCAGGCATTAATCTCCTACATAATATGAAGCATGCATGCTTCTCATTCTTTGTGAGAACTTCCAAATATTTTTTCATCACATGGTCTGGATTTAACTCCTTTTCAAGAAAGATTTTTTTTTTTTTTTTTTAACATTTGTAATCAGAAGCTAGAACAAGGTCAAAAATGACCATTGTGGCCAAGAGAATTTAGGCCAAGCCAGCAAACAAAAGCATACCATGATTCCCAATGTTACAGCCACCCTTGGCAGAGCTACAAAGCTCCGGGACCAGTTACAGGCAAAGGCAGACTTGAGTGCACAAGTCCAACCATTACTGCGGCTTCTTGTAGAATGACAAGGGGTCCTCTTGCTAAGGAACACAATTATGTCCACTGTGACACTAAGCATCAGTGAGCAATGATTCACAGCTCACCAGGATTTTCCCAAGACCCAGTGGGTTCTTTCAACCAGGCCTAACTGCATAACTGACAAAGTATTTCTGGACTGGAAGGGTCTTAGAAAATCATGTAGTCTAACTTCCTTATTTATTATGGATGAAAAGGCAAATAATTTGCCCAGAATTATAACACAAACAAAGGTTGGGGGTTGAAATGATATTTTAGTGGCTTCTAGTTCAAGACTATTTCTGTACCTGTTATCATAACTCTTCATCCCTCCACCCCCAAAAAGGCTGTATTAAATTACCAGTTAACCTGTTCAATACTGAACAATGACCATCATAAATCTTTGGGTCCCAAACTTCCTAAACCCAAGATGTACCTTAGGTCCATCAACAGATTCACATAAACTAGTCTTCTCCATGTTGACCTGTACCTGAGCCCAGCCCACCCTTTCAACAACCTCACTTTTAGCAGGGTCTCAGACCTCTTTAATTCTGTTCTGGTAGAAACCTAGTACCTGACATCTTCAGCTCCTGCATGCACGGCTGTGGCAGGGCATTAATGCTGGCTTGATTTCCTCTAGGAATGAGCAATAGCTCATTGAGCATTTTCTATCGGCTGCACATTGCTCCAAATCACAGCCTGTGGCCAAGAGAGCTGCCAGCTCCCTCAACAAAATTAGGAACTTTGTGGACCCCACGAGAGGCCTTATTTATTACATCTCCCAGAGAAAGCAGACTGGGGCAATAATCGTCAAAGTAATATTTACCCCTTAATAACTGCCTATTTTTATACTGGTGTTAGAGGTTAATAGCAGTGTTATTTACTCCTCTGCCAAAAAGAACTGAAGGATGTGAAATGTAGCAGTCAATAAAGCTGAACAGTCAGATAAATAACATTCATATTATTTCCTGACAAATCCTTCTGCAACCCAAGGATATAAATAACCCTAAGAAAGCAGTTCCTGCTTTACAAGTTTACTGATGTGTAAAATGTAATTTAAAAAAGAATTTCAGACTTTAGAAGCATTGAATTCTATAACTATATACACAGATGGCCACCCATGATATGGGCACACACACATGTGTGAGTCATCTGGGAACACACATTCATTCTGAAATACTTATTATCTTGTGTAGATGTGAATATGGTATCAATGTACATAGGTATTACCTTTTACTTCTCAACGTGCGTGATATGCACTTCTCTGCTTCTCTTCTACCTCACCGATGGCTCTTTCTTAGTCTCCTCCTCTTATGCTTTTAAGTTGGAGCACATGAAGGCTCAGTCTCAGTCCCAAGTTTTCTGCTATTGTATCTTCCTAGGTGATAACATCCATCCTTATTCATTCTTATGGCTGACTCACAAATAAGTATCTCCTGCCCTTCATCTCCTCTCGAGCCCTGTGGTAGTTAAGTTGTATGTCAGCTTGGCTGGGCCTAATTTTAAGTGGCTGGGCAGCTGGATGTAGTTATTTCCCATGATGAGACTGGTAATCAACTCCATGGTGGAATCTACTGGAGCAGCTGGTAGCTGACTTAGGGATGCATCTGCTTCCAGTATATAAGACAGCTTTGCAAAAATGTCTCTGGGCTTTTTGGCATGTGTGGACCCTGAATGTAACCAAGTCTTCATTCAGCAGCCTGCTGTGATTGCTGATCTTGAGACTATTTCTGGACTTGAACTAGGAGCTTGCTGAGTTGTTCAATACTCTTGGAACTGTGCTATTTTATTTGTCGACCTTGGGTTTGTCAGCCTCAGCAGCCAACAGCTGTGTGAGTTAAGAAATGCCTCCAGCTTCAGTGTGCTGGGAGCAAGAAGCAGAGCTGAAGCCCAAGGTTGAGGGGCCTTCACCCAGCCCCTAGAGCTGGCACCTCGAACTCAGACTTCTAGTCTCCTGCCAGAGAATAAATCTGTTTGTTAAAACCATACACTTGTGGTATTTTCTGTTAGAGTGGGGCACTAGAGAAGCGAAACAAGCTCTAACTCCTAATCATTGGCCTCCTTGATATTTCCACTTAGATGCTGTTGTTTCCTACAGCTGCCATACAAATTATCACAACAACAACAACAATTCTGTCACTGTTTTGGAGGTTCAAAGTCCACAATTAAGATGTTGGCTGGATCATGCTCTCTCTGAGCTTCTAGGAAACAATCTATTTCATGACTCTCTCCTAGTTTCTAGTGACTTCCAGCAATCCTTGGTGTTCCTTGGTGTATAGCTTCATCGTTCCATTTGCTTTTGTCTTCACATAGTTATCTGCCCTACGTGCCTGTGTCTCTTCTCCTCTTCCTATAAGGGCACTCATAATGACCCACCCTAATCCAATATGACCTCATCTTAATTTGACCACATTTGCAAAGATCCTGTTTCCAAATAAGGCCATGTTCACATGTACTGGGGTCAGGCATTCAGCATATCTTTTTTGGGGACAAAATTCAACCCACAACAGATGTATATTAAGCATCCAGTCATGGTCTGGCCACACTATAACTCAGTTGCATCCCTATTCTCCTCCCTACTCCCCCTCCCATCTTCTCAAAACCTTCTATGCTGCTGTGGAATTAAAAAAACACTAAGCACTTCCTTCATTCTGCTCTTATGTTCACCCACCACCACCTGTATCCAATCCACAAGCATGTCCTTAGATTTCTGCTTCAAAATGTGTCTTGAATCCTCCCTCCACATTCCTATTTCTACCATTCTCAGCCCAGTCCAAGTCCATCATCTCTTTAACTAATTCCCAGCTTTCTTTCTACCCCTATTATTGTTCATTCTTCTTCCAGAGGAGTGAGCTTTTAAAATATAAATCCTACAAGGCCCTATATGACTGGCCCAGCTCCTCTCTGACTTCCTTTTCTGCCTTTCTCCCCTCCTTCATTGTCCTCTAGCCACAAAGGCCACCTCTTCGTTCCTCAAACAAATCAAACATGTTCCTTCTGCCTAGAAAACTTTGTGTCTGATGTTCCCATGCAGACTCCTTCTTGTTATTCCATGAGAAGGCCCTCCCTGGCTGTCTGACCATCTAGTCTTAATACACGCATCCCCACCCCCAACAGTGCACCCTTCTCATCACCTTTACTAATGTTCTTTATGTCATTTATCATTTCTTAGAAGTATGCTGTTTATAACTTTGCTTACATGCTTATTGTTTATCACCATTAGAATATAATCTCCATAAAAGTGAGGCCCTTGACTGTGTTTTCTACCAGTGTCAATGCAGAACCTAGGAAAATACTGGGCACAGAGTAGGCATCTCATAAATAGATAGTAGTGATGATGATGATGACAAAAGCTAACATTATTGAGATCTTATATGTGCTAGAGATTGTTTCATATACTCTTCATGTATTATTTTAATTATTATTTACGAATACCCCATCGGAATGTACCATTTTCAGTTCCATTTCCAGATGAGGAAACTTAGACGCAGAGAAGTTGGGTGACCTGCCTGAGGTCACAGGTTAGTAAGTGGTAGAACCTGTTTGATTCTAGGGCCTGATCCTTAGTCACTGCCTTATAGCACTTTCCCTGTGTTTATGAACCTCTGTTGAATGAATAGATGAAAGGGAAGCTTATCTGGTATTTAGCATGTTGTATGTACACAGACAGTCACCACTGCAAATGGTTAATGTGCCTCAGAAAAAATGGTTAAGGTGCCTCAGAAAAAAGGCAATCTCCTTCTGAAAAATCTGCCATTGAAAACCCTATGGATTGAAAGATTAGATAAGAACCTTAGGGAGCCAGGAATTTATGTTAATGGAGGAGGAACAACTCAGAAAAGGAGGGTGAGGACTAGAAGCACAACTTGAAGAATGTAATCAATGTCACTGAATTGTACATGAAGAAACTATTGAATTGGTGTATATGTTGCTGTTTATATTCTCAATGAAAACAATAACAAAATAAATAAATAAAATTTTAAAACAAAGAGAACTCTATGAAGCACAGTTGTGCCCTGACACACAGGGGGTTGTCGGGTGTCGAAGCTGACATGATGACCACTGGTTTTTTGTGTACACACTCACCAAGGGCACATTGAATGCTATACACGTTAGCTAATAATACCTTTTCAAAATTGACTTGCAGCAAAATATTTTAAAGAACAGCTGTACAATCTCATAGTAAAATCAAGTAGAAATATCATGTGGAAGAAAAGGAAGAAGAAAGAAACATGCAAATCATGAAAAGCTAATAGAGTTATTTGACCCTGAGCTTCCTTAGTTCTTTTATGCAGAAAGAAAGTATATTGATTCCAGAGACAAAAATACCTAAAATAAATGTCTCATATGGGCTCTTACATAATGTCCATCAATAGGTGTCTAAATGAGCAATATTATGGACAATGGTCATTCAGCAAATCCAGGAAAAAGATAAGGTGAATTTATAAGGTGCTCCATTTCTATGATCCTGAAAGAATCCACACCCTTTCCTTTTTTTTCTGCCAGTCGTGGACATTCTGTGACTTTGCTCAGTCTCAGTTTCCTAATCCATTCTGGGTTAAGCCCAGCAACTCCACAACACCCGTGCTGGCTTTCCACATTCATACCAATTAGAGTAGTTTGGCTGGTCCTCTGAAGGCCCCTGACTGACTTCATTGCTGCCGCAGAACACCCCAGAGGGTGTTGGTGCTAAAGTGTTAACCACAGGGGGAAAAAGCCCACATTTCATAGAGATTTCATAGAGGAGGGTTGGATGTAAGCAAAGGAATGAACTCATTTTTTTTTTTTTTTTTTTTTAATTAGGGTGGAAGTGGAGAGTTGGGAGCGCCAAGGAGGTTACTTTCTCTTTTAAAAATTAGCTCCCAAAAACACAAATCAAACACAACCTCCAGTTTTAGTCAGAATTTGGCAGAGCAATATTGCCTGGAAAATTCCTAGCATGAGATCTGGTTTGGTTTGTATATTTATAGTAACATTCAATAAATATTACTTATCATACTAGTAAGAAGTGTTAAGTACTTGTGGAATTTCTGGTAAATAAGGGAGCTCTGGTAGCATAGTGGCTAAGACACTTGCCTGCTAACCAGACGGCTGGCGGTTCAAACCCACCAGCCACTCCTCGGAAGGAAGGTTGGGCAATCCTACTTCCGTAGTGATACTGCCTCGAAAACCCAAGGAGGGGTCGCTATGAGTCGGGGCCGACTCGACGGCAAACAACAACAACAAGCAACTGGAAGAACGTTTCCAGAAGGCAAATTTTTGATATGTATTAATAGTCTTAATAATGGTCATAAGCCTCAATACTAAGCAGCTATGGGTTTATACTCTGATAATAGTGAAACATGTGCAAAAAGATTACGAACAAATATATCTGCAACAGAATTATTTATAATGATGAGACATTAGATATCAGGGGCTTGGTTAAATACTTAACGGATGAGTCAAAGTTTGGAAAGCTGAATTATGTTATATACATTGCTTTTTCCACTTAATTATCTTGGCCAATTTCCACAACAGTAGCTATAGGTCAACCATGTTCTTCCCTCCTCCCAACTTTTTATCATGAAAAATTTCCAATAAACAGAAGAATTTAAAGAAACGCACAGGGAATATCTGCATATTTGCCTTTTCAATTCAATTATTACTATGTTCTTTTTTTAAAGGTTGTAGAGTAGCCCATCAATGGATAAACCATTTAATTAATCAGTCCCTGGCTAAGAAACATTTATGCTTCCTCCAGTTTTTGGTGTTAACAAACAACACATCAGTAATCATCCTTACGTACTTTGTTGTGTATGTACACAAATAGATCTGCAGTATAAATCCCTGGAAGTGAGAACTGCTAAGTCAGAAGATTCTAGAATTGATGCATGTTAGATACATTCTAGAGTTGCTATATATTGCAGGTGACATACCAAAGCGGTTGCAACAAGAGGACATGAGAGCACTTATTTTCCCTCACATTTGCAATATTGGATATCAGTTTACATTCTGACGGGTAAAAATGGTATCTCATTATTGTTTTTGTTTGCATTTTTTTAATCCATGAGTTTATTTGACATTTCTATTTATTTTTCCATTAATTGCCTGATTAACTTCTTTACCCACTTTCCTACTCTATTGATTTATAAGAACTTTTTGAATTTTAGAGAAATAAGTCAATTTACTTCCGTAGTGATACCGCCTCGGAAACCCAAGGCAGAATCGCTATGAGTCAGATCCAACTCAATGGCAGTGAGTTTGGTTTTTGGGTTTTAGTCCTCTGTCATATATATTGCAAATATTTTTTGTAGTTAGCCAGTAGTCTTTTGATTTAGTTTTTGATGGCTTTTTTTTTGTGCAAATTTTTTTTAATATTTATGCAGTCAAATTTACCAATCTTTTCTTTATGGTTTCCTTTATGCCCTCTTGTCTTATTTAGAAAGGTCTTTCTCTCTTCAAGGTTTACAAATTCAGAGAAAGGTTTTTCTCCTTTATCTTGTGGCATGGATTGCTACTTAAATAGGTCGTAAGAGTAATTCTTTTCAGGGGGACTTAACCAATGTTTTTCTTAATCCACAAAATCAAGAACTTTAGGCCCTGAATATAAAGGTGGTGAAGGCTTGAAAACTTATTGTTTCCCAGACTCCCACACTACTTCATTCCTACAAACTCCTCTTCTCACTTTGGTGTAAAACACTTAGAAAAGGTTGTGACATTTACATTTTTCTAAGCTAAACCCACTGGCATTGAGTTGATTCTGACTCACAGCTGTAAATCTTTATGGAAGCAGACTGCCTCATTTTTCTCTCATTGAATGGCTGGTGAGTTCGCACTCCCAACCTTTTGGTTAGTAGCTGTGTGCTTTAATCACTGGACCACCAGAACTCCTTTTCTTCTAATCTAGAAGCAGCAGTCAATAAATCAGGTGACATACTGCACTGGGCAAATTTCTGCAAAAGACCTCTTTAAAGTGTTAAAGAGCCAAGATGTCACTTTGAAGACTAAGATGCACCTGACCCAAACCATGATATTTTCAGTAGCCTCATATGTATGTGAAAACTGGACCATGAGTAAGGAAGACTGAAGAAGTATTGATACATTTGAATTGTGGTGTTGGCAAAGAATATTGAAATTACCATGGACTGCCAGAAGAATGAACAAATATGTCTTGGTAGAAACACAGTTGGAATGCTCTTTGGAAGCAAGAATGGCCAGACTTCATCTCACCTACTGTGGTCATGTGGTCAGAAGGGACCATTCCCTGGAGAAGGACATCATGTTTGGTAAAGTAGAGGGTTAGCAAAAAAGGGGAAGACCCTCAATGAGATGGATTGACACAGTGGCTGTGATGATGGGCTCAAGCGTGGCAGCGATTGTGAGAATGGTGCAGAATTGGGCAGTGTTTTGTTCTGCTGTACATAGGGTGGCTATGAGTTGGAACTGATTCCACAGCACCTAACAAGAACAAGTCCTTGAACTTTTTCCTGATGATTGTTACCTTTTTTGTGGGTTTTGCTACCTATATCAACTCTTTCTTTCTTTTAATTGCTACTTTTGATTTCTCTGAAGTCCTCAGAGAAGGCAGGGAATCAAAGGCAGGGAGTTGAGTGTGTGTGTGTGTATGTGTGTGTGTGAAAGAGAGCATGCACAACTGTGCGAAAAGAGTTGGGGGATGTTGGTGGGGTGGTTATGGAGATATGATGACTATTGCCCTCACCCCTTGTTGTTCTTGTTGTTGTTAAGTGCTGTTCAGTAATAGAACAAAATGAAACACTGCCGGGTCCTGTGCCATCTTCAAAATCTTTCTATGTTTGAGCTCATTGTTGCAAGCACCATGTCAATACATCTCCTTAAGGGTCTTCCTTGGTTTTCTTTTTTTTGGCTGACGACTCTATTTCACCAAACATGATGTCCTTCTCCAGAGACCGGGCCTTCTGATAACATGTTCAAAGAATGTGACATGAATCTTTCCATCCTCACTTCTAATTAGCATTCTGGCTATACTTCTTCCAAGACAGATTTGTTGTTCTTGCAGTCCATGGTATATTCAGTATTCTTTGCCAACGCTACAATTCAAATGCATCAATTCTTTGGTCTTCCATTGTCCAGCTTTCACATGCATATGAGGCAATTGAAAATACCATGGCTTGGGTCAGGCCCATCATAGTCCTCAAAGTGACTTCCTTGTTTTTTTAAACACTTTATATAAGTCTTTGAAACAGATTTGCCTAATGTAATGCTTTGTTTGAATTCTTGACTGCTGTTTCCATGGGTGTTGATTGTAGATCCAAGTAAAATGAAATCCTTGACAATGCCAATATTTTCTCCATTTATTGTGATGTTGCTTATTGATCCAGTAGTGAGAATTTTTGTTTTCTTTATGTTGAAGTGTAATCCATACTGAAGGCTGTAGTCTTTAATCTTCATCAGTAAGCACTTCAAGTCTTCTTTGCTTTCAGCAAGCAAGATTGTGTCATATGCATATTGCAGGTTGTTAATGAGTCTTCCTCCAATCCTGAGACCATGTTTTTCTGCATGTAGTCCAGTATCTCAGATTCTTTGCTCAGCATACAGGTTGAATAATTATGGTGAAAGGATCCAATCCTAACAGACATCTTTCCTGACTTTAAACCATACCTCTTGTTCTGTTTGAACCACTGCCTCTATGTACAGGTTCTATATACAGGTTCTATGTACAAGTTCCTCATGAGTACAATTAAGTGTTCTGGAATTTCCATTGTTTGCAATGTTATCCTTAGTTTGTTATGACCCACACAGTCAAATGCCTTTGGATGACCAATAAAACAAAGGTATACATCTCTCTGGTATCAGCCAAGATCCATCTGACATCAGCAATGATATCTCCTGTTCTATACCCTCTTCTAAATTTAGCTTAAATTCCTGGCAGTTCCCTTTCTATGTACTGCTGCAGCCATTTTTAAATTACCTTCAACAAAATTTTACTTCTGTGTGTGATATTAATGATATTGTTCAATAATTTCTGCATTCTGCTGGATTATTTTTCCTTGGAACGCTTCACACAAATATAGATCTCTTCCAGTCCATTGGCTAGCGTGGTAGTTAAGGTTATGTGTCAACTTGGTTGGGCCTGGTTTTGAGTGCCTGGGCAACTGGATGTAGTATCCCTCATGATAAGACTGGTAATCAACTCCAAGGTGGAATCTACTGTGAGCAGCTGATAGCTGCTTTAGGGCTATGGTCTGCTCGCAGTATATAAGGTGAAGCTTTAGGAATAGTCTGTAGTTTTTGGCACGTTTGAATCCTCCATGTAGCTGAGTCATTATTCAGCAGCCTACCATGCTGTCTGCTGATCTTGGGACTCTTAATGGACTTGAGTCAATGGCTTGTCACGTAGTTTGATAGTATTGAGACTGTGCCTTTTTACTTGTTCACCTTGGGTTTGTCAGCCTTAGCAGCCAGCAGCTGCCTGAGTGAAGAAAGTTTCCAGCTTCAGTGGGCCAGAAGCAAGAGGCAGAACTGAAGCCCAAGGTTGAGGGACTTTCATCCAGCCCCTAAACCCTGGCTCTTTGAACTCGGACTTCCAGCCTCCAAAACTATAAGAGAATAAACTCCTGTTTGTTAAAGCCATCCCATTTGTGGTATCTTCTGTTAGAGTGGCCCTAGAGAACAAAAACAGCCAGGTAGCTATCTTCCAAATTTCTTGCCATAAATGAGTGAAAGCCTCCAGTGCTATATCTATTTGTTGAAACATCTCAATGAGTATTCCATTAATTCCTGCAGCCTTGTTTTTTGCCAATGCTTTCAGTGCACCTTCAACTTCTTCCTTCAATACTATCAGTTCTTGATCATACATTACCTCCTGAAATGGTTGAATGTCCATTAATTATTTTTGGAACAGTGATTCTGTGTATTCCTTCCATATTCTTTGATACTTCCTGCATCATTCAATATTTTGCCCATAGAATCTTTCAATATTGCACCTGAAGACTTGAATATTTTCTTCAGTTCTTTCAGCTTGAGAAATGCCATGTATGTTCTTCCTTTTTGACTTTCTAAGTCCAGATCTTTGCACATTTCATTATTATACTTTACTTTGCCTTCTCAAACCACCTTTTAAAATCTTTGATTCAGGTCTTTTACTTCATCATTTCCTCCATTTGCTTTAGCTACTCTCCATTCAAGAGTAAGTTTCAGAATCCTTTCTGACATCCATTTTGATATTTTCTTTTTTTCCTGTCTTTTTAATGACCTTTTGCTTTCTTCAAGTGTGATGTCCTTGATGTCATTCCACAACTCATCTGGTCTTTGGTCATTAGGGTTCAAATTGATTCTTCAGATGGTCTCTAATTTGAGGTGGGATATACTCAAGGTCATGCTTTAGCTCTCATAGACTTGTTTTAATTTTCTTCATCTTTAACTTGAACGTGCATATGAGCAATTGATGGACTGTTCCACAGTTGGCCCCTGGCCTTGTTCTAACTGATGATATTGAGCTTCTCAGCATCTCTTCCCACAGATGTGGTCAATTGGCTTCTTGTGTATTCTATCCAGTGAGGTCCATGTGTACAGTCACCATAACGTTGGAAAAAAAGGCATTTGCAAAGAATAAGTCATTGGTCTTGCATAAATCTATCATGAGATCTCTGTTGTCATTTCTATCAACATATTTTCTAGCTACTGACCCTTCTTTGCTTCCAGCTTAGCATTACAATCACTAGTAATTCTCAATGCTTCTTAATTGCATGTTTGATCAATTTCAAATGACAGAAGTTGGTGAAAATCTTTAATTTCTTCATCTTTG
>NW_006921595.1:7390527-7405104 GCF_000298275.1 Orycteropus afer afer | reverse complement strand
ACCTTCCTTCCGAGGAGTGGCTGGTGGGTTTGAACCGCCAGCCGTCTGGTTAGCAGGCAAGTGTCTTAGCCACTATGCTACCAGAGCTCCCATAGTAGACCAATATGTTTGTCTGATTCAAAATGGCCAATACCAGTCTATTTCAGCTCACTAATGCCTAGGATATCGATATTTATCCATTCCATTTTTGATGACTTCTAGTTTTCCTAGAGTCATACTTCCTACATTCTGTATTCTAATTATTAATGGATGTTTGCAGCTGTTTCTTTTCATTTTGAGTCATATCACATCAGCAAATGAAAGTTCCAAAAAGTTTACTCCATCCACATCATTAAAGTAGCCTTCATGTTGAGGAGGCAGTTACTCCCCAATTGTATTTTGAGTGCCTTCCAACCTGAGGGGCTCACCTTCTGGTACTATGTCAGACAGTGTTTCAATGCTATTCATAAGGTTTTCACTGGCCAATTTTTCAGAAGTAGATCACCAGGTCCTCCTCTGTAGTTTGTCTGAGTCTGAAAATTCCAATGAAACCTGTCGAGCATGAGGACCTTGCTGGAATCTGAAATACCTGTGGTATGGCTTCCAGCATCACAGCAACATGCAAGCCACCACAGTATGACAAACTGACAGATCAGTGTTGATCTTTCCTTGTAGTACTTAACAATTGTGGCAGATAGAAAAGGAGAGGGCTTTGGGGTACAGGTTAGGGAAAACAAGGAGGAAAATAGAAGAATGTCATAAAGAATTGATGTGGCCAGGACGACTTGGAGATTTAACTACTCAGACCTGGAAATCTACAAGTTGTAGATGTCTCAGTCTTAAAAAAAAAAAAAAAAAGTACTGCTGAAATGTTCTTAGTATGGCATGTCGCATTCTGGAAATTTCCAGTACTTGCAGTTTGGTATCATGCGGCACATTTTCACTGTCTCTTCTGCAAATTTCTGATAATAAAAAGAATTGGCTGAAAAAAAAAAAAAAAAAAACAACCCTGCATCTCCATCAGTTTGTAATCAGTGAATACAGTAAGTCCAGGAGTTTGATGACTGTTCACAGAGTACATTATTTTATGTATCTTGTGGGAGAGGTTGAGAGGATTCTGTTGAATAAGGCTGTTCTAATAAATGATTTACCAGGGCAGCCAGAGATCAAAGAAATTGCATCTCAGGGCACCTAAAATCCTAAGTTTATGGAAATCCCCAGAACTCCAAACCTTTTATGGCTATTATATTAGCTAACCACTAAATTTTCAAAGCACTGTGACTGCCATAGGTTTTAATAAGAGCTGCATGATTTGATGCCTCTTCCTTTTAATAACTGTTAGGGTGATGCTGCTGAGATACTTTTTTTTTTTTTTTAATATGGCAAATGTCATGGAAGATGCAATATGGAGCAAGGCTGGAACTGACTGATAAAAATTTTAAATTCTGATGAGGGAAAATGAACCAAAACCAAATCTCACATAGGTTGTGATGAAATGTTAGAAATTCTGCCTTGGCCTTAGTATGTTAGCTGGAGTCTCTGCGTGCACAAAGAAAGCTCAATAGTTCCAGAGATTGGAAACTGACTCTAGTGCTGTCATCTTCCAGAGCAGGCTGAGTACTGGATTACTCCTGAAGACCACTTAACAATTGGAAATGGTCCCAGCACTCTCAGGACTTTAGAGGGTTTTTCTAGCATAGCTGATATCTTTCCTCCTAGATAAGCCATGGTACATCTGAAAACAGAGAACCAAAAATAGGTTAGACAGTTCTCGAAGTATATTTGTGAGAGGGTCCCTGGCATCCTTTCAGGTGGTACACAGAGTCAGAACTATTTTCATAATACTAAGACACTATTTATATTTTTCATTCTCATCCTCACATGAGTGACCAAGAGGCCTGACAGAAGAACCACTTGGCTGAGCCCTGCTCAGACTGCAGAATCATGAGCAAATAAAATGGTGGTTGTTTTAAGTCACTGAGTTTTGGGGTGTTTTGTTTTGTAATCATAGACTATTGGTAAAGATACGTCAGGATCACACATTAATACTGGCAGAGTTGGGGGTTATGACTGGGGATCGTTCTAATTTTTTTTCCAACCATCTGGGTAGTGTCTCTGGGTGTCACTAGGAAGTAGTTACTCAAAGACTGACTGATTCCCTGACATGTTGATAGTTTGGTCAGAAAGTGAAGTTTCAGGTTATAAGCCCAGTCATAGGACAGAGCTGATAGCAGTTACTGACAGTTGAGATTTCTGTAAAGGAATAACATTGAGGAAATTCAAAGTGATGATAATGATTCCTTATCATGATGGTGGTAATGATGATGAGTGGTGAGGATAGAACTTGGTCCAGGGACTCTAAGGTCCTGAACCAATACAACTGACTACTGGTCATTCAAAGTACAGGCTTTGGCATCAGAAGACCTGTTCCAAGTCCTGGCTTCATAATCTTGGATGAGTCAGTCATGCTTCCCATCTGAAGCTCAGTATCCTCACTGGTAAGAAGGGGATAAGTATACTTCCTGACCCTCCTCCTTATAGAGTTGTAATGAGGGTGAAGTGAGAGTATGTAAAATTGCTCTATACACTGTAAAACCAAAACCAAAAACCAAACTCACTTCCTTTGAGTCGGATCTGACTCATAGCAACCCCTCCTTGGGTTTCTGAGGCGGTATCACTATGGAAGTAGATTGCCCAACCTTTCTTCTGAGGTGGCTGGTGGGTTTGAACCACCAAGCTTCTGGTTACTAGTCAATTGCCTTAGGCGCAATGCCACCAGAACTCTTATACACTGTAAAGTGCTATAGGGAAGATTATTAAGATGAATATGGGAGACTGTTGCTAGAAGGAATCTTCCCTATAATTAAATTATTCAGAGAAAAGAGCAGAGCAAGTGATTAAAGACTTTTCTGCAAGAAGTATTTGAGTGTGCTTGCGGGAGTTCCTGAACTGGCTGCCCCATACAGCTGCCAGCCAGGTAAGTTAATGCAACTCAGCAGATAAATTCGGGCTCTCTGCCTACAGATGTTTGGAAGGTGTGGCTATATTTTGTTTCATTGTATGTTGTTCATGCAGCAAATACAATGTGCCCAACGCACCTCTGAGGAGCCTCCAGAGATTGAGAATGGATTGAGGGGGAATAGCCAGGCTGTGCATGTGGGCATAACTGCCTTTTGGACTGCAGTATCTGTAAGCTCCAGCTGTGGCCCTGGGCAGTGTGTTCCATATGAATGCAGGGTTGGGAACTCCCATTTTCCCCAAGAGAGAACACAGGTTTCCTGCGGTATACTCACCAGCCTCACTCATGTCCTGTATCACTCATACCCTGGCCTGCTGTCCATACACTTCTTGCAACAGGCTAGTAAGGCACACATGGGAGACCAACATTCCAGGACCCTTTTAAGATCTTGCCAAGTTTAAAGAGCAAGTCTGAAAAGATGGGATGCCTAAAAGTAGGACATCTAAACACCCCTAGAAGATGTGTCAGACTGCAATTGGTCTGGTCCATTAGTTCCCTTTGTGTGATTGGTGGAGGTAAAACATTAAAGGATAGTCCCTCTGAGAATGATTACAAGATGATGAAGGTAGATCATAAAGCCTAAGCCTGATTCTGCCACTTCATAGCTAGATGCCTTCTAACCTCCAAGACTTCATTTTCTCACCTGTGAAAAACCTGGTGCTATCTGCCATTCCTGCTATAAAAGGTTATGATAAAGACTCAATGAGAAAAAGTTTGTGAAAGCCCTTTAATAATTCTAGAGAACCAAAATAACATCTATTTGGTTTTTGTTGGTTTGTTTTCCAAATGGAAAGCTCTGCCCATAAAAATAAAAGGACATAGATACAAACACTGGTTCCTCTCCACAACCACATCATCTCTGTTTCTCCTTTAAGATCTCTCACCAGTGAGTTCCTTTCTTCTCCATTTTCCTTGTGTTTACTTGTCTCCTTTCCTTGATGACTTATCTTAGTACCATTCTTTAGCTCTCCTCCCCAAGTAGCCCTGAGAGAGCCTCATGGGAGAATGAAGAGTGAAAATTAAACTTCCCTACTGCTCCTGCCTAACTTTAACTATATTGCTCAGATTGCTACTCTGAGAATGAACAAAGTTGGGGTTCTATGTCAAAATAACCACTGGGTTATTTTGGCTGCAAGTATTTATTCCCTCTTCTTCTATAACAACAGAGTTTTTAGCTGGACACATACCTCTGAATTAAGGATGACATTTCTCAGTCTTTCTTGTGTGGGCGTATAACTAAGTTCTGGCCACTGGGAGGAGAGTAGAAGCGATGTGCCTAAATCCCAGGAGATGCCCTTCAATGGTAGGAACATGATCTTCCCTCTCCCTTTCCCCTTCTTGCTGGTTGGAATGCAGATGGTGGTTATTGATGCAAGCATCTTGGATCACAAGATGGAGGCCACATGTTGAAGATGACAAGTAAGACATTAGGAAGAACCTAGGATCCTGACCCATCTAAGCCACCCTACCTCTTCCATGAGAGAGAGAGAAATACATCTCTCTCTGGTTGAAGCCACTGTATTTGTGGTCTCATGTGATGGCCTGACATATATCATAACAGAGATTATAAAGAGAACAACTTCAAGGTTTACAGTGTCACATTTTCTGAACTTGGGAAATTCCATATCTGCTCTTGATTTTAGCCAAAAATAGGAAACACTCACAGATGCTGTCCTATGACTTCTTCCTCTTTCATTAGTGTTCACTGTTATTACTGTTGTCATTGCCACTGCAGTTAACATAGCTGTTAATAAGCCATAGGACCACAAAGCAACAATGTTGTTGTTGTTGTTATATGATGTAGAGTCAGACCTGACTCATAGCGACCCCTCCTTGGGTTTCCCAGGCGGTATCACTACAGAAGCAGATTGCCCCATCTTCTTTCCGAGGAGTGGCTGGTGGGTTTGAACCACCAGCCTTCTGGTTAGCAGTCAAGTGCCTTAGGCATTACACTACCAGAGCTCCCCAAAACAACAATAGTGTTGTTTATTTCCAGAAGGATGCCTGGCAGTGTGAGATCCTGCTTGAAACAGGAACCTGAGCCATATGAACAGCCAGGCTGCTAATGAGTTCCTCCCCTCCCCATGAAACAAGTGCTCCTTCTCCTCTTCCTTCTCCTCCTCCCAGCCATTCATCAGACTCCAACCTGCTACTTGTCAGGTAGCATTAGTTGTACAAGTATCCAGGGGACTGCAGCGCCCTTGCTCTTCCTGATTCCTTATTTATTATGTTAATGAGAACATGGCCAAGGCTCTGAGGCAGAAAGTCCAAGATGGATATTTGGTATTCAGTGGCAAATGGTTGGCCCAGGGTGCTGTGGAGGGACCCCCACCAAGAGGTCTGATTTCAGACCCAAATTTGTCACAAACTTGCTCTCTATTCTTAAGAAAGTCAGTTATTCTGAGACTGAGTTTTCTCACTTTAAGAAGAGACTAAATGATATTTTTCTTAATTAATTTCAATATCCATATACTGACCACTTCTCAGCATCTCACTTATCACCAGAGGTGTATCTATGGAAAATAGTGCTTATAGTAATTAGTTTTAAATTGAGGAATTATATCTCACAGCTGGTGATGGATGATGGAAACTATGATGGTGAATAGAAACTAATCATTGGCATCCTCCCCCTCAAGTGGTACCCAGGGCATGTACCAATCTGTCATACCCTACATAAAACCAAAAACCAACCCCACTGCCACTGAGTTGATTTCAACTCATAGTGACACTATAGGACAGAGTAGAACTGCCCCACAGGGTTTCCAAGGCTGTATGTAAATCTTTCCAGAAACAGATTGCCTCATCTTTCTCCCACAAAGCAGTTGGCGGGTTTGAACCATTGACCTTTTGGTTGGCAGCTGAATGCCTTAACCACTGCACCATCAGAGTCTCTGCTTATTACCACCCTGGTTAGAGCCACCATCATCTTTTCCTTGCAAGGGCGCTGCAGTCCCCTGGATACTTGTACAACTAATGCTACCTGACAAGTAGCAGGTTGGAGTCTGATTTCCCTGCTTTCATATTTGCCCCTTCCCAGCCTATGTCACACCACCATAATAGTGGTCCTTTCAAACAAGTCAGACCATGTCACTCTGTTCAAAACCCTCCAAAGCTCCCATCCCACTCAGGGTAAAAGCCAAGTCTTTATAGTAGCCTCAAGGTCCTACATGACTGGGTTTCCTCCTACCATTCTGATCTCATCTCTTACGACTAGCCACTCTGCTCACTATTCTAGGCTCAATAATCTTTCTGTTCCTGCTTCAGGGCCTTTGCATTTGCTGTTTTCTTTGCCTGGAACATCATGTCTACCCTTACTTCTTTAGGTCTCTGCTCAAATGTCATCTTGCCAGTGAGATCTCCCCAGCCTGGGATTCCCTGTTTCTCTTACCTCATTATTTTTTGTTTTATACTGCATTGCATTTAACATCATTCAACATCTAACACCAAACATGTTCTTGTTTGTTTATTTATTTGTTGTTCCCTTCTAAAATGTAAGTTCCATGAGGTTTTTTTTTTTTTTTTTTTTATTACTGTGTCCACAATGCCTAGAACAGTATCTGGCAAATAGTAGGTGGCCTATAAATATTTGCTGAATGAACAAATGGGTTGTTCTGAAAATCAAAGAAGACAATAGATTTGAAAATACTGTACAAGTGTGCAGTCTTTTATTATTTGAATTGAAATGATGTTTACCTTAACACAACAAACCCTACATCAGTAAGATTTGTGACACTTGGAGAAAGCAAATAATACAAATTAAAATTTTCACTATTTGAAAAATTGCCATGAACCCCAAAAGATATTTTCAGATCCAACAGAGCCTCCATTTTAAGACTCTCATCTTGAGAGACTACCATTTGGTAATCTTCCCAAGACTCATCTTATCAACCTTAACAGAACAGATTTTAGATAAGCTGATTCCTGATATGTGTGAGTTGAGGGACCCTGAGTATTTCATAGCTGGTGTGGGATTTTATGGACATATCAAATTGGCTTTTTATTTGCTACCACGAAAATTAAATTAGGAATGAAAGTAATTTAGTTCAATGAAAATAAAAAACTAAACTCAAAGTAGGAGGGGAAAAAGGCCAAATCGCACAGAGGTCAGGCCTGCCAGGAAGGTTCCTTCTTAAAGCTTTATAAATAGAAGGTAATTTCTAAAATGTCAAAGGTTCCTCAGCTCAATTAAAATTATTTGTAGCAGAAATGGTTGGGACCAGGGAGTGCTTTAAACCACAGAAATGCAGTAACAGGAATAATAAGCAATGTAGTTATTGTTCAGGAGAAGTCTTATTTAAATGTTGAAGAATTTTAATCATGGCAGATACTGGAGAGAAAGGGCCAGTTAGAGAGGAGATGGAGCCTTTTTTTTTTTTTTCTTTCTTTCTTTCCTGCTTCCACTTGGAGCTAGAAAACAGCCGAGAGCCATTTTGTAATCGAAACAACTTCATTTCCCATGTCTGTTTGGAAGAGCCATAACTCAACTAATACATATTTAGGACAGGTTGGGGAATGGCTGTGATAGTGCAGCCCTGAGCTAAGAGCATATAACTTCTTTCTAAATGTGTTTTGGACTCCACGCCTGTCAACTGCTAAAGGATGAATTTTGCAAATATTGTGAACTTATCCATGTGGGAAGCAAAAACAAACATCTGATAGGCCCAGATTTTGTCATAGATAAATAGTTCTTTACATAACAAGCCCAAGAGTGTTAGAGCAACCTTGCAAAGTTCAATGAAGTGTCAATTCAAGCCAGAAGTGTTATCACTTATTGTCAACATAGACTGTCATCACTTGTGGCCATAATCGGAAAAATTACTGATGATTGATACTGACGGCCATGATGATTACTCTTGCAATAAGCTTAATTAAAATAATGAAGTGCTATCGTATGCAACTTAGTTATGGCCCTGGTTGGATAATGTATATGCACCACAAGGAAGTCACCAGCTAGCATGGCATTCATATTTCAATCCTGACACAACTGGGAAGCCCCAGAGGCATTGTGTGGGATTCCCGTGGTCTCCTCTCTTTTTTCTTCAGCCCACGGTTCCTCATCCCTCTTGCACACATAATTGCTGGAATAAATGCAATGACGAGGTCTGCTAGTTACTCATTTCGGCTACAAAGCCAGCCTAGCAGATGGTAGGGGTGGGACCATCTCCTCCTGGTCAGCTCTCCCATGGAGCTGCTTACCACACTTCATGGGGATGAAAATGTAAGCTATGTACTGTCCCTACCACTGACAACCTAGCCATTCAAAGGTGAGGGAAACCCTACAGAGAGAGCCGCTTCTGACCTCCTAGATCTCCATCTCTGAGATCTGACCCTCAGCTGGGCTGTAACCTCAGTTCATTTTTCTCCCCAGAGCTTCTTGCTGCTTTCTTTTCCTCTGCTCCTTCAGCACCTGGAGAAAAAGGAGGAGAAAGAATAAAAACCTCAGAGGGACTTTTGAACCACCCAGAAGGCCAGCCTCAAACCTGGCTCTGCGTCCATTTCCCATAATTTGTGAGGGCCTTAAAAACACAAACAACCCTCATCCACAGCAGGAAGATCAAAGGAACATTTACCCACTCACTTAACTTTGAAAAAATAAAACACCCGGCACAAATTGTGGGCTTTTAACTATCTTATGGGACCAAAAACCTAATCAGAGTGCAGAGGACTATAAACATCTAGGAAGGGATGCAGACAGTCATTAAAATTTGATTATGAGACTAGCAGCTCTGATAGGGCCTTCTGGGCTCATAGAACAATTGCAGACTGACAGACCACCTTCCCTGCAGAGGGGCTGGGTGAGAGAATGCAAAGGGTGAGCAAAATCAGCTCTGAACATCATTCTTTCACATATATAAGAATTTGGAGCCATGCAGGGCACTACTATGACCTGCCTTCTTTCAAGGGAGAAGTGGTCTCAGCACTTCATGTACGTTTCCCTTCTGCTTGGTCACTGTCTTAGTTTCCTAGTGATGTTGTAAGAAATATTGCAAGTATGTGGCTTTAAAGAACAGAAATGTATTTTCTCAAAGTTGTAGATGCCAAAAGTCCAATTAAGGTCTTGACTTTGTCAATCCCTTCCTTGTCTGTAACCAGGAGTATTGCTTGGCTTCTTGATGACTCTCACATGGCATCTGTCGTCCCCAGTGTGTGTGCATCTCTGTGTCTAATCTGCTGTTTTTCTAATTCAAAAGTGATTAGGTTTAGAACCCACCTTATTTGTGTATGATCTAATTAACATAACAAAGAAAAGTGTGTATGTAAATAGGCTAGAGTTCCAACACATCTTTTTTTGGGGGATATAATTTAATCCATACAGTCACAAAACATTCATTGTATAACGATCATAGAAAATGCAAACTTTCACAAAACAGCTTTTTCTGGCTAACAGGAACTAAGGTTTGTTCATTGAATGACCAAATATATTATTGAGCATCTGCTATGTTCCAGGCTCTGTCCTAGGTGCTGAGGATACAGTAATAAATAAAACAGATAAAGATGCTTGCCTTGATAGAGCTTACATTTTAGTAGGGAGAAACACACAGTAAACATGTCAAACATATCAGTATAAGGTGAGGAAGGAAGATAGGAAATATGTGGGGGAATGGGGTTCAATTTAAATAGGGCAGAAGAAAAGACCAAACTAAGAAGAGAACACTTGAGTGAAGACCTGAGGAAGTGCTTCATGGAAAGACTAGGTTTGGAATTGGGACAAATTATTAACAGAAAAGAGGAGATAGGAATAACATTTATGGAATGCCACCCTCTGACAGAAAAAACATTAGCTACTTGTGTTATCTCTTAAATTTAATAGTACCTTCTGTTGGCACTAATCTAATAGCAACACGTTTATGCAATCAAGGTCAAATTTACCTAGGCTGGTGCTCAGGATGTCTGTCATGTCTACTCTGAAGCCCTCTCAGAGTCTAAAGAACTCATAGAAGCCAGTCTATTCTATTAATTGTATTGACATTAACATTATTAACATTTTGGACCAGAAAATTCTTTGTTGTGTGTGGTTGTCCCATACACTATAGTATATT
The DNA here is from genome assembly GCF_000298275.1 of Orycteropus afer afer. Taxonomy (NCBI): domain Eukaryota; kingdom Metazoa; phylum Chordata; class Mammalia; order Tubulidentata; family Orycteropodidae; genus Orycteropus; species Orycteropus afer. The sequence goes on along the minus strand of NW_006921595.1, from coordinate 7,395,066 downwards.
AGCAACATCCCTGGCCTCTACCCACTTCATGCCAGTGGCACCCAACCCCAGTTGTGACAATCAAAAATGTCTCCAGATATTGCCGAAGGGAATTATCCCTGATTGAGAAACAGTGATGTAATGTGAGCTGAATTAACTTTGCAAATGTATTTGTGTAATAGAAATCCAAAGTATGCTCAGTACAGATTCAGCAACATTCACTCAGCTTCTCTTCAGTGAACCCCTCCTATGTGGCAGGTTAGACTCTGCTGTCTTCTGCCACCTGGCCCATAGCAGAGCCCTCTTCTTTGGTCTATCTGCTGTCAGTCTCCCCCTGTCCTGGCACGATTCATTTTCCACACAGTTTCTATACAGAGATCTGATGCTGTCACTCTTCTATTTTATAGTCTTCAACAGCCTTTCAGAATAAAATCCCAATAGGCATCATGATATCACAGATCCTTCACAATCTAGCTGTCTAGCCTCATCTCCCACATTGGGCTGAAAGCTTAATGTTCTAAGCTCCAAATTTGGGCTGTGTCCCAAATGGGGTCCTGACATTTTACCCTGACCATACACTTTCTTCTTTTCTTGGACTGCCCTTTGCTCCAATTCCCCACTTTTAAAATATAAACTCGCTGCCATTGAGTCTATTCTGACTGCTAGCAAACCCCATTGGGTTTCCAAGGCTATAAATCTTTATGGAAGTAGATTGCCTCATCTTCTCCTCCCACAGAGCAGCTATTGGGTTTGAACTACTGACTTTCTGGTTAGCAGCCAAATGTCTTACCCACTACACAACCAAAACTCCTAACTTTTAAATATAAGATTTACTTATCATTTAAGGCTGTGTTCCAGTTCCATCTATTCAGCTTTGTCTTTCCCAACCTTCCTCTCAACACTTTCAAAACAAATGGCTTCCCAAACAACATTTCCATAGCATTTTTTCTTTTTCTTTTTCTTTTTTTTTTTACCTTTTTCTTGTGATTGGGATGAAAGTTTACAGAGCAAACTGGTTTTCCATTCAACAATTCAAATAATTTTGTTTTGTTACATTGATTGCAACCCCTACAATGTAACAGTATTCTTCCCACTTCCTCCTTGAGTTCCCCGTGTCCATTTGCCATTCTTTCCTGCACTTTTCTGCATTCTGAACCATGTCTTTGAGCAAATGCTTCCCATCTGGTCTCATATGATTGATTGTTCTAACGATTGCATTCCTCTTTGGTGTTACTGCTCTAAGGGCAGTCTCAAACAATTTATCAGTCTTTTTTTTTTTTTTTAAATGATTTTGAGTTTTGTTCCACATTTTTCTCATGCAAGGATGGTTCAACATTAGTAAAACAATCAATGTAATAACAAAGGGAAAAAAAATGATCATATCAATCAATGCAGAAAAGGAATTTGACAAAGCATAGCATCCATTCCTGATAAAAAACGCTCAGCAAAATAGGAATAGAAGGAAAATTCCTCAGCATAACTAAGTGCATGTACAGAAAACCAATGGCCATTATTCTCAATGCAGAGAGACTGAAAATATTCCCTGCAAACAGGAACCAGACAAGGATGATCTTTATTACCACTCCTATTCAGGACTGTATTGGAAGTCCTAGCCAGAGCAATAAGGCAAGAAAGGGAAATAAAAGGCATCTAAATTGGCAAAGAAGAAGTAACACTATCTCTGCTTGGAAATGAGATGATCCTATACCTAGAAAATTTCAGAGACTCAACAAGAAAACTACTGGAACTAATAGAAAGATTCAGCAAAATGGCAGGTACAATATCAACATACAAAAATCAATCAAATTCCTCTATACTAACAAATAACTCTGAAAACGAAATTAGGAAAACAATGCCATTTACAATAGTCACCCAAAAGTTAAGTACTCAGAAATAAATCTAACCAGAGATACAAAAGACCTATACAAAGAAAACTACAAAACACTACTACAAGAAACTAAAAAAACCCCTACATAATAGAATGTATAATGCTCATGGATAGGAAAACTCAATATTGTGGAAATGTCAATACCACTCAAAGTAATCTACTGATATAATGCAACCCATAGCCTCTTGATCACAACTTTACTACAGCAATGAATCTCAGCTCATCCATCTATCCATCCATCCATCCATACTTTCATCTAACAAATGTTTGTTGAGCATCTACTATGTACCTTTTAGACCCTGGAAATGTGAATAAAACTAGTGGAGAATAAAAGAAAGAAAAATTCTGCTTTCACTGAACTTATATTCTAGATAGTGAAATAGAAAATTAAATAAAGAAATAAATATAAAGCATATCAGGTGTGACAGTGCCAAGTGTGAAGCTAAGTTTGGGGAATAAAGATGAGTTAGGCCCAATCCCTGCTTTCAAAGATCTTATGGTCATGGGGGATAGGTAAGTTTAGTGATAGGGGATATAGTGTTTAGAGTGTATGGGAAAGTGGGGAGTGGATGAGGAAAGATTTAAATACTGTGCCCAAGTGTGAGGAGTCCTGGAGGTTATAGGGAGGTCAGTGAGAGATGGCCTGAAGCCTTGGGGAAGAATGCCACATGGAACCCTCTTATCTAAGTTATGGGAGAATCTCCTTAGAGGGCCAGGGCATTTATAGGGTGGCATTCATCTCTCATGGAGGCCCAGCCTCAGAGATAAGAAAAAGAGACAGGTTCTAGAAATAGTTAGATGGAATAGCCATGCAAATTTACCTCAGGCTAGAATTATTCCCTTTACTTCAGGATCATTTGATAAATAAACAGCAGTGAAGCTAGGACTGGAAATCTCAATGACACAACTCTGATTCAGGTCCTGCTCCTGAAACTCTGCTACTTTCTGAATACCTGTGCTCTACAGGTAGAAATTTCCTATTGGAGATGGAGCTAAGGAAACTGAAAAACACCTCCTTTCCTACTCCAAACTAAACTCACTGCTGTCGAGTCAGTTCGGACTCATAGTGACCCTATTGGGCAATAGAACTGCCCCCATAGTGTTTCCAAGGTTGTAAATCTTTAAGGGAGCAGATTGCCCCATCTTTCTCCCACAGAGTGGCTGGTGAGCTCAAACTGTTGACCTTTCAGTTAGAAGCCAAGGGCTTAACCACTGTAGCACCACAGTTCCTCCTTCTCTTCTAGGGCAGATTTAATTTACACATAAAATCAGATAAATTTGCATAATGTTATCCTTGAAAGTATGTCTTGGGATAACAAAAGCCGTCTCCCACACCCATCTGCCAAACACAGAAGGTACATCAAAACATGTAAGATAAAAAGATAAAAGTCACTTCAAGAAGTCAACTTTAAGTGAACATAAAGATCCTGTGGGTCTTTACTTGCTATTTTACATGGTTTGTCTATGCTCTTTCCCACCTCTCCCCCCTGTCAAAATTGCAGGGATGTCTTGACTTTTATTTCCTTGAAATAGTTAATCTTTGCAACCAAGGTTCCAAATGGGAGGTGTAAACTGGGGATCAGCTCACTCTGCCTGTAGGTCATTTAAGAGCTCAATCTCATCTTTGAAATATAGATTTGCCAGGAGAGTATGAGTTCAGCATTTCTATGTAATGTTGTTTCATTGATCCTGCAGGCCAACTGGATGTGGCTTCAGAAGGATACCTAAAAATTAGTTTTAAAACTTTCCCATCTTTTAATATTTTATAACCTGTCAGAAAATCAATTATGGACTCTGCCCCCTTTCAACGCTTGGTTTCATAGGAGCCGATGGTTAACCAAAGCACGGTTCTTTCCTCTCCTTTACAAAAAGCAATGGACAAGTTCAGAGTGAATGATGACTTCAGGGAAATTCTTGGATTTGTAAAGATTTAGAGATGAATTGAATGGCTTTGACCTGCCAAGTCCACAGCTCATGTTTCTCTTTCTCTCTTGTACAGTAGGCAGCACACGACTTTCCTAAACCCTAGCAAAGATCAGGGATCCAGAGGTTAGTATTGTGGGAACCCAGCTATTATTTGAGCATGTCAAATATCTTGATATATTTCTTCAAGCTCAGTGAATCACAAAAGTCTTTCTCCAAAATCCATCCTTTTTATGTACACATATGCCCTTAAAACATATGCCCTTTAAGATTTAAAAACATTTTCCTTGCTCTTTTTGTTTTGTAATTAGAGGAGGATTTAAAGGAAAAAAAAGATTAGAAAGTATGCCAAAGTGATTTCTACTTTGTGCTCCATAAAATTCCTAATATGAACATATATTAATTTTATAAGAAAAAAGTAGTGTTTTTTTTAAAATGAGAACTTAGATAAAATTATACTAAGGTAACACTAAGAACATATGGGAAGGAAAGTGAAATTAATTTCTGTGTCAAATTAACAATAAAAATTCCATCTTCTATAGTACAGTAAAGAGTGGGAATTATAAAAATAATAATAATTTTTAAAAACCCATACTTGTACCCATATGTGAATACGGCCATATTCATCATGTTGTTGTTGTTGTTGTTAAGTGCCGTGGAGTCGTTTCCGACTCATAGCGACCCCATGCACAGCAGAACGAAACACTGCCCGATCCCGCGCCAGCCCCACAATCCCTGCTATACTTGAG
>NW_006921595.1:7331380-7387237 GCF_000298275.1 Orycteropus afer afer | reverse complement strand
TCCTCCTGCTCTTCCGGTCTGTCACTCTGGACGGGCCTGAGTTGCCTCTCCTCACCTAATCCCTTTGGCTGACTGCTCTTCTTTCTGGCTTCCTGGCTTTTAAACCCCTTTCTCCTGATCTTCCCGCTTGCTACTTCGGGCGTCCCTGAGTTGTCTCTCCTCACCTGTAAGCCTGGGGCTTACATCATAATGAACTTCAATTTATCACATTAAAATAGGTGTACCAAACTTTGTTGCCTTTAATTCTGTGCTCCTCCTAATGTCTTCCTTTGCCTTGGTCATTTTGGTAAATATTATTTCATATGCTTTCCTGCAATGACAGTAAAAATGATAATCTATAAGTGGATACATAGATAAACACTCAAGTTGAACAGGGTGTGAGGGCAAATGGGACTACACCCATGAATATATATATAGGCTTGACAGAGGACATTTCTATGTATGTATTTACATGTGCCACAAATATATCCATGAATATAGTAGAGCATACAGGGGTAGTTATTAAAATTCCTTAGCCATAACCAAACACCTGAGGAAATGAGTCACTAGGCTGGAGGACTCAAGATCATAGTCTCAGGGGACACCAAGGTCAATTGTCATAAAAACATAGTCCACAAAGACAATGTTCTACATCTTACTTTGGTCAGTAGAGGCTGGGGCCTTAAAAGCTTGCTAAGGTGCAACTCCTGGTCTCTCCCTGTCCATCCAGAGCAATGAAGAGTGAAGAAAATCAAAGACACAAGGAAAGAGTTAGTCCAAAGGACTAATGGACTATGTGAATCCCAGCCTCCATGATTCTGAGACCAGAAAACCTAGATGGTGCCTGGCTACCACTACTGACCACTCTGAACGGGATCACAATAGGAGGTCCTGGATGGAGTGGGAGAAAAATGTGGAACAAAGCACAGAATCATAAAAAAAAGATTGTTGTTGTTGTTACAAAGATTAGGCTTAAGATTTATCGCATTGGAAACCCTATGAGGCTTGCAATGAATTGGAATGAACTTGATAGCAGTGGGTTTGGTTTGGTTTGCTACTGGTCTGACAGAGACTAGTGGAACCCCCAAGACTATGACCCTTAGACATGTTACAAACCTGGAAGTGAACTCACCTCCATGGCCCAACTTTCAGCCAAATTATAGACAGACCTATAAGGTGAACAATAATACCCAGGAGGTATGTGCTCCTTAGAACAACCATCGATATGGAAAATGCAAAAGAGCAGCATTTGCCCGGGAATAATGTTCAGACGCAGGTAAGGCTAGGAAGGAAGGGCAAATGGAAATGGTAAGCACAGGGAGAAAGTGGGCAGAATGTTGTTGCATTGTGGGGATTGCAGTCAATGTCACAAAACAAAACGTTTATGAATTGTTGTATGGAAAACCAACTTACTTTGTAAACATTCACCCAAATCACAATAAAAAGTTAAAAGAAAAAAAAAAGAGGTGTATTAAGCAGAAAAGGACAAAATCCTGGACCAGGAAGAGGGGGGGATAAAAAGAAGGAAAGATGAAAAGTCAAAAAAAGAAAATAAATTGAGTCAGATGGCTGTTGAACTGATATAATGTTTGTTTGAGTGTAAGGAAAATTCCAGAACATTTCACACCCATGTTTATTGCAGTGAGTAACAGTCGCCGAGGAGTGGTGGTACAAACGGTTAATGGTGCTTTGTTACCAACTGAAAAGTTAGAAGTTCCCCTCTACCCAGAGGTGCCTCAAAAGAAGGGTCAGCCATCGAAAATCTTAAACAGCACAGTTCTGTTCTGACACATGTGGGGCTGCCATGAGTCATAATCGACTAGACGGCAACTGGCTTTTAACAGAAGCAGCAGTCCCTATCATTTATCCCTACTAGGATCCATGGCACGACTGCACCTTTTAGTCTTTAAATGGAAGTTAAACACTCTAATGCTAACATTTAATAACCAGAAGAGGCCTGGGAGATCGACACCCTCAAGTATTTGCCTTTGGTATGTTGGTTGCAGAACAGGGATAGCAATTACCAGCCTCTCTTTTATACTTTCTAACAAATTAAAGCCTGAAAACCAACTGCCTGGCAGTCTAGCCACCAACTGGGGCTTTCTGATCTCCCAGTGCTGAAAAGCATGGGAAGTCCTGGGAGGAAGGTATGTTTTGCCTCAGGCACAGGGAAAGAAAAGGAGCTGCTGCTAGACTTGTCTCCTTGGAGCAGAACAGCTGGGGAATGATGGTGGGTGAGAGGGGCCTCATGCACACTGAATCACAGTGGACTTCAATTAAGTCAACAATTAATGAAGAATATGTTGAATTTCTGCTTTCTGTGCACCTGCCTTGTTGATTCAAAGAATTCAAGTTATTTCTTGCTTATTGCATTCACTAAATTCACCAAGTCTCTGAAATGCGTAACTTGACAAGTTAAGCAAGTTGTTTGTATTTTTTTCATCAGAAGGAGGGAGTCATAATACTTTCATTCTTTTTTTATTTCCTATTTGGCAATTGTGTCTTACCTTGGATTAGGGAAAATATCGAAGCATCTACTTATTAGTTACAAAGGTGCCATAACATAGGCCTGAATCTCAAACCCACCTTTTACTAGCAGTGGACCTAGGCCAAGTAAATTTAACTCCCCATCCTTTAGGTTCCTCATCTCCAAGATGCAGAAGTAAAGAATAGTACCTGCCCCATAGGGTTGTTGCAAGAATTACCCACGTTAATAAATATGAAGTACTTAGAACAGAGCTCAGCATGAATTTAGTGCTCATTAATATATATATTTGCATACCTGTTACATGCCAGGCTCCATGCTTTGCTGTTGTTAGGTGCTGTCAACTAAATTCTAACTCATAGTACCCTGCATGCAATAGAACAAAACATGGCTTAGTTCTGTGCCATCCTCCCAATCATTGCTATATTTGAGCCCATTGTTGGAGGAACAGTATCAATACATCTCATTGAAGGGCTTCCTCTTTTTCACTGATCCTCTACTTTACCAAGCTTGATGTCCTTCTCTAGGGACTGGTCCCTCCTGACAGCATATCTAAAGTGCATGAGACAAAGTCTCACTATCCTAGCTTCGAAGGAGCACTCCAGCTGTACTTCTTCCAAAACAGATTAGCTCTTTCTTCTGACTGTCCATGGTATAATGAATATTCTTTGTCAACACACAATTCAAAAGCACCAATTCTTCTTTGATCTTCCTGATTCATTGTCCAACTTTTGCACACATATGAAGCAATTGAAAATACCATGGTTTGGTTCAGGCACATCTCAGTCCTCAAAGTGACATCTTTGCTTTTTAAAGACCACTTTAAAGAGGTCTTTTGCAGCAGATTTGCCCAGTGCAATATGTAGCTTAATTTCTTGATTGCTGCTTCTGTGGGTGTTAATTGTGGATCCAAGCAAAATGAAATCTTTGACAACTTCAATTTTTTCTCCTTTTATCATGATGTTGCTTATTGGTCCAATTGTGAGGATTTCTGTTTTCTTTATGTTGAGGGTTAAACCATACTGAAGGCTGTAGTCTTTGATCTTCATCAGTAGTGCTTCAAGTTCCCTTCAATTTCAGCAAGCAGGATTATACCTTCTGCAAATTGCAGGTTGTTAATGAATCTTCTTCCAGTTCTGATGCTACATTCTTCTTCGTATACTCCAGATCATGGGATTATTTGCTCAGCATACAGATTGAAGAAGTATGGTGAAAGGATACAACCCTGACACACACTTTTCCTGATTTTAAAATACGCAATATCTCCTTGTTCTGTTCAAATGACTGCACCTTGGTCTGTGCAAAGTTTCCTCATGAGCAAAATTAAGTGTTCTAGAATTCCCATTCTTTGAGATGTTATCCATAATTTATTTTGATTCACATGGTCAAAAGCCTTTGCATAGTCAACAAAACACAGATAAACATCTTACTGGTATTACCTGTTTTCAGCCAAGATTCATTTCAACCCCAGGAATAGAAAAGCAAGGATGCCTCTGGAGTTCATATTCCTGTGGAATAATAATAAAATCAGTACAACAACAGTCATAATGACAGCTAGTATTTATTAAGAGTATAACATCCACAATCTTATTTGATCTTCACACTAACCCTAAGAAGGAGGTAAGAATATTATTTTATAGATGACAAAGCCACAGTCTTAAAGGGGTTAAAAAGCTTGGTTCCATAACACAGCTGATAAGTGACAGAGCTAGAGCTAGAATGAGCCAACATGCCTGCCAAGTTCCAAGTCTTAATCATATCTTTCACTTTAGTGGGATGTGGCCAACTTTCAACTAACAACAATGGTTCAAGGGAGCAACACATACATCTTGTCCCTCCACATTATTCTTAAAGGATTGCTGCCCTGCTGCCCCACTTCTTTTATGTCAGGCACTGAGTTTTTGATAGCCACTAACTTAACATGATAAAATTCAGCTACGCGTTGTAAAACATTTTACCTGCTGGTCAGAGGAACAACGCAGCATTTGAAAGAACATTTAACACTGAACACTGTTGGCCTTCATGCTGGGAGACAAGTGCACATCTCAAGGCCTACCCTGAGCCAATCACTGGAGAATGGTTTAATTGGTTAATCATATAAATTACAATCACTTAATCATTTTAATCACCATCAGCCAATTAGCTCAGAGTTATGGGCTCTGAGGTAACACTTATGCAAATGTTTGTTCCAGTGCAAGCTATTAACAGCCATATTTTCTCTATCAAGCCGACAGAGACTGATGGGTCAGGGAAGAAAAGGAAAGTGAGCATTTGTTTAGTTTAAACTTTTTTCCTATTGGGTTATAATGAAGTGTTCAGTGGGGAGAAGCATCAAATGCAGTGATTTCTTTATCTTACTCAACCGAGTTTTCTAAGTGGATGGGAGAGAGGCCCCCTGAGGGAAGTGCAGGTGCAGGAAAAAAGAGGAAGGACCAGCTAAGAAACTGTTGAATGCAGACTAAGCATTTAGCACACTATTGCTGAAAATGGTGGCTTTACCTATCACCTAGTCTACTCAGTCATGTTATTGATGAGGAAATTGAAGACCAAAACAGGACATAATTTTCACTGCTGTCCTATCTCCACAAAACAACAGAAAGTGTCCACTAATAATACAGGAGTGTTAGACCAAGTTCAGACTTAGAACACCCATCTATAATGATAATGATTATATAATAACTATGAAGAATATTAACAGCGCTGGAAAATAAGATAATTATCACCAATGAGCCAGAAATGTTGAAGAATACCTGAAATATTGCTAATATGGGAGTAAATGTGCTCTATATATCCAATCTTTGGTTTAGTGCCTGGCATGTGATAGCTATTCAATAAACACTTGTTGAATGAATGAATGATTATGGCCAAATGTGAACCTAAGAATCAGAGACATAAATGAGTTCTAATCTGTTTGAATGTGACCGAGCTTTGCAAACATGCATGTGTTGGCATGTATAAGACAGTTAGCCTCTGTAGTGCAGCCTTCTGCAAGCGTGTATGTCTCACAATCCTTCATTCAATAGAGCTTTCTGTTGGGTGGTCAATAGAGTGGACAAGATCATTATCTACCCTCAGAGGAGCTGTGTTTAGTGCTATGACAAAGAGGAACAATCAGAATTCTAAAGATAGAACTAATGTTGTCAGGAATGTGTAGGAAGTGACATGATTTTGTGGTTCCCAAAAGACATTTTGTAGCTATGGCACCCTAGTTTTTTTCCCTAAGGACCACCTTAACTTTCCTTGAGACTTTGCTTGCCTTTGCTGAGTTCCAAGCACATTTTAATAATACATATTGAGCTTTTATTATGTACCGTGTACCATGCAAGGAACTAAGCAAACAGCACTGAACATATGATTAAAAAAAATAAAAAAGTTCTGTTGGATGCAGAGAAGAGAGGTAGATTCTTAAAGGCTGACAAGTCATGGAGAACTTTCTAAAGGAGGTAGAATTTGATGTTGGAAGAAATCGTGTAGGCAAAAAAGAAAAAAAAGGTGAAGGCAGAGAACATCAGGGAGAAAATTAATTTGGTCTCACAATTTGAGATACACACATGTCTGAATAGTCCACATCATTAGTGGAGTGGCAGTTTTGTTTAAAAGCTTTCTAATCTAGGCATTTTGAATTGCCTTAAAGAAGTAACTAGCACTGTTGAACTTGTTTACAACAGGACTCAGAGGGACCTTGTCCACAGGTTCCTGGGTCAGGAATGGTTTCTCATTTGCTTTCTGTTTGACCTGAGCCAAATATATTTCCCTTCTTTTTGGCCTTACTCTTCCCTTCCTCAAACAGGGAAAATGATATTGACCTAATCTACCACCATTGTAAAAAAAAAAAAAAGAAAGAAAGAAAGAAACTGATAAAATACGGCAACATACTTCAAGGAGTGAGGAACTGTTGTAAAAAAAAAAAAAAAAAAAAAATGCCTAACAATGAGTATGCTTAGCTTAGTGAGACACAGGAAACAATGTGTGGAAATAGAAAATTGATAAAAATCACATAAAAAGTTTTAAAGATTTTCTTCCTCCTGCATTTACAACACTATACATTATTGACTTCTTGCACTTAATTAGTCAACATCCAGGCTAATACGCTCTAAAATCCTTTTCAGGTCAGACACTAGCCAAAGTCCATATTCCTAAGGTCAGAACAGTTAAAGCAAACTTCCCCCACCATCTTTGATTACTTCTCTGTCCTTTCAGTCCACATACATACTCAGCTTGCATTATATTTGCCCTTGAAAGTATAAAATCATTTTATTGTCTTTAGAGATCTAACCATCTTCATCCCAAAATACAGTACAGGTTCCTGGCTTCCTATGGCACTCACTTGGTGGTTGTTAGTTGCTGTGCAGTTGACTCTGACTCATGTAGATCTTATGTAGATCATGTAGAACTAAATGTTGCCGGTCCTATGCTGTCTCGTTGACTATTGGTATGTTTGAGTCCATTGCTGTGGCTATTGTCTCAATCCATCTTACTAAGGATTTCTTTCATTGTTGCTGATCCTCTAATTTACCAAACATGATGTCCTTTTCTAGTGACGGCTTTCCTGATGACCTGTTCAAAGGAAGCAGGCTGAAGTCTTGCCATCCTCACTTCTAAGGAGTATTCCAGTTGCAATTCTTCTAAGATTGATTTGTTTGTTCTTCTGGCAGTCCACAGTACATTCAATGCTCTTCGTCAACATCACAATTCGAATGTATTGATTCTTCTTCTGTCTTCCTTTTTCAGTGAATGAGATTGGCAAGACAACTCTCTTAAGAGTTCTTATAACATCAGAAAGCAGGCTCAAAACTGACTCTGACTCCAGCAACTATGAGATGTGGTCAGTCTATATGCCCAGTTTGGTTCCTTCCATCTTTCACTCTTCATTGGTCAGGATGTAGTTGAAGTTTACTCCAGGGTTTCCCTGTACTCCAAGTCCAGATTGATCTATAAAATATAAGATAATTTGTATCTTAGTTTGAGTTTCCCAATAAGCAGACCCAGAGACCAGAATTCATATGCAAGGAATTTATTTGGGAGAGGCAAGAGAAAGAAATGATACGAAGAAGACTACTAATTAAGCATGCATAATTAAGCCAGCTATCACAGTGAGTGACTGGAACTTAATCTGGGAAATGGTGTAGGATACATGACTCAGAACTAGCCCACCAGAAGGGCAAATGAGCCTAGGTATATAGACACCAACCCCTATCAGTCATTGCTTGAAGGGTACTGGGGATGGGATCACGAATTCTCATCAGAGATTGTGCCAGAGTCCTAGAAAGAGTCTTGGACTTGAAAATACAATTACTGGCAGTTGGAAGTTGTCCTTGTTCTTGGAAATACACTGAAACAGTGAAGTCTGGGTGAGAGCATCTGCTATAGTGTGTAACACAATGTTTGTACTTTCTTGCCCAAGGGTACAAGTTGAAAGGTGTTGCAGGGACAGAGTAGTGGGCTCTGATCAGAAGAGTGTCTCCTTCCTCTATCAATAAGATCACTAAGACCCACTCTTGGCAATGTGCTTTGAGTAACCCTTTAGTCATGGTTCAAGTATCTGAAAGGGTCTGGAAATGCAGACTTAGTCAAACAGAATCACAGCCTTATAATAACACAATCACAGATATATTTCAGGATCTGAATGATGATGCAAAACAGCCCTTTGGTTTTCCTTTGGATCATCTAGCAGAGGAGGCTGGGCTTTCCCTAGACACTATGAGAGAAACTATGGAGCTCTGCTGGTATAGTAGGTAAGGCATTTGGCTGCTAACCAGCAGGTCAGTGGTTCAAACACACCAGCTACCCCGTGAGATGAGGCAATCTACTTCAATAATGATTTACAACCTTGGAAACCCAAAGAGGGTCACTATGAGTCAGAATCGACTTGACAGCAATGTATTTTATATGAGGGAAACTGTGGTTGGTGGTTTCAGTCCTCTGTGTTTAGATGTGGACATATGACCCAGTCCTGGCCAATGAGACCTGAAGTGTAGTCCAGGATAGGGCAGGAGAAACAGGGAATCTGGAAAAGTTTCTTCTTGTTCATGAAAGAGATGCTGGATGAAAACATCCCCTTTCTTGCTAAACATCTTAGAGTCTACTTGTCATGTCTAGAACTTCTGTACACATTCCATCTTATGAAGATAATCACTGATATACAGAAGTCAGCAAAGTGGAAAGATTGAAAACTACTGAATCACTGAGTCTAAATTACCAACCTAGAAGGTGCTTCACCTTCAGACTTCTTGTTTTTTTGGTTTAAGCCACTTTTTGTTGGGTTTTCTGTTACTTGTGACTAAAGGGATCCTGGCCCAACCCTTTGGTGAGGAGAACCTCTGTTGTAGTTAGTTGCTGTTGAGTCAATTCTGACTCATGGAGACTCCAAAGGTGCAGAGTAGAACTGCTCCATAAGATTTTCAAGGATGTGGCCTTTTGGAAGCAGATTGTTAGGCCTGTCTTCCGAGGCACCAATGGGTGTGTTCGAGCAACCAGCCTTTCAGCTAGTAGTCAAGCACTTAATGATTTGCACTACCCAGGATTCCAAGTTGCCCATAGAGAACCCCCAATTAACTCATCATACAATGATAAACATTGTTAACATTTTTTTCATTGTTAACATTTTGATATATTTCCCTCCAGATATTTTTAATCAAGTATTTTAAACAAAAATGAGTTATGGTGAACATTCTATTTTTAACCTTTAAAGCAAATATATCAGGATAAATTTTAGAAGTTATTAAATATTAATTTTAAATGTTAAATATTCTTTATTATTGACCATATAGTATTCCACTGAATGGAAGAAAGAACTTATTAAAGGATATGCATTGCTGTAAAAATATGTCCCATAATATCTCCACTTGAATGGCTCTCTGATACCTAAAACTAAAGATATTTAAAGTCAGTTTTCAATATACTTCTTTTCCTAAAAATTTGATCCTCTATTTATTATTTCCAGAGTGCTTAGCACATAGCAGACAATCCAAAAATATTTTTAAAGTGATGCAAAAAAAAGACATACTTTTAACACTTAAAAAAGTATTGGTTCAACTCCAGTATCATGTTTCAAGTTCCTAAGACTTGGAAGGTGATTTGAAAAAAAAGAGAGTGTATTTCAAAGTAAATTTCTCCTCCGTAGTGATGGTCAGAAGTCCAATTGTTGCAGAAACAATATCCTGAGATGGTGCAACTGATAGCAGTCATGCTTATATTCTGCAGGATACAAAACTGGGACAGGCAGTGAACCTTAAATAGGGTCATAAAACTGAGAAATATTAAAAGTATGAAAGACCATTATAAACTCCTGATTTAGACGTTTAATACAAATTGAAATGTGGCATTGCTGCCAATAAGGATGATGGCTGAAAATCATGCCTTTGTCCATTATTGTCAGTAGAGAGAGGAAAAAAAGAAATAAGGGGAAAAAGATGCACAGAAAAATAGTAGGAATATCTTCATTTTTAGCAAAGGGTGGTTACACTTCTAGCATACATTAGCCAAAAGATCCTATTCACCTTTGCTTAGAAGAAAAATTCTTAACCAGTTGCCATCAAGTCTACTCTGATTCATGGGGACCCAATGTATGTCAGAGTAGGACTGTGCTCCATATGGTTTTCAATGGCTGATTTTTTGGAAGTCAATTGTGAGGCCTTTCTTCTAAGGTACCTCTGGTTAGACGGAAATCTTCAACCTTTTGGTGATGCCCATGCTATTTGTCCTCAGTACTTTAAGGAACAAAATATTATGGCATATCTTTGTTTTATGGCAACTCGGAAGACAACTCTGTCAATAGATTGAGTCATAGCTTAATTCACTTACCATATGGATAGGAGCTCTGGTAGCATAGTGCCTAAGGCACTTGACTGCTAACCAGAAGGCTGGTGGTTCAAACCCTCCAGCCACTCCTTGGAGGGAAGGTTGGGCATTCCTACTTCCGTAGTGATACTGCCTCGGAAACCCAAGGAGGGGTCGCTATGAGTCGGGGCCGACTCGATGGCAAATAACAACAACAGGTTATGGATTGAATTTGGTCTCCAAAAAAGATAATTTGAAGCTTTAACTCCTGTACCTGTGGACTTGTAAGGAAATAGGCCTTTGCAGACATAATTAAAGTAGATGAGGTCACACTGGATGACAGTAGGTCCTAATCCAATATGACTGGTGTCCTTATAAGAAGAGAAGATACACAGACACAGAGACTCACAAGGAGAATGTCATGTGATGATAGAGGCCAAGATTGGGATGATATGTCTATAAGCTGAGGAATGCCAAGGATTGCTGGCAACATCAGAAACTGAGAGAAAGACATGGAATAGATTCTCCCATATATACTTCAGAGAGAGCATCGCCCTGCCAACACTTTGATTTTGGACTTCTGGCCTTCAGAGCTGTGAGAGAACAAATTTCTGTTGTTTTCAGCCATTGTTTGTGATAACAGCCCTAGGAAGCTAAGGCACCATTTATTGACTGAACTCTGGTCTTAATATCTCCAGAAGCATTTGAGTTACAGAGGGCACACCTACTAGCACAGGTGGCCTGAGGGAAGTCAGGATTACCTTACAGTTCTGGGGTGGGAGCTGCAGGAGGTAAGGCTTTACACACCACACACCAGTAATAGAGTTAGCATCTTGGATTATATCATTGTCTTTTCCACTGCTGGAGATAGTTGAGCACATTCCCATCATCACATGTAGTCCTATTGCATAAATCTTCAGGGCAATCACTTAAAATTTTAGTTCTTTCCCACAAAAAAACTGTTATAGAGCATGTGAAATTTAGCAAAATGCAAAGGTTTTTTCCTCCCCCACATCACAAATGTGCTTTCTTAGCAATTAACAACTTTCCAATGATCTGTCATTCTTTGCATAATTAAATCACAGTTGCAATGGCAGCGAATCATTGTAGGAGCAGTTCACTGCGGTCGAGTTGGATCCGACTCATAGCAACCTCTCCTTGCGTTTCTGGGGTGGTATCTCTATGGAAGTAGATTGCCCAATCTTCCTTCTGAGCAGTCAAATGCCTTAGATACTACACCATAAGACAGCACTAAGAGAACCCAAAAGAGCTCTGGTTGTGCAATGATTAAAGTATTGGGCTGCTAATGAAAAGGCCGGCAGTTCGAAACCACCAGCCCCTCTGCAGGAGAAAGATGAAGTAGTCTGCTTCTGTTAAGTTTTACAGGCTTGGAAACCCTATGGGGCAGTTCTACTCTGACCTATAGGGTCTCTATGAGTTGGAATAGATTCAATGGTATTGGATATTGCTTAATAGAACACAGAGTATGGAGAAGGTAGAATTTCTTTTTTAGTAAAATTCTCTTAGATCGGGCTAAGTACTCCAAGCCAGGAAATGGAAGTAAAATGGGAAATAAACTCTCAATTTAGATTCTCCAAAAGAACATTTGTTGAGCACTGACTGTCCCTGCCCTTGAGGAGCTTACAGTCTTATGAAACTGAAAGGTCAAACAACAAAACAGAGTTCAGCAGTGGTGTTTCAGATGTACCATCCTGATAATGATATGGTATTTTCAGGTTGGTTAATAACAGTCAATTATGGAGTTTGATAAAACTTTTTATGTCCACTTTCCTAAGCTTACCCTCAGCCACCCAATGAGTTCTTCATCCCTTAGAACTGTTCTCCTTTCAAGACTTTGAACTTGGATTAGTTCCCCCACAATATCATTATGACTCTACTATTCCTATACCTCACTCTCATTTAGGCATTACCAAGACTTTCTATCTTTTCAGATTAGTGTGGGGAGTCAGAGCACATGTGAACATAGACCCTGGAGGCTATCTGGATTTGTGTAACCTTGGACAAGTCACCAGTTCAGAATGTGCCTCAGTTTCCTCATCTGAAAAATGGGGATAATAATTGTACTATATCATAAGGTTGTTGTGAGGATTACATGAGTTCAGTAACATAGGTAAGAACAGTAAGTAGCTGGTTCATAAGCACTATGTAGTTATTGTTGTCATGTGCTGTCGAGTCGTCTGCTATTATTATAGTCCTTGCTCCTTATTCTCGTGGTTTATCTCTAACTGTATGGCTTCCCTTCCCTCCTGACAGCTGCTATGTCCTGCCAGTCAGTCTGCCATGCCTGCCTTCAAAATCTACAGCTCTGGAGACCCCTGTAATAAATCTTTTCCGTTTCCACTGCTAGGCTATCAAAAGTTATTAGAGAAAGATGGAATAGTGACTCCCCCCTCTTGGGTATCTATCAGGCTCACTATGATCTGCCATCTCTGAGAACTGTCCCTGATACACAGGGGAGGGCTCCTGGCTGTAGCTGATTAGTCTAGGAGTGGACTCACGGCCCAGGTTGGACACATCATTCTCTTTCCCAGGAATTTGGAACAGGAGTCTGGGGGCTTTGACCTGAGTTTTATTAATGGCAGAACTTGACAGTGTGAGTCCTTGACCTCTTGATTCTGAAACCCTTGGCCCTGCCATGTCTCCCTCACTTCTCTTGGCTTCTGTGAGATATGTTTCCAATAAATTTCTCTTTCTCGTATGCTGGTCGAAGTGCATTTCTACCTTTCACAAATCAAAGGAACCTCAACTAATTCTGCCAAAAAGCAATCACAATGAGGTGTTCTCCAAAGATAGATTTCAGATGGTCCATCATTACAGCTCAACACTTATTTTATCCATCTCTTTTTGAGTCCCTGGGTATCCTCACTGCAGCAGCAGTCTGACATTTTCTCCACTCAGGAGTCACCAAGCTGCCTCCTCATCCTTCACTCAGTAGTCCTCAACCCTGGTGGCTTATTGGAATCACTCCCAGGGAGCCTGAAAAATGCTGATACCTAGTTCTCACTCCCAGAGGTTGTGATGTAATGGGTTTGGTTATTCTAATTTGCACCCAGGCATGAGAACTACTCCCAGCAACAAGACTATATTCTACGGAAATACTATCCTTCAGCTCACTTCTTCTTACACCAACAGTTTTGACTTTTACTTTTTCTAATCCTTTTCTCCTTCCCTCCAGGCATAGAAGATGAAGGGTAGCTGCCCTTTGCCCAGGCTACAGATTACACAGCATATCATTCTGTCATACATAGGGTCGCTACAGGTTGAAGCACTTGACGGCACCTAACAACAAGATCTCCACAGGTGATGGTAGCCAATCCCCACGTTATCTTCATGTCACCCCACTCCTACCTACTGTCTCTGGGAGTCACTAGTCTGTCCCCTTTCTCCTCCTTCAGTCAAACTCCTCAGAGGAGCAGTCTACAGCTTAAAAGTTCCATTATATACGAAACCAAGTTATGATGACTAAATAATGTATTTATCCTCTTAGCATCACAAGAGTTAATTATTGTGGTTAAGAGTTTTTAATGAGTGGGAAACATGCAACAGTAATAATAGCAAACATGTAATAGAGTGCTTACTACATGCCAGACACTGCCCTGTACACTTTCTATATATTATCTTATTTAGTTCTCACAGCCATCCTGAGTTAGGTGCTATTATTACCCTTTTAAAGACAAAGAAACAGAGATGTGGTCAGGCTAAGGAACTTGCCAAAGGACAGATAGCTGGGAAGTGGTAGGGCTGGGATTCAAGGAGATTAATAATAACCATTTTATAATTGGATATTATCTTTTATTGAAGAAAAATACACATACATGTGTGTTTATGATTTAACTTAAGTAGTTTCTTACATATGGTTAATTCTGAGTTTGATTTTTTTTTAATGACAGTAGGACCAGAATCTTTAAACTAAAACAAAAATTAAACATCTGCTGTCCCTTAGCCAACAACCACTTATTTCTATAGCAATAGCCTTTTTTTTTTTTTTTAAATGAGATAGGGAATGTGGGAGGGTAATTGACAGCATTTTATAGGGTTCATGAAGGCCAACAATTCCTAATGTAACCATGTCATATGCTAATATTGATTAAACTTAATGCTCAGATTTTTCAGCAAATGAAAGAAATTTCAGTCTATTTGTATCAGCCTAAGGGGGCCCTTTATGGAATTCTTGCTGTTTGTAATTGACTGCTGCTGGAGCAGACACTGTGCAATGCAGTTATCCTCTGTGATTATTTTCTGCTTTTCTTAATAAATTGCACGTTACAGGAGCGCTCACTAGAAGCACTGCTTGCCATGCCGGTCTGTAAGGGCTGACAGCAGAGTTGCCAGCTGAGCATGAGCAATGCGGGCACGGGGGCCAGTGTGCTCCCATCACCATAAATGGTTCACACAAATGACAAACATACTGATGCTACCACCTTGGCTACAAAAAGAAATTGACTGCTGCTCAATTAAGCAGAAATGAGACTGTCACTCACTGGGGAAGAGACGTGAGAATTGCCTTATCTGGTTCTCAATAGCAATTTGGGTTTGGGGAGGTCATTTTACAGTTGTAATTACAAAGGGAAATGAAGTCACTTTTGCTATGTTAACCAGGTGCTCTTCCTTCCATTATAACCTTGATGAATAGCTCCCAGAGCAAACACACTGGCTAGTCGGCTAACTGGTTTTATTACGCAAAGACAGGATTGAAAAAAAAAAAAAAAAAAGCCATTCAATGGAGGCAGCATCTTAAGAACAGGAGAGGTTGCTCTCTTTCCCCATGTAAACTTTTTGGTAAATGATATAAGCTATCTTCATTAAGTCATTAACTTCCTTTTAATCCAAGAAAATCACATTCTAATTTAGAATTTTATTTAAAAATTATATTTCGTGAAATAAGGATAAGCACCATTACTGTTAGCTAAACTCTTCCGTGGACTTGTTTCAAGTCCTAGAGAACCACTGGAGACAAGTGTAATGATGTGATGAGCTTTTGGTCACCAGCTTGCATCAGGGAGAGCAGAGCTCCCCTCTGGCTCTGCTTCTAATTTATTATAGTCAGACCTTGGGGTAAATCCCTTCACTTTTCTGTGCTCCACTCTTGCCTTCTGTTCAATAGAATTTTCTAAGACTTTTAAGGAGGACAATTTGAGATAGACCACCACCCGTCTGTCAGTTTGTCCTGTTGTGGTGGCTTGCATGTTGCTATGGTGCTGGAAGGAATGCCACTGGCACCTAACAACAACAAGATCTCCACAGGTGATGGTTGCCAATCCCACGCTATCACGATACCCCACTGTTTCAAATACCAGCAGGGTCATCCATGATGGGCACGTTTCAGTGAACTAGGTTTCAGACTAGGAAGAAAGAGTTGGTGATCTACTTCTGAAAATTAGTCAATGAAAACTCTATGGATCACAACATAATATTGTCTGACACGGTGCTGGAAGATGAGCTCCCATTATTGGAAGCCACTAAAAATACACAGTGGCCACAACAACGGACCAAAGTATACCAATGATTGTGAAGATGGCACAGGACCAGACAGTATGTCCTTCGGTTGTACGTGGGAGTTGCCATGAATCACAACTGACTCAATGGCACCTAACAATAACAACACTGAGAGAGATGCTATAGAAACTAGACCAGAGCAGAGTCACAGCGTGCTGGAATGTTAACACTTGAAGAGATTTGCGTTACCATTCTCTGCTGAGGTCAGGGAGGTAGAGTAATGGCTCCAGGCAGGGCTAGATTATGGCATGTGACAACCTTAAACCCTGACAATCTGTGGTGCCCTCTCCTCTCCTTACTTATGCACTGGAACAGAATACCTAAATTAGAGAGAAAGACAGAGAGACAGAGAGAGAGAGTGAGCGAGAGAGAGGTCTGGTGGAGTAGTGGATAAGGCATTTGGCTGCCAACCAGAAGATCAGTGGTTCAAACCCACCAGCCTCTCTGTGGAAGGAAGATGGGGTGAACTACTTCTTCAAAGATTTACAGCCTTGGAAACCCAGCAGGGTTCGCTATGAGTCAGAATCAACTAGATGGCAGTGAGTTTTATATACACATATGTAATGTTGTTGTTGTTGTTGTTATGTGCTGTTGAGTCGGACTCGACTCATAGCGACCCCTCCTTGGGTTTCTGAGGCAGTATCACTATGGAAGTAGATTGCCCCATCTGTATATGTATATGTAATGTATACGTATGTATGTGTGTGTGTGTGCGCACGTGCACGTGCATGTGTGGTGAGTCTTAGCTATCCATGGTATAACTTCTTTTTAAATGTGACTATAATATTAGTGAGGAGCTCTGGTAGCATGGTACCTAAGGTACTTGACTGCTAACCAGAAGGCTGGTGGTTCAAACCCACCAGCTACTCCTCGGAAGAAAGCTTGGGCAATCCTACTTCTGTAGTGATACTGCCTCGGAAACCAAGGAGGGGTTGCTATGAGTCGGGGCCGACTCGACGGCACATAACAACAACAACAACAACAACATAATATTAGTGATTGAATGTAAAAGTGCCATAGGCCATTTTAGCGGAATGAGATGAACCAAATTATATGCAGGGTATTAAGATTTTTACTATATATCACATTTTCTATAAAAAGAATATTTTGTGTATTCTACAGCAAAGAAAATGAATTAGGGAGCTTAGCAATTTCAACAATCAATGTTAAATTCTGTTGATTTCTCACAACAAAAAATTGACTTTCACCAGTTTTGCTTTAAATGGCTTATACTTCAGTTTTGATGCTTTTTTTAATATAACAAATGCTATAATTATAAATGAACAAATGAAATGTCATAAAGAAAATGTAATGCTCAGAAAACAAATATTACAACAAATGACTATATTTTCAGATTGATCTTTCATCTCTAATATGTTATAATTTAAAATATTTCTTTCTATTCTTTGCTCTTACAAACTTTTCAATGATTTCATCACAATCAAGCTGCCAAATGGTATCTACTTCCATACATAAAAAGGGCAATGATTTGAGTCTTTCTTGAATCATTGCTGTCTCTTTAGGGACAAAAATGAGTGTTCTGTTGTGCAGTGTGTGATCATTAAAGTTAGGATTATGCATAAAGCAATTCCAATATTGGAAAATAGGCACTGTATTTTATCTTGTATATGGAAGTGTACATGCATAAAAAACTAAACCAAACTCATTGCTGTCGAGCTGATTCAACTCATAGTGACCCCTCTTTGAGTTTCCGAGGCAGTATCTCTACAGAAGTAGATTGCCCAATCTTGCATACATGAGTAAAATTTGTCTTTCCTGAACCTGCAAATTTAGTAAAAATGAATTTGTCACACTTCTCTGTAAAGCTTTGGAATAAACCTACAATAATTTCTTGGATACCTTTATGCATTCTTCATCAGGTATATCTACATTGGTTAAGAAGGAAAATCTATTTGAAAGAACTTCATACAATCCCACCGTTCTTTTCATGCAAGATTCAAGTGTGTCAATGATGCACAGTATACAGTTATAGGAAATTGATCTCTGGCACTCAATGATACTTCTGGAGCACTTCCATAATTTACTTGTTTCTTTCTCATGCTTCTGCAATGGTGAAGTGCTTGATAATCAGAATTTGGCAGTATTTGTTTTGTTGTGTTTTTAAAATCTTCTCCTAAATTATGTAAGTACCACGTTAATGACTGATAGAGATCTGTGCATGTCTTTAAATGCACTTTCAATCCTGGAGAGCATGACTTGTGCAACGAAAATGCTGCAATATATTATTCCACATAACCAACATAAATACATACCCTAATGTTGTATTTTGTTGTGGTATTTTCAGCTTCTCTTTTGGTATCCCTTTTTTGTGTCTGGTCTTCACCAATACTTTCTAAAGCATCTAGAATCTGAGGGCATGATTCCAGGATTGTACTCATTGCTACAACATGCACTTCCCAACCTGTATTAGAAAGACATTTTAATACTGGATCGTTGTCTAAATATGTGAGAACTGCTCATGGGTGATTAAAAAACCAAACTCACTGCCGTTGAGTCAGACCCGACCCATAGCGACCTGCTTCTGACAACAATTTACTGCACTACGACCTACAAGATAAATGAATGCACAGTAGATGGTATGAAAATGGCGTGTTCATTATGTTCTAAAATTTTCGGTTACATGCCTTTATAATGCTCCGATATACTGGCAGCATTATCATAGAACTGGCCTTTGCACTTAGAAAAATCAATTTTGCACACTGCACATAAATAATGAAGTCCTTGATTTGCAATTTCTTCATTGGTATGATTTAAAAAAATAAAAAACAACTTTTGATTGTGATTTGGGTGAAAGTTTATGGAGCAAATTGGTTTTCCATTCAATAATTCATACAAATTTTGTTTTGGGACATTGGTTGTAATCCCTACAACAAAATACTCTTCCCACTTACTCCTTGTGTTTATTGTTTCTATTCATCCTTCTTTCCTATCCCTTCCTGCCTTCTGAGCTTTATTCTTAGGCTGCCTGTTGATCTCGTATGCTCTTTTAAGAAGAGCATATCTCCCTGATGTTATTGTTCACATTATAGACATGTCTCTATCATTTGGCTGAAAGCTAAACCACAGAGGTGAATTTAGTTCCAGGTTTGAAGGGTGCCGGAGGGCCGTAGTCTTGGGGGTTCCACCAGTTCTCTATCTGATCAGTAAGCCTAGTCTTTTTATGATTTTGAGTTTTGTTCCCCATTTTCCTCCCACTCTATCCAGGACATCCTATTTTGACCCCTTTCAGAGTAGTCAGCAGTGATAGCTGGGGACCATCTAGTTCTGGTCACGTGGTCATGGAAACTGGGGTTCACATGTTCTATTACTCCTTTGGTCTAATTGTTTCCTTGCATCTTTGATTTTCTTCACTCTTTGCTCTGGACAAAGAGAGACCAATAGTTGCACCTTACAAAGCCATTCACAAGCTTTTTTTTTTTTTTTACTTTATTGTGGTGAAAACATACACAAGACAGTCACCAACATAACAACTTCTGTATTTACAGCTCAGGGACATTGATGACATTTTTCCTGTTGTGCCACCATTACTGCTATTCTTTTCCAAAATATTCTACTACCATTAGCATAAACCACTCGTAAGCTTTTAAGACCTCAATTGCTAATCACCAAAGTACGATGTAGAATATTGTCTTTTGTGGACTATATTAACCAATTGACCTTGATGTCCTCTGAGACTCCCAGGCCCAGTGATTCATTCCTTCAAGGTGTTTGATTACAAAACTTTTTTCCCTGTATACTCTGTTATATTCATAGATATATTTGCAACATATATAGATACATATGTAGAAATATCGCCTGTCACACCAATGTGTACTTGTGGGTTTAATCCATTTGCTTTCCCATGCCTGTTTAGCTTGCTTTTTAACCTAGTAAATGTGATAAATCCCTCAACAAGTTTCCATCTGTTGGAGATACGTATCGTTAAACAATACTTAGTTGATCTGTATAAGAAAGATCAAGAATGAAATCTGCAGACAAACAGAAATATCAAGCTATATTTATATCACTGAAAACAGCTGATCAACCTTTACCACTTACTAAGTTTATTAATTCTTCACATGTTGATAAGTTGCCCTTTTCTCTGTTACTTTGGGCAATCTACTTCCATAGAGATACCACCTCAGAAACTGAAGGAGGGGTCACTATGAGTCAAATCAACTCAGTGGCAGTGAGTTTGGTTTTTTGGTTTGTTTACATTTTGAGGTGTAACCTGCTAAAAATGGATCGAACTCAGCAAGTTAAAATAAAAAATTCCATTTTGTGGGAACTGAGACATTACATTTCTTCCTTGAAAAGATAGTACATGTTCAGCAATTGTTATAATGACAGCAACAACACTTTGCAAGGTAGCTTTCCAATACTGACATTCTTCATTAATTTCTTTCCAGTTTATCGGTTAAACCAAAAATATGGCTTTAGCTTACATATATTTAAAAAAATAAATAAAAGAAAGAAACTCACCACCATCAAGTCAGATCTGACTCATAGTGACCCCTTGTTGGGTTTCCCAGGCGGTATCACTACAGAAGTAGATTGCCCCACCCTCCTTCCGAGGAGTGGCTGGTGGGTTTGAACCACCAGCCTTCTGGTTAGCAGTCAAATGCCTGAGTTACTACACCACAAGAACCTCTTATATACATATAATCTCTGTGAATTGAACTGTTTTCATGTTTGTCAATCATATTCGAGTTGCACCAATCACTATATCCATCTGTAGCAAACAGAGAATTAAACGATTTAGGACTGAACAGTTTACAAACTGTTAACTGTACCCTAGAAACATATTCTGGCTACAGAACCTTGTTTGTTTGCCATCCAGAAATTTTCAACACAAATATTTTCAAATGGTCCATTGTGATGTTGACAAACCCTTGGTCCTCTTTGGATTCAATCATTTACATCATTAGAAGAAAACTATTCCACAAAGCAGGATCAGTATTTCTATTATTTATGGGGTCTGCAGATGTGACAATTTCAGATTCTAAATTAAGCTCACTTTCTACATCATCATCTTTATTATTTTTAGCTATAGCAAGGAATGGTTGCGGAATTTGGAACAAATTCTGTTATATTTGTATTGTTGTTAGTAGTTTCAATACTTAAGAGTTACTAGTACAATGATTTGCACCTGTTAAACCCAAGCATTCAATGGAATATGTCTCTTTTGATTCATTATGTTTTAAAAAGGAAGTTAATTTTGGAATTGTCTTTAAGGATTCACAAATCCTTTTCTTTTTATCTTCTGTGAGCTTTCATTTTTGCATTCCCCTTAGTTGTCACTGTTTCATTTCACCTGGATATAAAATGATGTCACTTTTAAAATACAGTTCTATTGTAGCAAATAAATTTGAATAATTTAAAATGAAAAAATTTATATTTGAATTAGTAAGTAAAAAAAAATTATTTGAAATATGTAGATTGTGTTCTTCAGGTCTGAGATAGTCAAAAGAAATAATACTTACAAAGTAGCCAGAAAAAATTTCATGTGTTTGTTGAAGGATGTTTGTTGGCAGGCCCTTCACAGATCCCACAATGTTTTTCCTCTTGAAATAATACTTTAAAACTTGCACACTTACTTTGTCCTTTGATGCTACATCTTTGCAGTTGATTGAACCACTGCTGATACCAAACGGGGGCAAGAAACCAAACCAAAAAAACAAACTCACTGTCTTCAAGTAGATTCTGACTCATAGCAACCCCCACTGGGGTTCAGAGGCCATAAATCTTTATGGAAGTAGGTTGCCACATCTTCCTTCTACTGAGCAACTGGTGGGTTTAAGCCACCAACGTTCTGGTTAGCAGTCAAATGATTTAGGCACTGCACCATCAGAGCTCCAATGGGGGCAAGAGTGATAGCAAAAAGCACGATATAAATACAAGGATATTTTCGATCTAAAAACACATTGTGGTTCGCTTTGTGCAGGACCAGATATGTCATGAGTCATGTGTTCTTATGTATGGTGTGTTCTTATGTAGTCAACAAAAGGAAACTGAATGTGAAGTTATACCTGATTGGCCTGAAATGAAAAGGAAAATAAAATTGTATTTATATACAAAATGTATAAAAAGGTATCAATTTCATTTAGCACCTTGCCAGTTCTCTTTGACTGCAGTGCTCTCTTTGCCTTGTGTCCTGTCTGCTTGGCATCTACGAGTCTTTGCTTTGTATAACTGGTGCCCCTGTTTTGGTTTGTTAAGTGCATGCTTACCTTGCTTATTGGGTAATCCATCCTTGGCTCCATGCCATGCATTCAGTTTGTTGCAGAGTCAGAGAGGGAAGTAGATCTCCGAGTCCCAGATCAAGTGCCTCGTAAGTCCTTTGTGACATTCAATGGAAAACTCACAACTTCCTCCTTACGTTTGATACACAGTGAATTGCATGACATTTATTCCTCCATCTAGTGGTTCACAAGATAAGCTTATGATCAAATGATCACATCATCTCCTCTTGAAATAAGCATCATTGCCATATCTATATTAAAAAGGATGCAAATGACAAGACATTTGTTCAGCATGCACCATCTGTCAGGTGCTGCCCTGATCAGTATGTTTCCAGGTGGGATTCCCCATTGCTCCTGTAAATAAATGAGAAGAGTGGGAGCCTTTCATACCCTTTTACTTAAAAATTTTCATCTAAAGCTTAGACACAACAATGGAACTATCCAATGAATCTGTGTCTCTCAGTGACTCTACACCTCTGGTGACCTGAGTAAGAAACCACTTGCAGAGAGTTGGGTTGATGTGCTAAGAGCTAACCTCTGACCCTAGCAATAAACAAATAGTGAAGTTGTCTTTGACTAGTCAGTACAAAACTCCCTCTTGCTACTCTAAAAACCATTTGGAATTGCTCCAACTTACATATCTGTTGGGTGTTTAAGAAATAAATTAAGAGGTCAGCAGGGAAAATGAGGCATCTCCAGATGGCTGTCTAAATTGACAATGGTAAGAAGAAAGGAACGAGGGGACAAGTTTGTTTTGGTAAAACAAAAAGGGCCAAATCAAGACCACAGAACTAGGAAAACTCAGTCACTAGTTAAGGGAGCATATGATAATTAGGATTTGTTAAATTGGGAGTAACAGAAAACCTAAATCAAGATTAAACTATGTTGGGAAGTGCATCTTAAACTTTAATGTACATGTGAATTGCCTGGGTTTCTTGATATAATGTAGATTTTTGACTCAGTAGATTTGAGGAGCTGCTTGAGATTCAGCATTTCTGATAAGTTCCCAGATAACACTGTGGGTGCTGGTCTTCAGACCACACTTATTAAGGTACTTAATAGTTCATGTAACAGATGACAACTGTAGGGGTAGGCTTTCACATTCCTTTGTCCAGAGGCTCAACGTCATCCTCAAGAACACGTTTTCTTTCCACTTCTCTGCACTGCCAGCTACAGCTTTGGCTGTAGCCTGTGATTGCTTTATCTAGTACTCAGACAATGGCTTCAATCATTTCATTCTGGGCTACTTGCCTCTTCATTCTCACTCAGTAAGTGAGAGAATGCCAAGCAAAGGTCTGGAAATTCACTGTGATTTGATCAGTTAGGTCACATGGCTCCCCATGAGCCAGTGACTGGTCAGAGAAATGGGACATGTGAAATTTGCTTAAGTCCATAAGGTCCCTCCTCTTGAACTGGGGGAGGGAGGAGGTTCTCCTGAAGCACAAAGGCTTCACAAAAGGAAAGTGGTTACTAGATTCAAAATGGGTATATAAGGAGCATGGGTGAAGGGATGCTGGACAAACACTTTGGTTGTGAGAAAATGGGAACCCAATACTGAAGGGAGAATGAACTTCTAGAGTAAAAGCTACTTTTGACAGGGGAGATTTCTCTAATTATAATCCTTCTCCCCAAGCATAATATTAAAAAAAAAAAAAAAAAAAAAGCTGTTTACACCTCTATTTAGAACTTACTTCATTCAATCTCTTTGCCATTTTTGTTCCTCTCCACTGTACTTTAAGTTTCATACACCAAACCAAAAAACCAAACTCACTGCCGTGGGGTCAGATCCTACTCATAGCGACCCCTCCTTGGGTTTCCGAGGCAGTATCCTACGGAAGGAGATTGCCCAACCTTCCCTTTGAGGAGTGGCTGGTGGGTTTGAACTGCCAACCTTCTGGTTAGCAGTCAAATGCCTTAGGCACTACACACCAAAATTGGTACCTGGTACAGTGCAGATTTTATTAGCAAGAGGAACTGAATAATAGTAATAATATAATATTAGTTATTATTATTGTTGTTGTTATGTGCCGTCGAGTCGCACCGACTGATAATGGCCCCTCCTTGGGTTTCTGAGGCAGTATCACTAAGGAAGTAGATTGCCCAACCTTTCCTCTGAGGGGTGGCTGGTGGGTTTGAACCACAAGCTTTCTGGTTAGCAGTCAAGTGCCTTAGGCACTACGCTACCAGAGTCATTATTATTAGAGAGAGTTATTCTTTACAAGAATAGTTAGAATTCAGTTCCAATTATAATAATAATAGTTATTATTGATTATATCACTGAATTCTATTCTTGCAAAGCTCTGGTGGTATAGTGCCTAAGGCAGTTGACTGCTAACCAAAAGGCTGGCCATTCAAACCCACCAGCCACTTCTCGGAAGGAAGACTGGGCTATCTACTGCCATAGAGACACAGCCTCGGAAACCCAAGGAAGGGTTGTTATGAGTTGGATTCGACTTGATGGCAGTGAGTTTTTTTTTTTTTTAATTAAGATATTCATACAGTTTGGGGTGAGGAAATGCTACAAGCATAAGAATGACAATTCACTTAATTTTCTTTTGAAATTTTTAGATATCATAAGTGGTCATTTCTGGCCATCAAAAAATGTAATCTAAAAAGAGGAAACAATAATACAATCATAGATAGAGAACTACTAAAATGTAAACACAGCTTTTTCTCATATACACATACATAACATCTTTCTCCAAGGAAGAAGAAGAAGAAGGAAGAAAGGAAGGGTGGGAAAGAGGAGGCAGAAGGAAGAAAGGAAAGAAGGAAGGGAAGGAGGGAAGAAGAGAGGAAGGGAGGATTAGTCAGGTTGAACACTTTGGCTACTAAGCAATAATGCTGAGTAGTAATTTATTTTCCCCTTCTGCATACGCCCTCATAAGATGAAGTCAAATTAAACATTAAAGGAAGAATCTCTTAAGAATTATACTGTGCTGTCTAGGTACTGTATCAATCTCCATTTGGGAAATCATGGGGACAGCAGCTATATTAGGGGTGGGACAGTGCCAGGGCTTCTTCAAGAGGAGGCCTAAAAGCCATTGCTGAGAGTTTCCTGTGCTGTCCCCATCATTAACTCTGACACAAGATCACTTTCTTTTGTACCTGGAGGAACTCTGTATAAAAGGGGGTTAGAGCAATCTTTGCCCTCTCAGTAATCTTATACTTTTTGTTTTCTCCAAAAACTATCAGAAAAACAAATTAGATTTCCATTTTAAAATGTGCTACGTTTTGCTTAATGTTGGTTTAAATGACTGCATATTTGACCAACAAGAGAACAGTTTCAGGGATAAGCTGAGATTGTAAAACTTTTCCAGAAAGTGCATCCATAGTAAGTTGTACAAGGTGCTGTTTGGTCAGAGAACCACTGGAGGTAGTTTTCAGCTCCTTAGATCTGGCTGAGAAAATAAAAAGAGTGCGGGGAGGAGATTGAGCCTCCTTCGCTATTGAACAATGGAGCTGAGTAGTAAGTTATTTTCCTTATTATTCAGACAAGAGAGGTGTCCTTTCTTGCACCAAGAAGCTCATCTGGAAAAAAGCTGTGAGGATAGGGACTTTACCTTCAGGGAAGCATAGAACTTTCTAGTAATGGATACAACTGTACGCAAGAGAAAAAAGTCACAGATAACTCTCCAGGAAAACTTAAAAGAAAGAGACAGAAAGAGAAAATTTAAACACAAAAACAAAGAAATGGACACCAAATTATTCATAGGTGCATATTTTTAATTCTTGTTTTCATGAAAACCACATTCTAAAATGACATTTAATGGTGGAGAAGTGCTACCAGAGAGAGCCTCAGGCTTGGGGTTTGGTGCCATTTCTGCTATTTGTTGCTGTGTGCTTTTAGCAAAGTCACGTCACTCAGTAAGTTACCAACTAATTCTGGTTTTAACATCTTTAGTCCTGAGAAACTAAGATGGTTGTTCACCCTCCTCAACCATACTTTACTCATTTGTAAAATAAAATAAAGGAGTTGGATTAAGTCATCTCTTAAATCCCAATTAGTTCTAGAAAAAATGGGTTACCTTAAATAGTCCCATTATTTCATCTGTTTATTCACATATTAATCAGTCACCAGTTGTCATTTAGTCAACTCAGACAATGGTGACTGATTTTTCTGAAGTAAATTGCCAGGGCTGTCATTTGAGGCAGCTCTGGGTGGATTTGAACCTCTAACCTTTCAATGAACAGCTGAGTGCTTTAACCATTTGTACCATCCAGGGACAACTCATTTATAGATACTTGGACTATTTTTACCAAAGGATTCAAAGCAGCTTATTAGAATGAGCAAGAGAAAACAGAAAAATGTAAGTATGTTTAAACTCCAAGCTCAGGAAATGTCTAGAAAAGAACAACAAAATCAAAATTAAAGTTGAATCAGAGATATGTTGGCCACTTGATCCAATAACCATTAAAATTGAGCGGCAAATCTGGCTCTGAGCTTCCTGGTAGTCAAAGCAAAAAGAAAAACAATCTATAACATGATTCACATTGTCCATGAGGAAAAAGTTATCAGTTCCTCGAGGAGACAGAAAAAAAAAAAAAAAAAATCTCCTGGGATTTGGGTTTGAAAGAAATCTTATACATGAAACTTTATACAAAGCAAATTAGAAACACTACACTCAACAATACCCTAAGGGTAAATGCATTAATTTACCCTTTGCATGGCTGTTTATTGAGTGTCCTTCCATGTCAGTAGAGAGGTTTATACCAGAACACAGCGCAATGGAAATAACCTTAGACCCACCAAAACAATATGGTATAAGATGGTATTTTTGATGTTGGCTTAATCTAGAACACTTAGGGTACTCCCTGGCCATCAAACTACCTTATGTAAATTAATATATCTCAGCTAGACTTTTTCTTGATGTTCAAGAAATCTTTACTGAGATCTGGGAATGCAAAAGAATTACAAAACAAAGAAGAGCTTAAAACTGGATCTCAGATAGACCCACTTTAAGAGTTCCTTGGCCACATCCTTTGTGGAGGGTTGCCCCTGAATTTCTTTCCTTATGCCCCCCAGCCCTACACACTGCAGGTCCCTTACTTCTCCCAAATCAAGTTCCCGGGACTAGGTTTCCCCTTTCTTTTCAGCCTGCAAGGAGCTCTGGTGGTGTAGTACCTAAGGCATTTGACTGCTAATCAGAAGTTTGGCAGTTCAAACCCACCAGCCACTCTGCCGAAGGAAGACTGGGCAATCTACTTCTGTAAAGATTTCCTGCCTCAGAAACCCACAGAGGGTCACTATGAGTTGGCATCAACTCCATGGCAGTGAGTTCGGTTTGGTTTTGTTTGGTTTTCATTCTACAGCCCCAGATTAAATAAAATTTCAGTCCATCATGTGTGGACACCTCTGTGTATTATTGTACAGGAGTATTTAGCATGAATCTAATCTACTTCTGAATATCCAATTCAGAGCTTGATTTGGGCTTTTTCACCCAATGTCTTTATAACCGAATGTCTTGAAGTACCTTGTCTCGACAGTCCAAATTCTCAAGAATGAGTTCAAGTTTCCCCCTGAATCAACAACATAAATTTTAAGGCGTTAGTACAGCTCTTGAGTCTAGACGTCATTGCAAGCCAAAAGGTTTTCCTAAGCACTTAGGGCACACACGTTTTTCTGATTGGGGATTTAGGAGGAAAACTTTTCTCCCTTTCTGTGGCGAATGCCAGGGACTGCAAAGTTTTCTTGATTATACCTATAACACAGATGTAAAGATAGAGGAAAATTAGAGAAACTCGACCCAGATGAAGATAAATGAACAGCTTCTTGCAAAAGCAGGGTCCTTTTTAAAACTTAAATAACTTTTTTTATTTGGGAGAAGATTTTTTGTTTTGTTTTGATGTTTTAAAAGTATTTTTAAAAGTATTTTAAAAGCATTTAAAAGTAATGCATGCTAACTGTAAAAAATTTCAAACAGTAAAAAGGATACAAAGTGAAAAATAATATTTCTCTTCCTTCATGACCTACTCCCCAAAGGAAGATATGCTTCCTGTAAATCTTTGTACAAATGTTCCATTTAGCCGTATGATGTCAAGGATGATCTGCTAAGGTTCTAGAAGTTGACCTAAAGAGTAATATGACTTCTCTTTCAAAAAAGAAATACAAGATACTGACTGAGTTCTTAATTGGATCTCAGGTCAAAGTATGCACCTTATTCTTTAGCCCATGTTTCTCATAATCAACACCCTTTCTTATCTAGTGTTAGGTTAACACAACAACAGGCAAATTATCCCAGAAGAAAGAAACACGTATTGAGCTAGCAAACTCAAAATTTCATTAGGGATCCTGTGAAATTTGTATTATCATGAGCTGTAGAAATTTAGATGCTCTGGTGGCATAGTGTGCCTAAGGCATTTGACTGCTAACCAGAAGTCTGGCGGTTCAAATCCACCAGCCACTCCTCAGAAGGAAGACTGAGCAATCTAATCCCATAGAGATACTGCCTCGGAAACCCAAAGAAGGGTTGCTATGAGTCGGAACCGACTCTATGGCAGTTAGTTTGATTTTGGTGTTAGTAGTGCAGTAAGGAGCTCTGGTGGCTTAGTGCCTAAGGCATTTGACAGCTAACTAGAAGGTTGGCAGTTCAAACTCACCAGCCACTTCACTGAAGGAAGACTGGGCAATCTACTTCCATAAAGATTTACCATCTTGGAAACCCAAAAGGGGTCACTATGAGTCGGAATCGACTCGATGGCAGCGGGTTCCCCCCCCCCCCCCGAGTGTGTAGTGTTTAAGACATTTGGCTGCTAATCAAAAGGTCAAGTGTTTGAACCCACCAGCTGCTCCAAAGAAGAAAGATAGGGCAGTCTGCTTCTGTAAAGTTTTATAGCCTTGAAAACCCAATGGGAGTTGCTGAGTTGGAACTGACTCAATGGCAGTGAGTTTGATTTGGTTTTTGGTAAGTTACAGCTAGAGATATCTTAATATGTGATGGTGAATCTGACAAATTCAGATTGCTTAAGACGGTAGGATTCTGCAAGTGGCTGTATGGTTCTAAAACACATTTACCATTATAATTATTGAAAGTTGGAAACTGAAATATTAATGGTGCCAAATTCAGGAAGAAGAAAGAGAATAACACTCCAACCAGCAATCTGGGAGAAATATCATGGCACAGTGCCTAAGACATTTGACTGGTAATCAGAAGGTTGGTGGTTCCAACCTACCAGTCACTACACAGAAGGAAGACAAGGCAATCTACTTCTTTAAAGATTTACTGCCTCAGAAGCCCAACGGAGGTCACTATGAGTTGGAATTGACTCAATGGCAGTGGGTTTGTTTTGGTTTTTCTCAGCATTTGGTATTGTCAATCTTTTTTCTTCTAACTCTTCTGGTGGAAGTGTAGTGGTATCTTGTGGTTTTAGGTTGCATTTCACTTAGAACTAATGAGAAGGATCATCATTTCACCTTTTGCAAAGTAACTATTCAAACCTTATGCTACTTTTTCTGTTGAATTCTCTTCCCTTTGGTTATTGATTTGAGGAGTTGTTTATACACTCTGTACATATGTCTTTTGTCAAAGTATACCACATTTCTACAATGGGCTATTACTATACAGCAATCAAAGTGAACAAACTATTGTTACATACAATTATGTGGATAAACTCACAGACATAATGTTCAGCAAAAGAAGCCAGCATGAAAGAGTACTGTCTTACCTATCTAGTGCCTTAAAGAACAGATATTTATTTTCCCACAGTTTAGGAGGCTAGATGTTCATATACAAGACTTTGGCTCTAGGGGAAGACTTTCTATCTGTCAATTCTGGAGGAAGATCACTGTCTCTTTTCAGCTTCTGTTTCTGGGTTCCTTGGCAGTCTTCATGTGACATCTATCTTCCCCCATCTGCGCCTGCTTTCTTTTGCGCCTAATCTGCTCTTTTCTATCTCAAAAGTAATTGGCTTAAAATGCGCCCTACACTGCTAGGATCATTAACATAACAAAGAAAATCCTTTTCCCAAATGAGATTATGTCCACAGGTATAGTGATTTTGATTTACAATACATATTTTGGGGGATCCAATTCAATCTATAGCAAGTACATACCATGTAATTCTATTTACATGAACTTTAAAGAAGGATAATTGTGTTCTTTGCCAATTATCAAATACTTCTCCACATATGATGTATTTCTCGCTTATTGTATTAAAGTTTCTTTCTTTTCTTTTTTTACATTAAATACTTCCCATGTGAATACTGTCTTAATACAGTTAGTCCCTGATTTACCACAGATTTCTGTTCTGACAACTCTGTCATAAATCAATTCTGACATAAACTGAACACTTTTTTTTTTTGTTTTCATTATTATTGCCTTTTGTTATCAATGTCTTTATAAATTGTAACATTGAACATCTGCAAGTGAACATCTAAGAATGGTAACATCAGCAAATTGCAGGCTGCAACATTGTATGTGGTACGTATGAGTGCTTAATCACTGCACCACCAAAGTGCCTTAGAAGATTCTTAAATCTGCCCCTTGTCTCATTAATCCCATAATGCTGAATACAATAAAGTGTGCAAAAAAAATGATGTACAATAAGATGTACAAAAAAAAAATAAAGACAGTAATATGTGCATCATAACTTGACTATGTCTTGAGGACTATCTGTATGGCAAAACTAAGTATTTCAGGTAATAATAAGTCAATAGCAGAATTTTTTTTTCTCTTTTGATTTGCACCAATGACAGCTTCAAAAACAAAAACAAACGCACTGCCGTTGAGTCATAACGACCCTTCCTTGGGTTTCTGAGGCAGTATCACTACAGAAGTAGATGGCCCCATCTTCCTTCTGAGGAGTGGCTGGTGGGTTTGAACCACCAGCCTTCTGTTAGCAGTCAAATGCCTTAGGCACTACATCACCAGAACTCCTAAAGGCAAAAGCAAAATCTGAGTTCCCAAGGAATATAAGCAGTTCATGAGTGAACTGCCAACATTTTGGTTAGCAGCTGAGTGCTTAATCACTGCACCACCAAAGTGTTTTATAAGATTCTTAAATCTGCCCCCTCCCTCATCAAATCCCATAGTGCTGAATACAATTCTCATACAATCAAATGCCACAGCTAGCACCACTGTAGCTGTCCCCTTAGGAATTCATTGTAAAAGGATTTCACTGTACTTTGTAAAGCAATTTGGTATCTTTCATGATGAGAGGTTCTATATAAAGCAGGTAATATAATGGACTTGGCTTTCAACTTCTTTCATTTAAGCCTTAACAGAAACATGAATCTACTATATTGGCATCATAAACCAATAGGTGCTATATAAATGCTGAATAGAAATATTCCAGGTGAATTAAATTGCAAATATAGCCAAGTATTAGCTAAGTGCTTTACCAAGTATTATGCAAATGCTGAATAATAAGGCAATTATACTCAATTAAAATAATAATAATAATGCTATATTCTTTTACATACCTCCAATTCTCTGAACAGCCATTGATTTAGTTTTTCAGTGTACATCTGTCACCTAAATCTCAAGTCTAAATGCAAAGTGGCATTTAACTATGTGAATCATAACAAATTATGGATAAAATAGTGAAGAATGGGAATTCCAGAACTCTTAATTGTACTTATGAGGAACCTGTACAAAAACCAAGAGACAGATGTTTAAACAGAACAAGGGGAAACCGCGTGCTTTAAAATCAGTAAAGTTGTACATCAGGGTAATACACTTTTTTTTTTTTCCAATACTTATTCAATTTGTATGCTGAGCAAATAATCCCATGAGCTGGACTATATGAAGAAAAGTGCAGCATCAACATTAAAGGAAGACTCATTAACAACCTGTGATATGCAGATGACATAATCTTGCTTCCTGAAAGTGAAGACTTGAAGCACTTACTAATGAAGATCAAAGACAATAGCCTTCAGTATGGATTACATCTCAGCATAAAGAAAACAAAAATTCTTACAAGTGGCTCAATAAGCAACATCATGATAAACAGAGAAAAAATTGAAGTTGTCAGGGATTTCATTTTACTTGGATCCACAATCAATGCCCACGGAAGCAGCAGTGAAGAAGTCAAATGATGTATTTCATTGGGCTAAGCTGCTGCCAAAGACCTCTTTAGTGTTAAAGAGCAAAGATGTCACTTTGAAGACTAAAGCGCACCTGACCCAAGCCATTGTTTATCAATAGTCTCTATGCATGGTAAGCTGGATAATGAATAAGGAAGACCATAGAAGAACTGATGTATTTGAATTGTGGTGCTGGCAAAGAATATTAAATATACCGTAGCATAGTGCCTAAGGCACTCTTGACTGCTAACCAGAAGGCTGGCAGTTCAAACCCACCAACCACTCCGCGGAAGGAAGATGGGGCAATCTACTCCTGTAGTGATACTGCCTCGGAAACCCAAGGAGGGGTCACTATGAGTCAGGTCCAACTTGACGGTACATAACAACAATAAACCACAAGAACAAACAAATCTGTCTTGGAAGAAGCCCAGCCATAAAGTTCCTTAGAAGCGAGAATGGTCACACTTGTGGTACATCTCTTGTACTTTGGTCATGTTTTCAGGAAGGACCAGTCCCTGGAGAAGGATATCATGTTTAATAAAGATGGATTGACACAGTGGCTGCAATGATGAGCTCAAGCAATGATTGTGAGGATAGTGCAGGACCCAGTAGTATTTTGTTCTGTTGTACATAGGGTTACTATGAGTTGAAACAGACTCAAGGCACCTAACAACAACAAATAATGCAAACCTGCATGAGATGCCTCTTTGGAATAAAACAATCTTCCCTCTGGGTTGCTACCAAATGAAAGCTCCAAAAGGTTAGGGGAGATGAGGGCAAAGGAAACCCCCCTCTCATGCACAAGATTGACTTAATACATTTCAAGGAGTCTATGATCAGGATACTCAGGAAATTTTTAAAAATTAAAAAGTGAATACACCAGGTTCTAGAAAATGTGTAATAATGACCAGAGTTACATTCAGAGACCAGATCTAGTGCTTTCCAAGACTATGATCATTAGGCGTTATATGCAATTAAATAATTGCTATGCTTCCCCCCAAAGATAGTGATGACCAGAAATATCTGATGTTCTCCCCACTTGGAGTTTAAAATGTTATTAGAATTCTTTAGATGAAAGGGGGCTCTGGTGGTGTAGTGCCTAAGGCATTTGACTGCTAACCAGAAGGCTGGCAGTTCAAATCCACCAGGCACTCCTTGGAAGGAAGATTAGGCAATACACTTCTGTAGTGTTACTGCCTCGGAAATCCAAGGAGGGGTCGCTATGAGTCGGATCCGACTCAACAGCAGTGAGTTTGGTTTGGTTTTTAGATGAAAGATGGTTTACCATCATCATTGCTCTTTATACACACACACACACACATACGTCTTTGGAGACTGAGAAGTGATTCCCACTTCTCTGTGTATCTTTGAGTCCAGATTTGTGAATTTTCATTCCTTTGGCACCTAACAACAGCAACTTAAAGATAAATGTATTAAATCTACAACTACTAGTTTTATTTGAGTTTCAGAGGAATTACTTACTTGATGGGTGAAAATAGCATTTCAATTTCAATCTCTCATTTTACTGTGGTGGGACAGAACACATAAGGCTATTGCTAGAAGCCAACTTTCTTTCAGCCCAGCACTCTCTAAAGAATAAAATAAGCTGCCAATCTTTTCTCAGTTTCAAATTTCACTTTGGACAGGGCAGGCACACATTTGAAAATGAAGGAGGAAGGTCTTTACAGACTGGAGAGGATGCTAACAAGAGAATGGAGACCAGCTGTCCACTGTCTCACTAAAGATGGGGCCCAGGCTTAACTGAAACAGGAAGAGTGGTTTTATGTGTCTGGAAGGAGCCACAGTGAAATGTGCAAACCTCTCACCTCATGGAGAGCCAAGGAAAGCACAGAATGAACCCCATTCTTGTCTCTATTCCTTTTGATTGCAACATCACAAATATTTTATAAGAAATAGCATATTCTATGCAGGAAGATTCTTGTCTTAGACTAGTCCAATGGGCTTCAAAGTCCTTTTACCTATGAAACACTTTGCTCAAATAAATCTTAACATGAAACTCCAAATAGAAAATAAAAGCTCCAGAATCCTCTTTAGGCCTCTTCTAATTCTATCTCAGGTCCTCCAAGGGGTCCTTCAGCAGTTTGCTGTCACTGCTCTAGTCAAGTGGAATGAAAATCCATAAGGTGAGATCATTGTTCGGGGCCAGAATCTTCATAAAGAGGGGACATGAAGCAGACTTTGCATGGTCAGTAGACTTTCCATGGGTGGTGTATCTCTCAGGGTTTCAGTTCAGGAAAAAGAAATCACAGCAGGCATGTGAAGCAGAAAAAGATGGAATACAGGGAATTCGGTGCCTATAAAATCATTGGAAGGGCTAGAAGTTAGATATTTGGCTTCCAGTTTACACACTAACTGTGATCCAGAGGTCAGGAAACTTCCAGGAATTGTATTACTACCACTCCAGCTGCTGCCACAGTTACCCCCATCCCATGAAGCTGGTGGGACCTGGCTGCTGCCAAAAGCCCCCTTTGCCATTGGTTTCTGGCCAGCCAGCACCACTGTAGGAAGATGGCCTTCCCTCTATCTTCTGATCTCATGCAAATGTATCTCTCAGCAGAACCTAAACTAAACCTAAAGCATCCAGAACCATATCCTCCAAGGAGTCTGGGAATATAGCTTTTAGCTTTCCAGCTCCACAACACAAGAGGAAACCTTAGAAGGAGTTGATTGGCTCTAGCACAGAAGAATTGGGGAAGGGGCAAGGTTTGGTGAAGAGTTTGAGAAAGGATGCAACTAATGCAAATTGAGATTGCACTCTGGATGGAGTGGAAAGCTCAGGTCCCTCTCTGAGGTCAGTTAGAAGCTCTGGTAGCCTTGAATGGATAAATGCAGGACAAGGAATTGCCTTTCATGGACAAGTTTAAGAATGGATCAGTAAGTCTTTTTGGGATGATTTGAGATGCTTTCTTTTATTTCTTTCATATTTTTATAACATAAGAAATCTATGTTCATTGTAAAAATTTTAAATAAATACATTAATCCAAACTCAAACCCATGATCTTACCATCTAGCCATAATCGTATATATGCACACATATATTTGAAAAAACCAAACCAAACTCCACTTCCATCAAGTCAGGTCCGACTCTTCCTTGGGTTTCTGAGGTGGTATCTCTATGAAAGTAGATTGTCCAACCTTCCTTCTGAGGAGTGGCTGGTGATATATATATATATAGCTAAATCATGTTTTTGTTTTGTTTTGTTTTTAATTATGCTTTAGGTGCTAATTTACAAAGCAAACTTATTTTACATTCAACAGTTCACAGCACATCTGATTTCATGGCCCTATTACTGTCCCCATCCATAAAAAACTCTTCTCTCCCCTCCTCCCTGTAACCACTCCCCCTCCCTGTACTGATCTTATCTATGCATTCCTGTCTGTCCAGCTTTCCCTCTATGTGAGTGCTATCCCTCTGGTGTCTCATGGATGATTTTTCCAAAGGGTGCATCACCCTAGACTAGGTGGGTGCATCAATCTGGGGTAGATGTTCTGTATGTAGATCTTTCTACTGTTGGGCTGAAAACCAGTCCATGTAATAAGTGAGTCCATTTCTAGGCCCTAAGGGTAACTGGGGTCATAGTCTCAGAAATTCTACCAGTCTCTACCCAACAGTAATTCTGGTCTTCTTTGTGTTTTTAAATTTTATTCCACATTTTCCCTCCCACTCCATCCAGGATCCCCAGATTTGATCCCTTTCTGAACAGTTGGCATTGGTAGCTGGGTACCATCTAGTTCTTCTGGTCTCAGGGTCAAGGAGGCTGAAGTCCACGTGGTCCATCTTATCTGTGGACTATTTGTTTCCAAATGACATTGATTTTCTTCATTCCTCTTTGCTTCAGATGAGAGGAGACCAATAGTTGCATCTTAGATGGCTGCTTGAAAGCTTTTAAAACACCAGTGACTACTCACCCAAAGTAGGTTGTATAACAAAATATTTATGAGCTAGGTGCGCCAATTGAGCATGATGTTCTCCGAGACTATGGTCCCAAGTCCCCAGTTATGGTGATTCTCTCTCACAAGATGTTTGATCTTCTCTGAGAAGTTACTCCAACCCTGTCTTCTGTTGCTTCAGTAACGTGTGTGACTAGTTTTGTAGCACCAGTGCATATGTAAGATTATCTTCAGCCAAATCTATCCTTGGTCTAGGCTGCATTCCTGTTTGCCTGCCCCCACCTGATCTTCTCACTTGCCTATGCATTAATCAACAGCCTGGTATTTGGTGCTAGTGATACTGCAGTATTTGCCTCTGTTGTCTATATCTTTTGTGTATATTTCAGTGTCTTTCCTTTCCCCAATGTCACCATGCTGGTCAGACTCTTTCCGTATCATTCCTACCCTCACCCAAGTCAACATGTGACTCCCAAATAGTCCAAGATTCTCCCTCTCATCTGCAGTAACCAACAAAGTGAGTTTCCTTCCCTGAATAAACCTTTCCTTGACTTTTTTTTACAATAGTGGGCTAATACAATATTTGTCCACCTGTGATCAACTAAATCATGGGTTTTTAAACTTTTTTTTCACCCAGAAACAATTTTCTACATTAATAAATGGCCATCTAGTGACATTGTTGTTGTTGTTAGGTGCTGTTGAGCCAGCTCTGATTCATAGTGACCCTATATACAACAGACATTATCCATGTTAATAGCCACATGATCAGTAGTGTTCTATTACAGAAATGGCTCATACTTATTTAATAAATTCTTTATTTAAAGCCTCCCTTTTGTTGGACATTTCAATATGTTAGAGTAATAGTGATGTGATAAATAGAAAACACAATATTATAGAGGAGGTTTGAATTGGGAGGGGCTAAAAGCAAAAGTGTCAGTGAGATGGGAGGAAGCAGCAAAGCTCACCGCTGAGTAAAGCTGGAAGGAACTCAGAGGCCATCCTCATCTACCTTCCTCATTTAACATGTGAGACCAATTGAGGCCACATTTCACACCCTATCCTAAACCTCCATTTCTCATTCTTTCTCTATCCTAAGGCATGTGTACAATTCGGACAAACCTCAATCTAAACAGCAATTCACTAAAAGCATGACTCCACTGCCATTGAGTCAATTCTGACTCAGCAACCCTATAGGACAGGGTAGAACTGCCCTATAAAGTTTCCAAGGGTGTAAATCTTTATGGAAGTAGACTGCCTCATCTTTCTCCAGCAGAGTGGCTGGTGGGTTCAAACCACTGAACTTTTGGTTAGCAATCCAATGCATTAACCACAGTACCACCAGAGCTCCTTGAAGGACAAGAAGGTTCCAAATGATAATTCATTTCAATTCATCTAGTATTTATTGAAAGCCTACTCTGTGGCTAAGATGATGCTATGGAGAGTTGGGAGGAGGTGTCTCCAAAAAATCAGATACAGATAAGATACTCTCATCTCTTACAAAGATGAGATGAAAAGACACATTTCAGTCATGTTGAGGCATCTGCTTATCCTTTCCGTGGGAATGGCCCTGGATCCCAGATAATTTCTTCATCTCTTCAACAAACTTGCTTTTGCTTTTAGCCCCTCCCAGTTCGAACCTCCTCTATAATACTGTGTTTTCTATTTATCACATCACTATTAATCTAACATATTGAAATGTCCAACAAAAGGGAGGCTTTAAATAAAGAATTTATTGTAAAAAAGCAGGGAAGTGTGTAACCACTGTTTGTGATTCTATCTGCTCCAGAACCCAGAACATTTAAGATAACATCTCTAGTATTTTCCTTATTTAGACATTCCTATCTTTTTAGTTTTTAATAAAGCAGAAGGCAGTTAGTTATCCCTTGTGGTTTGTAGCTAGAGTTCATTATCAGAGGAACACTTGACTTTTAAGTGGTGTTAACACTGTAATCCTTTTCTCTAGTCTCTTTCTACTTAAGATTTCTTTATCTTGATCCTCTCTCTCCGTATATTGATCACATCGATGCTTCAAAGTTTCATTTAATCAATCTACTTTTTTCCAAGAGAGTTACTAACTCTTAGTATGCTGCATCTTTCCAATTAGACTTCCTTTGCCTTAAAAATATCTTGAAAAAGTAAAGTGGCCAATAAGGAAACTACCCAGAGCAAAAAGCCTTTCACAAATTCTCTCATATGGAAATGGACTCCTAAGTGGAGAAAATACAGCAATAACATACACACGCATACACACTATCTCAGGGCTTCTGGGCCATGTATTGACTGGTCCAGTGTATTGGGAACAAAGCCTTAGACCATCATTTCCCCAACACTTGACCTACATACACCTCCTGAGATCTCAGCCGGATGCATTTAAAACTGTTTGGGGATTTTGAATTCCAAGCATGGTTTAAGATCTGGTCATTTTGCTCTGTTGTTCCTGTGTTCCTTCTGTTTGACAATTTGTAGCTTTTAATTTCTTTGATCAGAGTAAAGGCTCTTAAGCAGATGGTTGATTGGTCCCCAGGGTAAGACCTGGGAAGGAGGTTGGATGAGAGACTCACCAAGGTTTTAGGATTCTGTGACTCACTTGGCTGGACCCTGCACCAGGAGTGAGGGAGCTGATTGCTTCCAACCTGTTCTTCAGTGAGTCATAAATGTCAATTTATCTTTCTTCATATGGTAGGGATGATATCCATATAAGAGAACATGAAAAATAGTATGTGCTAAAAATGTATTCACAGCAGCCAAAGTCATGCGTGCTTGGAATTAAGTAGCTGTGTTCAGTCCATTTGTCATTCTTTCTATGTCCAAGTTTTAGTAACAGGATGTTTTCACATAGTTTACATTTCTCCTGGGACATCTTCCCTAACCAAATGTCCTATTTGTGTTAGCCAGCAGTTATTTTGGTTTGCTCAACTCTTGTTTCCAGCCCATGATTTAGGCCATTTCTGCAAGCAGAATCCTGCACTGAAGATAATGTGCTTTTCTTGTCTGTCCATGAGGAGAAAAGCCATTACATCGGAGGGAATTTCACAGGTTCATTATTAAGTCCTTGGACATTAAAAGTTTCAGGAATGTACATGTGATAGAAACAATCTACTGATATTCAAAAGCATATTTGATGGAAATGTTAATGCTAGCATTTATTTTTTATTAATATTATTTTGTGTAATGTCTATTATTCTCTTAGGAAATTATATTTATTAGGGCTTTCTCCCTCCCTTCATGCCCACCATTTTACTATACTCAAAAATATCTTTCTTTCCTAGTTACAAAGTGATAGATCACCACTGTAGAAAACTTGGACAATAAAGAAAAGTATAAAGAAAATAAAAAGTAGGTATGATTCTTCAATCATGGTGTCTTTATCTTTAAAAAGGCAGTCACCAGTGAACTGTGTTTGTACTTTAAACTGTCAGTGCACGAGCTTTTAAAAGCTT
The DNA here is from genome assembly GCF_000298275.1 of Orycteropus afer afer. Classification (NCBI taxonomy): domain Eukaryota; kingdom Metazoa; phylum Chordata; class Mammalia; order Tubulidentata; family Orycteropodidae; genus Orycteropus; species Orycteropus afer. The sequence goes on along the minus strand of NW_006921595.1, from coordinate 7,347,863 downwards.
GTAAAAAAATTTTTTTTTAATTTCCAGATTAAATACTTCCTCATTAACTTCTAATTCTTCCAGCAAAAAGATTTGGACAAGAAGTGGTTTAGCCTGGTTCATCTCATTGTTAGCCTTAGTTAAGTCACTATTTCCTTATTAATGTAATTTTCTGTGAATGAAATCAAGATTAGAACTATGCATGTGATTAAAGGGATCACTCCATAGTAATAAGAGAATATATCCAACAAGTTAGAAAACGAAGTACTAGCCCTAGCTGCAAGGGAGTCTGAAGAAGTGAATATTTTGAATGGGACATTGTCCTCTGGGTAAAATGGTAGTTCTGAAGCAATGATGATCAAGGAGGAAGTGAATGTCCCATAGGCAGCTATCAGTGTCTGCCAAGGAGATGATACTCAGAGTCAGTTGGGGCAAATCTGGGACCCAAACTGACAGCCTCTACATCTATACCCTAAGACCTTCCAGCTGTCATGGACATTTATGCACTCTTCTATATAAAGCTGAAACCTGGGCAGCAAAGCAGTTATGTTTTAGAAATAGTGAACAAAAAAAAACAACTCACTGCTGTCAAGTCAGATCCAACTCATAGTGACCCCTCCTTGGGTTTCTGAGGTGGTATCACTACAGAAGTAGATTGCCCCATCTTCCTTCTGAGGAGTGGTTGGTGGGTTTGAACCACCAGACTTCTGGTTAGCAGTCAGATGCCTTAGGCATTATGCTACCAGAGCTCCCAATAATGAAAGACAGATTAATATTCTAATAAGGCATATGGAGATTTTACTGACCCAAACATGATGATGTACTTATGGCTGAATTCACCTCTGATCTTCATCAGACTTTTAAAGTCAGGTCTCTGGATGCAAATTCTTTCCAGATACAAGTATCCTAAGATCCACGCCAAGAAATCTTTACTCTAGAATCAGTAGTTCCTCATATAAGCAATTTCTAAACTGAAAAAATATACTTTGGTTAATAATCATCAGGTAGAAAAAAAATCTATTTAGTTCAACAGATTTTTATGTTAGTTTAACTTAGTTCTACTGGTTTGTGTGTAGATATGACTTTAATTTTCTGGGACGTCATTCACTTAATGTACTTCAATATATTTTCATTCCAAACTTCTCCCTAAAGCTAAATTTTTATTCATTTTTCTTAGGCTTACAGCTTCCTGCTCTAGTTTGAAAGTAAAGGCATTCTCCAGCTAATACCACCTTGAACCAACTCAAAACTGAGAATTTACTAATTCTTCATCACCTTCCCGTTCCTCACCTTTTCTCTTCTGCTATTTATCACCTCAATTCATACGCTGCAGCCTATGGGTAGGTGAAGTGTTTTGAAGCATAAAGGAGACATTATTTGGAACAGCAGCTGTCACAACAAGGTTTTGTCTTTCTACAGCCTTGCCCTTCCTTGCTCTTTTCTGCAAGCAAGTGGCTAATTGCCCAGAATTTCTAAGATCTGTGGGGTTTAAAACTCGACAGTCTCCAGGCTGTCCCTGTTATTGGATGAGATAACTGCAGTTGGCAGAGGTGCATGTAGCTGTTTTGATGGCAGAGTGCATTAATTTGCAACCACGGCCGCACAGAATGAAGGAAATGCAACTGCTGTCCTCCTGGGAAAAGCCACTTAGGCAAGAAAATAAATAAGAGGATTTTGATTATATTTGGAAGTCTTATGCTGTGCCCAGGGAGGCTCCATCTTTAAACTCTTTTTGTTTCATGTTTACACAAAAATTATAATGGAAGGAAAAGGCTCATAGGTCTCTGAACAAGAATTTCACATTTTTTAAATGTATCCATGTTCCACTGGGGTAATGCAGCCCACTGTTTGCATTTGTTCATTATTTTCTCCCACTAAATGAGGCAACACATTGAAGGCTCCAGCATGTTTCCTGGCATGTAGTTGTTGTGCTTCTGTTGGGTCAACTCCGACTCACGGCAATTTTATATACAACAAAACAAATGTTGTCCAGTCCAGCGTCATCCTCACAATTGCCAGCATATCCATTGTTGCAACTATTGTGCCAGTCCATCTCACTGAGGGTCTCCCTCACCCTCACTGGCCGTCTGCTTCACCAAACATGATGTCCTCCTCTAGGAATTGATGCCTCCTGATTAGGTGTTCAAAGCAAGCAAATTCAATGAGGTTCTGTTGTGATTCATAAGGTCTTTACTGGCTGATTTTCACAAGTAGATTGTCAGATTTCTTCTAAGTCTCTCTTAGTCTGAAAGCTCCACTAAAATCAGTCACTGTGGGTGACCCTGCTGGTATTTGAAATACCGGTGACATAGCTTCCAGGATCATGGCAACATGCAAGCCACCACAGTATGACAAACTGACAGACGAGTGGTGGGGCATGTGGTAGGCCACATATAAATGTGCTTTTTTATTCCTTCTCCCTCTTTTGCTTACATTTTGTTGACTTTTCTTCTTGCTAAAAATCCTATCTGAAGAGAATCCAAAACTCTAGCATATCTGTGTTATAGTCAATCAGAACCAATGAAATAATGCTAAATTGTTAGTCATCAAGCTCCCTCAGTGCCTATAATTTTCTGCTGCACTGTGGCCCTTCATAATTGGGTACAAGTTGTTTGTTCTTCTCCCACCTGCCACAATTAACTCAATAAATGTTATGTTAGTCTAGTTGGGAAAGAGATATGAACATGAATAACTTTAATAATAAAACTATGTGCCAGGCACTGGGTGATAGAATTTCAATAATAACAACAATTATTATTATAACTATAGCATTATAACTACAGCTACCATTTGTTGAGCACTTAACTATATGCCAAGCACTGAGCAAAATGTTTTCTTTTTTCAATTTCTGCCTTTTGTTTTTCTTGTTTGTTTTATTGTGGTAAAAATATGTATACCAAAACAAATGTTTTTCACATACTGTATATAATTAATTTATCTGCTGAATGGGGCCAATGCAGTAGGCTTTAATCTAGAAACACCTTTATTTATTTCCTTCAAACACAGTCTATCAGAAATAAGAGAATATCAGATAACTAGCTCTTCTGGTCACTTTCAGTTATTAAAACAATCCCATTTTCAGGTATGAATAAATCTAGCCCAGACTAAAGCAAAACTTCAAACTCCTATCCAGTTTAAATCTTCTCCTTAGTGCTGCCTGGAACCTTGATGACTTCCCAGTTCCCATCTGCAACTCCCGTGAAGATCAGCTGGGCCTCATTTCCATGAGATGCTCTTGTTATTGCTCAATGGCCTTCCCTCTGTATTTGAGCAAGCTGGCAACCTTACAACCAACCTCCCCTGACTAGAAGATGAGCAATAAATTCTCGGCAGAGCTTTTGAGAAACAAGACACTGGCAGCTGAAACCTCCACATTGGCCTCTGCCCAACTGCTCTGGCCGTAATTGTCTGCCTTTCTCTCTACCTTTCTCTCTTGGAGAGCTCAGGCATTGTGATTTTGTGATTTTTAAATAACATCTTTATCTCTGTAAGGCTGAAGTTTCGACTATGCACCAAGAGAGGGGTGAGGAAATTTTTGCCAGGAAGATACTTGGGGAAAGTTCTACCCTCTCACCAGCAGTAAGGCAGGACTATCATGGGGCCACTGGCTGAGCTTACTATGTAAGCCCCACAGGCATAAATGGATCTCTAGCCTTCTCCTGCAAAGGCTGGTGGGGCATTGTTGCTGGATCTCTTTGGTCCCTCTTTGTAAGTCCCTAAGTATGTGTCTTGTTCCACTTTTGAATGTGAGCCTCCCTATCACCCAATGTCCCCATCTGGGAGGTTTAGTCAAAATCTGAGACAGTAGGTAAGTCCCTTTCCACATTCTGTTGCACAAATGTTAACCTGATTTAATATTCACAACATCCCTCTGAGGGAGGTAATAAGATTCCAAGTTTACACGTGATGAGCTGAAGGGAAATTAAATATTTTGTCCTGGGTCACATATTTAGTAATGCTGTTGTAATTGATGGTAATGTTAGTTGTCATCAAGTCAGCTCTGATTCATGGCAACCCCATGTACAACAGAACAAAACATTACTTGATCCTGTACCATCATCACAATCAATTCAAGTGCATTGTTGTAGCCACTGTGTATTTTGAGTGCCTCTCAATCTAGGGGAATCATCTTCCAGTGCTATATCAGACAATATTGTGTAGTAATGCTAGTATCAGGATTTGAACCCAGGTTGTATGATTCCAAAACCCAAATTTTCCACCACAGCGGGTCAGAGAAGAAGACAAAATCATCACAACATAAGCAAGGACCTGTTTGTGCCTATCATGGAAAATATTGTGAGGTGGCTGGTGTGTGAGAAACGTGGGAGATGGTGGGACATGGGTCTGCAGAGACAGGCTGAGGTTACGTCGTAGAGGCCTTGCATGTGTGATGTACATATTAAAACTGGTAGGAAACTAGGGCACCAGGAGATGGGACTTTACCAGTAATGATCTGAAGTCATCTAAGTTTCAAGAAGGTAAGTGATTTGAGCCTTGGTGGCAAAACCATTAAGCGCTTGGCTAGTAACTGAAAGGTTGGCTATTCAACCCCATCCAGCAGTGCCACAGAAAAAAAGACCTGGTAATCTGGTAGCATAGTGCCTAAGGCACTTGACTGCTAACCAGAAGGCTGGCAGTTCAAACCCAGCAACCACTCCTCAGATGAAAGATTGGGCAATCTACTTCTGTAGTAATACCACCTTGGAAACCCAAGAAAGGGTCACTATGAGTCGGGTCCAACTCCACGGCACATAACAACAACAACAATCATAGAATAGGAGCTCTGGTGGCCTAGTGCCTAAGGCATTTGACTGCTAACCAGAAGGCTAGTGGTTCAAATCCACCAGCCACTCCTCAGAAGGAAGATTGAGCAACCTACTTCTGTAGTGATACCACCTTGGAAACCAAAGGAGAGGTCATTATGAGTCGGATACAACTTGACAGCAGTGGGTTTGTTTTTTTTTTTTGGTTTGGAATCATTGAATAATATTTGATAAATATGGTTGTAAATTGCTTAAATATAGTATCTCTTCGATTATATGAAAACTAACAGCAAAATTGTTTGGGTCTTTTATTTTTTTTAATTGTGATTTGGGTGAAATTTTACAAAGCACATTCATTTTACATTCAACAGTTCATACGCATTTTGTTTCGTGGCACTGATTACATTCCCCATAGTGTAACAGCTCTCCCCCTACTTCCTCCCATTGGTTACCCTTTCCCTGTGTCCTTCTTGCCTATGCACTTCCGCCCCCCTACATTTCTCCCTGTGCAAATGCTGCCCTTCTGGTCTCTTGTGGTAGATTGTTCTAAGGAGTGCATCTCCCTGGTGTGGTGTTCAGTTTGTGTTGTTGTTGTTGTTATGTGCCATCAAGTCAGACCCGAGTCATAGCGACCCCTCCTTGGGTTTCTGGGGCTGTATCACTATGGAAGTAGATTGCCCCATCTTCCTTCCAAGGAGTGGCTGGTGGGTTTGAACCACCAGCCTTCTGGTTAGCAGTCAAATGCCTTAGGCACTAGGCCACCAGAGCTCCTATTCTATGATTGTTGTAGGCCTGTCTATTGTTTGGCTAAGATTTAAGCCACGGCAGTGAGTTCAATTCTAGACCCAAAGGGTGACTCAGGCCCAACAAAAAAATTATTTTGTAAAATTTTCCTACATTGAATTATAACATTATTAGATACAACAAGATTAGTATCTGAATGGAAGTCTTTTTTTATTTTTCTCCTTTTCCTTTAATCACTACTTCATTCTCAAAAAATTATTGATAGAGGTTCACAAATAGTAATTACCACAATATTGTAGTGAAAACACCAAAAAAATTTTTTTTTAAATATTATTATTATTTTTTTTTAATTGTGCTTTAGGTGCAAGTTTACAAAGCAGAGTTTGTTTTATATTTAACATTTTGTGTACATTTAGGTTCACTCCCCAATTATCATCCCCAACCCTAACCCAGTCTCCTCCCCTCCCTGCCCAGTAGCCCCCTGCCCATGCCCCTCATAGTTATGTACTCCTGCATGTCCTGCATTTCCTCTGTGCACATGTTGTCCCGCTGGTGCCCCATGGTCGATTGCTCCAAGGAATGCATCTCCAAAGAGTATGAGGGTACATCACCCTGGGTTAAGTGGTCTTTGTGTACATCTTGTTTACTATTGGGCTAAGAGCCAGCCCCTGGGAGTGAGTTTTATTCCAGGCCTGAAATGTATCCCAGGGCCATAGTGTTGGAGATCCCCCAGACTCCATCCGACCAGTAATTCTGGTCATTATTGACTTTTTGGATTTTCTTCCACATTTTCCCTCCCACTCTATCCAGGATCTCGTTTTGATCCTTTCCTAAGTGGTTGGCATTGGTAGCTGGGCACCATCTAGTTCTTCTGATCTAGAGATCCATCATGTCCTAGGGCTGATTGCTTCCAAATACCCTTGGTTTTTGCCCTCTTCGTTGCTTCCGATGATAGGAGACCATTAGCTGCATCTTAGATGGTCACTTGAAAGTTTTAAGACCCCAGTCACTACTCACTGATGTAGATTGAGGAACAAGGTTTTTATGTATTTTGTTGTGCCAAATGAGTTTGGTGTCCCCTAGTATGATGGTCCTGAGTTGGTAGATCTGTTGGATCTCTCTCCCACACTGTCTGGCTGTCTGTAAGGGATTACTCTATGTCTGTCTTCTGTTGTTTCCATGAGGATTGTGGATTGTGAGTATTTTGTATTACTAGTATCTGTGCAAGATTAGCCTCCACTGAATCTATCCTTCTTCCAGAGTATAATCCTGTTCACTGACCCCCATCTGATCTTCTCATATGTTTATCTGTAGCACCAAAAAATTGACAAAATCAGCAACTATAAAACACTGGCAACAACAAAAACAGCAGCACATGTTGTAGTGCATGCAGATGAAACCATGTGGTTTGAAGCATCATTGTAACAGAGTAATAATGACAACTCTGACTTGAGCACATTGTTGTTATTTGCCGTCGAGTCGGCCCCGACTCATAGCAACCCCTCCTTGGGTTTCCGAGGCAGTATCACTACGGAAGTAGGATTGCCCAACCTTCCTTCCAAGGAGTGGTTGGTGGGTTTGAACCGCCAGCCTTCTGGTTAGCAGTCAAGTGCCTTAGGCACTATGCTACCAGGGCTCCTTAGAAGGTTCAAAAAGCAAATTAGTTTTAGCCTTGTAGTTACATTGATGCATGTAAGCTGGGCTTATGAATGTATTTGTTGTTATAACTAACTAGTGATATTTTTTTAAAAAAAAATAATAAATTTCTGCTGAAACACTGCACAAAAATTTTATAGTTAATTTGATGTCACTCCTTTGACAGTGTCAACAGTACAGTCTGTACCCCACAAATGCTTGTAGTGCTGTCACTGTTCATAGCCACCCCATGTGAGAGTAAAACTAAGTTTTCTGGGCTATAATCTTTACAGAGGGAAACCTGGTGGTGCAATGGTTAAGCAATGAGCTGCTAATTAAAAAGTTGGTAGCTCGAACCCACAGAGTTACTCTGAATGAGAAAGACCTGGTGTTTTGGTTCTCTTGTGCCACTCTAACAGAACCACAAATACATGGCTTTAACAAACAAGGATTTATTTTCTTTTAGTTTAGGAGGCTAGAAGTCTGAGTACAAAGTGCCATCTCTAGGGGCTGAGTGAAGAAAGCCCTTCGACCTTGGGCTTCATTTCTGCCTCTTGCTCCCAGCCTACTGAAGCTGGAGGCTTCTCTTAACTCAGGCAGCTGCTGGCTGCTGAGGCTGACAAACTCAAGGTTGACAAATAAAATGGCACAGTCCCAAGATTACCAAACAACATGGCAGGCCACTAGTACAAGTCCAGAGACAGTCCCAAGATCAGCAGGAAACATGGCAGGCTGCTGAATGAATACTCAGCTGCATGCAGGATTCAAGCCTGCAGAAAAGCTTCAGAGACCTTTCTCAAAGTGTCTTCTTATGTACTGGAAGCAGACCACATCCTAGGGCAGCTATTCAGCTGCTCCAGTAGATTCCACCATGGAGCTGATTACCAATCTCATCATGGGGAATAACTAAATCCAGCTGCCCAGCCACTCAAAACCAGGCCCCGCCAAGTTAACACACAACTTAACTACCACACCTGGTGATCTGGGTCCATAAAGATTACAGCCTAGGAAACCTTTTGAGACAGTTCTTTCTGTTGCATGGGGTTGCTAAGTCAAAGTTGGCTTGGTCTTGCAGTGGTTAAGCACTTGGCTATTAACACAAAGGTTGGCAGTTCAAACCCATCAGCCATTCTGTGGAAGAAAGATGTGGCAGTCTGTTTCCATAAAGATTATTGTCTTGGAAACCCTATGGGGCAATTCTCCTCTGTCCTATAGAATTGCTATGAGTCAGAATTGACTCAACAGCAACGGGTTTGGGTTTGGGTTAACAACAGCAACAAATGATTCAATCAGACCTCTGCTTCAGATCTCCAGTCCTGGTGGCAGTATGGAGAATAGGTTGGAAGGGAGAGGGGCTGAAGTTGGAAGCATATTGTATCAATCTGAGTAAGATTACCTCTTGGTGGGTAGTGCTGATGGGGATGGAGGATGAGGAACTGGTTCCAGGAGAAAAATCAGTGGCCTGTCATGCCCACTAGTTCACCACACATGGAGAAAATCAAGGCAGGGATGAGAAATAGAGGGGTGCTTGTTTGGGTTATCTAGTGCTGCTCTAACAAAAACACCACAAGTGGAAGGCTTGAACAAACAGAGATTTATTCTCTTACAGTTTAGGAGGCTAGAAGTCCGAGTTTGAAGTACCAGCTCTAGGGGCTGAGTGAAAGCCCTTCAATTTTAGGCTTCAGCTCTGTCTCTTGCTCCTGACCTACAGAAGTGGGAAGATTCACATAACAGCAGCTGCTGGCTGCTGAGGCTGACAAACCTAAGGCTAACAAGTAAAATGGCACAGTCCCAAAATTATCGAGCAACAGAGCAGGCCACTAATTCAAGTCCACTAACAATCCCAAGATCGGCAAACCACATGGCAAGCCATTGAGATGAAGACTCGTCCAAATGCCTGATCCAGAAGTGCCAAAAACTAGAGACCTTCCTCAAATCTTCTTATATACTGGAAGTAGACCACATCCCTAAGACAGCTACCCAGCTCTTCCAGTAGATTCCACCATGGAGTCGATTACTAGTCTCATCATGGGAAATACTACATCCAGCTGCCCAGCCACTCAAGACCAGGCCTAGCCAAGTTGACAAACAACCTTAACTACCACAGTGCTAAAGGATACTACATGGAAAAACAAAACAGATGGCTTCCCCAGCAAGCCTAGCCTAGCTGGCACACACAAAGGAGAGATGTTGAACTCTGCAAAGGTAAACTCAGTGCTCAGCAAAATGCATTAGACAGTAAAAGGCCCAAAACATGTGTTTTTAATGGATTCCTAGGCTGCTAACAGTTAATATTGTTAATGACCCATGGAGAGTTCAGATTCATGGGTGAGGGCTACCTGCAAATCTTGGTTCTTACTTTTACAGTATACAAAATTAGCCTGGCCTGCCTCTTTATTTTATTTTCTTTATTTTCAAATGTTCTTTGTATATTATTGATACTGATTCTTTGTTTTTTATATACATTGCATTATATTTTCTGTTAATCTACCACTTGTCTTTTACATTTTTAGTATTTTATTGTGTTTTAGGTGAAAGTTTACACAGCACATTAGATTCCCATTCAGCAATTCATACACAAATTGTTCCATGACATTGATTAATATCTCTGCAATGTGTTGGGGAGCTCTGGTGGCATAGTGCCTAAGGTATTTGACTGCTAACTGGAAAGCTGGTGGTTCAAAGCCACCAGCCACTCTTACCATTTCCACCCTGCCTGCCCCATTTCCATCCATCCCATTTCCCTGCCCTTCCATACATTCTCATCTTTGCTTTTGGGTGAATTTTGACCATTTGGCTAACTGATTGTTTACAGGAGCATATTCCTCATGGGTGTTATTGTTTATTTTTTAGGCCAACCTATTATTCAGCTGGAAGGTGGTGTTCAGGAGTGGCTTCTGTTCCAGGTTAAAAGGGTATCTGAGGGTGATAGTCTCAGAGGTTCCTCTAATCTCCAACAGTAAATTTGGTCTTTTATTTATGAATTTGAGTTCAGTTCTACATTTTCCTCCCATTCTATTGTCTCCCTGGTCAGAAAAGGGCAACATTGAGTTTTTCTGGTCTCAGGCTAGAAGAGATTGTGGTTCATGTAGGTCATTAGTCCTGGAGACTACTTTCTTCCTTGAGTCTTTGGTTTCCTTCACTCTTCTTCATGGGAAGAGACTAGTAGTTGTATCTTAGGTGGCCACTCACAAGCTTTAAAGATTCCAGGCACTACTCCCCAAACTAGGATGGAGAACATTATCTTTGTGAACTAAGTTATCCCAATTGACCTCGATGTCATGAGACTATGGTCCTAAGCCTTGTTGTTGTTAGGTGCCATCCAGTTGCTTCTGACTCACAGTAATCCTATGTACAACAGAACAAAACACTGCTTAGTCCTGCACTATCCTCATAATCGTTTCCATGCTTGAGCCCATCGTTATAGCCACTGTGACAATGTATCTTATTTAGAGTCTTCCAGTTTTTCACTGACCCTCTACTTTACCAAGCATGATATCCTTCTCCAGGGACTGGTCCCTTCTGATAACATGACCAAAGTACAAGAGGTGAAATCTGGCCATTCTTACTTCTAAGGAGTATTCCAACTGTACTTCTTCTAAGACAGATTCGCTCATTCTTCTGGCAGTCCATGGTGTTTTCAATATTCTTTGCCAACACCTCAATTCAAAGGTATCAATTCTTCAGTTTTCCTTATTCATTGTTCAGCTATCACATACACATATGAGGTTACTGAAAAGACAATGGATCGGGTCAGGTGCACCTTAGTCTTCAAAGTGACGTCTTTTCTCTTTAACACTTTAAAGAGGTCTTTGCAACAGATTTGCCCAGTGCAATAAATTGTTTGACTTCTTGACTGCTGCTTCTATAGGCATTGATTGTCGATTCAAGTAAAATGAAATCCTTGATGGTGTAGTGCTTAAGATATTCATCTGCTAACCAAAAGGTAGGCAATTTGAACCCACCAGCCACTCTGTGGAAGAAAGATGTGGCAGTCTGCTTCTGAAAAGATTTACAGCCTTGGAAACCCTATGTGGCAATTCTACTCTGTCCTATAGGGTCACCATGAGTCAGAATTGACTCCATTGTGATGGGTTGGTTTGTTTTGACAACTTCGAAGTTTTCTCCATTTACCACAATGTTGTTTATTGGTCCAGTTGTGAGGATTTTTGTTTTCTTTATGTTGAGGTGTAATCCATACTGAAGACTACTCCTTGATCTTCATCAGTAAGTGCTTCAAGTCTTCTTCACTTTCAGCAAGCAAAGTTGTGTCAACTGCATGTTACTGATTGTTAATGAGTTTTACACCAATTCTGATGCTTCATGCTCCTTCATATAATCCAGATTCTGGGATTATTTGCTCAGCATACAGATTGAATAAGTATGGTAAAAGGATACAACCCTTACACATATCTTTCCTAATTTTAAACCATGCAGTATCCCTTTGTTCTGTTCTAAACACTGTGTCTTGGTCTGTGTATAGGTTCCTCTTAAGCACAATTAAGTGTTCTGGAATTCCCATTCTTTGCAATGTTATCCATAATTTGTTATGATCCAACCAGTTGAATGTCTTTGTGTCATCCATAAAAGACAAGTAAACATCTCTCAGGTATTCTTTACTCTCAGCCAAGAGTCATCTGACATTAGCAGTGATATTCCTTGTTCCATGTCCTCTTCTGAATCCAGCTTGAATTTCTGACAGTTCCTGAAATTGATGTACTGCTGCAACCATCTTGTAATTATTTTCAGAAAAAATTTACTTGTGTATGATATTAATGATATTGTTTGATAATTTCCACATTCTATTGGATCACCTTTCTTTGGAACAGGCACAAATATGTTGGTTGGTCGGGTAGCTGTCTTTAAATTTCTTAGCATAAACAAGTGTGTGTTTCCAGCATTGCATTCATTTGTTGAAACATCTCAATGGGTATTCCATCAATTCCTAGAGCTTTGTGTTTTTTCCAATTCCTTCAGTGCAGCTTGGACTTCTTCCTTCAATTCCATCGGTTCTTGATCATATGCTACTTCCTGAAATGGTTGAATGTCGATTAATTCTTTTTGGTACAGTGACTCTTTGTATTCCTTCCATCTTCTTTTGATTCTTCCTACATTGTGCAATATTTTGCCTACAGAATCCTTCAGTATTGCTACTGGAGACTTGAATTTTTTCATCAGTTCTTTCACCTTGAGAAATGTCAAGTATGTTCTTCCCTTTTGATTTTCTAACTCCAGGTCTTTGCACAGTTCATTATAATACTTTAATTTGTCTTATTGAACCACTCTTTGAAATCTTCTGTTCAGATATTTACTTCATCATTTCCTCCATTGTTTTAGCTAGTTTCATAGTCTTTTCTAATATCCATTTTGGTCTTTTCTTCCTTTCCTGTCTTTTTAATGACCTATTGCTTTCTTCATGAATGATGTCTGGTTTTAGGTCATTGGTGTTCAATGCATCAAATCTATTTTTCAGAGGTCTTTAAATTAGGTGAGATATACTCAAGGTCATGTTTTGTCTCTAATGAGCTTATTTAAATTTTCTTCAACTTCAACTGGCTTATGAGCAATTGATGGTCTGTCCCACAGTTGGCCTTGGCCTCGTTCTGACTGATGATACTAAGCTTTTCCATTGTGTCATTTGACTTTTTCCTGTGTATTCCATCTGGCATGGTTCCTGTGTATAGTGGCTGTTTATGATATTGAAAAAAAAGGTAATTGTAAGGAATTAGTTTTTGGTCTTGCAAAATGCTATCATGCGATCTCCAGTATGATTTATATCACCAAAGCCATATTTTCCAACTACTGATGCTTCTTCTTTGTTCCCAACTTTGCATTCCAATTGCCATAATTTATCAATGCATCTTACTTGCTTGTTTAGTCAATTTCAGACTGCAGAAGTTGGTGGAAATCTTCAATTTCTTCACCTTTGGCTTTAGTGGGTAAATTGAATAGCAGTCCTATTAACTGCTCTTTCTCGTAGATGTATAATATTATCTTATCACAGCATTGTACTTCAAGATCAATTTTGAAACATTCTTTTTGACAATGAATGTGACACCATTCTTCAATTTGTGAATCAATCCCATGAGGTGTTAGGATATGTCTAGAAAGTTTGTCTTTTATTTTCATTTAGTTTATTTCACAATGCTGGAATTTTAAGAAATTCAATCTACTTTTCTAATTCCCTTGGGAGGGGGAAACTCACTGCCATTGAGTTGACTTCAACTCATAGTTACCCCATTGGGCTTCTGAGGCAGTAAATCTTTAAGGGAATAGATTGCCCCATCTTCCTTCCACAGAGCTGCTAGTGGGTTTGAACGGCTAACCTTCTGATGTAGTTATGATCCTAATTCACCTTTAATGCCTGGCTTGGGTGACACTCTTCCAAGAAGATTTCTGTCACATATTTCTTTGAGTTTTCTTCTTCTATGTCCACACAGCTCTGTTACAACACTTTCATATTGTTTCAGAGGTATTCACCATCCTTACCCAATTATAAAAGCAATTCAGACTTAGTACAGAAAATTTGGAAAATACAAAAATAGCAAAAAATTAATTAATTAATTAATTAATTAAACATAAACCAGCAACTTCAGCTTTTAAGCACTGCTAACAATTTGATGAACTTCTTTCCAGTATGTTTTCTAAGCATATATTTGCATATTTCTACATATTTGGAAAAGGAAAAAAAATCAAATGTTGCAAAAGGACCAGGAGAATATTGACTGAGAAAAGTTCAATGCTTTTAATGTTTCTAGTAAATTGGTAACTTTAAAAAAAAAATAGTTTAGAAAGCTTAAAAAGCAGGTTATAAGGGATTTTTTTTGCAGCCATTTAACAAGAATATACCCTGAAAGATAATTGCACAAATCTGTTTAAACAGTTTATATTCTTTTTTTCTACTTAACGTTTGTTATATAACGTTAGTCATGTCCTAAACCTGCTTTGAAAATGCCACTTTTAACGCATGTTGTATGAGTCTCATTGTATTGTAGTGTTAGCTTAGTTTTCAGTCTCCTTTGCCAGATTGCAAGCTTACTTAAGGCGGGGACTTGGAATTTATAATGTTATATCTAATACATAACAGACAGTTGACTGTGTGGTAAGCATGTCACAAATTGAATGAATGAAACATTACTTCACTTTTCTTGAATTCTTTAGTCAGTTAGTCAACCTCTGACTACTTGTTGTTTGCTGCTTAGGTGTTCATGACTGTGCTAGAATCCATAGGTCTGGTGGGTGCTATGACAAACCACCTAGACCCCCCTTCAAGAATGAAGGTGAGATTCTCCCAGCTACTGTGAGTGCTGCCAGCAGCAAGCTCTTGGGAATTGCCTCATCTAGAGGGAGCTGCTTTGTCCAAGGTCACCCCATGCCTTGGGGCGCCCTGTATCTAATGATTGGCCAGCCTGAAGGTATAAAGCCTTGACTGACTTCTTTCTCCAAGTGGGGATAACTCTGAAGAGTCATCCCAACTTCAGAGCTCCAGTCATGTCTGCTGAGGCCACTACTAAGACTACAAAGAAGCTCAATTGCTCTCTCTGCCCAATCCTGCTTCCTTCCCCTCCTTTCCTCAAGAGTTGATGCAAGAGCACTCTTCAATACACCTCTTACATGTTAAACCCCACCTCAGAGCCTGCATCCCAGGAAATCCCACCAGGGACAGTAGGGATCTAAAAGATGCATGGACTTACTCCTAACATGAGATGGTTTAAAATGTAGTTGTCTTGTTTGATTCTGGATTGTAAGTTGTAAGCTTATTGAACAGAGACCACATCTTATACCCATCATAGCACTGGGTCTCACTACAGTCCCTAGGACATAAAATACTCTCAAACATGTCCTTCAATGAAAGGAAAATAAGAAATGATGAGGTGTATATGAATATGAGAAAAATTCCGAGGAAGCATCATCTGGGTGCTGATGGTTACTGGGATAAAAGGCAAGAATAACTTACAGGTGATTCCTGAGTTTCAGACCTGACAGATTGAGAGGACATGGTGCTGGGGACAGATGTTGAAAACTGATTTGGGATTAGTTTGGTGTAAACATGCTGCATTTGAAGTACTGACAGAATATTCAAGACAAAATATCGGGAGGCAGTAATTGGTAAAGAACCAGTACTTCTACCCAGGATAGTTTGGAAATATATACTGACACACTATGGATTCACATAGAAGTAATAATTGAGGCTATAAGAATAAGGCAAGTATCTGGCTTTTGTTTTAAGTTTAGTGGTAAAAGAGTAAAGATTCATCAATGAGCCTTCTTAAAGCCTCGTGACTGAAGAAAGAGAGAAGAGGAGGCATTGAAGGGAATGTTGTTGTCATTTGCTGTTGAGTCAGACCTGACTCATAGCGACCCCTCCTTGGGTTTCAAAGGTGGTATCACTATGTAAATAAATTGCCCAACCTTCCTTCCAAGGAGTGGTTGGTGGGTTTGAACTGCCAGCCTTCTCGTTAGCAGTCAAGTGCTTTAGGCACTACACTACCAGAACTCCTTGTTGAAGGGAATAGAAGAGGTCAAATGTATTAGGAAAAGACTGGCTATTGTGCACCATCTCCAGAGCCAAAAAGAAGAAAGTTTCTATAAGTGTTTCCTTCTGTTAATTTGGCTCAAGCATGCTGGAGTTGCATGTTATCTGTCTCATGATGAAATATAGCAGAGGTCATAGAGAAAATGGAATAAGTGAGACAAAACTTCAGGAAACATTTGTGTATATCCTCAGAGAATAAGAGAAAATAACAAGATACTAGAAAAAGTGAATATCCAGAAAACAAGACAAAGATCTGGTGGTGCAAACAGTTTAAATACTTGGCTAGTAACTGAAAGGTAGATGATTTGAGTCTACCCAGAGGCACCTCAGAAAGAAGGTCTGCTGATCTACTTCTAAAACATTGCCACTGAAAACCCTATAGAGCACAGTTCTACTCTGGTGCTCATGGAGTCATCATGAGTTGGAATGAACTAGATGGCAACTGGTTTTAATTTCTGAAGACAGGACAGATAGACCAGGGATTTATCAAAGAAATTATACCAGAAAATTTTCCTGAATGATGTGAGTTTTAAGAATGAATGGGCTGAATAAAAGACCAACCCAATGGATGAAAATGACCATATCACCATATCACCATGATATTTCAGAGCTCTCACCAAGTCACACTCACTGCCATCGAGTCAGATCTGACTCATAGCGACCCCTTCTTGGGTTTCTGAGGCAGTATCACTACAGAAGTATATTGCCCAATCTTCCTTCCAAGGAGTGGATGGTGGGTTTGAATCAAAAACCAAGCCCACTGCCATTGAGTTGATTCCAACTCACAGTGACCCCTATTGAGTTTCTGAGGCAATAAATCTTTATA